>NC_136061.1:1359622543-1360222543 GCF_964261635.1 Lissotriton helveticus | reverse complement strand
AGCGTTGCCGAGTTGTTTGAGAGCTACAGCGGCAGCAGCTGTTTCTATTCGACAGTCTGCTGGTTTGGTGATGGATAATACTTTGTTTGTGAAAGTTCCACATGCAGTGGATACCTTGTTAAACAGAACCAAGACACAGCACTTAACTAGTGCTCGATTGTCAGGTTATGAGTTGACACTCTTAGCGAGTCATGTGCACATAAAGAGATGCAATACGTTGAATCCAGCCACGTTATTGCCGACTTCAGTAGGGACAGATGTTTCTGAACAACATGATTGCTTTCTGAGGACAGAGGAGGAAACGAAAGGGAGAATAGACCTTAGGGACACTCCTCTTGTGGAATGTGATGGTACCTTATGGGTAGATGGTTCGTGTTTCAAGCTTCCGAATGGTGATACGACTGCGGCATATGCCGTTACGACCTTGCATACGATTCTTGAAGCTGCACGTATCCCATATAATTCAGCTCAAGCAGCAGAGTTGATTGCACTTACGAAAGCGTGTGTGTTATCAAAAGGAAAGAAAGTGACCATATACACCGACAGCCAGTATGCGTTTGGTGTGGCTCATAGTTTTGGACGTTTGTGGAAGGAACGTGGGTTCCTCACGTCTCATGGAACGAAGATTCAGAATGGTCAGTTGGTGAATGAGCTTCTTGAGTCACTTACCTTACCGTTGCAAGTTGCGATTGTGAAATGCAGTGCACACAAGAAGATTACCGATGATGTTGGTCGCGGTAATGCGTTTGCGGATGAAGTTGCGAAAGATGTGGCGAGGGATGTGATGAGTCGAATGTATGTTTCAGGCCCTGCAAGATGGATTGGTGACGTTAGAATGTGTGAGGATACGATAGAAAGTGTGAAGTCTATTCAAGCTGAAGCTACAGAGAAAGAGTTGAGTGTGTGGAGAGAGAGTACGGGTAAATTGGATTCAAATGGTTGTTGGGTTGAATTGTCAGAACATCAGCGATGGTTGTTACCCGATGCGTACGTGCTTGCAGTGGTTACGATGGCACATGGAATGGCTCATATCAGTGCGAAAGGGATTTGTAAGTTGTTGGCTCCAGTATGGCAAAATGCTGGAATTCCTAAGTGTGCAGAGAATGTGGTCAAGAATTGTATGGTTTGTCTGACGTACAACCCTGGTAAGGGAACTCCAACGCCAGCTGGTCATTTTGCGCCTCCGACGTATCCGTTCGAGGTTTTGCAGCTAAATTTCATCCACATGGAGAGATGCAACAACCTGAAGTATGTACTCGTGGTTGTTTGTGCCTTTTCAAGATGGGTTGAAGCATATCCCCTGAAAGATAATACTGCCTTGTCCACAGCTAAAGCCCTTGTTAAGGAGTTTTTCCCTAGGTATGGTTTGCCGAGAATGGTCTGGAGTGACAATGGGAATGAATTTGTGGGTCAAGTGATGAAGAGAGTGTGTGATGGCTTAGGAATCCGACAAAAGTTCCACGCTGCAAATCTCCCCCAATCAGCTGGTTTAGTCGAGTGCTAAAATGGCACTCTTAAGTTAAAACTGGCCAAGATACAAGCGAGCCCTGGTCTTAAATGGCCTGATGCTTTGCCACTAGCACTTTTGTCGACGAGAATGACAGTACATTCACGAGTGGGACTTAGTCCATATGAAATAGTTTTTGGTCGCCCGGCAAACATATGGGGAGTGCCGAGGCCGACGAAATTCAGCGAGATTGAACACCCTGTATTGCTTGACTATCTGTATGATTTGACGGCTAAATTGCGTGTCTTACACCAACAGGTTCATGATACATTGCCTCAGGCTTCTGAAGATCCAGGACATGCCATCGATCCCGGCACCTGGGTACTGATCAAGAATTTTCAGCGGACAAAGAACGATCAGCCTCGTTGGACTGGCCCCTACTTGGTACTATTATCCACGCGATCTGCAGTGCGAGTGCAAGGAAAGAAGAACTGGATCCACGGCGTACACTGTAAGAGGGTTCCTTTGCCTCTGCCGTACGACCGGTGGGTCCAGGAGGGTATTCCTGATTCGGAAACTGACACTGTGCCTCATTTTCTGCCTTTTAGCGATGCACGTTTAAAGGGGACGAGTTCTGAGCGTGAAAGCGACGATCTATTGCAAGAAGCTGTGTCACCGTCAGTTCGAATGGACACTACTGAGCCTGAACTTTTATTCCGTGACCAGACATTGCCTGGTAAAGGCCGTTATAATCTGCGACCGAGAGTCATGGGACGAATAAAAAAAGAAATTTTCCTTTTTGCTATTTTTGAAATCCAGATCTTCCTTCTGAGAAACTGTTTTGAACGATTTTTGTTTTTCGAACCGCCATCCGGGTTCAGCTGTAGGGTCGCGGTGTCAAGTCTTTGGAGTGCAAGCCGAAGACACAAGGTCGACGGTTCTGGTTGGTCTTCGGGTGTTCCCTGGACTGACAGACCCATTCCTTAGCGCGGAACACCCAACCGCCGCGAGCAGCACGGTTAGAAGATGGAGTTTTTCAAGATGGAGAGACCTGACGAAGAAATAAGTTTTAAGAGCAAAATGTGTCAAATTAGGAGTAGAAAATGTTTTTTAATATTATGTCTTTTTATGTTGCTTAGCTTGATGATGTTTTTGATGAGATATATTATATTCTCTTTTAAAGTGACGTTTGCACCCACTACAAAACCCATACTTTCTTCTACGGTCTCTTCGCATTCTTTTCATCCTCTGCCTGCACATGAATCCATTAGAAGATTGGAATTCGTTAATAACTCTTTTGTTCAGCTTCTGCACCAACACCAATTAGTAGTGAACACAACTAACTGTTGGGTGTGTGGTCTTATGCCTCATACTACTGATAAAGGTATTCCTTACCTGGTCCTGCCATTCAGCTACAATGGTTCTGCGTGGGCATACAGAACGATGTACATCTATGCTCGTGAAGTCCACCCCCTACGTTCTGTGAAAGACAATCCAAAGAATAGTGCTCTAGTTAAGGAAATAGTAGATATGATTAGAGGAATAGATTCTTATGAGACTATCCCGAAAGATGAGACACTAGCGTATATTGGATGGAACGTGACCGGATATGGAGCGAGTCTGAGTGAGAAACAGCGAGCGAAAAGATCCTCTTCGATTTGGATTGTACCCCATAAGGGCCACTTATGTCTGCAAGGTAATGGCAAGAATCCGAGAGCTCAGTTAGGGAAGAGTATCTGCACTGAGACGTATGATTTTGCATCCCAGACTTCCCCATCGTTTCTAGCAGCTAAGGGTACCTATTTTGTCTGTTACGACAGAGCATACACATGGTTGCCCCCTGATTTCTCGGGCACATGTTTTGTCTTGTTCCTGTTGCCTCCCACCTACACAGCTGCGGCAGATTACCACAAGACAAGAGTTGTTAGAGGTGTCTTCAGTAAGGAAGATACTGCAGGACAAGAATTAGGAGATTTCTTGAAGGGTTTTCTGCCATTTTGGGGACCTATGGTTAACAGCAGGAACATACGGCAATTGACGAGAGTGGTTGAGTCAACCGTAGTTGAAACTGCCGGTGCCCTTAGTAACTTGACTGCTGAGCTCCAGTCGGATCGCCTTATGACTCTCCAGAACAGAGTTGCGTTAGATGTCATACTTGCAGATCGAGGTGGGGTATGTAAAGTGATCCAATCAAGTTGCTGCGTTTTTATTCCAGACAATGCTCCGACAGTGTACCAGGCCATTTCCAAGTTACATAAGATCTCCGAATCTATACACGTAGATAAAGGAGATTGGTCATTGATGGGATGGTTCTGGGAACTGTTATCCACTTGGGGATGGAAGATTCTGATGATCATTGGGATGGTTTTAGCGATTCTTTTCCTGTTCTGTCTTTGTGTACAGTGCGCTCCTGGTATATCTGGCCTCTGTGCTACTACATGTGCAAGGAGCCCTGTCCCAAGGGAGGAACTAAGTAATAGGATTATGCTTCAGCAACATCTTGATGATCTGATGAATATAGACCTGGATCAGATTGACGTGAGTATAGGTTATTGCCTATGTAAGGGCAAAAGGAGGGTCTGAGGTTCCATGAATCCCGAACCCATTTCATAAAGGTCATGGTTTCGTTAAGAATTTGATATTAGCGAACCGTAACCAGTTAGTACGGCAAGTATGAGTGTTTTCGTCACATTACACTGACGGACTCACTACGTATTTAGGGATTCGTTCTGAACCCTTGGGTTCCATTTTGTGTATGGCAGCCATTTTGTGGTTGCCCTCACATAGGCCGATGAGAACGGCCGAACGAGTCTTTTAGCATGCGTACACTCTAGCTGACTTCTGAATGACCCGAGCGAACAGACCCTCTTGCCTGAATCCAAACTTGTTAGGCCAGTTCTTTTCCCAGTAGCTGATCGAGGTTAAGGATCAAGGCACAGGACATCATAAACCTTTATTGCAAACAACTATGTCTTATCTTACTCACACCTGTCTCTGCTCCTTTCTTTATGGCCTGTTTACGATGGGGATGTGCCCGTTTTTATTATGGGTTCGTTCGACCTGTCTGATGAAGAATGTTGGGTTCGACCAATAATTGATGATGGGCTGGGCAACTGAAAAGTGGGTTTTACCATCATGCGATCCCTCTGATTTGGATGTATGTGATTGGACAGTTCGTAAATGTAAGGTATTTGTCTGGAATGTGATTTTTGACATAAAAAGGGATGGCTTGCTTTGTTGAATTGAGCAGTCTCCTACAAATATACGTCACTGTACTTCGTGGACCTCTGTTTCTGGTTGCCGCCAATAAATTTGATCTTTGACATCACCAAGAAGTATCCCGTAACTCTGTTTGCTGAGACAGGTGAACTCGGAGACATCGGGAGTTTTCCCTGGCGCCGCTGTGTCTTAAATAAATAACCCGGTTCTTCACATCCACAACCCAAGAGAAGGAGCAAGGGTCAAGGCAGTGCCTTCCCACTTGCCCCAGGTTGAGGATCAGACCCCACAGGAGGATGATTCTGTGATCCAAGAGGAGACTGTCCTGGAAGAGCTTGAACCTGATCAGGTTGAGTTTCTGGGGACAGGGGGACCCTCAAGGGCAGACCTGGGAAAGGCTCAGTTGACTTGCCCTTCACTTGAACCCCTCAGACAGCAAGCTGCTGCTGAGGCTGCTGGGAATGCTCAAGGTACCCATAGAGTATATTGGGATGATGGGCTCCTTTATTCAGAGGCTAGACACCCCAAGCCTGGTGCTACCAGGAGGTTGGTTATACCTCTGCAATTTAGGGGCTTCCTTCTTACCTTGGCCCATGATATTCTCCTTGCAGGACACTTAGGCCAGAACAAGACTTGGGACAGGCTTGTCCCTCACTTTCACCAAGGAGTTTTGTTGCTCCTGTGTCACCTGCCAAGCCAGTGGCAAATCAGGTGGCACCACAAAGGCCCCCCTTATACCTCTACCTGTGGTGGGGGTGCCCTTTGAGAGAGTTGGGATTGTCCCCTGAGGACCACAACAGCTGTTGTGGCAAGGGCCCTACTTGGAGTTTTCTACAGAGTGGGCTTTCCAAAGGAGGTCCTTTCAGACAGAGGTACCAACTTTATGTCTGGATACTTAAAGGCAATGTGGAAAGAATGTGGAGTAAACTATAAGTTTACCACACCCTACCATCCACAGTGCAATGGGCTTGTTGAAAGGTTAAACAAGACCCTAAAGGGAATGATAAAAGGGTTACCTGAAAAGCTTAGGCGAAGATGGGACATCCTTTTACCCTGCTTGCTCTTTGCTTACAGAGAGGTCCCACAGAAGGGGGTTGGCTACAGCCCTTTTGAACTTTTGTTTGGCCACCCTGTGAGGGGTCCATTGTGTCTTGTGAAGGAAGGATGGGAGTTACCTCTCAAAAAGCCTAAGCTTGATATTGTGGACTATGTACTTGGTCTCCGCTCCAGGAGTACATGTGGAGAGCATCCAAAAACCTGGAGGCCAGCCAAGAATTACAGACAGCTTGGCATGACCAAAAGGCTTTTCTGACTGAGTACCAGCCAGGGCAGAAGGTGTGGGTGTTGGAGCCAGTGGCCCCAGCAGCTCTCCAAGCCAAATGGTCTGGACCCTACACCATACTTGAAAAGAAGGGAGAGGTAACCTACTTGGTGGACCTTGGCACCCCTAGGAGCCCCCACAGGGTGCTCCATGTAAACAGACTGAAAGCATTTGTTGACAGGCAATACAAGGGTTTACTCATGGCTACAGATGGGGAACAGGAGGAAGAGAGTCACCCTCTCCCAGACCTGCTATCCCAAAACCCTGATGATGGCTCAGTGGATGGAGTAGCCTTGGCAGGCAGCCTCACTGACCAGCAACAGATGGACTGCAGACAGGTGTTGCAGGCCCATAGACATATGTTTTCTCTTACACCCAGTCAAACTAACTGGTGCACCCATGAGGTGGACACTGGTGACAGTCTGCCTGTGAAGAATAAGATCTACCGGCAACCTGACCATGTCAGGGATAGTATAAAGGCTGAGGTGCTGAAAATGCTTGAACTTGGAGTGATACCAAAGATGGAAAGAGAGAAATGAGATTGTGTGTGGACTATAGAGGTCTCAATGCTGTCACTAGGACAGATGCTCATCAAATTCCAAGGGCAGATGAGCTCATTGATAAGTTGGCTTCTGCCAAATTTCTGAGCACATTTGATTTGACAGCTGGCTATTGGCAAATCAGGTTAGCTGAAGAGTCTAAAGCCAAAACAGCATTCTCTACCCCCAGTGGGCATTATCAGTTTGTGGTGATGCCCTTTGGTTTGAAGAATGCACCTGCCACCTTCCAAAGGTTGGTGAATCAAGTCCTTGCTGGGTTGGTTGACTTTTGTGCAGCATATCTAGATGATATTGCTGTCTTCAGCTCCACCTGGGAGGATCACCTGATCCACCTGAAGAAGGTTCTGGAGTCCCTGCAAAAGGCAGGCCTGACTATCAAGGCTACTAAGTGCCAGATAGGGCAGAGCAATGTTGTGTACCTGGGCCACCTAATAGGTGGGGGTCAGGTTCAACCATTGGAGAGCAAAATCCAGGCCATACAGGACTGGGCTCCTCCAACTACCCAGACACAAGTCAGAGCCTTCTTGGGCCTGACTGGGTATTACAGGAAATGTGTAAAGAATTATAGATCCATTGTGACTCCATTAAATCATCTGACATCCAAGAAGATGCCCAAAAAGGTTCAGTGGACAGTTAGCTGTCAAAAGGCATTTGAGCACCTGAAGAAGGCCATGTGCTCTGCACCTATCCTGAAGAGTCCTGACTACTCCAAAGAGTTCATTGTACAAACAGATGCTTCTGAGTTGGGGGTGGGAGCTGTGCTTTCACAACGTAATGTAGATGGTCAAGACCATCCCATTGCTTTTATTAGCAGAAGGCTGACCCCTAGAGAGAAAAGTTGGTCAGCCATTGAGAGGGAGGCCTTTGCTGTGGTTTGGGCCCTGAAGAAGTTGAGACCATACTTGTTTGGCACTCACTTTCTAGTTCAGACAGACCATAAGCCCCTCTTGTGGCTTAATCAGATGAAGGGTAAAAATCCCAAACTGCTCAGGTGGTCCATTTCCCTACAGGGGATGGACTTTACAGTGGAGCTCAGACCTGGGACTGACCATGGCAATGCAGATGGTCTCTCCAGGTATTTCCACTTAGAACATGAAGACTTATCTGGTCAAGGTTAAGTTTAATGTCCCTGCGTTTGGGGGGGGGGGTTATGTAGGAGAGTAGGGTCTGCTATCCTATGGTCACCCCAATTTTTGCTTTTTGCTTCACTGGTTTTTGACTTATTGTGGCTGTGGGCCTGCTAATCAGACCCACAGCCTGCTGTTCTCTCTCTAAATTCACATACATGTTCTATAGGTACATGACCAATTTGGTACTGGACACCTTGTTAGCCCCTGTACCATGCAATATAGGCGCTCAGGGCATAGGTGCATCCAAGGCCTACCAGGGGCTGCAGCATATCTTTTGCCACCCCTGGCTGGTACTTAAAGCGACACAACTGGCTGATCACTCAGCTGGGGCAAGGTGGTGTAATCACCCCTTGCATAGATATAGTATACCTATATCTAAACCTATATCTGGACACATATATACCTATAAGTCATTCCTATGGCAGGCCTTAACAATCCTGGAGGCAGAGTGCTTGGTTTTATGTGAGATGGTGCTCTAGCATGAGCTGAGCCTGTCTGCAGAGGTCGGAACCATTTCCGTACTGCTGTTCCAGTGATACTGCCATACCATATACTCTTAAGTGCATTATAATCCTCGCGGTTATTGCTAACTTTGGTTTGGCTTTATTAAAACATGTCATGTTTGGTGTCATACACTTTGGAATACTACCCCCTTGCCAGTTCTGGCGACGGGGGTAGCATTCCACCCTTCTAGAGGGCGAAGACATGTTACTTTACTTAAAACGCGGTTAATCCTAACCAGAGCCTCAGCATCACAAAATGGATGCTGCTGCCACGGACACGAGTCTGACCTCCTGCTGCTGACCGAAACGTGGCAGGGGAGGCCTGGACAAAAGGTTTCCTGTCACAGGGAGGTGCTACACCTCCCCAGACAGGAGATAGTGTATTGGGGCAGGGCGGGTTGAAAGAAACTAGACACTGCCTGGGGCGCACAAGGTGTCCCAAGCAAATTCCTGTTAAACCGGTTCTGGGGCACTCCAGCCCCAGTCCTGGCGCAAAATTGGACAAAGGAAAAGGGGTGTAACCACCCCCTTCCTGGGTCCCACCCATAGGAGGGACCTAGCAGGTAATCCAGCCCCATGATTTGGAATAAAGGTAGGAGCTGTGCTGATGCACATCAGATTATCCTGACTGAAACGTATGAAACAAAACTCTGGATCCTACGACATCCTACTTGACGTAGAAGACTGAAGAATCTCCCTTGTGGTCAAGGAGTGACCACCCTGTGCAAACAGGTACCATCCAGCACCTCAACATTTGCTTTGTTGCAGTTCCCGCCAGAACTCAAGCAACAGAGATCAACAAGACCCAGCGTGCCTGCCTTCCAACAGCTCGATCCACAGTCTATGCAAAGCTGAGACTCGTGGAGGCGACCTGAAGCGTGGGGCCGGCCATCTTGGAAAAAATACAAAGCGGTGACCGTGGAGCTCCCGAGGCTCCCTCGAAGCTGTGCATTGGAGTACAAGAAGATCAAGCCCCGAGCAGCTTTTGCACCGAAGCTCACCCCTCCACACTCACCGAGTGCTGCGTGGGGCCCTTTTGCATTTTCCTGCTTGATGCATTGGTCCGGTTGCTTGCCCGTTGGCTAGTGGCCCCTGTACCGAAGAACGTAAGAATATACACTGCTGGTCTGGTTGCTCCAGAATGGCCCTCACTCCCCTGAAAAGGAGCACCCGCTCTGACCTTGCTGGTCCGAGTAAGAAGCGATCTTTGAATCCTGCGTGGGTTGCCCTTGCCAAGGCTTGTTAACTCCAATCCGGAAGTCGACACAGCCGACAGCGAGAACCTTTGTAGCACAACTCGTGATCCACTCCAGGACATCCTTGGTGCCCCAGAGTCTACATGGCAGCGGAGACAAGCTTCGCGACAAGCACCTGATTGCGCCCGACATCGCCTGGTTCCTTCCTGGTTCCTTCCTGGTCACTGGCTAGTGACCCAGACTCCGTCCCCTCTGCTTTCAGGTACTCTACATGTTCGATCCACCTTTGGATCACACGGACACTTCTCTTCTTGGCGCCTGCAGCTTCTTCATCTCCAGGCACCCTAGATCTTCGTGACGAAACCCGACACACATTTGCACCTGTGTACCCGCTTCCTGTGGGTGAGGTAACTCTTGAACGCCAGTGCTCCTGTAGTGGTTTACACCTCTAGTGTCTAAGTCTAAAGTTTTGTCCTTCTAGTCCAGTCGGAAGACTCTTAAAACTGTAACTCGATAACTTTTACGCACCATTGACTTTGCATTAGTGCATGCGTGTGCTTTTAGCTCTGCACCCGAATCCCGTGGGCTACTCCCGTCCTAACTGCTGTTAGTCCAGTGTAGTCCCAGCGATTCCCAAGGCCCTAGGTCTTACCACTGATCGAATAGTGATACTTATACCACTTTTTAGGTTTTGCCTTAGCCATGCGTACGAAGTACGCATGCGCTAGCAAAACCTCTTGATTTCTATCTGGGGTGATGACCCGCCTCTGCCTATCATTGGCTAGCTCCATAAATGGAGGCTAGCCATTGGGAGGCAGAGGCTGTCAATCGCGTTTTCTCTCGAAAACGCGATTCGGGGGCGTTTCTGGTGCTTTTTTTAAGCCCCGCCCCTTTGTCCCGGGCGGCGCTGCGATTGGCTGCCGGCCCGGGACACCCCCGTGACGTCATTCCAGGGCCGCGCTGTGATTGGCTGCCGGCCGGGACACCCCCGTGACGTCAGCCAATCACAGCGCGGCCCGGGACCTGACTTGTTTTATTTGGAAGCATGCAACGCCCCCGGATGGCCAGCAGAGCCCGCCTCGCGTCCAGCTCACGGGCTTGGAAGAGGGAGATATGGCCGCAGGGAGTCTGTGTCTGCCTTATCTTCTGCTGGAACCTCGGCCCCTCAGATCCCCCAATCTCTGCTATCGCCGCGCCCACTCCCACCCCGCCACAGCACCCACAACTCACCTATGTGACACCCTAGAGGCAAACACAATCCAACCGTATTCAACAAACGAGGCGAATGCAGCAGGGAAGGCTTAAAAGGTATGTTCCGGGTCTGACGAACATATTTAAAAACCTCCCCAATCGAAGAAACTACAAAATGTATTTTCAAAAGGCAACCTCTCTGCACAGGTGATCAACCCGAAATGCATTTTAAGAAGACCTTCTATCTATTCTTCAAGTCACAGAAGGTGCATGTAGCCTTCGGGGGCTTGTAGAGTTAGAACTGGAGGGGTCAAAAAGTTGAGGGTCAAAAGTTTACGTTTTGCGTGTGAGTCAGTGTGTGTGCGTCTGACAGCAGGCTGGAAGTCGGTGCAATGGAGAGGGAGAGGACATTTCCTCCTCTGATGAAGAGAGGGGGAAGGAAGGCAGAGACAGTGCACGATCGACAGTCCCAGTCACAGTTCCCAGGTCACACCTGCAGGCCTCCCGTTCCTGTGCTTGTTTTCTGACGCCCTGCTCCACTTCCGTGTGCAGCGCGCAGCGGGGGTGCTCAGTAGTCCCGTCCGAGTTTGTACAGCTCCCCCCCCCCCCGTCACCCTCTCCGTTTGAAGTGGAGATTAGAAACTGCCATAAACAGATCGGCCTTGCCTTCCAAATAAGCAGGCGTTTTATGGCCCTCATAAAAAATGTAGATCGGGCTATGGGTTCTTGAGGAGATGGGGGCATGGCAGGGGGTCTAGAAGAGGCGCTGCCGTGCCAGGCGACAAGGG
Organism: Lissotriton helveticus; assembly: GCF_964261635.1. Classification (NCBI taxonomy): domain Eukaryota; kingdom Metazoa; phylum Chordata; class Amphibia; order Caudata; family Salamandridae; genus Lissotriton; species Lissotriton helveticus. The sequence continues at coordinate 1,360,211,188 of NC_136061.1, read as the reverse complement.
TCTCGGGAATGACGACGGGTCCTTTATGTACCTTAGCGACACCAGGAGAGAGGTTTCAGAAGCAGGCACGAAAGGGCAGTGCGGGCGGCGCAGGCCACCCACCCCTCCCTGCAGGTGTGACTCCATGTGTGAGAGTAAACATGATGTATGTAAGTAACCACTGCTCCGCCGTTATGTGCTGGTTCTGCGAGTATCGGCGTTAAATCCATGCTGTCTCTATAAAATAATGTGTACATTTTCGAGTTCCGTTGCCTATGTGGAGTCCGTGATTGCGAGTCAGTGTGCACACATACACAGGGAGCACACGCCATTGTGAAGCTAACAGGCGCCTACCTCGTGTTGTGCATAACAAGGTGAGAGGCTCGTCAGGACCTGTAAGTGTTGCACGGGGCCTTAAGGCGCGGCGTGTGTGGTGTGTGTGTGATACTTCCCTGTCGCTATAAGGGGTTCTCCATTCGTGTCTGTTAATGTTATGTGTTAATAGTTGTAGATGCGGGGCACGTTATATTGTGTCCAATAGGGTTGGTTTCGTTAGTGTGTTGCTTAAATTGACACCCTGTATTTTTTTTAAGATGGACACTGCGTCAATTCGAGTGTTACGTTACACCTGTATTTTGAATGTTTATGTTATCAGCTCTCATGTATCTACCACCACGGGTGACCTAAACCAGCTCAAAATGCATATGGTTTTGTATTTTATAAACGCAATAACTTTGAATTGTGTGCAGTTGGAGGGGGGTTCTCACCCAATTCCAGCCGTTTTTAGGTCTGGGTGCTTCCTCACACCTGACAATGATTATTAGAAAATACCACCGTTGCACCATTTTCAAAAATAAACTGAGTCGCATTTTGTTAAAATTTTCTGAAGACGTTAATGTGTCAGATGAAAAGGTAAAAATTGCCATTTTGGCCGGCTCTTCCCATTCAGACATACCGGGGGTTTAATGTGTGAACCGCATAGATAAATTGCTCATGTAACCCTTGGTTAGTGTTTCCCAATGAAACTCGTGCAGTGCGTGACGCAAGCCCACGTGTGTTGTCTACTGATTGTTCCCATTTTCGTTGTTTTGTGGTTGTGTGGTCTCCTCGATCACTTCAGGACACTACACTCAGCTGTGGACACATTTACCTGTTGAAAGGGTGGCTTTGCTTTGCACGAGGGGTGGGTTTCAGCAGTGATTGAACACAAACATGCAGAGTATGGTTGGAGGGGCTGCCTAGTTAGTTCACTTTATGTCGGTGTTTTGGTGGAAGTGGCGGCTCTGTCCTCTGCTGATATGAACCAAGCCTGTCACCCGGAAGATGGCCCGCACCTTGAACTGACTCGAGAGATTACTGTCTTCTATATGTACCCTGTAGATCCGATTTTGTGTGAAAAAACACAGAGTCACAAATTCGTGTCTAGGGGAATATGTAGTGGACACAAACACTACAGAGCCCTGGACAGAGCAGAGGCGAGCGGCACCGCAGGTCCTAGATGTACATCCGGGAGGGGAGTGGGGGCTCTTACACAGACAGCCCCCATGCACAGCCATACTCGCTTGAAATACAATGTATATAGAAATTACATTCTTCAACTTTACGTCTGTTTGCGTCACCAGCATTAAGCGACTCCCCATAATTATGTACCAGCACCCCAATGTGGTCAGTGGCCCTGTCCCACGAGGGAAAGGCGGCAGGCAGCAGTTGTTGTCGAGGTGACCTCGTTTGACATTAAAGATAAGGGTGCGCCATCGCTATGGCCTGAGCTGTGTTGTTTGTTGATGCTGTTGTTGCATGCAATTGACAAAAAATATTTTCACGTAACTGTGAAATGTCAAACAACCTACGCAACCAAATGGGACTTGGTTGATGTACTTCGTTGAGGAACGTGTGTATCTTACAACCCCCCCCAAATCACCCTAAAAAATGTGCTCATTTGTTCGAATGACAATTTCCCTTGAGTTCCATATAGGATACTGTCTCACCAGACGCCTCTCTGCAGTAGCAGTATCTCAAACACAAGTCTAATTTATCAATTTATCATGTCATGTCAGTGGGCACGCCCCTGCTGCAGCAGGCCCCGTGGGTGCAGCTTGTCTGACCATGAATGCCTCTGCCCGTCCACTTTGCACCATCTGCCTGCATCAAGCACCCCTTTCCGGCATGACATCACTGCTTATTCCCAGGCGCAGATCCCATTTCAGGTCACGAGCCCCCATGTTACCGGAAGCTCCAATGATAATGGCTGTTTAGTGCACGTCGTAGGCGACTAATTACTTCCCGCAGACCATTTCTTTCTCTTTTTGTCACCTTGAACAAAGCTGACTTGACAGCAGCCTGGGGTCAGGCAAGGGGAGGAAATTCCTGTGAGCGGAGTTTTATGAATGAACCTTGGTTTCCATGACGCTGGCTAGGTGTGGCTAGTGGGGTCATAGTGTACTTTATTGTAGGACAGATGACAGTCATGGCACCTTCTTTGCGCATCTGGAACTCGCTCCCCATTCAAGGGAAGCGTCCGGTTTCCGGTGGGAGACGTGTACTTTCACGCTTTATACGTTTAGATGGCCTGATCCAGAATTCACGTTTTGAGACTTATTGTACAGCGTATTAAAAGTACGATTTATGGAGCTTCCATTCGACTGCTCTGAAGAACGACAACAGTCGCAGGAAAGCAGGCACAACTGCTCTGACTACGGGGAAAAGGGCGGTCTATGGGCGGGGCACTTTTCAAATAAAGCCCATTGTAAAAAAGTTAACTTCTGTTTTGTGTAAAGCTGAAACAGGCTGGTAATGTCTAGCTCTTGGTATCAATTCTAATCCGAGCTTTGATGTCACGAAAGCCCTTTAAGCAAACACACCCGTTCCCTTCAATAAAATAAAATACTGTCAATTTTTTGGGAAAATTGTAAATTCACCGATTGAAGAGACCGATAGGTGTATGGACCCAATGACCCCACGGCATCAATGTGTGGCACTTTTTTATAAGCAATACAACATCACCACTTTAATAGATATGCCAGGAAGCATAAATAGTAGTGATTCCCCAAAATTACCCTAAAGGGAGGTATTAAAGTGCTGGGCCTAAATGGGGTCCCTATTGACTTATTTAAAGACAATAGATTGGTGAGCCCCACTATTATTCAACGTATTGAGGAGTGCAGAATACACTGACCCCCTGCTTCTTGGTCTAACTCAGTCATTGCCCTATTTTCATGTTGATTTCCAGTGTGTGTGGGGGGTCTCGCAGTGTGTGGGGGGTCTCGCAGTGTGTGGGGGGGCTCGCAGTGTGTGGGGGGGGGGCTCTGTGTGGGTGTGTGTGGGGGGCTCTGTGTGGGGGGGCTCTGTGAGGGGGGCTATGTGTGGGTGTATGCCAGGAAGCATAAATAGTAGTGATTCCCCAAAATTACCCTGAAGGGAGGTATCAAAGTGCTGGGCCTAAATGGGGTCCCTATTGACTTATTCAAAGACAATAGATTGGTGAGCCCCACTATTATTCAACGTATTGAGGAGTGCAGAATACACGGACCCCCTGCTTCTTGGTCTAACTCAGTCATTGCCCTATTTTCATGTTGATCCCCAGTGTGTGTGGGGGGGGCTCGCAGTGTGTGGGGGGGGGGGGGCTCGCAGTGTGTGGGGCTCGCAGTGTGTGGGGTGGGCTTGCAGTGTGTGGGGGGGCTCTGTGTGGGTGTGTGGGGGGGCTCTCTGTGGGTGTTTGTGTGTGGCATTTGCGAGAGATTAAGCTATTGGCATTGTAAATGACAATGCCATTTATTTATGTTAGAAAAAAACATGAATAAAAATAATGTCAAGAGCAATGCCAATAGCTCTAACTTTAACAAAGGCAAAACCATTGCATTGTAAATGCTTGTTTGATATATGGTTTGAGTGGCCACCGGCCCTATCCATAATTGTACAACTTTCATATGTTATATTGTGCTTTTGTTTAAACGCTTGTGCTTCTTTACTCATAAAGAGTATTGGGGATTATTCTGAGAATAAATACATATATTTTTATTATATATAACTTGTGTGGTGTCCTTTCATTTGATATTACAGGATTGCATATGGTAAAACGGCTGGCTTCACATACCCTCTTGAGTTAAGCCTTTAAGGCTGCTTAGTCCATGCTACCCTTAGGATAGCTTGCCTATAAGGTTGACTTACAACCACCACCATAAGGGATTGTTTGGACTGATACAAGGTGCCCACAGAACTGTGGACATCATACATCAGGCCAACTTCTCACAAACAGCTATAAGGAAATGGTTCCGAAAGCTGCAGAAAGGCTCAGCTCATGCCAGAGCACCATCTCACAAAAAACCAAGCACTCTGCCTCCAGGATTGTTAAGGCCTGCCATAGGAGTGACTTATAGGTATATATGTGTCCAGATATAGGTTTAGATATAGGTATACTATATCCAAGCAAGGGGTGATTACACGACCTTGCCCCAGCTGAGTGATCAGCCAGTTGTGTCGATTTAAGTACCAGCCAGGGGTGGCAAAAGATATGCTGCAGTCCCTGGTAGGCCTTGGATGCACCTATGCCCTGAGCACCTATAGTGCATGGTACAGGGGCTAACAATGTATCCAGTACCAAATTGGTGATATACCTATAGTACATGGATATGAATTTAGAGAGAGAATAGCAGGCTGTGTGTCTGATTAGCAGGCCCACAGCCACATTAAGTCGAAAACCAGTGAAGCAAAAAGCAAAAATTGGGGTGACCATAGGAAAGCAGACCCTACTCTCCTACACTCCTTCATGAGGCGGAGCATAAACTTACACCGCACTGCCTGTTGATTGATACATTCAACTATGGTTATGTTATCTGACCAGAAGATCACAGATTGATTTCACAAATGTTCAGGCCAGACCGTTAGTGCAACCCATATTGGAAAGATCTCCAAAAAACCGATGTTCACTGTCAAGTCGCCTTCCTCCCACCACTCCGGCCACCGTTGTGCCACCCACTTGTTGCCAAGTATGGCACCAAACCCCACACTGCCAGCAGCGTCAGTCCTTAGATCTAACTCCGCCGACCTAGTGGGGGTGCCGCACCACACCACTCTGCTGTTGAAATCCTCCAGGAATGCCATCCATATCCGCATGTCCTGGCGAACCTCAACAGACAGTCTAGTGTGATGGTGTTTGTCCCGCAGGCCCTTCATGGCCTGCGCGATTGAGCGGGAAAAGGGGCGTGCCATAGGTATAACTCTTAGTGCGAAATTCAGCTGTCCCATAGTCTGCTGCAGCTGCTGTAACGTCACTTTCTCTTTAACCAAACCTTGCTGTAGGGCTGCTCTGAATTTCGTGATCTTTTCTTTGGGTAACCTGAAACAACCCTCAACTGAGTTCAATGACTGCCTAAGAATTCCAAGCATGTTGCTGGCCCAATCGTTTTTCCTGGTGCCAGCGGGACCCCAAAAGCCCGCATGAGCACGCAAAATTCCTGCAATGCCCACGCACACTCCTGTGAGCCCGCTGCGCCCAGCAAAAGAAAGTCATCCAGGTAGTGCATGACATAATGATGCCCCGTTGTCTGCCTCATAACCCATTCCAGGAAAGAACTGAATGTCTCAAAGTAGGCACATGAAACAGAGCAACCCATGGGCATACACATATCCATATAGTATTTGCCTTCAAAGGAAAAACCTAGCAGGTGTTGATCTAAGGGATGTACTGGTAGCAGTCGGAAAGCTGATTCAATATCTGATTTAGCCATCAATACCCCGGTCCCAAGAAATCTCAACATATCCACTGCCTGGTCAAAAGACGCATACTTAATGCTGCAAATGCCCTCGTCGATCGCGTCATTCAATGATGCGCCCCTAGGTGCTGAGAGGTTGTGGATGAGTCTGAACTCGCCCTTTTCTTTGTTTGGGACAACTCCGAGGGGTGAGCAAACAAAATTAGGTACAGGGATGTCGTTGAAAGGACCCGCTATCCTACCCAGGCGCAGCTCCTTCTCAAATTTTTGGCGCCACCACAACTGGGTTGTGCCTAACTGACAGTTGGTTCCTGCATTCTGGCGTCCCAGTATACCCCCCCCACTGGAATCCGGAAGCCATGTGAGAAACCTTCCTGCAGCATCCTTGCAGAGGCATGGTCTGGGTATCTGTTCAGCCAAGGAATCATAGCCAGCACGCCAATGGGTGAGTGAGCGACCCGCAAAGATCCCCCCTATTCCTGTTTCCTTCTCCCCCTTTTCCTGAGGTGTTACCTTTTGAACAGCATGCTGTTTCTGGGTGGGAAGAGTGGTCACATATGTAACATGCATGCTTGAATTTGCAAGTGCCCGCTGCCCTGGTGCATGTACGTCTGTTAAAATCCCAACATACGCCCTTTCGATCCCAACCGGCCGCATCACCCCCTTGCGCTGGCCAAAAGGGCTGCCGGGGTTTGGAGGGATAGCCTTTGTTCCAGCTTGTGCCCGCCCCCGCTTACTGCCCACCTGAAAACTGCCCATACCATGAAATAGAATCCACCTTATCCCAGGATAATGAGTGGTCAAATTCTCTAGCTTTCCTGAAGGCTATGTCATACTCCTTCCACCCATCCCCCTCATGTTTGTCACTAAACATTGTAATTCTACTCTGGTAACAAGCCATTTCTGCCTGCAAGTTGGGTGAACGTTCCGTGGTGATTGCCATAAATACAGAAAAGGCTCTAATCCATTTAATTAGTGTCTCCTCCACCCTGAATTTAGCGAATTGAGTCCGCCATTCGCTTGGAAACATCCAGTCCTTCTGTGACTTGGCATACTCCATTTCCCTGTTATCAATTAACAATGAAAATATATTCACATATTTGCCCGCCCAAATCAGCTCCTCCACCCCTTGTGAAACATGTTGGGCCAGGCTCTTCCTCCTGGAGGGTATTGTACCTTCGCCTAATACCGGCAAAGCAACCTCCTTACCACTTTCAGCGACTCGCGTTCGTTCTAAACTCTTGTCTTTCCCCGCATCGCTGGCCGCACCTGTTTTAGGGGAAATCGGTGATCTTGGCACCCCACCACCACCCCTGGCCACCATGATTTTTTCTACCATTCTTTGCGCCTCCGCAGAGGGATCCCCGAGGAGGGTAACATCCCCCCAATACCCAGCCAGGGGAGTACTGCCGCTATCTGTGCCGCCAGTTCAGGGGCACCTGACCAACCCCAGAGGGTGCACTCACTGGGGTGGGTGATGCTGTGTCGTGTACCGTGGTAGGTGCCGGGTTTACCACCGGTACCCCTGTAATTACCACTGGGACCACTGGTGACGCTAAGTTTGGGGGTGCCAGCGGCGTGGCTGGAGCTGTTGTCACTGGTACACTTATTGGGATTGACAGAGTAGGTAAGGGTGCTTCTGTTGATGTGGGCACTCTGTCGGGGACCATCCCAGGTGACCCCCCTACTACTCGTGACTTGGGGGCCCGACCATAACTCTTCTTGGCTCGGCCCCGCTTAGGCAATGCATCTAGTTCCCCCCTGGGTTAAGGGGGCACTATCACCCGCTTGGGTCTCCCCGATGGCCCTGCTTGACCCTCTAACCTCTGACTCATCTCCGCCACGCTCCTCCCCAACTGATCCACTTTCCCCAATTTCCTGTCAATAGCAGACATTCTGCACATCATGCTCTGCAACATGAGCTCCATGTGGGAACTTTTCGCGCCACACCTACTAGAAATTCCCCTTCCTTTGTGATTGCAAACCTACACTGAAACACAATGACACACCTATGGGCACGATGTTCCTTGTACCTGCACCAAAGTTGGAGGCTCACAGGCTGGCCGTATGCACCATGCAAATGTGACCGCAACACACCAGTTAGCCTGGGTGCTTGGACGAGCGCACTCTAGCCCGGCGGCCCGACAGAAGCAATGAAATGCAGGCCTGCCCGTGTCCACAGATCACGACGTCTACCGTGCACTCTCCGGCATCTCCGTCCGCAGCGCCCCCCGAATGCAGGCCTACGATGAAATAAAAGTTACAACACAGTACTGGCTCCAGGAGACATTGGACCTTGTAGTTGCAAAACCCCCCAGACTTTGTTCCGCACACTATTGCAAAGTCAGTGCAATATTAAATCTCCACTATCTTGCCCTGTCCTATTCCACTAGGGCCCTGGGAATTAAAGTTTTGCAAAAACAGTCTTTAACTACTTGCTGGAATTCAAATTGTTGTTGTATGAGCGTGGAAATAACCCCCTGTAATTCAATAAATGGTAACCCACTGAGAGGCGTTCAGATTTGGTCTCCCATCCAAGTACTAACCAGGGCCGACCCTGCTTCGCTTGTTGATCCTAACTTGCAGCACCGTGGCTCAGCAATGTTAATCACCTATTCTGGCGATGTTACTCCGCCTTACAGTGTACCACATGCACGTGTACCACCCCAAACGTTTCCGCCTCAATAGCCCCCGTTTTTTGCTTTCCCTGCAAGAAAGTGGGGGGTAACCGTACTTCAATGCCCAATGCAAATGACCAAAATGCGGGGCCCACGCCACACACTTATTCCAATGCCCAATGCCAATGACAATCACAAAAACGGGGCCCACACCACAGCACTGTGCTCGGCCCCTTACCGTGTGTAGATGGGCCTCGGCCCGGTATGTCACCGCCTGCAAGCAACCTGGAGTGCCTCACCGCTCTCGCGGATTACCGCCACCAATTTTGCCCCATCTGCCGCGCTCGCCGATCTCAGCCGCTCCGCTCCAATGCGCCCGACACTGCCACAGCTGGAGTCACCGCAACCTCTTGTCCCGCCTACACAGCATCGCCAAACCTGCAGCCAAGAAAAAAGGAACACACAAATTATTCTGCCCCTCGCTGAGGGGTGCAGAGCGGGCATGGAGAGCGTGGGGCCAAGAGGGCGCCTCCCGCGCTCTCCAGGCTTTTTATCCCCTTTGTACAACTGGGGGCTGACCAGCTCACGCTGGCCCGCCTCCCCTGGCCCCTCCCCTTCACCCGGAAGCACTTCTACTGCTTCTGGGTCAACGGCGAGCCTGAACCAAACGGTGGTGGGGCGCCACCGGCCGCGTCATCGGGACGTGGCAAAAAGGGGGGGCACGCCCCACCATCGAGGGTATGGGGAGGGGGAAGCCGGGCCCAATCATACGTGCGAGGGGGCCGAGTGGCCCCCTCTTTCCTTTCTCCATTTGAATTAGGCTCTGGGCTGGGCTAATGCCATGAGCTCAAGAGGCCTATCAGAACATAAGTTTAAATCTCCCATCACAGAGACAGAAGCTGCAGTTATTCGCAGGAGCAGAAATCTGTAAACCTTCTCTCATCACCCGAAACCAACTGTGCACACATCCCACATCCTTCCTAGATAAGAGCTTCGTTTGTAAGATACACTGTGGGCAGTGCTTGGGCCCGCAGGCTGGCGCGTGGCTTCCTCCAATTAAAGATTCTGCAGACAACCTTCCTCTGACTGGAAGGCACTATGCAGCTGCAGCTGCAGCTCTCACTGGCGTCTGTTCCTCTCAGCCGGATTATGGCAATGCCCTGCACATGGCAACACCAGTTCATACGGAATGCTGCAACCCGCCTTCTGATTGGTGCCTGGAAGTAAATGCTTATTTTATCAAAGCAGCAACCTATCTTAGGGATTCACATGACACTGTCCACTTTTTATCATGAATAAACTGCTCCACTATTTACCACCCAGATGTATGGAGACTCCACTCTGCTCCGCCTTCCAGCATTCAGCTTTAAGAGCAAAGGTTCTGGCCGCTTCCCTATGGAATTTCATTCCGTCGTCATTTCATTCACTGGGAATTCATTCCATTTTCAGGAAGATCCTGTAGACATGGATGCTATCTGATTTTTGCAATCAATAGCTTAGGGCTGTTGTCTTGCTGACGTCATACAACAAAGGGCTATAAGAACTCCTTCCTTACTCATCCGGTGGTGGATGCGCCATCTTTAAATACCCTGTTTGATGACAGAACTAGGCCCTGCACATCCATCAAGATGGCTGCACAGACTCGGGCCGACATTGCCGTAACAGAACCAACTACACTCCCAGTCCTTGTGCAAGTGAGTATAATTCCAAACCATTCTCTCACTTGTACTAGATGGTGCTTTCTCTGTGGCTAAGAATTTTTACCCAAATTTTGTCCCACCCATAATAACACATCCATGCCAAACCTCAAGCCCTCACTGAAGCAAGCACAAACTTGAGATGACAGATTGTTTGCTAAGCATACACCGCTGAGCAGCAACAGGTAAAGACGGACGCCCAGACCAGAGAATCCTGCAAGGGGGAGTAGTGGGTAGAAAGGATTTCACAATTTGGTACATTTGAAGGCAGGTGGGCTGTGGCATTGTTTTATCACCAGCCTTAACAATGCAAGTAACCGTAGCAGATTTACACTGGCTGGTGACAAAGGTCTGTGCATCGTGTTAACTACTTGTTCTCCCCTAGGATCCCAAGACATTGTTCCACCCTCTGCATCTCCTGGTTCTTGATACCTTCTGTTATCATTAGTACTCTACAGAGACTCTCTTTCATATATGCAGTCTGAGGTTTTCATGTGGGCAGCTGAGTGCCCATCTCCCTTCAATGTCACACGACTTTCTGTGTCACCGGATAAGGTCAGGCGTCTCCCTGCTTGGTGACCACACAAAGTCTCAGCAGACCGGCTGCTGGAGTGAGCTTCTCATATGCATCCTTGTTTGCCCTACCTGCCTTTGTGGTCCATCTCATAAATGAGAGCAACAGTTGGCACCTGGGAACACCAAGTCCATGGCACAATCGCCTCCTCTGGCAAACACTTCTATTGGTGCGGATGTCTGATTCCTTTTAATGTGCCAAGCTTCTCATATTTGCCTTGGCTTATATCCTCCAGTGATGTCCTGCAATGTGTTCTCGCCCCTTTATTCCCCACCCCTGTCAGTTTCTGCATTGCTCCTCCAGTGATTGTTGGATCCAGGATGCCACAGCACCTTCTAAAAAGAAATCACAGGTAAAAAAAATAAAGCACTCATAGAAACTAGGCAGGGATCATCTCCATTGTGAAATGAAATGAATGAAATGAGAATTTATAAAGCACAAACTGCCACTCCTAACGGAGTCTCCTGGCACTATCAACAAACGATCAAGTGAATGACATAAGCCTAAATAAGCTTTTGGCAGCAAGCAACTGATAGACCAAAGATCCACGTCTTTAACTGTTTTCTGAACTGCCCCTCATGTTCGATGACTCTAAGCTCATTGGGCATGCTGTTCCAGGCTTTGGCTCCCAAGACGGTCGCGGATCTTCCGCCTCTGGTGACTAGCCTAAATGCTGGAACACTGAGCAGGTTGGCCGTGGTTGACCTTAGTGTTCTTGTCGTGGTGTACGGCCTAAATCTTGCTGAAAGATATCCTGGGCCTAGATGACGATGGGCTCCAAATGTTGTCAGTAGAAGTTTGAACAGGACCCTCTTACAGACCGGGAGCCAGTGAAGGGTCTTCAGTGCAGGTGAAGGAGACGCCATGCGTGGTAGGCCTAAAACCATATGGCCGCTGCGTTCTGGACTACCTGAAGTCTCCTCAGGATGATTTTATTGGTTCCTGCAAGAAGACTATTACAGTAGTCCAGTCTCTATGATTTGAGGGACACTGATACAATCTTTTTAGCCACAAGGGGAATCAGATTAAAAAACGTTCTCAAATTTTTTATGAACCCAAAACAGGTCCCGGTCAGTTTCAAAACATGGGGCTTGAAGGAAAGGGCAGAATCAAACCACACACCTACGTTTTTGGCCACTTCCATCGTTGATGGCGGAGCTGTGGTGTCGTCTGGCCACCAATCCTTTGGATGAAAGGGATTATCTTTCCCAGTTGGTAAGATTTATGTCTTGCTGGTATTGCAACAAAGATGGTTTTCCCTCATCCATTGCAACACAGCCATCAGACAGACTTTAAAGTTTCCCTCTGCATTACTAGTGGTCTTATTCAGAGAAAGGATCAATTGGGTATCGCCGGCGTACGACGTGATCTCGATCCCATAATTAGAGATCAGAGAGACAAGAGGGGCCATAAATACATTAAACAACAGAGGACTCAAAGAAGCCCCCTGCGGCACCCCTGTGCTGATGACTTGTACAGATGCAATGAATGATCCCAGCGCGATTGATTGTGTCCTGTTAGTCAAGAAAGACGTGATCCATGCCAAGGCCTGTGTCCCCGATGATGGGATCTCTAACAAATGAAGCATTCCACAAAGGTGTCTGTCTCGGTCAAACTCAAACCTCCTCAGACCCATCAGAAACAGGAAGTGTCTCAGAGCTTCATGGTGGGGTAGCAGGAGCGAACAGCACCTGTGTTATTGATCAGTCAGTTTAGAAGAAAGCCTGGGCAAACTATAAATTATTCCAACATAATTTCAGGAATTCCAGGAATTTAGAATCATGTGTTACATTCTATTATTCTTTTCCTGTATGTTTTCTATACTTATTAATTTGTATGGATCTGACACCTGGAATGTATGATGCGTGCCTGCATCTTACATCCTAGGTTCCAGATTCCATATTTGACGGTTAGACTAGAAACCTGTGAGATAACTGACGTGCTGTGCTCCAACTTTGTATCCTGACAATAAAACTACAATATTCATATACAACTTGATGATATTGCATTTAATATTGGCGACGAGGACATCTGACGATTTCTGCCACGTTTGAGAGGAGCACAGAAACAGAAATTGGAAGACTTCACGAATCCAAAAGGAAAAAGGATTGAAAACGAGTCGTTTTACCGTCACAAGCTAAGCGATATCCTACTTTCAAGAGACGTCTTGCTCCGGCGGTATGATGAAGAAAAAATCAAAAGTTATTGATTTTAAAGCTTTTTAGCTGTTTTGCGCTGTTGAGAGCTCGAGACGGGGAAGAGCGTCATTGCCTCTGACGACGTTATCATCACGTGTCAGTCAGTGCGCTAGCGTCATCACGCACTGGACTGTAATCACGCACTACGTTGAAGCGTCATCTTGAATCTCCATGGTAACGGCCTACACGGAGTTACCGGAGATAGTGAAGGCGGATTGATGTGCGCAGTTGTGCGCGATAAACAAAAGGTAAAATTTTACACGCCGGAAAACCATTCATTTAAAAGGCGCTTGGAAATTGTGACAAACTTTATTCAGGAAAAGGAAAATAAAAAAAATTTGAATGTTCATTCTGAATAACTTTTCAGCTAACACGCTTTGGAGTATTACATAAAATCTCCATTAAACAGTAAAAGGATATTTTGGAATACAAATCTATCACGCGTCTGCCACCTTGTGGATCTGTGTGGTATCTTTTTTGGAAAATATTTTCAGTGCTGGTTTAAATTTTGTTTTTTGAAGGGATTCTCTACTTTGATAGTTTCAAATTGCAATTTTATTTGCAGTTTATGCTGTTTTATATTTACTTTTTTGAAGAACTACAATTTTGAATTAAAACTTTAGTGAAATCCATAGTACAGGTTTTAGGATTTTAGGCATAAAACATGCAATTTGATCCTCCGTCCAAGTTTTTGCAGACAAAAGGAGATCCGCCAATTCCATGGACTAGATGGAAAGAAGAATTTTATACATATCTTAAGGCTATGGATGGAGAAAGAATGTCAGCGGAGAGAAAAAAGAATATTTTTTTACATTGTCTCGGGTCAGAGGGACAACTTGTTTTTAGAACTTTACCTCCTGTTAGGTCTGGAGGTGACATTAATGTGTATGATGAAGCTGTACAGAGGATAGAAGGTAGATTTAAACCTGTGACTAGTGTTGCTTTGAATAGGTTTAAATTTTATACTAGGGTACAGGAGGAAAGTGAATGTTTTGACGATTTTCTGACTGCTTTACGTGCACTTTCTTTACATTGCAATTTTGGTCTAATGACTGATGAGATGATCAGAGACCAAATTGTTGTACATGTAAAGAGCAAGAAGGTACAAGAACAGTTGTGGATTTTGGGGGATCCTAGTTTAGAGACAGCTATAAGTACAGCTAAAGCTCTGGAACAGTCAGATAAGTGGATCAAATCTTTGGATAAAGTATCTGTTAATTCTGCTCCTTCCACTTCTAGCAATGAGGTTTGTATTGTAAACGCACAAGGAGCAAGGACTCAAGGTCCTAATAAGTATGATAACAAAGGAAAGCAATTTTATTGTTTTAGATGTGGGAATCCTGATCATATTGCCTCCTTTCCACAGTGTCCTGCTATCAACAGATAATGTAATAAATGTGGACGTACTGGACATTTTTCAAAAATGTGTAAAACTCCTACCAAACCTTTTAATGATTATAAAAAACCTTCATTTACTAGTTCTAAACGTTCCAGTGGGAATGTATCTTATGTTACTGAAGAAGGGAAGATTGATGATTCTTGCCTTAAAGAAACTGGGATTGTAATCTCTGTACAAACTCCATTTGATATGACACAAGCTGATGATTTACCTTCTCCAAAAAGTTTGGTGAACATTTTAGGTAAAGTTCTAGAACTCATGGTAGACTCTTGTTCTCCGTGGACTATAATCACTCGTGATTATTGTCTGGAATCATTTGGAGACTTAGTAGATTTAAATTCCTTATGCAAACCAGATATCGTTGCATATAATTTTAGTAAATCAGAAATCAATGTTATGGGTTTTAAGGAGGTTCTCATTACTATAAAAAGTAATTCTGCTATTATCAAAATGTATATTGCATGGGAAGGTGTGAATGTATTAGGATGGAGGGATCAAGCGAAGTTAGGAATTACGTTGAATCCCAGATTAAAAGATCCTGTGTCTGTTCTTGCCATATCTGATGGAGAATGTGATATTTTATCCATGTCTAAGAGAATTTCAGGCTCTTTCCCAAAAGTTTTTTCTGACAAACTAGGAAAATTGTGTGGTTTTACACATAGAATTAAAGTTAAACCCAATGCAGTCCCTGTAAAACAAAGATTAAGGGGTGTTCCCATTAGCGTTAGGGAGGAACTTAAGGTTATGTTGGATACGATGGTGAAGGATGGTGTCATCGAGGAAGTAGAGTCCTCGGAGTGGGTATCGCCTATTGTTTTGGAAATTAAACCTGATAAAACTATTAGGTTGTGTGTTGACCTGAGAGCCCTGAACAAGTGTTTAGTTACAGACTGTCACCCGTTACCAAACATTAATGAAATGTTGTGTATGTTGGATGGGGCATGTGTATTTTCTACGCTAGATCTCAGATCTGCATATCATCAGATCGAACTCACGGAAGACTCAAAGCAATTTACAGCTTTTATCACGCCTCATGGGTTATTTCAGTTTAAGAGAATGCCATTTGGTTTGGCTTCGGCCGCTTCGGTCTTTCAAAGGGCAATGTACCACATATTTAAGGATCTAGGTGTTTTCGTTAAGTGTTTCCAGGACGACATACTTGTTTTTTCTAAAAATGTGGCTGAACATGATGTTCATCTTAATGAAGTATGTTCCAGGTTGGAGAAGTATGGTTTGACTATTAAGGCCAGTAAGTGCAAGTTTTTTTGCAAAACTGTGGAGTACTTAGGACATTCTCTTTCAGGAGAGGGTGTTGTACCAAAAAAGAACCTTGTGGATGCAATTGTGAAAGCTCCCTCTCCAGATAATAAGGAAAAACTACTCTCGTTTGCGGGATTATGTGAATACTATAGCAAGTTTATTCAAAATTTTGCTAGCAAGATGGAGCCTCTTAGGGAGTTAACACGGAATTCTGCTGAGTTCATTTGGACTGAGAAACAGGAACAAGCCTTTAAGCAAATTAAGGAGGAGATTGTTAGTGCTCCTACCTTAAAATCTTATTGTGTTAATAAAAAATGCATCATTACTGTTGACGCTAGTTTATATGGCATTGGTGGTGTGTTGAGTCAGTCATCTGGTAAGGATGAATGGTGTGTTGCGTTTTCTTCAAGGACTTTATCATCCACAGAAAGAAGATACTCTGTTATAGAAAAAGAGCTTCTTGCCTGCATTTGGGCTGTTGAGCACTTCAGGAATTATGTGTGGGGCAATCGGTTTGTGCTGAGGACAGATCATAAACCATTGGTAGGGATTTTGTCTCCTGGTGGTGGATGGAATTCTACAGCGCGTATAGCTCGTTTGTCTTCACGTCTTCAAGAATATGACTTTGACATTGTGAATGTCCCTGGTAAGAGTAATGTCACGGCTGACTTTCTATCGAGATTTCCCTGTGACAATATTCATAGTGTAGACGATGAGGTTGATGTTGTGGCTTCTATTGGTGATTGTGTTTCTGAAGAATTTCTTTTACTTAAGTGAAGAAGAATGGTTTGCTGAATTAAATAAGGATGTGGTTTGTCAACAGATTTTTGATTTTGTAAGAAAAGGTTGGCCAGCCAATAGGGGTATCTCAGCTGATTTAGCTTCATATTGTCAGGTGTCAACTGAGATTGAAGAGTTTAGTGGTCTGTTGTTTAAGGCTGGCAAGTTAATCCCTCCTCAGTCGTTACAGAAGAAGATTTTGTTACTCTCTCATCAGGGTCATATTGGCATGTCTTCAATGAAACGCCTTATTAGAGAAAACTTCTGGTGGCCTGGTGTTGACAAGATGGTCGACAGGTTAGTAAGAGATTGTTCGCACTGTATCAATAGTGATAAAATGCTTCATTTGACTTCTGCTCCTCTCAAGCCTGTGAGTTGGCCCAATTTTCCTTGACAGAAAGTGGCGTTTGACATATCTGGCCCTTTCAAACAGTTACCCTGCAACGCTCGTTATGCTTTGGTCCTAGTGGATTACCACTCGAAATGGCCTGAGGTGAAATTTGTTAGCACAGCTTCTACTCAAGCTGTTATTCTTTTCCTAAAAGAAGTCTTCGCGAGGGAGGGTTTTCCAGAAACTTGTGTTACGGACAATGGTGTTCAACTTATTTCTGCTGATCTTGAGAAGTTTCTTAGCGGTTGTGGTATTAAACTTTATACTACGTCTTTGTATGAACCCAGGGAAAATGGCCAAGTTGAACGTTTTAATCGTGTTCTTAAAGATTGTATTAATGGTGTGCATACTACTGATGATGGGTGGTTGGATGTGGTGAGGAAGAGGTTATGGACATATCGAATTACACCTCACTCTGTCACTGGTGTCAGTCCTTTCAAGCTTCTTAAAGGAAGAGAGCCGTCATCTGATATATGTCCCTGGTGGATAAAAAAACTTGACAAAGGAAATAATTCTGTTGTGGATCTTGCATGTGTGGCCAAACGTGTTGAAGACAAACAACGGAAAATGAAGACTTTGTTTGATTCCAGGATGAAATCCAAGGTTAATGATTTTGTGGTGGGGGAATGGGTGCGAATTAAAAAACCTGGTTTTCTGGTTAAAGGTTTTTCTAAGTTCTTTCCTCCCATCAAAGTGGTCAAAGTTTTTAAAAATAGTGTGGTCACGCAGGATGGTAGGGTATGGAATGTTCGTAGAGTGGCAAGATGTAGTGATTTAGGCAATGTATATAATTCTCCTATTGCTGTTCCTGGAAATAGCCAATGTGGACCAAATATTGATTCCTCAAAATGCTCTCAGAATTTGATTCAAAATGACTTATCTGTTGCTTCCAGAGTCAAAGCTTGCAATAGACAAAAGAGAGTTCCTAGTAGATATTTGGTTTCATGTTCTTTTGTTTAGGGGTAAGATGTGTTACATTCTATTATTCTTTTCCTGTATGTTTTCTATACTTATTAATTTGTATGGATCTGACACCTGGAATGTATGATGCGTGCCTGCATCTTACATCCTAGGTTCCAGATTCCATATTTGACGGTTAGACTAGAAACCTGTGAGATAACTGACGTGCTGTGCTCCAACTTTGTATCCTGACAATAAAACTACAATATTCATATACAACTTGATGATATTGCATTTAATACCCTTGTTACACAAAATTCCCGAAATTCCACTAATATTCCACACCACATAATTAACTCACTGTTTATGCCAAAATTATAACACAGGAACAATGTGAACAACTGGAATGCAAGCAGCTGTTATTCACAGCTTTTGTGTTTTTCTAACATTTTTTTTTACCAAGAAACGCATCCTCACATCAAAAAGTGATGCAAGCACATATTGGACATGAAGATATAGCACTGAGTGACAGATCTACAATTACTTGTAATTTTACTTATTATTCCTGAAATTAGGAAGCAAGTTAGGTGAGTTTTCCATGCCACTAGGGGAGTAGAGTAACACAGACTACTCAATGAGCACTGAGGCATGACGGAATCCAACCGGGAAGGTTCTGCTCCAGATCACTGCAAGAACCTGGTCCCCAACCGAGGGACCCAGGAGTGTCTGACCACTCTGAGTAGTACAATGGGGGGACATGCTGGGCAATCTACAGTGGCTCATGTAAGCACTCCAGACTGTTTCTTCTGCACAAAGGGATCTTGTCAAAAGCTGCATTTACCTTCATGGCACTCTTCCAGCTGGAGCCTCCATGTGCAGCCAACTACTGCTGCCTCCTTTTACATGCCCAGGACTTCAGCCTCCGTTTACATGCCCAGTACACCAGCCCCCTTTTATAAGGTCAGTAAACTAAACTTCTTCCACATATTCAGCATTCCAGCCCTCTTCTGCATGACCCGGTACTGCAGTCCCTGTTTACATGCTCAGTATTCCAGTCCCCTTTACATCCAAGTAAACCAGCCTCCTTCCACATGCTCGGCACTCCATCCTCCTTCCAAATGTCTGCCACTCCATCCTCCCACATACTAGGCACTCCATACTCTTTCTGCATGCCTGGCACCCCATCCTCCTTCCACATGCCAGGCACTCCATCCTCCTTCCACATGCCTGGCACTCTATCTTTCTTCCACATGCCTGCCACTGAGTCTTCCTTCCACATGCCCAGCACTCCATCTTCCTTCCACATGCCCAGCACTCCTCCTTCCTCTACATGCCCGGCACCCCATCCACCTTCCATATGCCTGGCACTTTGCCCTCCTTCCACATGCCTGGCACTCTGTCCTCCTTCCACATGCTTGGCACTCTGACCTCCTTCCACATACCTGGCACTCTATTCTCCTTCCCCCTACCCGGCACTCTATCCTCCTTCTGCATTGCTGGCACGTAATTATGCGTAATTATGAGTCTTTCCCTAGAATGGCTTCTAAATCGGTATAGACTTTTTTTCATCCTTTCGCCCCTCCTTGTTCTAAAGTTTGGACCCTGTTTCTTGACTCGTTCTCACTCGGCTGTTCCGAAATGTCCTTTTCGCTATCCTAACAGTTTTATTCTATTCTCTCTTCTTATCTCAGTTGTTCCCCCTAAAACTTGGCTCTTTCCTGCTCCCTCCTGTGCCCACCAGACTGTCTCATTAGTGCGCCTCACTGTCCCTTCTGGCCCTCTTTACATCACCCCTCATTATAATATCATACCTCCCAGGTGCCCTTCCCACCTCCAGCTTTCAGCGTAAATCCCTTTTTGTAGCACTAATTATTGGGATTAGGCACATGCGCTCAATGAGTAGGGCATCAAAGCGCTTTCTTCTCTTTGGCACCCTTTTGCCACGTTGCCCTGTTCTTCTTATTCAGCATTTCCGTTCAACCACACACACAACCACACACAACACAACACACAACATCACACACACAACACCACACACACAACCACACACACACACAACCACACACACACACAACCACACACACACAACCACACACACACACAACCACACACACACAACCACACACACACAACCACACACACACAACCACACACACACAACCACACACACACAACCACACACACACAACCACACCGTCAGTACACATTTTCACCAGGCACAGACACATCCATCATCAGTGTACGTTTTCACTAGGCACAAATAACACCAGCCATCAGTGCACACTTCCATCAGACACACACCACTAGACGTCAGTGCACGCTTTCACCAGGCACACACACACCACCAGCCGCCAGTGCACGCTTTCACAAGGCACACACACACCACCAGCCGTCAGTGCACGCTTCCATCAGGCACACACCACCAGGCATCAGTGCACGCTTTCACCAGGCACACACACACCACCAGCCGTCAGTGCAGGCTTTCACCAGGCACACACACACCACCAGCCGGCAGTGCATGCTTTCACCAGGCACACACCACCAGCTGTCAGTGCAGCTTTCACCAGGCATACACACCACCAGCCGTCAGTGCACGCTTTCTCCAGGCACACACACCACCAGCTGGCAGTGCACGCTTCCACCAGACACACACACCACCAGCCATCAGTGCACAATTTCTACAAGCACACACACCACCAGCCATCAGTGCATACATCAATTGTTAACACATCCACAATTAACTATTGTAGCCATCGCAGTATGGCGCACTTTACTTTTAAACATATTCATCTAAAGCGCAGCATGACACCGTTACTACAAAAATAAATACAAATTTTTTTTGGCCTACAATTTATAGACCTTTGTTGCAATTGGTGTTGCAATATTTAGCAATGCCAATAGCTCAAACTTAATTAATGCGAGACCTATTGCATTGCAAATGCTTGTTTTCAGGGTGCAATGTACCGCATGTTTTAGGATATAGAAGATAACATTAGATGTTTCCAAGATGACATCATAGCCTTTAACACAATGTCCAATGAACACTATGAAGTAATACTTGCAGTGTGTTTTAGGGTAGAACAGAATGGTCTAGTCGTAATGCCTGTTAAATACAACTTATTCAAGATGAAGTCAAATACCTTGGCTTAGCAATAAATACCAGTTTCTGACATTTTGTGGTCTTTGCTAATAATACTCCTGATTGATTCAAAACTTTGCCACAGTTATGATACCTTAGCGAAAACATCTATCTCAAAATGAAAAATTCAAGTGGGCAAAATGCCATGAATAATGCTCCAGGTTTATTAACCGCATGCGCGCTAGCGAAATTCCGCTCCTGTGCTGAGTTTTTTAAAACCGCACTTTACATGACGAGCTGGGCTCGTCATGAGCGTGCGAGGAGGCTACCTCATGACGAGCCCAGCTCGTCATGAGCGTGGAAGGGGTTAAAGACAATATCATCAATGACCCCACATTGAGACCATTATCCAGAATCAGACTGGATACCAGTGCATATGGGTTGGGGCAGTATTGCCCCACAAGTAGATTGAGATCAACGGGTGGTGAGGTATGAGTCCAGAACATAGAGTGAAAAAAGAAAGACAGCATGCAGTAATCGTACATGAGTTGTTAGCCTGCATTTGGGTTGTTGATCATTTTGGACATTTTATGTGGGGCAACAAGTTTGTTGTACAAGCAGACCACAAATGCCTAGACCACATTCGGCCTCCGTTGGGAGGGTTAAAGTCAACTGCTCAAAGTGGTATGTTCCAAACAGCAGCAATATTGCTTCATGGTGTCTTGGGGAAATGAAACAAATGTTCAGACTGTCAAGGCTAACCTGTCTTGCTGTGGAAGCAAATAATAATGATGATAATGAGCTAGAGAGGGTTGTGAATGTGAGAGAGATATGTATTTACCAAGAAATGTCTTTGACTGGAGAGTTTTGGTTTGATGCAGAGTCACAGGATATTATTCTTACTAAAGCAAAGGAGTACACACTCACTGGTTAGCAACTGATTAAGAATCTACATGGTACCTGACACTCATCCGACAATGATTCAGCAGAACGGATATAAACATTTTATTACTATTCCCAATAACTCTGATTGCCAATTAACAGAATCTTTCTTATAACAAAGCATTTGAGCACATCATATTTCAATGAACTACTTATATTTCTGGGTCCTCCGATGAACCTATGATAGAGCTAATAGAGACTTGATAATGAGAGATGGATGGAATTTACTTCATGAGGACCTATAATGAAGGAAATGCCTAACTAGCAACATAGTCACAATATTTAATATGTATATAACTTATATATAAAGACAAACTCTGAATACTTATCAAGATACTTTTATCTAATATTACAAAATGTAAGTGGTCATTACAGTAGTACAATAAGAAACATCAAAGAATCTTCATTAGTTCAATGTTACAGGTAAATTCACTATGAGAGAAATACAGTTCATATCAAATACATCAACAACATGTGCAAAGAGGGGGTGAGAGAGAGAGAGAGAGAGAGAGAGATAATTCATTACATTTTCAGAATGGTATGCAATTCAGATTTCTGATGAACCTAGATCAATGAGAACTAATGTGCAGCGTTTAGTTCGAAATAGCTAACCCTTCTTCCTAAAAGGTCGATGAAGTGCAAAGTGATCAGGACAGTGTCAATCAGGAATTTCAAGAATGAGCACAGAGAATATACTAATGCTTTTTGGCCCGACCCCCTGATCAAGCCTAGGGGTTCAGGGTTTTTCTACCCTGCACACTTTTCTTGATTTTTAACATTCTTTTAACTTTTTTCTTGTGACTCGGTTCAACCGAGTCACAAGATGGCTGCCAACAATTCCCTGGTTCGAATTGCTGGCAGCCAATCAGATTGCAGGCTAGAGATTGGGGGGTTTGTGGCTCCTCCACAGCCATATCAGGAACTACTGAATGGATTTACACCATTTTACAAAAAGAGTGCTTTCTGAATCAAGACCTACATCTTTGCCAAATGTGGTGTAATTCTGTGCAGCAGTTCGGGCTGTAGCCATGTCTCAAGTTTCCTATGGAAATAAACACGGAGAAAATGTGTTTGAGATATATAAATTCATGGAAAAAAATTAAAGTGAGAGTGACATTATAGTAAGTCTGACATTTCACTCGTACAAAACCAGAGAAATGGAGCCGTTATAGATAGCAGAGGTAACTATAACTTGTGTCTCTGCAATGCACTGCTTATGACCTCATATATTACTCACTCATGACATGGTCAGTGACATCCCTGATGACATCCTAATTGAGGGCACTGATGACATCATCCATTGACTGTGAGTGTTTTTTTAAAAATAATGAGTGTTCATTATATATACCAAGGTGGATTAGTGAATCAGTGGGGTTTATGAGTGACTGTATGGATGACTCAGAGGGTGCGAGAATGACTGTATAAGTGAGTGATTAGATGTCTCAGTAAATTTATGGGTGAGTGACTGGTTGTGTGAATGTATATATCTGTCTGTCAGTTAATGTCTAAGTTGGTGTATGAGTGTGTTAGTGGATTTGTGAATGGCTATAAGGGTGAATGATTGGTTGTCTGACTATGTCTATGGATGTATGAGTGTCTGTGTGGGTGGGTGAGAGGGTGTGTGACTGTCTGTATGGATGACTGAAAGGTCGAGTCAGTGGCTGTATGGGTTAGTGAGTGTGTTTGTGAGATGTCATCACTGATGTCACTTACCATGTCGTGAGTGATGTAGTATGTGGGGTCATAAGTAATGCATTGCAGGGCATGAGTTATAGTTAGATCAGCAAACTATAACTGCTGAATTTCACTGGTTTTATATGAGTCTAACTGTAACTTCCCCATAACCTTTGTTTACAAAAGATCCTTCTATTCACTAATCTTTTTTTTCTGGTTTTGTCTGGTCTTGTACAACACCATTTTGCAAAGAGTCTTCATTCTAATTATAATCAAAATAAATTAAAAACCTTCACCTTCAAAGCAAAAACCTTAACAACTACTCTCTCAACTCGTTCTTTATGTTTCACTGCATATATCCTTCTTCTTTACAAACACAAGGAAGTGATGGACAGAGCACTGAAACTTTTCAGACACTCATCCCCAGTCACAGATCTGGGATGAATCGATCATAGTTCTTTAGCTCACTTCACCACCCCAGTTCAGACACAGCTATAGGTAAATCAGTCTTGACCCTGTGCCTCATAGGAACAGTCCAGCCTGAACTGCCACGCCATGTTTTCCCTGGACCATGCGATCTCGAATGGTAAGTTCGCAAGTGCGAGCTACCGCTCGGGTAGAAATTCTACCCGAGCTGCAGGAATACCAGCACAAACTGCAGTTCGCTCTGCACTCTGCCACTTGCGGAACTTCCCAAAGTTTTTTTGTAACTTCACGGAGTTCCGTGTAGCAAAACTCCGTGCACTATGCCCAGGCCTACTCAATACTGTAAGTCCCAAAACACAACTTAAGACCTATTTTTGCGCCTCTCTACAACTGTGTCACCAGTACATTTAGTGCTTCAATATTTTTTGGGAAACACTATATATAAAAATCTGCACATTAATTTGTATAACATCATATAGCACACTAATTCTTCGGAGTACATGTAAACAGTGTGTGACAGGTTACATATATATAATTCACCGGATGGTATTTAAAGAGTACATATTCCTCACTAAAACTTATTAATACATGTGTTTCCAGTTGAATACAGCAATACTTCCTAGATGATAGGATGAGTGCATATATATATATAATACCTGCATAATTCGCTCAGATGTTAGGTAGTGCCTGCACAATTCTCAGAGAATAAAGGAACTTTACCAGTGGTTCTATATCTGCATAGATAGTGCTTGGTTAATCACATAACTATATCACTACTATCTGGGTGATTGGATGAACTCATGGGTGTTGTCTGCGCAGTTCAATGAGTACTTAATTAGCTCCTGTGTGATTGGAAGTGTGCATGTGTAGTACCTAGATGAATGAATAAGTCTAATTATCACACTCAATTTATAAATGCATACATGGCTCCCTGAGAGTATACAATGCTCTGTTACTCAAAGTCCAAATGCATCAATAAGATGATAAAGCTAAAAACAACAATACTCACATTTTGAAAAGACAAAACTATTTCCTAATGACATGCCTACATAATTTCACAAATATTTCTTGTGTCTTTAATGTGATGTGATGTGATGTGATGTGAAAGGCATTTATAAAGCGCAACATACACTATACAGTTTCTTGGCGCTGAGGCAAAAGGACAAGAAGCAGCTGCCTGGGCAGTGTGAGGGAGAAGAAGGCAGAGGCAGGGGGCAGGACGAAGAGGAAGAAAAAGAGACCTGAAGAGAGAAGGATATTTTTTAGTTTAATTGTACGCAGAGCGAAATAAGTGGGTCTTGAGGAGGGATCTGAAGCGGGTGTAGAGCGAAGCCCACCTTATGTCCAAGGGGAGGGCGTTCCAGAGGGATGGAGCTAGAAACGAGAAGCTTAAGCCGCCCCATTTCTTACTCTTGACTCTGGGGACTTTGAGAAGAGCAAGGTGAGCCGAGCGCAGATTACGGGAGGGGACATAAGGATGAATGAGAGAGGAGATGAACATGGGGCCTAGGCCAGCCAGAGATTTAAAAACAAGGCAGCCTAACTTGAATTTGCAGCGTTCAGAAACCGGGAGCCAGTGCCGGGATTTTAGCAAAGGGCGGATATGGTGGTGCCTTGGTTGATGGAAAATGAGGCGGGCCGCCTGGTTCTGAACAAGCTGCAAATGTTTGATTTGGTAGTCAGGAATGCCTACGTACAGGGAGTTGGCGTAGTCAATTCTGGAGATGACTAATGCCAAAAGGGCCAAGGTGAGGGCTTCGGTGGTGAGAAAACGCGCGATTTTTCGGATTTTGTGAAGTTGGAAGAAGCAGGAGGAGACAGTGGCCTTTATCTGGGGTTTCATCGAAAGATCTTCACGGATGACAACCCCCAGACTTTTGGCTGAGTCTGTTGGGCGAGGGGGAAGGCCCAGGCTAGCGGGCCAGAAGTTGGAGTTCCAAGGATTGGAAGTCCCTCCAACAAGAACCAGTTCGGTCTTGTCGGAGTTGAGTTTCAAGTGATTTGCCCCCATCCAGTTGCTGATGTGGCAAAGGGTGGCTTGAAAGTCAGAGACTGACTGGTCCGAGGAGTCGATGTTAAAGACTAGCTGGATGTCGTCCGCATAATTAAACGCAGTGACATTCTTATCTCGGAGGGAACTGATCAGAGGGGTGAGGTATAGGTTGAAAAGGAGTGGGGACAGGGAGGAGCCTTGTGGCACGCCGCAGGTCATCCCTACACTGTCCGTGGAAAACTGGGATAGCCGGACCGGTAAGGAACGAGCGGACCCAGTCAAGGGCAGTACCCCCTATCCCAGCCTGCCTAACACGGTCGACCAAGATGGTGTGGTCGACCGTGTCAAAGGCGGCCGACAGATCCAGGAGCACCAGGGCCTGACTGGTGTTAGAGTCGGCTCCCCTGCGCAGTTCATCCATAACAGAGAGTATGACCATCTTTGTGGAGTGGGCGGGTCTGAACCCAGCCTGTTGGGAGTCAAAAAAATGGGACTGCTCAACAAACGAGCTCAGGATGTTAGTGACATGGGTCTCGAGCACCTTACCGAGGTAGGGGAGGAGGGAGATGGGGCGAAAGATGCTCATGACCGTGGGATCAGCTGTCGTTTTTTTTAAGATGGGCACTACCTCGGCTAGGCCGAGAGTGAGGGAGTTGTTTAAAAGTGCCAACGGGGGAGCAGGGCAGGCAGTAAAAGCCTTGCGTAGGATCTTGGGGGGACAGCAGTCGGTAGGAGATCCTGAGGTAATTTTGCTTAGGAGAGCGGGAAAATCTGCCTCCAAAATGAGGGGAATCTGAGTGAGAGAGTGGGGGTTAAGAGGGTCAGTGTGGGGGTTAGTGGGGGACCCAGAGGAGTCAGGTAGGGGCAGCGCCGAGATACTGTTTTTGATTTTTGCCATCTTCTCCACGAAGAAGTGATTGAGAGAGTCGCAGAGCCCCTGGGAAGGGAGGGGTTTGATGGAGATCCTGTCGGGGTAAGATAGCTCCTCCACAATCGAAAAGATGGTTTTAGCTTTGTTAGCTGACTCCACAATTTTGTTTGATAAGTACATGTTTTTGGCTAGGGCAATGGAGGACTTGTACCCTTTGAATAGGGTTAAGAACTCTAGCCTAGCTTCGGGGGCATAGTTTTTGCACCAGCGGCGCTCGGCTTGTCTGAGTCCGAGTTTAGAGACTTTAAGGTCCTTGGTGAACCATTTCTGAGCGTCATGAGGGCGTCTGGTTTTAACCCGTTTGAGGGGGACAACCACGTTGCTGACAGACTCAAGCCAGAGGCTCAAGTTAGAGGCTTGAGTGTCTATTGAGTCGGATTCAGGGGGAAAGGAGGTACTGAGTAGGTCGATGAATTGGGAAATGTCGGCTTTATTCCAGTTTCGGGCCGAGAAATTGGTTTCCAGAGGCCTACTGGGACAGGTAGGGGTTTTGAGTGAGAAGGAAATAAGGAAATGGTCAGACCAGACACAGGGCAGTATGAGGGGGGACGAGATTTCTAAGTTGGAGGTCCAGACCTGGTCCAATGTGTGGCCTTTCGTGTGCGTGGCTGTGTTAACATGTTGGCAGCAGTTCAGACTGCGTAGCAGGTCGGAGAAGGCCGCAGAACAGGCACTTTCCTTCTCATCCTGGGGCCAGTAGTTAAAATCTCCAAGGACCAGAATTTTTGAATTGTTAATGACCACCTGGGATAAAAGATCTCCAAACGTAGACGGAAAGTCGGGCATGTGCTGAGGAGGGCGGTAGACTAAGAGACAAGTAAGGGGTGACACTGAGGATTCCAATCTAAGTGCTAGGCAGTCGACCTGAGGAATACACGGTACGGCGAGGATGGAAAATCTAATAGGAAGCTTGATGATGGCTGCCAATCCCCCTCCGGGTTTGCCGGAAGCTCTGTTGGCTTGGAGAATATAGTAGCCAGGCGGGATGGCAGCCAAGATATCGGGGGAAGATCCGTCGTGCAGCCAGGTTTCAGTTAAAAACAGTATATCGGGACTGTCGGTCTCTAGAAGGTGGTAAATTTCCATCTGATGTTTTGCAAGTGAGCGGGTGTTGAGGTAGCTCACTTTAAGCTCGAGACTGGGGGGTGATGGACGGGAAGGGAGTGCGGAATGGATTGAAGAGGGGTAGATGCCATGCAGGCGTCAAGCTCAGGAATGTTATTACGGGCGTGTCCCAGGCCCAGATGCTCGAGCTGCAAGCTAGCAGTCGGGGCTAGGGGCCAGGGGGCATGCAGGTCAAGCAGGTCAGTAAAGGAGTATTGGGTAATGTGGGCAGAGTGACATGCCCTGTGCCCCGTTCCGTCGCGGACGGGCGCAGACGGGCTTACCTTTGGTGCGTCTTCGGCGCGCAGGCGGCGCGCCCGCTGCGCTCGTCCGCTGCGTGTCCGGGGGATGCACATTGATGAGGGGTATCGGGCGTGGCCTCTCTAGAGTGGGCGTGGCCAATAGTTTGGCGCGAAATGGCGCCGAAGATTTCCTCTGCCCACGGCAGCGCTAAAATCCGCAGCACGGGGTTTAGGTGATGATTTCTGAGAGGGGAAGTGCCCAAAGTGATTTGACAGTACAGTTAAGAAACAAGTAAAAACAGTGAGTAATTTCCTTTTTTAAAAACAAATGCGAGCGTTTTCCTCCCGGCTGTGCCTCAGGAGTAGCAGAGTCCTAGTGCGCGGCTATTAGATCAGCGCGGCTTTATAGGGGTTGGGGTGGAGTGGGCGTGGCCTCTCTAGAGTGGGCGTGGTCAATAGTTTGGCGCGAAATGGCGCCGAAGATTTCCTCTGCCCACGGCAGCGCTAAAATCCGCAGCGCGGGGTTTAGGTGAGGATTTCTGAGAGGGGAAGTGCCCAAAGTGATTTGACAGTACAGTTAAGAAACAAGTAAAAACAGTGAGTAATTTCCTTTTTTTAAAACAAATGCGAGCGTTTTCCTCCTGGCTGTGCCTCAGGAGTAGCAGAGAAAAACATTTATTCAGAATTTCTCTAAGAAAAGTTACATGCCAAGTGAAGCCTGCATACACAGTCTCAAAAGACATTCTTCTCTATTACCCCTTCCCAATTTTAAACAGAGCATGGTGAAGAAATGCACCACTGTGGTAATAGAACATATGTAGCATTCTATATTCTGTTGCTATGCTAGCATGCTTACTGTTTTAGTTCAAACATTGTTTGTATCCTCCTAAGCATGATGTTATGTTCCACATTCTGGAAGCATTTATAGTTCAGATGTACTGTTGCACTCCAGAGGGCGGATGCTCTATTAAGCTGCATCTCAGCTTACATGATTGAAGACTCGTTATTACTACAGTCACGCTCACTATATACACAACATTTTCAACAGCCTTAAAGAACACAGATCACCATTTAAACATATATGTGATTTCATAAAAGATATACACTTTCAGGCCATCTTTCCAAAAATATATAGTTCTCTGCATCTTTAAGTAATCTCAACAGTCTCATCATACATATAACTATCTGCAACCAAAAAAACACATCTCACCATCTAACCATATGCAAACGGATCATATAAGTTAAAAATCACATTGAAAAACACTTCCTAATACATACCTAACAAGTATTACTACTTTATAATTTATATACAGGCACAGCACATTTTCTCATGTTTTATTCATGACTACAGTACTCATGTTTGTTATGAACCCCAATGTACTCCAATATAGTCCTAGGTAGCTATATGACCTTTTACCTCTATTGGTCCTACCATTGTTCTACATAACGGGTTTAGTGCTGACCTATACCTTGTTAGATGCTGCATATATGTCATGCGGTTTTCTCTGAAAACTAGCTTCATTTATTATGCATGAGGATTCTCAGTATCACAGCAGGATTACCATCTTCTGTTTCATAACTCTGTATAAGTGTCACCTCTATCATCATCCTTGCCCGAAATGCCCACAGTACCATGACACATCTAGGTAGAACCTCTGAGGGTACCTCTTGGGTACCCTCACCACATCTTCGCTGGACAAACCAGATGAGAAAAAGACTTCCATGCTGACACGCTGATGCAAGACGCGAGGTTCCTGAACACAGCCACTCCAGCATGCTGTGGCCTGACATCCCTCGTGGGGTGTACATCTGGAGACCGAGATGGGGTCCTTTACTCTCACACATCAGGTAATGGGGTTGGCTTTATCCTAAGGGAATTCTTGGCTATACACCTACATACATACTAGATACATATAGGTACATCTAGTAAGGGTTGCATCGTAGCAGTACACATTATCACTGTCATGTATCCATATGCCTGTATATATTCATTGTTTCAGCACTATGGTAGAATTCTATTTTTTTTTACTCTGCTGGTGTAGTAACCATATATATCTGATTCTCTCTCATGGTTGTTGCAGAACACTTATTTTAATTGTTTATTCAGTGCATCTCGCTGAGACAAAGTGAGCATGAATGACTGAGCGAAAAGTACTGTACTGTTTTCATGATCCCTTAGGGATCAGGTTTGTCGTATTCGATAGTTGCCCGAAGGTATTCGCTCCTTGGTAAGAGGGGCTAGTTGTGGCACTGTGAAATAGCTGAACTAAGAGACTAACATATCCTTTGGGGGTATCTGCAATCAGTCAGGACACCAATCCCTTAGTTTATGTTGCATAATCGTACAGATCCTATATAGATTTGTAGGAACTACATGACAGTTTAATAATGTGACTTAAACTACCACAACTCCCAGAATGCAACTCATATAGATATATCTGTTCTGCACATAATGCTTAGAAATGTAAAACATTGTCACTTTTAAAGTCATTGCTCTTGGTAATTTTCAACTGTACTAACATCTTAAATGAATACCACTGTGATACTCTTTTTCATCAGGTTCCATATACATCTTCATTTCAAATATACATTTTTTATATAATTAAAAACGTATATACATACCAGTGAATTGATCTCAAAGAATATATTCCTCTTTTAGCTCTTTCTGGATAGTTCCGACACTGTTAAGATTTGTAAAAACTAAGAACAAGAAAGGTACATCACTCTCATAGAAAGCATCTATAAAATTGCAACCTCTTCAACTTTCCACTCTATTATCATGAGAAAGGCGCAAATGAAATCATGTTTAATTTTAGACTACTTTATCTCCACTTGTGAATGGTTAGCATCTGTTAGCTCTTTCCCTCTCTTTCAAAACGAGGTACTTGTTGGCACGTTTTTGCTATTTTTGGCGATCATTGTGGAGCAATCGCAAAAAAAAGGTGCTCACACCTATGTCTAGCTTCATTTTTTTCAATTAAAATACTACACAACAGTTTATTACATAGTTCTGAGTTGGAAATTAAAGCTTGCCATAACTTAAACTTTCAACTCTAAAAACAATTGTTCTGTCACCTTTTCACAGGGACTCTGCGGAGTCACACAACTATATTTGGGATCAAATAGCCTTAGAAGAGAGGAACTGAGTCATGCTACCACCTGAGTACCCATGAGCCCAGGACCGACTAGCTATAGTGTCTTACTTGCCCTCCTACTCACTCACAGAGGAACAAGTGATTAGACACCCCAGAACACAACACTCCCAATCCTCTCAGGAATCGCAGTTATCAGACACACCCGCTCACTCTTACACTTGTACTAGTCCACAATAAGTTCTGAAAGAGACAAGGAAAATTTAAAATGTTTTTTAACTATTGTGCTCTAGTATGCAGTATATGTGCAACAACAAGTAGGCAAAGGCCCTAATACAAATATGGTCAACATAGAAAGTAGTCTGTAAATCATAAAAGGAGATGTCATTTTATATGAAAGTGTAGCCTCAACTTCCTCCCCTTCTACAGAAGCAAAATGATTATATAGCAGAAGATCTCTGGGTGTTAGCAGCAGACCCCATACCATGGTGTAAAGTTCTACATCTCAGGTGGTGTCACAATCTTTTCCATGGAAAGGTCTCTTTCCAAGTGTGTGTTACCTATCTGTGCATACCTATGTGACAAAAGTATGTGTTCCCAAACAACAGCTGAATTTGTGTGTTTTGTCTAGGTGCTAGGCCCTTACCAGAATAGAATACCAAGGGGCATTATTGTTCGACCTTGTGTGCATGTTCAGACTAAATCCCAGGAAAGAATAGAAAGCAAAAACAACAGGGTGTCTGTGTGAAAGGGCAGTGTGACACCTATGGTTTTTTCAGTGAATTTTAATGGTTTTTTAAATGCTAATTTCTAACTTTAACGTACCTGAAACCTTTGTTTTTTTCAGTGAAAGAAAGCATTTCATTGGTTTACAAGGGTTTCCATTCTAGCAGTTGAGGGAACCCACCCATTTTTCTCATTCTTGCTACACCATCCCAGGAGACATACCTACTGTATTTTTTCATCTGCTTTGTACATTATTGTGGTGTTTGACTTCTTGAGTAGAAATGGCTTCTTCAAACCCTATTGTGGATCTACCATCTGAAGAAGAGGAGTTGGAACTACTTTTGAAAAAGAAGAATGAATCCATTGTGTGGCAATTTTCATTATTCCAGTTGGTGAAAGAAAAGTATATGCCCGCAAGGTTAGCTCCAGTCTTTGCGGAAGAGTACTGTCAAGGGGAAGTGAGAAGAAGTACTCATGTGGAACATCTAGGATGATGAAGCATCTACAGACAATTCCCCCTCGACCTCTGGCACGTGAACAACTGCGACGTGCCCAAGAAGAGATGCAGCAGAATGACCAGGGAGCTGGTCCAAGCACTTCTGGAGCCTCAAGCGCCTCATCTTGTAGTCCGGACATTTGTCCTGAACTTGCTACTCTACAGCAACACTGCATCAAATGCAAGGCTGTGGTTTGTTGTGGGAAGCAATCTGTAGATGCAGTGGTTTCTGCAGCAAGAAATAACCACTATTTTTTTTTATGGATGCAATGACTGTTTAATTGCAAAAGTTAAAATTTAGTTCTGTTCTTTTGCCCGTTTAAAAAAAAATAACACCCACTAATATACAAAATGCTTTTAAAAACACAAAAAAATTATAAAAGGAAAAAAATGAAGGAAAAAGAGTTCTTTTCAGAACTACCTTATGTGTTAAAAAAAGAGAAATAAGTGCATGATAATGCCTGGATGATTGCATAAGTGCATGTGTAAAGCTTCATTGATTAAAAGAGTGCATAGGTAGTGCCTGAGTCATTGCATGAATGCATGAGTAGGGACTGGATGATTAGAGTACTGCAAGGAGAGTGCATGCTGAATGTATAAGTGGTTGGGTATTGGCGGAGTGATTCGTTTAGTACATGGTAGTGGTTGGGTGACTGGAGGAGTGCATGGGGAGTGACAAGGTGATAGCTGGAGTGCACGGTTACTACCTGGTGAATTGAAGGAGCGAATGATAAGTGTGTAAGTGGTTAGATGACTGCATGGGTAGTGCATAGGGGATTGCAGCAGTGATTGTGTTAGTAACTGGGTCACTGCATCAGTACATGGGTAGTGACTGGATGATTAGAGTACTGCAAGCAGAGTTCATAGTGAATTTATAAGTATTTGGGTATTGGCGGAGTGATTGGATTAGTACATGGTACTGGCTAGGTGACTGGAGGAGTGCATGGGGAGTGACAGGGTGATTGCAGGAATGCATGGGTACTACCTGGGGAATTGAAGGAGTGAATGAGAAGTTTGTAAGTGGTTAGAGGACTGCATGGGTAGTGCATAGGGGATTGCAGCAGTGCATGTGTTAGTGACTGGGTCATTGCATGAGTACATGGGTAGAGACTGGATGATTAGAGTACTTCAAGGAGAGTACATGGTGAATTTATAAGTGCTTGGGTTTTAGCGCAGTGACAGATAAGGCCATGGTGAACCCATTTTAAAAAAAAGGCGCACAAGCTTACATTATGAACCCGGCTAAGTTGAAAGTTATTTACAAAGAGAACCCTCGATTTTTCACCAATGTGGCAGCAGCTAAAGGATACTTGCATGATTTAAAAGACTCTTAAATTGTTGTGTTTATATGATTTAAAAGTACTTATGAAAAACATCAGATAGGAATGTAGTTTAATAGTGTCCACTGGCACATGCTTAGAAAATATGAAAGGTTGGATATAGTACTCATACTATGATGGATGAAATGTTAACTTGTGGGGCAAATCAATGGAGATGTGGAGCTCAGCACCATCACCAGGACCAGGAGTCCGAAAGCCTCGGTAATGGAGGGGGGGGGGGGGGGGTCACTGGGCAACGGGGTTGTTGGTGGAGGGGGTCACGGGGGTTAAAGGAGGAAAATGCCACGTGGAGGTCAAATGAATGTATTGTATTAATAAAAAAGAATAGATATAGTATTAAGAGAGTCATAGAGAGTAAAATGGGATACCCTAACGTTAAGTATATAAATAGAGGTATGATCGTGAATGGCTGTAATGGCTAAAAACATCAAGATATGCTCCTTCAACCTTTCTGGCCTTAATAATATAAATAAAAGGAAGAGGATTGTATCAGAAATTCGATTCTTGAAACTGGACATATTATGTCTACAAGAAACACATCTACCCTGGGAGAAAAGAGGTTTAGGATCAGACTTAGGATATACTATACTTGCAACATCCCAACAAACAAGTATGATTAGAGGGGTAATGATCCTGATTAGACCACGGATGGGCATATTAGTAAATAGTTTAACGGATACATGGGTCAGGTGGGTGATAGTTACACTAAGTATAGGAGGCTTGTATTTAACGATATGCTCAATTTATGGATCCAACTTGGATGAGGGGGAAATATTTGAATACTTAAACCTTGAACTGGCTAATTGGAGAAGCCCCCTAGTTTTATGTGGAGATCTTAATATCAACTTGAGGGTAGGTGAGCTAGATGCTGGTATAGAGAATTATAAGGGGAGAAAGCCTAGAGTCTTTAAAGCATTATATAATCTAGTGAAAGACCATGCATTGGTTGATACTTGGTGTAAGAATCATCCTACTGCCCCAGGATATACATATTACTCCTCCCCGCATAAGAAACTTGTTCGCTTGGACTCTTTTTTTACATCAACTAGCATACAATCTAATACAAGAATCCAGATATTTCCAACATCAGACCATTCTCCAATGATCATTGAGATTGCCCATATAGGAGATAGGAGAAATGAAACAGATTAGGAACTTCACGTTTGACAGGAAATTATGTTTGGACTTACAATATAGAGAGGCCATGGTTAAATGGATTATAGATTTTATACAGAATAACATGGGCTCAGCAAACATTGAGATAATATGGGGCACTTGGAAAGCATGTTTTAGAGGGGAAACAACGAGCTATGGTTTTCATCACCAAAACCTACAACGTGAAAAAATGCGAGATTTATATGACCAGCTTGCTAAAGCAGAAGAATCACTAACCATAGAAATTAAGAAGGGAGTTAACAATATAACCAAAATTCAAGAGTTTGAGGGCTTAATTGCTAAACGTCGTGCGAACATTACAGGAATATGGTCTCAGGAGATTGCACGGAAATATATAATATACAGGAGGTATATGCATGAATATGGGGAAGCTATAGGTAGGGCTTTGGCCTTAAAATTGAAAATGAAAGAATCAACTCGCCAAATTACTAGATTACAAGATAAAAATGGAGTGATATCTGAAGACCCACAAAAAATCTTGGAAATTCTTTATCAATTCTACATAGAACTATATACTAAACAAGCTAACGTGAATCCCGATATTTTCTTGCACGAAGCTACATTTAATAAACTAACAGAACTAGAAAAAGAAGTGTTAGATCAACCCTTAATGGAAGAACTGGAGAGCGCAGTAAAAAATATGTCCAATGGGAAAGCTGCTGGCCCCGACCTTATCCCAGGGGAGGTGTACAAATGCTTTTTAGATCCTCTAAAGAACCTCATGCTGGAGACTTTTAGAAGGGCACAAATAGGGAAAGCTCCACAGTCTTGGGATGATGCCTCAATAGTTGTTTTTGCCAAAAAAGGGAATCCCCCAGAACAGCCTGCCTCATATAGGCCTATATCCTTACTGAATTGCGACAGTAAGATTTACTCAAAGATGTTAGCCAACCGTATTTCTAAGATAATATCATCTTTAGTATCATTAAACCAACATGGTTTTATCCCTAAAAGAGGAACTGTATCTCATATTAATAAGGTGATCACTCTAATTGATATAGCAGAAACCCAGAAGAGAGATCTTGCGCTGATACTACTTGACGCTGAGAAAGCGTTTGATCGTGTAGAATGGGCTTATTTATGGGAAGTTATGGATAGGACAGGATTTGGTAAAAAATTCTTAACAGCTATTAAGGTACTTTATCGATCGCCTAATGCGCGAGTCGTAGTTATGGGGCAAAAATCTGATAGGATAATCATCACAAGAGGTACTCGCCAAGGATGCCCTGTTCTCCACTCCTTTTTGCGTTATTCAATAATCCTTTTTTAATTAAATTACAGGAATCATCACACATTAAACCATTTATTGTATCTAATATACCTTTCTCAATATTTGCATATGCGGATGATATAGCTATTATTACTACAAATCCCAGGCAGGCAATTACAGAGATTGAGTACTTAGCCACTAACTTTGGATACAGCTCTGGCTACAAACTTAACGCTGCGAAAACGCAGGTATTATGTACTGATAGTCTTCAATTGAATGACAATAGGGTAATCTCAGCAGTGATATATCTAGGAATAACTGTAAAATCTCATACACAGGAGATAGTGGAAGCTAACTGGAGTAAGGTAATACAACAAATTCAACAATCTCTTGATAGGTGGGGGAGACTTCAACTTTCTTTGATTGGGAGAGGCAACATCATCAAGATGAATGTATTAGCTAAAATACTATATATATATCGTAGCATTCCCCTAGAAATACCTCTAAATTATATACACAAATTGCAATCAGAATGTAACAAATTTTTATGGGCACCCGGGAAAACCAGGCGTGCCATGAAATGGTTAACACTCCCGGAAGAAAGAGGAGGGCGGGGGATCCCGGATTTTTTGTTTTATTACTATGTATGGTTTTTTACAGAGAATGCGAATTCTCTTGACTGGAGAACATATAGAGGATCCGGCAGAGGCTCCCTCAATATTGTATTTACTACTGGGAGAACACTCAAAGGGGTGCTTATTGAAAGAGTTGGAAGGGAACTACTATAAGCATACTCGTTTTAAGGTGATTGATTCATCATATAAAGTGTGGAGGAAAGTTAAAAATATAATGAAACTAGAAAAAATTATATTTTATACTCCATTTTCAGCAGAGAAGACTCTCCCCTCAATTTTTTGGGATCATGTTGCTAAGGAATGGAGTAAAAAAGGGGTGGTAAGAATTGGAGACTTATATCAGACAGATGGAACTTTTAAAGCTTTCTCAGAAATGAATAGCAAATATCATATACCACACTCTAACTTTTTTAAGTACCTCCAACTTAGGGATTTTTGTTTAAAGAAATTAAGTAATCCCATACCCAATAAACTAATAGAGGCAATACAAACAAAAAAAAAGATTGGCCAGATATATCGGCTATTGCTAGAGTATAAACCGGATGACTTAAATAAATATAACACGTATTGGCAGAATCAGTTGGAAGAAATCGATCTGAACATTGTAGACACCATTCTGGTGGCTAAAGAAATATGTATGTCAGCTAACATGAAAGCACAAGTATATAAAACCCTATTTAGATTATATTATACACCCAAACGAATGTGTACATGGGGCCCACAATATGATGGAAAATGCTTTAGATGTGGAGGGGAGGAGCCAGATTTATTGCATATTTTTAGGTTTTGCCTTAGCCATGCGTACGAAGTACGCATGCGCTAGCAAAACCTCTTGAGTTCTATCTGGGGTGATGACCCGCCTCTGCCTATCATTGGCTAGCTCCATAAATGGAGGCTAGCCATTGGGAGGCAGAGGCTGTCAATCGCGCTCTCTCTCGAAAACGCGATTCGGGGGCGTTTCTGGTGCTTTTTTTAAGCCCCGCCCCTTTGTCCCGGGCCGCGCTGCGATTGGCTGCCGGCCCGGGACACCCCCGTGACGTCATTCCCGGGCCGCGCTGTGATTGGCTGCCGGCCCGGGACACCCCCGTGACGTCAGCCAATCACAGCGCGGCCCGGGACCTGACTTGTTTCGGAAGCCGTGGTAGTTTTCTGCCCTCCCTCGTGCGTTGCTAATGTTGGAGCGTAGAAAGGAGCACAAGGGCTGAAGGCACCGTCACGAGTCCAGGAAGGAGGAGAGAGGCTGCTGCCAGCAGCATCCGAGCCCTGGGCAGGGGGAGGGGGGAGGTGGGCTGAGCTGGACCACGGAGCAGGAGCCACCCTCATCAGTTTCTGCATCGTGCGTTGTGGTGCCCGGGAGGGGGCTGTCTCATTAACTTCCGCCCCCCCCCTCCTTTAATTAAGCAGCGGGCGGCACCGCTTCGCACGGGGTGTGGTTGCTTTTGGGGTTGGGGGCTGTGCCGAAGTCTCTGGCCCCCGCCCCTCCTGTGCACCTTGGTGGTGTGGATGCGGCAGGGCCAGCCCGGACTCGTCTCTTAGGAGACTGCGACCTTCATGGTTGCTAAGAGGCGGCCCGGGAAGAGTTTGCTGCTCCCTCAGCCCAGCAGCAAGTTTTGGGGATGGCCCTTGTCCTTCTTTTGGGCGTGGGCCTCCTGTCGCCGCAGTTGTGTTCATGGCAGGGTGGATTGGGCGTCTGTCCCGTGTCTGAATCGGCTCTGTAGCACATGCAGTTTGTTGTCGGGGTGGTCTATCCTTTGGTCCCGGTACGGAGTGGGTGTTTGGAGCGGCACGCAGGGTCTCCTGCGCTAGTTGGGGGCGCTCACGTACCTCAATGGGGACTAGTCTAAATGTGGTCCGTGATGAGGGGATGTGGATTGGTCTCCTCATTGGAATTCCGGTGCAGCCGCGGCGTGGGCATTCCGCAGCGGCCTGTCCGGGTTTTGTAGAGTCATCTCCGGTGCCCTTTGGGTGTAGAGGCTGATCCAACGGCAAGCCGCATTTGGTGGTGGTGGACACTGTTGTGCATCTTGAAGGTGCTCGAGATGCGCTGTGGTGAGTGGTCGGAACGGCAGTAGAGAGATTGCTGAGCATCCATTTCCACTTGCGGTCATTTCAGTGAACTGAGCGTATACTGGGAGAGGAGGGAATGCAATGTATATGGGGCTTTTCCTTGTTTGTTGCTCGGAGAGGGTTCGTACAATCTGTGTGTGTTTTCGGCATTCATTTGGAGCTCTATATCTGGGGTGACACTAATGCTGAAGTGGTGTGTGTAATAGATGTTTGAACCATTGTTGGACTGATAGGTGAGGGTCACTATTGGCCCCGGAGGGGTGTGGGCAGCATTCGGGTGCCTTTCTGTGGGTCCGGAGAGCGCGCCGGGGCTCCGATTGGCACTCTCACAATGGACACGTGGTCATCGATTATTACCCAGGTGGCAAAGTGGCTAGTGAAATCCGAATTGCAACTGCGAATGGGCGATGGAACATGGCCGGATTCGTGCACACATTGTTTGGGGGTTGTGAACGGGGGTGCCATTGTGTTCTCGGTTTTCCGTGAGAGGGGAGGGGCTGCTCCGTTTCGCTATTGTCACGTGTTGGATTTTGTGCCGTCTTGAGCGAGCTGCGTGCTGCTGATGCCTGCCTTTGCTGGAGCCCTTCTTGGGTTTCGGCTTTCGGTGCTCGTCCGCCTTTTGGGGCGCTAGTCAGGGCGTCACCTTCTGGGGTCACACACATTGGTTTTCAGTGGTTAAGACCTGGTCGGGCAAAGTTTTATGGCGACAATAAAGGGGGGACAAGGGTGGGGGACGACCTTCTCACTGCGAAAAACACGCAAGTGTTAGGTCTGGTTACCGCCCCCAGGCCTCGACAACCAGTGGTCCTCCGTCCACCCCCGAACTAATGAGCGGGGGCCTGGCAAATGCACGATAGAGGGGAGGGTACTTGACTTTTGTTCCCCGGTGACCGTGGCTTAAGCAGGGCCTGCACCCGGGCGGCGAGCTGGTGGTTTACAGTTTTCTCTTTCCTCTGCGCGGTGCTCCGGGGAGGGGAGGGCTCGGCTGCTGCTGCAACTTTTCTCGCTCTTGGAGTTTGCTCTCAGCGGTGGTGTCGCTGCCGCCGAGGGCCCGGTTTTGCGGCGCTTCCGGTGGCATCCAGTGGATAACGAGAAGCAACAGGTGAGGAGGGGGGAGGAGGAGGCGGCCGCGGGCAGCCAAGTGCTGGAGCGGGGGGAGGGGGCGCGGGCAGTGTGATGGGGAGCCGCCGGGCCTCTGCGTACTTCCCTGTAATGGATGAAGTTTCGAGGGGAAGAGGCGCTTTGGGGAGCGGTTTGGGGGGTGTAGGGACCTGCCGAGGTGAAGGTTGTTTCCTGAAAAGGTGGGGATGCGAGTCTGCTGCCCTATCAACTTTTTTTTTTCTTCCTTTCCTCAAGCCTTCACATTTTGACTTTAAAAACATAGATTAATTGTAATACCATTGTGCATCAGCTTCCAGGAAACGTTTTAATTTCCCAGACCCGTTTTCTCACCACTCGCGGTGGGCAGGAAGGATGCAGGTGGCGATTGCCCCAGACAAGGCTTTATACTCTTTCATAACATACAATTGCCATCTTTTACCTCCCCGTATCTCATCATCCTTGATTGGCTGCAAAAGAGGAGGAGAGAAGTTTTTTTCCTCCTTGCTCAGCAGACCAGGCCTCCCTCCTCCTCCTGGCGGCTCCTTCCTCACTGTGGACGATAGAGATAGGTGAGCACAGATCCGGATGAGCAGTTCACATTCCACTGCGAAACCATACATGGCCTCTGAAGGCCAACACCAGCAAAACACA
Source organism: Lissotriton helveticus (assembly GCF_964261635.1). Classification (NCBI taxonomy): domain Eukaryota; kingdom Metazoa; phylum Chordata; class Amphibia; order Caudata; family Salamandridae; genus Lissotriton; species Lissotriton helveticus. Next base: position 1,360,170,796 of record NC_136061.1, on the reverse strand, counting down.
GCACTGCAAACACCGCTCATAACCATCATCTACTTATAGGCACAGAGGGCAGGCCAAAGTAGGCCTCAAACATTGCACAGGATGGAGTTAGAACAATACAGACTTGTGTGTATCCTCATGTGGTCCAACACTGTACAGTTGTTTCATATGTGTGTGGTTGTTAACTTGTGTTTGGCAATAAATTGTCATCTTAAGTCACAATGAAGCTGATTCAGGACAGTGTGCGCAAATATACGAAAAAAAACATACATGGTTGGGGCAAATGTATTATTTATTTATGAGTTTTGTATGCACCTCATTGCACCGTACTCAAAGCAAAAACATGTTATAAATGGGGGGGAGGCAGAATGCATGAGTAAGAGTTCCGCCGGTTGTTGGAAGCAGTGTAATTAACCGGGTCTGTTTTTTGAAGGAATCATTTGCTATTTATTGTATAATAATAAAGTCCAAAAATTGGGGTTGGTACCTATGTGTATAGAGCTGTGTTGCAAACCAGTCTTAAGGATTTTTTTTTCTAAAGTAAATTTGTGTTCCCCGGGTCTCTAACAAGGTTGTGTTAATTAAGTTAGGCTTAAGTGTTTGTTGTGTGGCTAGAATGTGTTTTACCTTCAATCTGGATTATGTGAACTGTTGTGCGCAGACAAATAGTTTTATCTGTTGTGATTTCGTTTGTAGTCATGTTGATGTAGGCAGTTGTTCCCTTCACTTTCCCCAAAATATGCCTAGCTGTGTTAGGGTCACCTGTATCACCAAGGTCGACATAGCCTTATTTAAGGACTTCACCTTCCCCAAGTCTCTGCTTGGCAGTATTGTACATTTCCCCCCCCCCCCCCCACACCTTGCAGTCAGTGATACTAGTGATGATTAAGTGTGTGCAAAGATGCTTGGTTGCTGCAGTTGGTAGGGGGAAGTCTGGGTAGCACGAGGCTTACACAGGCCTGGTTTGTAACCGAGCAACTTCCTCATTTCCTAGAGACTCTGCCATGCGTGGGACCTGGTACCAAATGCCTCAGTGAGGCTACTTTGCCGACGTTAACCTTTGTGTATTCTACTGCACTTACCCTGTGTCTTCTGCTGCCTTCGCCCTTTGTGCCTTCTGCTGCCCATACCCTGTTTGTCTTTGATGCCCTTAACCTGTTTGTCTTTGCTGTCCTTACCATGTGTGTCTTTGCTGCCCTTACCGTGTGTGTCTTCTGCTGCCCTTACCGTGTGTGTCTTCTGCTGCCCTTACCGTGTGTGTCTTCTGCTGCCCTTGGTGTCTTCTAGTGCAATTAACCTATGTGTCTTCTGCTTCCCTTGCCCTATGTGTCTTCTGCTTCCCTTGCCCTATGTGTCTTCTGCTTCCCTTGCCCTATGTGTCTTCTGCTTCCCTTGCCCTATGTGTCTTCTGCTGTCCTTGCCCTATGTGCCTTCTGCTGCTCTCACCCTGTGTCTTCTGCTGCTCTCACCCTCTGTGTGTGTCTTCTGCTGCTCTCACCCCGTGTCTTCTGCTGCTCTCACCCTCTGTGTGTGTCTTCTGCTGCTCTCACCCTGTGTCTTCTGCTGCTCTCACCTGTGTCTTCTGCTGCTCTCACTATCTGTGGGTGTCTTCTGCTGCTCTCACCCCGTGTCTTCTGCTGCTCTCACCCTGTGTGTGTGTCTTCTGCTGCTCTTACCCTGTGTGTGTGTGTCTTCTGCTGCTCTCACCCTGTATGTGTGTGTCTTCTGCTGCTCTCACCCTGCGTGTGTGCCTTCTGTTGTTCTCACCCTGCGTGTGTGCGCCTTCTGTTGCTCTCACCCTGAGTGTGTGCCTTCTGTTGCTCTCACCCTGTGTTATTTAATTGTACCTATTGTAGGTATTTGCTATCCTTGAATGTTTTAGGTCTTATAAATTAGATAGGAGTAATTTATTACTGTGCTGATTTTTGGAAAATGGCTGATTTTGGAAAACCTGACGATTCGTGTTACACTTTGGATTTCCTCATTTGACTTGCTTTCATTTGTTTAACATTCTGCAAGAAGTCTTTCACCCACTCAAATACAAAATCCTGCTGTGATCAAACCCTGCCAAAATAGTCTAATAAAAAAAGTAGAATTGGATAAATACAGTAGCATACGATTAAAAATATGCACTTGTTTTGATCTGCATATATATACGAATTTAGAGTAGATAAAACGGTGCGGTAGATCAACCATTTGGCCTCCTGAGATAGATATGTAGACAAAATATTTATCTGATGGGAATATATACAACAGCCACCTGTTCATCATAGTAACTTGTGCCAGGAATGAAAAAGCCAGCGTATGGAACATCTCTTCGTGTTCGGCTTGGGTGCAGTTATCTCATAAATGAGATGCATGAAGAAGGGTATTTTTCATCTGGAAACATATTTTTGAAATAGTGATGTACCGTTTGTCTACTAAACTTACTGAGTGTACCTGGGGTGTAAAGTAAACCCTCACGTCAAGAGTATTGCCCTCTCCAGTCCACGTGTTTTTTCCCTTGAATTCTGGGACGTGTACTCCTGGTTTTGTAATGGTATGAACAAGACAAGAAGTCCCAGATTCAAAGAAAAAACTGGAATGCGCATTGTCCTGGGGAAACTTGGCTGGGCTGTAAAACGTGCCAGGCAGAAAAGTATGAATGCATATTTATTAGTAAACAATGTAAAAATATACAATTTTACGGCTCAATTTATTCTCAAAATACAAAATAAATATGGGTAAATACCAAAAAGGTGTTTAAAAAATAAATACACCAGTTTTGTGTGTGCCTCTGTTACCTGCTTGCGACCCGTTTTTGTGTGTGTCTCTGTTGCCTGCTTGTGACCTGGTTTTGTGTGTGTGTGTGTGTGTGGGTGCAAATGCAATAGGTGTCGCATTTGCGAGAGATTAGGCTATTGGCTTTGTAAATGACTGCCATTTATTTATGTTTTCAAAGCCAACACATAAATAAAAATGTTGTCATTTACAATGCCAATAGCTCTAACTTTTCCAAAGGCGAAACCGTTGCATTGTAAATGCTTGTTTATAATTGTTCCAAATTGACCCCCTTCATTTCAAGTATAGAAAGATTTATCGCCGAAGTTATTCACTTTCCTATAAAAATATCCCCAGCACTTATGCTAATGGGGTGGACCCATTTGATTAATGAAAATATGGATTTGTGTAAATTTAAGCATTTTTTGTTTGTAGCAATGATTATAGCTCGGCTATGTATAGCTACTGAATGGCTACAACCTGAGGCACCTGCGTTCGAATTTTGGAGAAGGAAATTATTGAATGTATATGAATTAGAATGGAATTTATATGCTTTAAAAGGGATAAGGAGAAAAAAGATTGGTTTATTGACATGGGGGGTACTTAAGGAATATACAGAGGATTAGCTTATTGATTTGCTATCTGTAATGAACCAACGCAATTTGCTTTTTTTTTCGTGAATCAATCAATTATATGAAAAACTTTCTGGATGGTTTTTATCTAAGGACTCTATGATTGTACTGTGTTATTTTGACCCTACGTTGGCAATAAAAATAATTTTTAAAAAAAAGAAGACAGATAAGGCCATGGTACTGGCTGGGTGATTGGAGAAGTGCATAGGTAGTAACAGGGAGATTACTGAACTGTATAGGTAGTGCTCATGGGATTGTAGAAGTGCATGAGTTAGTGCCTGGGTCATTCCATGAGTAAATGGGTAGTGACTAGATGCTTAGAGTACTGCAAGTAGAGTGCATGGTGAATTTATAAGTGCTTGGGTTTTGGCGCAGTGATTGGATAAGGACATGGTACTGGCTGGGTGATTGGAGGAGTGCATAGGTAGTAACAGGGAGATTACTGGACTTCATAGGTAGTGCTCAAGGGATTGTAGCAGTGCATCAGTTAGTGCCTGGGTAATTGCATGAGTACACGGGTAGTGACATATGATTAAAGTGTTGCTAAGAGAGTGCCTGGAGAATTTATAATTGCTTGGGTTTTTGGCGCAGTGATTGGATATGGACATGGGACTGGCTGGGTGATTGGAGGACTGCATAGGTAGTATCAGGGAGATTACTGGACTGCATATGTAGTGCTTAAGGGATTGTAGCAGTGCATGAGTAAGTCCCTAGGTCATTGCATCAGTAAATGACTAGTGAGTGGATGATTACAGTACTGCAAAGAGAGTGCATGGTGAATTTATAAGTGCTTGGGTTTTGGCAAGGTGATTGGATAAGGATATGGGCCTGGCTGGGTGATTGGAGGAGTGCATAGGTAGTAACAGGGGTATTGCTGAAATACATGGGTAGTGCTCAGGGGATTGTAGCAGTGCATGAGTTAGTGCCTGGGTCATTGTGTGAGTACATGGGTAGTGACTGGATGATTACAGTACTGCAAAGCGAGTGCATGGTGAATTTATAAGTGCTTGGATTTTGGTACAGTGATTGGATAAGTACATGGTGATGGATGGGTGATTGCAAGAGTGGGCGGGGAGTGGCAGGGGGATTGCTGTAGTGCATGGATAGTGTTCAAGGGATTGTAGCACTGCATTTGTTAGTGCCTGGGTCATTGCATGAGTACATGGGTAGTAACTGAATGATTAGAGTACTGCAAAGAAAGTGCATGGTAAATTTATAAGTGCTTGGGTTTTGGTGCAATGATTGGATAAGGACATGGGACTGGCTGGGTGATTGGAGGAGTGCATAGGTAATAGTAGGGGTAGTGACACAGTGATGACTGGAATGCATATGTTGCGCTGAGGGGATTGTAGCAGTGCATGAGTTAGTGCCTGGGTCATTGGATGAGTGTATGGGTAGTGATAGGATACTAACTGGGTGATTACAGAATATGGAATCAGTCAATCATTACTCATGTAGTTTTAAAATCAGATATTCACTACCTTTGCACTCATGTAATTGGTCAGGCACCTCTCAATAGTTCACTAAGCATACATACAACTGTATAAATACAATCTGAACACAAAGATAAGTCATTACATACTATCTAGTTAAGTAGATAAGTACAACATACCAGAAAGGTAACATGTGGTGGGTTACTTTTGAGCTAAATCTTGACCATTCAATCTACAAATACACAACATCATCAAACTAAGCCTCCCAACAGACTTAAAAAAGAAGGGTAATTATAAACACCTTTTATGAGCATTTCTAAAAGCACACTTTTATCGTACATCTTCACCTTTCTACCTAAAATTATGTGACATGATTCAACTATACCTTTGCTCAGACTACAAAAAGAAGCCCAATAAACAACACCTTATTTCACCATTCTATCTTAAAATATATGACATCATTTTACTTTATCTTCTGTACAAACTAATAACAGAAACCTAATTATTAGCACAATATATGATCATCTTACAAACAGCACATTTGTGCTGCATCTTTACCAAATTATCTATAATTATGCAGTATCATTCCACTATTCCTTTTGTAGAGAAGAAAAAATGAAGGCTTTTAAACTACACCTTATATGAACATCTTACAAACTACACATGTGTACTGCATCTTCATCCAACTATCTAAAATAATATGCGGCATCATTCAACTATACCTTTGAACAGACTTAAAAAACAAGCTGTTAGACCTGGCACCATTGGCGTGGGTCTCCCTTCAATTTTTGCAGTTCCTCGTGTTTTTGCTGGTGTTTGATGTTTTGGGCACTGTGCCACTGCTGTCCAGTGCCACCGTGCAAGTGCTCCCTATTGTAAATTGATGTATGGATTAGTGATTCCATGTTTGGCTATTTGGTTTACTTGTCAGACCCTAGTCTAGTGCACCGAGAGTGCCCAGGGCATGTAAATCCAAATGCTGCTGGTGGGCTTGCAGCACTTGTTGTGCCACCCAGAGAACTAGCCTTGTAAAACGTGTCTAAAGTCTGCCATTGAAGAGCCCACGTGCAGTCTGGTACTGTCATGCTGACTGGGCAAGTGCACCCACTTGTCAGTCCCTAAACCTTCCCTTTTCTTCATATCAGTCACCCCTATGGTAGGCCCAAGGGCAGGGTGCATTGTAAGTATAAGGTAGGACAAGCCCTGATGTGCGTGGCATGTCCTGATAGTGAATTACAGCCATTTGCATTTTTCACTATTGCAGGGCTACCTTTTCTCCATAGGCCAGAAAGGGTTGTTAGATTATTACATGTTTATAATCCTAACAGACTCAGAGAACATGGTAGAAATTTGAGTTTAGTGTGCCTGGACTCAGAATAATAAAATACAGATTTTAGTGAAGTTTTTTAAAAATATTTAATGTTTGCAAATACCACTTTTAGAAAGTAGGTATTTGCTTGTCTAAACATTCAAACCTGCCTCTGCTATGTTGTGTATTCCTTTGTCTGGTTTTATGAGTGACAGGGCTGGGGCATTCCAAGAGACAGGCTGAGTCACCCAGTGGTGAATAGAGAGATCTGCATCTAGATGGGAGGGAGGAGTTGCACCTGAACCTTGATTAGGGCTGTGCCTACCTTCCACAATGCTGTTTCCACCCCCTGGGGAACGGCTGATGTCGCTGCCCTGCCCACTGAAAGAAGAGAAAATGTCCTGTAAACAAAGTGCTCCAGGATTGTACTTGCCTTCCGCAATGCTGGCTCCACCTTCTGTGGGGTGTCTAATGTTTCTGCCCTGCACTGTGAAAGGAAAGGAGAAGTCTGGGAAACCGAGGGCTTCAGAACGGGTTTGGACTGGGAAAAGGCCCCTCTCCCCTCAAAGAACAAAGGATTTGGGGGTATAAATGTTGGGACCCTGATCCCATGAAATTAAATCACTTTTGGACTACAAGAAGAAACCTTTACTGAGGAGAGAAACCTGAAGAAACTGAGGAGAGACTATTCCCAAGCTGAAGTGCTGCTTGGGGGATTGGCCTGCAGTGGTTACCTTACTGCCAAAGGAAGGAGAAAATAACTTTGTGTACTTTGCTTTCAACTTGTGAAGGATCTCCAAGGGCTTGAAAAAAACCTTGCCTCCTGCTGAAGTCTCAGGGATAACAGACTTCAACCCCCAGCTCCCTAGAGTTCTTTGGAAATGCCTGCAGCTGTTTTGGGCCGTCTGACTCAGGAACTGCGTGTCGCAAGGAGCTGGAAGCGCGACTCAACGAGAAGAAGCGTGTCAGCGTCGCTGTACCGGCCGTCAAAACTCCGAAGGAGGGTGTCGCCACTGGAACGTTCGCACTGCACCGCATCGGAGAGAAGCGTGCAGCAATGAAGAGGAAGCGTGTCGCCGTCGCTGCTGCTTCTGTCACAACTCCGAAGGAGGGTGTCGCCACTGTAGTTGTCGTACTGCACTGCATCAGGAGAAGAATCTCACAACGAGGTCGTAGCGTGTCGCCGTCGCTGTGCCTGCCGTCGCAACTCCGAAGGAGGGTGTCCCAGCTGGAACTGCCGCATTGTACTGCATCGACCAAGAGCACCTTGCATTCCCGAGAAGCGCGCCGCCGTCAGAGCTGCTGCCGTCGCTTCTTGGGTATCACCGCTGTAGTTGTCGCATTGAGCGGAAGCTTCATGCATCGTGGGAGATTAGCGACGCCGCTGGAGCTACTGCCTTCGCATCGTAAGGGTGTCACCGCTGCAGTCCACGCATCAAACCGAGACCTTCTCACATCCCCGAGAATCGTGCCACATCTGGAAGATCTGCTTGTCTTTATTTCTTTGTATCCGAACTTTGCTGCATTTCCATCGCTGTCGACATTGCTTGTCGTGGAAGCGCAGCGCTACCTAAGGTACATTGACACAAAGTGTCGCAGCTAAGAACTGAACTGCACTAAGCTTAAATCTACCATCTTAAAGTAACAGTATTGTGTAGTTTTGTCATTTATGGTCTTGTGGTAACTCTATATAAAGTATACTTATTTTTTTATATAAAACCTTGTGTGGTGTCCATCTGTAGTTTTGTCACTGGGGTACTTTATATGGTCAAAACTGCTTAACTTACAACGCCTCTGAAGTAAAGCCTGTCTGCTCGTGCCAAGCTACCAAGGGGGTGAGCAGAGGTTATTTTAGGACTGTAATCCCCTTATCCTGACTAGAGGCGAGGGTCCCTATTTGTCACAAGTACCTACTGGTGCCAACTAGAGACCCCCAAATCTAACATTGGTGGTCAGCGGTGAGGATTCTGGATTTGCATTTGTGACTCACGTACAGTGACTGGTGAACACTACTTAATGAGTGCAGACCATAACGATACCACATACTTTTTGGTAGATTCCTTTTTGGATTTTTGTTCTATTTTTGAAGACGACTGATTCAGTTGTCATGGGAGATACAGAGTCAGTAGCCTCCATTGATTGTGAATGGGAGGAAGAAAAGCAAGGAAAACCCCTGAAATTGAGGAGTGGGATGACCATGAAATTGCACAACAGGAAGGGCCAGTGGGCTCAGGAGGAAGGAGAGTACTTTCCCCCACATGTAGCAGTGCTTCTAACAAAAGTCTGTCTCCAGAGGAGTTGGAGGACAGAGAGAGATCAAGAAGGCATGAAATGGAGACAACCAAGTTCAAGGTGAATGTGTATCTGGAATTAGAAAATAGAAGATAAGATATTGAGGCAAAGAAAATGCAGTTTGAGCATGAAAAACTTTGAGGGAGTTGGAGTTTAAACCCAAAAGTTACTCCCTACGGTGGTAGCAAACCGTCGGTACATACAGAGTGTATATTCCCAAGGATGTGGTGAAAGAGTTTTACAAAAATGATGATATTGGTCAGTGGTTCAGAGCCTATGAGGTAGCCATGTCTTCCCACCGGGTCCCTGAGAGAGATTGGAGAGCGGGGTTGTGGGGAAGGTTCGTTAGTAAGGGGTGGGACACATTGTTAGACTTGCCGTCTGAAGTCCACAATTCATACAGCCACAAGAAAGATGCATTGATGTCTAGATTTGGTTTGACAGCTGAACTCTACAGGCAGAGGTTCAGGAAATGCAAAAAGTTAGAAAACAGTACTTGGGTTGAATATGTCACTTTCTTTTTCAGAGCATTGGATAGTTGGGTAAAGGGCAGCAAGGTTAATGATTTTCAAGGTCTCTTTGATTTGATTGCATGGGAGCACTTGTCTGATAATTGTTTTCCAGAGCTGCGCCAGCATCTGATAGATAGCAAGCTGACTAACCCTAATAAGCTTCCTGAGGAGGCTGACTGCTGGGTGAGCACCCGGGTCCACAAGTGTCACATGGGAGACTTAGCCAAAGGTGGGCAGGGTCTCCAGCAGAAGAGTCTGGGGAAAAGGGTGAACAGAAGGAGTTCCACAAAGGGCCCCAAAGTAGTCCCCAAGGGAACCAAGGGAAAGGTTCCCAGCTTCCCCCTGAGAGAAAGCAAGGGGCCCGAGAGGTAGTCCTGTTCCCCAGGGGCCCTTAAAGTGTTACAAGTATGGTGACCTGGGTTACAAGGTGAGTAATACCAGGTGCCGACTGTTTGATAAACAAACACCCACTGGTGCTCTGCCCCGGCACATGGCTAGTGTGCCCTTGGGGGAGGAGATTGGTGTCCAAGGTGGGTGGGGTCCCAAACAGATTACCCTAGTCTCTTTAGGAGACTGTGAGATGGTCTCAAAAGCTCAGCTGCCCAGGAACACCAACAAATATGGGCAGCGAGTGACCATCAATGGCCAAAAGGTGGAGGCTCTAAGAGATACAGGAGCTAGTGTGACAACTGTCAAGTATCACCTGGTGCCTCAAGAGCAGATCAATCCACATGCATTCTGCCGAGTTGTTGCCGCCGACAACACAGAGAGTCATTGTCCAATGGCTCAGTTTCCCTTTGAGTGGGGGGTCTCTAGTACTCTTCAGGTAGCTGTGAGGCCCGCCATGCCTGTTGACTGTTTGTTGGGGAACTATTTGGAGAGCTCCCCTTGGGAAAAGGTGGAGAAAACAACTCACTTGAAGATGGTTGGACTGCCTGACTGGGCGTGCTTGACCACCCGGTCAATGTGAGCCAGTAGGTGTTCTCAAGAGGACCTAGAGCCTGAGAGGGAGGCCAAGGAACCTGCCAAAGAGAAAAGTAGTGGAGGCGCGGGAAACCGGCCCCCGAAGTTCCCACAGCCCAGGAGGAGGTAGACCTTGAGGGGGATGCCCTGGAGCCTACCAGGGAGCAAGTAGCTGAACTGGGGGACCTGCCTGAGCTGACCCATTGGCAGCAAGAAGGAGGCCCCTCCATGTAAGAATTCTGCAAGGAGCAGAGAGAGTGCCCTTCTCTTGTGGGCTTGCGGCAACAGGCTGCAAGCCAGGCAGCAGGTGATCAGTCAGGGTCACACTTGATTTACTGGGAGAATGGTCTCCTGTATAGTGAGCCTAAGGTTGCTGAACCTGGGTCAGCCCGTGTGCTGGTGGTACCCCAGAAGTTCAGAGCCTTCCTACTGGGGCTGGCTCATGATGTGCCATTAGCAGGACATTTGGGGCAGGACAAGACCTTTGAAAGGCTTGTCATCCACTTTCATTGGCCCCAAATGCGCAAGAGTTCAGATACTCATTGCAGAACTTGTCAGACTTTCCAGGCAAGTGGAAAGAGTGGGGGGGAAGCACAAGGCTCCTCTCCAGCCTTTCCCTGTGGTCAGTACCCCTTTGAGCGGGTGGGGATTGACATTGTGGGGCCACTGGACCCCAAGGCAGCCATGGGCAACAAGTTCATCCTGGTCTTGCTGGACCATACCACCCGGTACCTGGTAGCAATACCTCTGAGGACAGTGATGGCACCAGTGGTGGGACGAGCACTGATGAGAATTTTCTCCAGAGTGGGATTCCCTCGCGAGGTAGTGTCTGACGGGGGAACAACGCAATACAAAAGGGGATGATGGACGGAGCGTTTGAACAAATCAAACACTCACCCCCAGTCAACTGATCTGGGTTTAATCCATCACCATTCTTTAGTTCACTCAGCCACCCCAGTTCAGACATGGCTATATGCAAATCTGTCTGACCCTGTGCCTCATGGGAACAGTACAGCCCGAACTGCCAAGCCATGTCTTACCTGGACCGGAAACAAGCATCCTGGGATCGATTTCGGATTCATAATCCTCATCAGCCAGGCTATCTTGAATCCAGTGGCCAAGTGAACAAGGGACTCACGTCTGAGCATACCCTGCCACACTTAGGGCGTACAAAGCGATACAAAAGGGGATGATGGACGGAGCGTTTGAACAAATCAAACACTCACCCCCAGTCAACTGATCTGGGTTTAATCCATCACCATTCTTTAGTTCACTCAGCCCCCCCAGTTCAGACATGGCTATATGCAAATCAGTCTGACCCTGTGCCTCATGGGAACAACTTCATTTCTAAGTATATGAAGTCCCTGTGGCAGGAGTGTGGTGTGACTTACAAGCTCAGTTGCTGGGACAGTTTTCTGATCTGTTCTCCCTGGTTCGTAGTGTCACAGAGTGGTGCGTCCATGATGTGGACACAGGAGACAGCTTACCTGTGAGGCATAACACTTACAGGGTAACCGACAGGGTGAGGGCTTGCATCAAAGAGGAGGTCTCAAAGATGCTTTGGCTATGGGTGGTTGAGTCCTCTAGCAGTCCTTGGCCAGCCCAGTGGTCTTGGTCCTGAAGGCTGCAGCGCCGGGTGCCACACCCGAACTCCGGTTCTGTGTGGACTACAGAGGGCTCAATTCAGTCATGAAGACTGACATGCACCCCATCCCCTGAGCTGATGAGCTCATTGATCGGCTAGGGGCCGCACGGTACCTCAGCACACTCGATTTAACATCTGGGTATTAGCAGATTGCCTTGACGGATGGAGCTAAAGAGAGGTCAGCATTCTCCACACCAGATGGGCATTTCCAGTTCTGTGTTATGCCCTTTGGGATGAAGAAGGCCCCTGCCACCTTTCAGAGGTTGGTCAACCAGGCATTGGTTGGACTGGGGGAATTCAGTGCAGCCTACCTGGATGACATCGCAGTGTTCAGTGCCAGTTGGGAGGAATATCTGTGCTACCTCTGGGAAGTGTTGATGGCGCTGCGGAAGGCAGGCCTCACGATCAAGGCGAGTAAGTGCCAGATCGGGCAGGGTTCCGTCATGTACTTGTGACGGATATATGACGTTACAACGCATACTTTTACCACGCCTACCATTACCACGCATTTTTTACAACGCAGGATCCATTACAACGCATACCATTACAACGCATGTATTTACAACGCAGGTACCTTTACAACGCATACCATTACAACGTAAGTATTGGTAAGTATATAATATTTTTTACAATGTCATTTAATTAAAATTAATATAATGTAATGTAATGTAATTTAATTAATTTAATTTAATTTAATCTAATTAATGTAATTTAATAAATTTAATTTAATGTAATTTAAATTTAATTATATTTAATTTTTACCCTGTACCCCTTTACCCAAAAACCCAAAACTGACCCTAAACCCTAAAAATACCCCTTTACCCAAAAACCCAAAACTGACCCTAAACCCTAAAAATACCCCTTTACCCAAAAACCCAAAACTGACCCTGAACCCTAAAAATATCTCTGTACCCCAAAAACCCAAAACTGACCCTGAACCCTAAAAATATCTTTGTACCCCAAAAACCCAAAACTAAACCTGAACCCTAAAAATACCCCTTTACCCAGAAACTGAAAACTGACCCTGAACCCTAAAAATACCCCTTTACCCAAAAACTGAAAACTGACCCTGAACCCTAAAAATACCCCTTTACCCAAAAACTGAAAACTGACCCTGAACCCTAAAAATACCCCTTTACCCAAAAATTGAAAACTGACCCTGAACCCTAAAAATACCCCTTTACCCAAAAACTGAAAACTGACCCTAAACCCTAAAAATACCCCTTTACCCAAAAACTGAAAACTGACCCTGAAACCTAAAAATACCCCTTTACCCAAAAACTGAAAACTGACCCTGAACCCTAAAAATACCCCTTTACCCAAAAACTGAAAACTGACCCTGAACCCTAAAAATACCCCTTTACCCAAAAACTGAAAACTGACCCTGAACCCTAAAAATACCCCTTTACCCAATAACTGAAAACTGACCCTGAACCCTAAAAATACCCCTTTACCCAAAAACTGAAAACTGACCCTGAACCCTAAAAATACCCCTTTACCCAAAAACCCAAACTTATAATATTTTTATTAAAATGATATACTTACCAATACTTACGTTGTAATGGTATGCGTTGTAAAGGTACCTGCGTTGTAAATACATGCGTTGTAATGGTATGCGTTGTAATGGATCCTGTGTTGTAAAAGTTGCGTGGTAATGGTAGGTCGTTGTAAAGGTTGCGTGGTAAAGGTTGTATACCACTTGTGACACCAAGCTGGGAGCGGCCAGGTGGTGCCCCTACAACCCAAGATTGAAACCATCCTGGCTTGGGAACCACCCAAAACCCAGACAGAGGTGAGAGCCTTCTTATGTCTCACATTGTACTACAGGATGTTTGTCAAGGGGTATGGCAACTTTGTTGCACCCTTGACAGAGCTGACTTCCAGGAAGCAGTCCAAGAAGGTGATCTGGACTGACACCTGTCAGAAGGCTTTTGAGGCCCTAAAAGCTGCCATGTACACGGCGCCCGTGATCCGAGCACCCGATTTTTTAAGTGAGTTCATCGTTCAGACAGATGTTTCAGAGCATGGTGTGGGGGCTGTTCTGTCACAGGTGAATGAAGAGGGCCTAGATCAACCTGTAGTCTTTATCAGTAGAAGGTTGCGTCCACGGGAACAGAGGTGGAGTGCTATTGAGAGTGAGGCATTTGCTGTGGTCTGGGCACTGAAGAAGCTGAGACTATACCTGTTTGGGACTCACTTCCGGGTTCAGACAGACCACAGGCCTCTCAGATGGTTGATGCAGAGGAGGAGTGAGAATCCAAAGTTGTTGAGGTGGTCTATTTCCCTAAAGGGTATGGACTTTACGGTGGAACACCGCCCTAGTACAGAACACGCCAATGATGATGGTCTATCCAGAATTTTCTGCCTTAGTGAAGAGAACTCCCAGGAGTTAGGGTAGTTCTCCCCACATTTCAGCTGGAGGGGACACGTGTTAGACCTGGCACCATTGGCTTGGGTCTCCCTTCAATTTTTGCAGTTCCTCGTGTTCTTGCTGGTGTTTGATGCTTTGGGCACTGTGCCACTGCTGTCCAGTGCCACCGTGCAAGAGCTCCCTATTGTAAATTGATGTATGCATTAGTGATTCCATGTTTGGCTATTTGGTTTACTTGTCAGACCCTAGTCTAGTAAACTGAGAGTGCCCAGGGCGTGTAAATCCAAATGCTGCTGGTGGGCTTGCAGCACTTGTTGTGCCACCCAGAGAACTAGCCTTGTAAAATGTGTCTAAGGTCTGCCATTGCAGAACCTGCTGTAGTGTAGTTCCTATTTTCCCAATAGGCTCTGCGCATTGGAATAGTACCTACAGCAGTAAAGGCCTAGGCCAGACGTTAACTAGGTCTACTACTGTCGATACTAGACTTAATTTTTGGGTTTGCCAGCTAAGCTCAGAGTTCGCTAGAAACTTTCTCGAATGTTCAAGGAAGGATTAACTCCCCTGATTAGACAAGAAGGGATTTAGTTTCTGACAACCATAGAACATGACAACTTTGCTCTCCCCTAATCAAGAGTCAATCTCAAGAGTCGTGTGAGCACAAGGCAATTATTTTACTCAGTCAGTACGTGCATTCTTAGTCTCATCAGAATGTAGAGAAAAGGAAGAGACGGGCGTGTTCAATAAAAGGTGTTATTTATTGATCAGTCTCTTTTCTCGTACAAGAGAAATGGATCGATATTATTGCAATACTTATAGTTAAGTAAAGTGCATACATTAAAAGCAATAGTATAAAATAATACTGTAAAAACATTGATATGGTTTCTGAGCCATATGATGTTTTAAAATGATTAAAATATATTTACATACACATATACATTTGACTAAACGTGCTCAACTGGTGTTTCTAAATACGCCTACCCCGTGTACCTGACCTAAGTCTAATACGTGGGCGGGAATAGAAAGTTACAGTTTAAGTTAAGTTTGTTTTTGCCAAGTGAATAACTAAAGAATTCTCTAGGAGGGGTTATTCAGTTCTGTACCTGGAATTTAGGATGAATGAGGAATGGTATCTCTTTCTCTGCTCTCGATATTCCAGGCTGCCTGCGAGGGCTACCCGGAAGCGCCGGTGCTGGGTCTCTCGGCTTGAGATAGCAGCGCGTCTCTCAGCGCGTCAGGAAGGCGGGGCTGCTGCCTGCGGGGTCTGCTTCTGCTCTCGGCTTCGGCAAGTATGGCTGCTCGTCTTGTCACCACGCGTGTGTTTGCATAGGGCAAGGTCGGCAATATTTATACCTTAAAGGTGCCGGGATTGACGTAAGGATGGACATAGGTACGTCAATAAAGATGTCATACGACTTGCTCGTTAGCACATTCTTTACTAAAGTTCTCTGTGAAATCAAAACAATGGCCGCACGGATTATCCAGGTTGTCATAGGTTTGATTTGTTATGAGAACGTCGTATGCCTTATCAGGGGCTGGAGGAATGTCACTTGTCTAATTAGATCTCAAGCGTTATGACCTAATCAGATAACACGTTCCTGTGCCGTAGTGTGACTGCGTCAGATAACGGTATCTGCATCATGGGGGATTTCTTGCCTCATGGGCTGACTGTTAGTTAACTAGCTAGGTAGTTTAACCAGAATAGGGTCAGGAATAGGGGGATCGATTCAGAACCTATAGAAATACACGACACCCACTCCACGCTAACTATGGTCATATCTACTAATCTATGCATAGTATAACATAGTACAACATACTATAGAGTATAGTGTATACCTTACCACCCCAAAATACATAAATGCATTTTGAAATTTTCAAATATACAGAAAAATTGCAGTCATATATATTGTATGCACTTAAGCTATGAATTAAATGCAAAAGTAAACACGCATTGTTATGCATTATTGCTTGTTGGTATATGAGAAATACACATGAAATGGCTCTTAATATGGCTATACAGAAAAAAAGTCGAAACCATTTCATCACATAAAATATATTGTGAACATACCAGCGGGCAGCTAAAGTCTATATAAAGTCTATAAAGTATCTATCTAAAAAAAATAGAAATCTTAGTTCTCTAGGAATAGTTTCTTACTTTAAGCAGAAGGTCAGTGTCCCGGGGAAAAAATATATAGAAAAATATTTTAAGGGCTTGCTGAAAAAAGTTGCTGTCCGTGAACTGGATTGTAATTGTTCATGTGACTTTATTTTTAAAGGTTGAAGGCCGAATTCAGGGAACGCCGTGTGCGAGTTTACTCAAAAGTCTCTATTTCTGTTCCGGAGAGAACATCATATCATTCAGGCTTTCGAAAAAACTGTCAACAGCTTCATGGGAAAGTTCCACTAAGTCGGAAATAGGGGTAACCATGCATTCGTGCGCATGATTGTCTCCATTGACATTCTGATTAGCATTGCTGACAGAAGGTCGTACCTGTTCGATGCTGCTTTCATCTTGAACTTCACTACTCTTCAATCGTAGTGGTGAAGATTCCAGGAATGCCGTCATCAGAATTGGCAGCCTTTGAGGGCAGCACAAAGCGTGAACCTTGGTAGGAACCAGCAGTGTATCTGCATCCACCGGCGCATCCGATTGTAGCGTCAGACAGGTGTCTAACACGCATTCTTCTCCGCATAGCAGACACCTTAGTACAGGTAAAACACACCTTTGCCACATTGGTCGAAATGATAGAAACCAAGTCATGTTCAGGTCTCTAAGCCGGGAGAGTCCCAGGATTTTTGATATCCGGTCCCGGTATCCAATGGCTAGGATCGTATCTTCCATTGTCGCGAGAGTTTGATCTGTGACATGGGTTGCCATAACGAAAAATAAGGACTAGGAATAGGATTCCTGCAATTAGTCCTAGGATCAGGGGAAGTCCGCCAAAAATCGAATGGACGAAATCTGGAAAAATACCCAGTATGGCTTTGAATGGTGTTAATGCCATCGAAAATACTGTCTTAAATACCTTTGAGACCCCAGTGGTATCAGAAATATTTAAGATTTCGCTCAGGATTTCCGCGAAATGTACGGGGGAATTGGTTGATAATAATGAATGTATCTCTGCAGTCGTCCTTGCGACTTGTAGATCATACGTTTCTTTTGATGACGTGAGCCTTGTAGGCGTCTGAAGAAGCACTGTTTTCATTCTGCTTAAAGTGTCTATTCGAATAGAAGTAATTTTCAAACCGGGCCATGCCCTTGCCTCCCTGTCTGGAAAGGAGCTGGGGAATAAAGAACGTCCACAGCACTTGACCTTCGCCGTCGTAGTGACGAGATAAGGAGTCCCGGGCATAAGACTACAACATCTGCGGTCTACAATAAGAATGTAACTCCCATTATAGAGTCTTTGAAAGAATGGTTCTATTTCAGTTGCAGGTGCGCCTTGCTGGTGACATGAAAGGTTGTATGAATTCCCTTCACAGGCTCCGTGCAAACTAATACCGTTACACAGAAGCGTGCCGCTTAGTGACATAGCACAATTGTTGCCACTAAGAAACACTTTCTGTCCTTTGTTACTGACACATGCATGTGAATAGGGCAGGTTCCAAGTTGTTTTAAGGTACCCCTTTCCCAATTTCTCGTACATGCCAGCCTGTATATATTTTTGGCAGTATTGAAACCTGAAGGTTGAGATTGGAATATTTATGATTCCGTGGATTATCCATTCACTGACAGGTCGTTCTGACATTGTCAACGGTAATCTTTCTAGTTTTTCAATGCTCAAGATTGTATAATCAGCACCCTTCTGCGCCATACCGATTTGTCTATCAGTAAGGTTAAAGATTTGGAATAGTGACGTAGTGTTGATTAAACGCCAAGGCACATAGCCTGAACGCAGATTTTGTAACGTCCAGCCAAGCTGTACGATAGAACGCAATTGTGACTGACCATGTTGTAATAACAGTAAGTCTTGCGATAATATATCGATTGCTGAAGACACAATGCTGTCCAATGAAAATATTCTGGAGGACAGAGTCATTAACCCATTGTCCACTACAGAAAGTGATTTTTCCAAATTAATACGATCAATTTCACGTATTCTCTCTGCTGTTTCAATTTGAGTAACCTTCCAGGCCTCATTGTATGCTGCATATACAGAGGCTGCTATGAAACGCTTTTGACGCTGTTTGCGTGGTCCCAGTATGAAATCACGCAAGTCAGCACCATCAGTAAGTAAAGTTAGGTGTTGCTTAATTTCAGGCAGTGTGGAAGTTTGTAGCCATTGAAGGCATAATTTGCCCACACTGTAGGTTGTTATTATCCCTGGGTGATGTCTTTGGGGATATCTAGGGTCTGGCCTGGTCATTTTGAAACCCTGTGTTTTATTCAGGAATCTATCTTGACAGTTATTTGTATCTGTGGGCCAGATCAACCATTGTTTCCAATCAGGATGTGTTCTGTTTTGGTTAAGTATATGGTTTATGTCTATTCCTTCATCTGTATCAGAGTTATTGCTAAACATTGTTGGCTTTGGAATAGACAGGTTATTTAAATCTTTGATTTTGGCTAAGCCAAGACAGGTGGTTTGTTGAACAGTGTCATTTAAAAATATCATTTGTTCTGGGATCATGCAGGCTCTAAACAAAGCTTCTATACCCTGTACTTGCCATTCTTTTGTACCCCAAACACTTTTCAAATCAACATTTTTGTCCCAATAATCGAATCCAAAAGTATTCATTTTTTCAAAGAATGAATCAGAATAAATCAATTTTGTGTTGGTTATCATGGTTTTGGTCCCTGTCTTGTTTGACAATTTATAATAAAATGTTTCAGCATTACTAGTGTTAAAACCTTGAAAGTATGAATATTTGTCATAAACGGTTCTAGAGCTCCCTTTTGGAGGTGTAGCACAATGTTCCCATTGATTAAAATTTAAAACATTTCTAGGTTGTGCAGATTTATGCAAGAAATGGTTACCATAGTGGTTATAGCAATACATACTATCATAATTTGTAGAACCTTGCAAATAATCATGTTTTGTAAATTTAGCAGACATTACTAAGTCAGACATCATATTGTTTATACTTTCAAAGTCCCAATCATCAGCAAATGAGTTTGGTTTTGCAAAGTCACTCAAAGAGATCTTAATTTGGTGTGGATATTTCAGGATCTCGACCGGACCATAAATTTCATAGTCAGTGTTGTCCCAGGCTACCCCACCAGGTATTGGAATTGCTGTGAAGTTGGCTGAAGAAAGTTCTGAAGAAAGTTCTCGTTTCTCGACGTGTGAAGATGTGTGTGGTTTGAGGACCAAGTTGATGTTCTGACTTGCTGTGTCCATTTTAGCATATTTTCCCTCAATGAAGCGTCCCAAAGTAAATACCATGATGAGCCAAAGTATGAGGATAAATGCACCAAAACCCACCCAAAATTCAATCCATGGAGAAACCAGATATGTTTCTTTTAGTTGTTTCAAAAGTTCCTTCGCTTTGTCTTTAAAGGATTTTGATGATGGCTGTGTCTTTTGTTCGCTGAAGCCTTCAGAGGAATCATCGAAGTTGATGAAGTAACCGGATGCAGTTCTGTCAATTGTTCCAATTGGTTCAGGATTTTTGTTTTTTGCATTTTCACTTGGTACTTCAGTATAGATTGGTGTGTCTCTGCTAAATGTCTTTATTTGGGTTTTCAGAGGTCTAAGTTCTATTGCATTGTTGCATAGTCCTTGTTGTTCTTCTGTAGGCGTTTCGAATGTGATGAGCCTCTTTGTTAGGACCTCTGTACTGGTAGCAAACCTTGGTGTTCTGCTACTTATTGGGAGTCCACTTGGCCTACTGTTTGTTATCGGCCACATGTTGTGGTTTTACCAGGTCGATGGATACAACTCGGTTCTCCTTTTTTCCAGCAAGTGGCGGTAGTACAACTGATCTTGTCCCGTTGACAGACAAGACAGGAACTGCTTTTCTGTAAGAAGGCCCAAATTCCTTCTTTACCGCGATCTTCTCCCTGACTAGATCCCCGACTTTTGGAATCCAGACAGGTCTTGCTGGGACAGGTGGTGATTCTTCAGTGGTTGTTGGCTGTTGTTTCAACTGTATGTTGCTCAGGTCTTTTCTTGTTTTGTTTAAGTCCTGCAAAATAGCCAAACGGTCTTTGACATCAAAGCTTTTTTCTATTACCACTGAAGTCTGACTATCAAGGTCAGAGATCAACATCCTAGTTCCGAATAATAATTCGTACGGACTGAATCCCTTCAGAGAATTTCTTGGCAAGTTATTTAGACTACGTTGGACACTTATTAGATGTTTGACCCACCCAGCTCCCGAACCTAATATCCTTTCTATTATAGATTGCTTTCTGTCTTGGTTTTTTCTTTACACCATCCCATACCCTCAGGAAGGAAGTGAGAAGATTCCCGCTGGGCTGTGCTCATTTGGCCATTCTTTCCCCCCCCAGGCTGGATTGCCTGAGAAAAAGAAAAAAATGGTCGAACGTAGCATGCTCTTAGCGTATATGCCATTTAGACTCGCAAATCTTGTATAACAGTCCGGACGTCAGCTGAGTGCTGTGGATCTACATTATAAGTGGGAACTAGCCTGTATATGTTAATCGCAAGCCATTCTTTTTGCTGGTAATATTATCTGCCTTGATACGACGAGGTATTAAACTGCTTCTCTCCCCACTGTGATCTCTGTTGCAGTTTGGGCAGTTTTTTACAAAGATGGTAAGATGGAGGCTCATGCCTGGCCACCAGTACCGTGATTGTAAATCTTCCAGAGAATCTTTTAATTTAAGGTGTCTGTGACCCTCGCCCATGTGTGCGTCTGCGATTAACAAGTTTCTCCTGTCCATGTTTGGAATCACTCTATCCCCCACTCCAGGGATTCGAGCAAAAGGGACGGAGTTTGCATCGATTATGTATGTATAATTGAGTGGATAGTTGATCGGTAACGCTGAGCAGTCGCCTTTTGATGACGTTTTCACCGCCAGCAATGTTTCACCGTCAATGTATTTTAATGTACGCTTTTTTCGATCTACGGGAGCCGATTTAGTGGCTGCCGCTGCGGCTGTCTCAGCCAATGAATTCCCCACAACGTGAACGCCATCACGTTGATGACTCAGTGAGTGAGTCACGTGAGTCTTTGGTAGTTCTTTCTTCAAAAGAGCTACTTGTTCCCAGAGAAGTCTCTGCTTTATCGGTGCATCTGTGTCATCTTTGTAACCGTTCTGAATCCATGTCTGCAAATCCTTGTTATATGCTTTGACGCAGAAATATGAATCTGACACTATAAGTGTCGGGAATTCACGATCCGCATTATCTAGCGCCATTTTCAAAGCTATTATTTCAGTTTGCAGTTCTGAATTTGTTTCTACTGAGTGTGATTTTGTTAATAGAGGTCTTAGTTTACCTCCGCGCCACACTTCTTTTGTGATCTCACATGTGGGATTGTATGCATGTTCTCCCCAAACGGAGGGTTGAGCATGTCCGTCTGTATAGATTACACAGGCGTAATGTCGTAGAGGCAGAATGTCGATTGGCAGAGGATACGTCTTTTCATATTTTAGATTTTCCAATTCTTCTAGTTCTGGATCAAAGAAGTAGTATACTTTGTCCGTTGTGATTGAATTTACCCATTGTAACCATTCTGGATCCAATGTTGTTGTTGGTAAATTACACGGTGTTGTTAGTGCCTCAAAGGCGGATTCAGCTGTTCTGACTGTGATATGTCTACCGTCAGCTATGTCTTTTTCTCTAGCTATTGCGGTTTGAACTGCTTGAACAATTTTTCCTTTGTTGCTGAATCTCTGTTCAGCTTTTGTGTACAAGTGTGATTTGAATGCAATTGGTACCTTTTCTCCCTCATTAGAGGTCAGGTATGTGAATCCGCATCTCCCTGGGATGACTCGGATCACAAGGTTGCGTGTATTATCACGTGTTTCTAATTTTGTCTTAATTAGCATGTCTGTTTGTAAGGATCTCAAAATGTCTGTGTGTGTTTGAGTCCAACTTGATCTTTTAAAATCTGGTTTAATTAGATCGTAAAGGGGTTTGACCCTTTCTGCGTAATTTGCAATGTAAGTTCTTCCGAAATTTAGGAAGCCTAGAATTGACTGTAGGTTTTTTAGTGTTTTAGGAGCTTGGATTACGGCACATTTCTCTAGGAAATTGTCTGCCAGGCTTTTGCCTTCACTTGATAACTCATATCCTAAGAATAGGACTGTCAGATGGGCAATTCTGGATTTTTTGAAGTTGAATTTGTAACCCTCTGCAGCGAAACCAAGTATTATGGTGTTCACTCTTTTCAAGTGAGTTTCCAAGTCATCATCTGTTAAGTAAATGTCATCGACATAAGATAATGCTTCATCATCATATTGTTGTAGTAATTCTGTTACTCTCGCTGAGAATACCCCCGGGCTGTTCTTGTACCCCTGGGCTAACCGACAGAATTGTTTTTGAGTGCCATTTACTGAGAAAGCTGTTAAATATCTGCTCTCTGGTGCTATGTTTTGACAAAAGAATCCGTTGGAGATGTCCAAGGTAGTTTTGTATTTTTTGCGCACTATGTTATTCATTAGTGCAGCACTGTGTGAGTTTTGCACTGCAAAAGTTTTGCAACATGTGTTAAGGTGTCGGTAATCCAAAACTAGACGATATGAATTGTCTGGTTTGGAGACCGGAAACAAAGGATTGTTCATTTGTGAGGTGCAAGTTTCAATCACCCCCTGGTATTCTAGCTGATCTAGTATTTCATTTACTTGTTTTTTAGCTTCTTGCTTAATTGGGTACTGCCTTTGTGCAGTTGGTTGTGATTTTAACTGGACTTTGTGAGGAGGAGAATCCTCATCCCATCCTACATGATTTTTATATAAAGCAGGTGCTAAGGCCACTGCCCACTTTCTAGCAAGTGTGTATTTTTTATGAATCGGGATTTGATTCGAGAAGGCAGGCATAATTACTTCTTCGCCATGAGGGCACTCCCTGACAAACTCTGGTGGCCAGTCTTTTTCAGCTAGAAGGATGTCATAGCCTTTGGAGAGGTTATCCCAAAATAGTCCCCTAATTTTCCTAGTCTTATCTCCCTCTATACGTAATGTTATCTCGTATATTTTGTGGGGCTTGCTAACTCTGGTATCTGCAGTTTCCACTTGAAGGTATTCATTCGTGTCCACTGTCTCCAGATGATTCATAAGGACTTTGCGAGCTATGCTCACCTCTGCTGCGCTGTCTAGCATTGTCTGGGCCCACTCTCCGTTTTTCAGTTGTGTCCTCAGTATTCTCGGCATTGTTAACTACCTTGATACTGGCTACCTTCTTTTTTGGAAATTGTGATTTCTTTTTCAGTTGAGCAGGTTCCTTGTCTTTGGACTTGGCGTGCTCTTCTGATCGTCCTCTTCTTTCCGATTTCTGCGAGGAATTCTGAAAAGATTGAGAGGGACGTGTATCAATGTCTTGATATCTATCAGGTTTTTTAATATTATCCCTATTTCTAAGGTTATATCTATTCCCAGAGGGTTCACTCTGGGGTGACCTTTGTCTCGGGTTTGGAGATTTCTCTCTTCGCCTAGGAGACCTTCCTCTGGACTGGAATTTCTTTTCTTTGGGATTGGATTGTTTGTTCCCATCCCAGTTCTTTTTTGGTGAATTATTATTATTATTAAAAAACATTTTTTCTGGACTTGTAGTCAGTTGCGGTTTTACTGGTATTCCACCTAGACTATCTCTGCCTAGTTCTTCATAGGATTTTTCTATGATTCTGGCAATTTCAGCTGGTTGGTCTGCTATATCTGTCTCTTTTAACCTCTGGCGGATCGCCACGTTTGCTGCTTCACCCTTTATGTTGGCTAGTAATATAGCCGAGACCTGCTTGAAGTCTTTTAGTAATTTCATACCAAGAGTTAAAGCAGGTTCTGGACCGTATTCATCTTGAATTTGTTTTAGCACATCTGGTATTACCGAAATGGATGGAACACCGTGCGTTTTTGTGTAGATGGAAGCAAAGACTGTACCCCAAGTGTCACAGTCCTCAATGTGTGGTGCGATTCCCATTGGGAGACATATAGTCAGAATCCTGTGTTTTTCTAATGGGGTGGTGTCAGGAAACACCGCCTCTATTTGGGTAATTTTCTGTGCCAACCAGAATGGTATTTGTTCCCGTTTTGCTGGGACTTTACCTAGGCAGGATTGGATGTTCTGTGGTGTAATTTTATTTGTGTTCCCCTGGTGAGGGGTCAGCTGTGGAAGTTTAATCGCTGGCTGAATTGTTGAAGTCCGCATTACATACTGAACTAATTGTCTGTGAATTTTTAGTAGTTGTTTTAGCTGTATTAACAGCTCTGCTGCAGGCATTCTTTCGATGTCTGGATATGGTGTGTATCCGGCTAGGACCGGCCACGTTGCTCCTGGTCTTCCTAAAGGACCGAGCCTTGTAATGTGATTATTATGTTTTAGGGCGCCATCAAATAAGAGCAAATGCTCTTGGAATTTGAGTGGTACTTCCACCTCCTCGAAAGGAGTGTACTCATTAGGAGGTTCCTCTACTTTGTTATAGTGGAAGTACTTTGTTATAGTATTAGCTGCTGGAAAATGTATCCATGTATAGTATACCTCTGTCTGCCGATATTCGTGCGCCTCGATTACGAATATGACTGTGCCACCTCTAGGTGTCAGTCCATTTTCTATAAGTTTTAAGGTTATAGATCTCCTTTTGGCGACCGGAATGAGTATTATATCCGCGTCTGCTGCTTGCATGGTAGCATCAGCATCTGCTATTTCAGTAGCTAATCTAGTAACCTCTCGTTCTTCATCGCTGTCCATTTTGCTGACAGGATGGTATTATGTTTATTTGCAGATCAGGTTTCTTTATGGAAACAGAGATTAGATGCACAATATTTTGGAACACTGTTTATCCTTCAACGTTGACTAGACCAAGAACCATACATAGGAGTTCCCTCCTGCGAGGTTTTGGAGGATATTATAACCTTTCACCCACTCCAGACGTCTTTGGAGTATTTGGGAAAAGGGGTCTGAGTGAGAAAGCACGACTGAGTTACTCTAAATGTCTTACGTTAGTTTTATCGCCCTTTCCAAACGCGTTGGGCGCCTTGTAGTGTAGTTCCTATTTTCCCAATAGGCTCTGCGCATTGGAATAGTACCTACAGCAGTAAAGGCCTAGGCCAGACGTTAACTAGGTCTACTACTGTCGATACTAGACTTAATTTTTGGGTTTGCCAGCTAAGCTCAGAGTTCGCTAGAAACTTTCTCGAATGTTCAAGGAAGGATTAACTCCCCTGATTAGACAAGAAGGGATTTAGTTTCTGACAACCATAGAACATGAAAACTTTGCTCTCCCCTAATCAGGAGTCAATCTCAAGAGTCGTGTGAGCACAAGGCAATTATTTTACTCAGTCAGTACGTGCATTCTTAGTCTCATCAGAATGTAGAGAAAAGGAAGAGACGGGCGTGTTCAATAAAAGGTGTTATTTATTGATCAGTCTCTTTTCTCGTACAAGAGAAATGGATCGATATTATTGCAATACTTATAGTTAAGTAAAGTGCATACATTAAAAGCAATAGTATAAAATAATACTGTAAAAACATTGATATGGTTTCTGAGCCATATGATGTTTTAAAATGATTAAAATATATTTACATACACATATACATTTGACTAAACGTGCTCAACTGGTGTTTCTAAATACGCCTACCCCGTGTACCTGACCTAAGTCTAATACGTGGGCGGGAATAGAAAGTTACAGTTTAAGTTAAGTTTGTTTTTGCCAAGTGAATAACTAAAGAATTCTCTAGGAGGGGTTATTCAGTTCTGTACCTGGAATTTAGGATGAATGAGGAATGGTATCTCTTTCTCTGCTCTCGATATTCCAAGCTGCCTGCGAGGGCTACCCGGAAGCGCCGGTGCTGGGTCTCTCGGCTTGAGATAGCAGCGCGTCTCTCAGCGCGTCAGGAAGGCGGGGCTGCTGCCTGCGGGGTCTGCTTCTGCTCTCGGCTTCGGCAAGTATGGCTGCTCCGTCTTGTCACCACGCGTGTGTTTGCATAGGGCAAGGTCGGCAATATTTATACCTTAAAGGTGCCGGGATTGACGTAAGGATGGACATAGGTACGTCAATAAAGATGTCATACGACTTGCTCGTTAGCACATTCTTTACTAAAGTTCTCTGTGAAATCAAAACAATGGCCGCACGGATTATCCAGGTTGTCATAGGTTTGATTTGTTATGAGAACGTCGTATGCCTTATCAGGGGCTGGAGGAATGTCGCTTGTCTAATTAGATCTCAAGCGTTATGACCTAATCAGATAACACGTTCCTGTGCCGTAGTGTGACTGCGTCAGATAACGGTATCTGCATCATGGGGGATTTCTTGCCTCATGGGCTGACTGTTAGTTAACTAGCTAGGTAGTTTAACCAGAATAGGGTCAGGAATAGGGGGATCGATTCAGAACCTATAGAAATACACGACACTGCGTGCAGTCTGGTACTGTCATGCTGACTGGGCAAGTGCACCCACTTGCCAGTCCCTCAACCTTCCCTTTTCTTCATATCAGTCACCCCTATAGTAGGCCCAAGGGCAGGGTGCATTGTAAGTATAAGGTAGAACAAGCCCTGATGTGTGTGACATGTCCCAATAGTGAATTACAGACATTTTCGTTTTTCACTATTGCAAGGCTACCTGTTCTCCATAGGCCAGAATGGGCTGTTAGATTATAACATGTTTAAACTTGAGTTTAGTATGCCTGGACTCAGAATAATAAAATACATTTTTTAGTGAAGTTTATTTTAATATTCTATGTTTGCAAATACCACTTTTAGAAAGTAGGTATTTGCTTGTCTAACCATTCAAACCTGCCTCTGCTAGGTTGTGTATTCTTCGGGTTTTGTGAGTGACAGGGCTGGGGGATTCAAAGAGACAGGCTGAGTCACCCAGGTGTGAAAAGAAAGATCTGCATCTAGATGGGAGGGAGAAGTTGCACCTGAACCTTGAATAGGGCTGTGCCTGCCTTCCACAAATCTGGCTCCACCCCCTGGGGAGCGGCTGATGTCTCTGCCCTGCACACTGAAAGAAGAAAAGGAGTCCTGTAAGCAAAGTGCTCCAGGACTGTACTTGCCTTCCACAATGCTAGCTCCACCTCCTGTGGGGTGTCTAATGTTTCTGCCCTGCACTGTGAAAGGAAAGGAGAAGTCTGGTAAACAGAGTGCTTCAGAACTGGTTTGGACTGGGCAAAGGCCCCTCTCCCCTCACAGAACAAAGGATTTTGGTATTTAAATATTGGGACCATGATCCCTTGAAATTAGATCACTTTTGGACTACAAAAAGAAACCTTTACTGAGGAGAGGAACCTGAAGAAACTGAGGGGAGACTATTCCCAAGCTGAAGTGCTGCTTGGGGATTGGTCTGCAGTGGTTGCCTTACTGCCAAAGGAAGGAGAAAGGAACTTTGTGTACTTTGCTTTCAACTTGTGAAGGATCTCCAAGGGCTTGGAAAAGAGCTTGCCTCCTGCTAAAGTCTCAGGGACAACAGATTTCAACCCCCAGCTCCCCAGAGTTCTTCGGAAGTGCCTGCTGCTGTGTTGGGCCTTCTGAGGGACTGCATGTTGCAAGGAGCTGGAAGCATGACTCAACAAGAAGAAGCATGTCGCCGTCGCTGTGCATACCGTCGCAACTCCAAAAGAGGGTGTCGCCGCTGGAACTGTCGCACTGCACCGAATCGGAGAGAAGCGTACCGCAATGAAGAAGGAGGGTGTCGCTGCTGTAGTTGTCGCACTGCACCGCATCAGGAGAAGAATCTCGCAACGAGGTTGAAGCCTGTCGCTGTCGCTGTGCCTGCCATCGCAACTCCGAAGGAGGGTGTCGCCGATGGAACTGCCGCGATGCACCACATCGACCAAGAGCACCTCACATCCCCGAGAAGCGCGCCACCACCAGAGCTGCTGCCGTTGCTTCTGGGATGTCGCCGCTGTAGTTGTCGCATTGAGTGGAAGCTTCACGCATCGTGGGAGATGAGCGTCGCCGCTGGAGCTGCAGCCTTCGCATCGTAAGGGTGTCACCACTGCAGTCCACGCATCGAACCGAGGCCTTCTTGCATCCCCGAGAAGCGTGCCACATCTGGAAGATCTTCACGTCTTTATTTCTGTGTATCTGAACTTTGCCGCATTTCCATCGCTGCGACATTGCTTGTCCTGGAAGTGCAACGCAACCTAAGGTACATTGACGCAAAGTGTTGCATCTAAAAACTGAACTGCATTAAGCTTAAATCTACCATCTTAAAGCAACAGTATTGTGTATTTTTTTGGTTTGTGGTCTTGTGGTAACTCTATATAAAGTATACTTATTTTTGATATAACACCTTGTGTGGTGTCCATCTGTAGTTTTGTCACTGGGTTACTGTATATGGTCAAAACTGCTTCACTTACAACGCCTCTGAAGTAAAGCTTGTCTGCTCGTGCCAAGCTACCAAGGGGGTGAGCAGAGGTTATTTTAGGACTGTAATCCCCTTATCCTGACTAGAGGCGAGGGTCCCTATTTGTCACAAGTACCTACCAGTGCCAACTAGAGACCCCCAAATATAGCACAAGCTTAATTATTAACATCAGTAATCATCTTAAAAAATACACATATTACTGTACAAACAATATTCAAGCATAATTAAACTAAATTCAATATACATCTCTATATTCAATAATATATTTCAAACAACACTTTTTTAGAATAATGTTAAATCTTTTTTAAATAAACCTCAAAATGTATAACTCACCTTGCAAATAAATCTGTTGAATGAAAAATCTCACACACTCTGACAGGATTTTCTTTTACACACAGTCAATTTAACTTACCAGTCTCAGCAAGGTAAAACCATTAGTTGCAAGGCTTCCCTCTCTTTATCCATACAAATACACATAAGCAACAAATCACATTGCTTCCCAGAGTTTTTCAAATTGTAAAACACATTTCTATTGGTCAAAGATTGTAACTCTTATCAACTGACTTCTTTACCCCTTCATCTTAATGCCTGTTTCCATAGTAACAGCTCATGCAACATTCAACTGAACTGGCATGTCACAAGTTAATCATATTTTCAAGTTCACCACACAATGTTGCAAATGGAAACAGCAGGTGTGGTTGCCTTTGCAGAACATGACCTTATACTTTCTACTGTACTTTTCAAACATGTTTTACTATCCAATAAGAAACTTGCTTTTTAAAGAAAGTAAAATGCACCCTATTTTTGAATGTACAATGACGTTAAACAGCCAATCAAATCTCTACTTTTATAAAAACAGCATCTTCTCCACCATTTTAGATATCTCTCATTCTATCAACTGACTACCTCCACTACAGACATCTTTTGATTACCTACAGACATCCCTTCAAGATGCTTTCTGTGTGGATTGTTGGGCACAGCTATGTATTCTGGTGCAAAGGGTATGCTGAACATAGAGGTATTGACAAAGACCTAGCATTGCAAAATGTAAACATAAAATGGATTGGGCAGAAAGTGGCACTAATTGATGATGTTGGTTAAAACCTTTTTACATCTCCAAGCCCCTGAACTCATTATTGTGCACTGCGGTGGCAATGACCTAGGCACATTGATTGGGTTAGGGCTGCAAATCCTTAAGAAAGAAACCTTTTCAAACCTGATGTCACTTTTCCCTCACACTGTCTTGATGTACTCTAATATAAGCCAAGGACAGAAATGGAAGTACACAAATCAATAAAACTGTTTCTGCACTCCGCAGAGAGCATCACATGGGTTGTATCTAAAACAATAATCTACAATTTGACAAGCATAGAATTTATTGAAATGATGGAGTGCAATTTGTAGATGAAGGCAACAGGGTGTTTCTAAGTAACCTGACACTCTGCATCTCGTCTTATGTGTGGAAGCTATATCTACACAACCAATTCAACAGCTCTTGTCAGACCCACCCTAGTACCCAAATATTTTGAAGTTATTTTCTAAAGTTTTTTTTTTGTTTTTGACAATCTTCGCAATGATGTTGAAATCCCCGCAAACATTTCGCAAAAATGGAAAACAAAAGCAGGTATTCAATGACCACCAATGCATCCAAAAATAATATGTAAAATTATCCATTCTGAACATAGCAATACAAACATTCCTTTATACATACTTCTTTCAAAGCATGTTTAAACTCATATTTTTGTATTATGTTTCTTTAAAAACCATCTGTCAGACCTATTTTCCGTTTTCGCTGTTATTCGGGGTGTTGCAACATCTCTGTTAACTGGGACGATTGCTCCTTTTCCATAAAGTGAAAACACATATATGCACATATATTACAATGTTTACACACTGGGGGTTTATTACTATACACTTAAAATTCCCGTTTTTCTAGAACAACCCTATCTAAAAACCTATTTTCTTTTTTCGTATTGAGGCTAGAGTTCGCAATGATGTTGGTCATCATGATCCCCACGGTTATGTCGCAAAAGCAGAAAGCAAACGCAGGAATTCAATAGCCACCACCCCCTAAAAAAGTGATAACTATATAATTAATTCTAACCATCACAGTACATAACTCACTATATAGATAAGTGTATAAAAACTTGTATCCGCATCTCAATATCTCTATAACAATGCGTATTCATGATTCACCAATATATTTTATATTCCCACCAATCTTCGTGATGCCTTTGCAATAGTTGCGATATCCCCACAATGGTACATGGGGACCACGCTAGTGGTCACGTCATCACCAATATTGCGTGTGATCAAAAAATTCTATTTTGGACACATAACTTGTGTCACTAAGATCCCCATTTCTCAAACATAGAGTCATAGTACCTGTAGTACCTGAAGGCATGGCTAACCGCTGAACATGGCAGCTGCAACATAGCAGAGATCTACGACTGGACCTAATTATCAGGCAAATATCTGTGAAGCTGGGGAGCATTCAGTATACAGAACTCCCCTGATTGGCATAAAAATGGAAGAGGCACAGAACAGGTGGTGTGAGACTGCACTGCACAGTCGGAGACATGAAAACAGCTGATGAGGGTGAGAATGGCACACTCTCTCAGCCTGGTGCACTGACTGGGAGGCCTGCATTGTCCTGTGGGGCCGGGGCTGTGCCCCCAGTGGGCCTGGAGGTACGTGATAATAACACTAGAGATCCATACAGCCTTACTGTATGATTGCCCGAGAGATGTAGAGCACGGCCTGTCTCGGCGGGAGTGGTGGCACCGCTGACTGCGGCGCCCTACCACCCTTTCCCCTCCTGGATGATGGGACTGTCAGCTTTGGAGCGGCAGTGACCTCAGATGATTCATAGAAGGCTGCAGGACCAAATCACTGCACTTGAGCGACTTCCCTGCCTACAATGTGCCCAGCCTTTGGTCCCCGTCTGAAGTGCCCGCTGTCCTGGAAGTCGAGCGGAGTCATAAGGACCCCCTGTTGATCTGCCGGAGGAACACTGAGCTATGTTGTGGATCCTGGGACACTTATCTGCTTTGTGGTGAGTCGGACACGCTGAGGTGCTTGCTGTTCGGTGTAGCGTTTGCATGAGTATGCCTCCCTCGCCCTCAGGCCTGTGTTGTCTTGGACTACAGGCAGGGTATTCTGCAGCCTGGGCTCCACATTGAACTGCTCGCTGGGGGGCGCTGGACCTGACGCGGAGGCGGACACCTGAGCACCTGGGACACTGCGGAGGGGGTGATTTTTTGGTGGTGTGACCAGGAGGCTGTGGCCGGATAGTCAGCAGATGACCCCACACTAGTGGAAAGGGCCTTTCTTCAACTCAAGTTAGGCCATTGAGCTGCCTTGGCAGCATGACACTCATCTGCCTGGGGCCTTGTGACCCTGACCACTGGTACTAGTACTGAGTGAATGGGAGATAACTGCCCTGGTGCCCATGGAAGAACACTGATCACGGAGATGAGGTGCTGTACTGGCTGATAAGAGTCAATTACTGTGAAGGATTGACAAGAGTGTCCTCACTAACTCTCAGGGGCTGTCTGCTAAAAAGAACACAAAAACGCACAGTAACAGTACAACGACCTGGTGCTTATCCAAGTCAATATTCTATTCACCAACTTCTGCCCCCCATTAGCACAATCACAGCAGAACAAGTTGTATGGGAGTGGCCTCAGGGTATATATCAACCCAAGAAGCGGAGAAACACCTGAATTTCTCAAACAGTGGGCATTACTGTAGGAGAGTAGGGTCTGCTTCCTATGGTCACCCCCACTTTTTGCTTTTGCTTCTCTGGTTTTCGACTTAAATGTGGCTGTGGGCGTGCTAATCAGACCCACAGCCCATATGCACTCTCTCTAAATGTACACCATGTACTCTAGGTACATCCACAATTGGTAATTGGTTCACCTTATCAGCCCCTGTACAAGTGCACCGTAGGTGCCCAGGGCATAGGTACAGCCAAGGACTACCAGGGGCTGCAGCATGTATTATGCCACCCCTGGCTGGCCATCCAAACTGACAAAACTGGCTGATCACTCTGCTGGGGCAAGGTCGTGTAATCACCCCTTTCTTAGGTATAGTATTCCTATATCTACCCTTATATATAGACACACAGTAACCTATAAGTCACTCCTATGGCAGGCCTTAACAATCATGGAGGCAGAGTGCTTGGTTATGTGTGAGATGGTGCTCTAGCATGAGCTGAGCCTGTCTGCAGTTTTCGGAACCATGTCCTTATAGCTGTTCTATGATATCGCCATACCATATACTCTTAAGTGCTTTATAATCCTAGCGGTTAATGCTAACTTTGGTTTGGCTTTATCCAAACATGTCGTGTAAGGTGTCATGCGCTTTGGAATACTACCCATTTGCCAATTCTGGCAACGGGGGTAGCATTCCATCCTTCTAGAGGGAGAAGACATGTTAGTTCTGACTATCCCGGTTAAAGTTAACCAGAGCCCCAGCGTCACAAAATGGACGCTGCTGCCACAGACACAAGTCTGACCTCCTGCTGCTGGGAGTCCTTCCAGTCACGGAGGTTTGGACAATAGGTTTCCTGCCTGGGGAGGTGCGAGCACCACCCCAGACAGGACTTTGTGTATTGGGACAGGGAGGGCTGAATAGATTGAGACACTGCCTGGGGCACACTAGGTGCTCCATGCATACCCCAGTTCAAACCAGTTGCTGGGGCACTCCAGCCCCAGCTCTGGCGATAAACTGAACAAAGGAGAGGGGGTGAAATCACCCCCCTTCCTGGTCCCACCCATAGGAGGGACCTAGAAAGTAATCCAGCCCCTTTTAGTTGTATAAAGGTAGGAGCTGAGTCCTGAGACTTTAGAAACTTCTGATCCTGTATAGAAACTTGATACGAAACTCTGGACCTTCGACATTCTGCTGAAACTGAAGACTGAAGAATCTCCCTTGTGGCCAAGGAGTGACCACCCTGGGCAACCAGGCACCATCCAGCAAATCAACGGCTTGCTTTGTCGACGTACCCACTGGAACCCGAGCGCAGAGCCTGACAAGACCCAGGATTCCTGACCTCTCTGACCCTCCCTTCATGACTGCAGCATAGCTGAGATCCGTGGGGGCGATGAGACACGTGGGACCGGACATCTTGAAAATCCTGCAACTTGCTAACTGTGCAGCTTCTGAGGCCTCCTCGAAGCTGTGCACTCAGGATTGAGAAACCCCGAACCTGAACTCCACCGGCACCAAAGATCAGTCCTCCACACTCCACGAGTTCTGCTTGGGGCCCTTCTGCTTGTGTTCTGCTCGACGCGTTGACCGGTTGCTGGCCCGTTGGCTAGTAGCCTCTGTGACGACAATCCTTTTAAACCACCTCGCTGGTCTGGTTGCTGCAGACTGGCCCTTGCTTCTCTGCAAAGGTGAAGCACCTCAGACCTTGCTGGTCTGCACCAGAAGCCTTTGTTGTACCCTGCGTGGGTTGCCTTTGCCAAGGATTGTTGACTCCAAGCCGGAAGTCGACCCCTCCATCTGAGAGAATCTTCGTGGGACAGCTCGTCTCCAGCACCTGGTCATCGTCGACGCCTCCTGGTCCACATGGCTGCAAAGACAAGCTTCAAGACAGCACCTGATTGCTCCTCGACGTCACCTGGTTCCACCCGGTCACTGGCTAGTGACACCGACTCTGTCCCCTCTGCTTTCAGGTCCTCTTCATCTTTGATCCACCCTTGGATCCACCCGGACATCTTCCTCCTGGTCACCTGCTGCATCTTTCTTCAAAGGCTCCATAGGATTCAACGGCGAAACCCGAAACATCTTCTTCACACATATGCACCTGCCGTCCGTGGGTGAGGTAACGCGAGTACTTCGGTGCTCCCAAGGGTATGGACTATCCAAGTGTCTAGGTTTTTAGTTGTTTCCTCCTAGCTACACCGGAAGTGTCCTAAATCCTTCTAAATCTAACTTCTAAGTTCCCCCTTGACTTTGCATTGACTCACGCGTGTGTGTAAAGGCACTGCACGCGCCGCCTGTGGGCCTCCTACTTCTAAACTGAGGTTCAGATAGGGTAGCCCCAATGTATCCCTAGGCCCTAGGCCTTTCCTTTTCTCATGACGTGGTACTTATACCACTTTCTTAATATATGGTTTGCTTCGCCCCTAGGGCCTAACCGTAAATTGTGCAACTTAACGTATTCTGATTAAGTATCTTGTTATGTGCTTTGGCCTCTGATCTTATAAAGAGTTCAGAGGAGTGTGTTAGTAAATAAATACATATATATTTTATATATATCCTGTGTGGTGTCCTTTCATTTGATATTCAAGAGGTTACATATGGTAAAACAGCTGGCTTTACACGCCCTCAAGAGTCTATTAGCCTAAGATGTTCTGTCCACGCTACCACTAAGATAGCTGGTCTATAAGGTTGACATACAACCATCACCAAAATAGTTGTTTGGACTGGTGCAAGGTGTTCACTAGAATAGTGAACATCATATAGCAGGCCAACTTCTCACATTGTTGTGCAGGGGTTGGGATTAGAGCTTGCTGTTGTTTTACCACTCGTAATCTTGAGATATCATTTGAAAGATCACATAGGAACCTATAGGTACATATAAAAACAAGTCTTAGTATACTTACGTTCTACTGAACTTAGCTGTTGTAGAGCCTGGGCCTAGCACACCCTGACTACATTTCCTAGAAAGGTTCTGTAGGAAAACAAATAGTGTAGGTAGGTGCAACACCACACATCACTAGAAACCATGTCTCAGCCAGGGAACCCCAGTGGTTCTCTGCCTGCAGAGGTAGATCCCTTGAGGACTACTTCGAGATATCCTCGTATTCGTCTACAGAGGCACACAACCTTGCACCTTAGTTTGGCGAAGCACGTGAAGAATAGAAATTCGATTGAGACAGCCTGTTTTGGAAAAGAAAACCACAGACTTACACAGCGTGGATATAGAACCAGCCCACGGCCAAACTGGGGCGACACTTGGCAGCTAGGTGGCTCCCATTCTCCAGATTTATCACAATAGGGATTCTAAGACAACTACATCACATATGAAAAGGGCGAACTGAGAAGACTTAAGTATCTTTTTGGTCCTGATGAGAACCACAGCAATTTGAGGGTTTGAAACGCGTCAACCTTGTCCCAGGTCACACAAACTGAGGAGTCATCATTGTTTCTTTAGTTGAATTCACAAGCATAAACATTACTTGGAATATTGTTTTACAATCGGTTTTAGTCCGGAATTGTAATTTTTTGCTTTCATTAGAGTGCACCTAGGGACCCTTGTGTGGTATGTGTGTGAAGTTTGAAAGAAGTATGTATGTGGTGTAAGTGCAATTCGTTCAATTGTAAATGTATTGTTTATTGTGTATATATTTGTATATATAATTAGTATTTTGTCATATAAGGTTGTTTGCACAAAGAATATTTCTTTAAAAAATTTCTGAAAAAACGAAAAAACGTAAGCTACATCATTAAATGATGCAAATGATTAAGCAGACGTTTATGTTTCATTCATGAGAGGTCATTAGAAAGTATCTGTTTCAAATATTTATCAGTCATGGCACACAGATTGTTCTTTAGTTTACTTCGAGATATGAAGCCTTAGCCTTCCAAGAATTGAGACAATTGTGTACTTCAAGAAGGCTAAAACAGGGTTCAAACCCTACCCTCAGACTCCTGGTTGAGCTCTTACAAGGGTATGATGCTCAACAGCCACCTAAGACAGGTGGTTCAGGTAGTGCAGATGAAGTCCTTCCCTCCTCAGATGATAATGCTGATACTATTGAACCAGAGGAAGAAGAGGGGGTAGAAGAGGAAGATTCTGATTTAGAGGCAAACAGCCAGGTCCCGGTCAGAAGACTTAGCCAGGCTAACCTAAGCATACATGGGAGTCAGCATGGGCAGCCCCCAGAGGCTTAAGCAGAGGAGAGGAAGATCCCACTCCAGGGAATCTCTCCAATCTCAGGCCTCAAATGGCTCTCATGGCTCTCATGACCCTGCTCAGAGAGGGATGACCTGAAGCCAAAATGAGAGAGGCTGCTCTGAGGATTGAGAGGCAAAAACTTGAAGTTGCCTTGGCCAAAGAGAAGCTTGCTTGTGCTAGAGAGCACAGAGAGAGTGGGTTAGAACTAAGTATGGGCGAAATTTGTGAATTCGCGTTCCGCGAATTCGCGCGAAATCAAATTCGCAATCCGCAAAATCCACGAATTCGTGCAAATTTGCGGATTTTTGTTTTTTTCCGTGTTCACGGGTTTTTTTGCGTGTTCGCGGGGCTTTTTGCGTATTCGCGAGCCGCTTGCATGGCGAAGTTACCCATGCGGTTGTGTATGGGCACAGCACCCTCTGGTTCACCACTGCCACCCTCTGGTTCATCACTGCCACCCTCTGGTTCACCACTGCCACCCTCTGGTTCACCCCTGCCATCCTCTGGTTCACCCCTGCCACCCTCTGGTTCAGCACTACCACCCTCTGGTTCAGCACTGTCACCCTCTGGGTCACCCCTGCCACCCTCTGGTTCATCACTGTCACCCTCTGGTTCATCACTGCCACCCTCTGGTTCACCACTGCCACCCTCTACCGAGACCTTTTGTGACGCAGCGGCAGCACAAAAGATGCGCCATAGTGCTGGGTATTAACAACGTGACGCATCTGAGAGAAGCGTCAGGTTGGAAAGCCTTGCGCCATCAGGAGGCGTTCCGGCGCAGGGGAGGGCGTTCCTGCGCAGGAACGCCTCCTAAAAGTGGCTGAGTGAAATCTACAATATTTCACTCAGTCACTTTTAGGCCAATGCTGCGTCAAAACCCTGCGCCTGCTTGAAGCAGGCGCAAGGCTTGATGCAGCATTGGGGAGATAGGCCCCCCCAGAGCATTGCTGGAGCTGCGTCGCAAGCACGACGCAGCTCCAGCAATGCGCTGCTCTTACGGCACAGATGCGTGACGCATCTGTGCAGTTTTTGCCACATGGTGCGCCGCATTGTAAATGTGGCGCACCATGGGTGGCGGAGCTGCGGCGCACAATAACTGGCGCATCCCTTGGGATGCGCCAGTTATTGTAAATCTGCCCCTATACATTTAGCCAACGAGGGAGCACTTACTGATTAGACAGTAGAAAGTACTCCAGTTGAGTAGAGGTATTGCACAAAAAGGTGGCATCTCTGTGGACAAACATGCAGGGCGGGATTCATTCTGCCCCCTGTTAGACTCATGTTTTGTGCCCTTGTGCCCTCTGTTAGACTAATTTTTCCCTTGTTTTTCTGCCCTTCTGCCCTCTGTTAGGCTCGTTTTATGCCTTTCTGCCCCATTAGACTCATTTTTTGTGCCCGTCTGCCCTCTGTTAGACTCGTTTTCCCCTTGTTTTTCTGCCCTTCTGTCCTCTGTTAGACTATTTTTTTGTGTCCTTCTGCCCTCTGTTACACTTGTTTTTCCCTTGTTTTTCTGCCCTTCTGCCCTTTGTTAGACTGCTTTTTGTGCCTTTCTGCCCTCTGCATCACCACATCATCACTCAGCGCTACCCCAGCATCACTCAGCGCCACCACATTATCACTCAGCACCACCACATTATCACTCAGCACCACCACAGCACCACCACAGCATCACTCAGCACCACCACAGCACCACTCAGCGCCACCACAGCACCACTCAGTGCTACCACAGCATCACTCAGCACCACCACAGCATCACTCAGCAACACCACATTATCACTCAGCACCACCACAGCACCACTCAGCACCACCACAGCACCACTCAGCACCACCACAGCATCATTCAGCACCACCACAGCATCACTCAGCACCACCACAGCATCACTCAGCACCACCACAGCATCACTCAGCACCACCACAGCATCACTCAGCACCACCACAGCATCACTCAGCACCACTCAGCACCACTCAGCACCACTCAGCACCACTCAGCACCACTCAGCACCACTCAGCACCACTCAGCACCACTCAGCACCACTCAGCACCACCACAGCACCACCACAGCACCACCACAGCACCACCACAGCACCACCACAGCACCACCACAGCACCACTCAGCGCCACCCCAGCATCAATCTGCGCAACCATTCAACAACAACTGGTTCAAATATGTTCTCTCAATGTTTCAAACTTTATTACAAATGTCACAAAAAGATGTTAAAATTTCACTTCTGTTCATGGATTTTCGTCACAATAAAATACACTGAACATAAATAAAAAAAATTGTCATTTACAAGACCAATACCTCAAACGTTCCTAATGCGAGACCTATTGCATTGCAAATGCTTGTTTTTATATCTGTCAGTGCTTCCTGTTGAGGTTTAATGTTCGTGACAGGCGCCTCATTGCCTACTTGTAACTATTCTCTGATCCTGCTTCAAGGGTCAGAGCAGGGTCAGAGAATAGTTGCAAGTAGGCAACGAGGCGCCAGGAAGCACTTACTGGCTTACAGCAGCAGGTGCCCAAGCTGAAGTTAATTTCTTTGTAACCCTTTTGTAAAAGGTTACAAAAAATTTGCTTCAACTTTTGCACCTGCTGCTTTAACCCTGTAAGTGCTTGGCTGAAAATTCGTCCCCGCTGATTTTACCGCGATTTCGCGAGATTTGCGGATCGCGAAATCACGGATAATCCGCAAATTCCGCGAGCGGAACACATTTTCAGCCTATGCTTAGTTAGAACCCACTGATGGCAGCAATATCCCCAAGGATAAAGATAGGTCCTATGAGAATAGAAACCTAAGCAAGATTGTGCCCCTCTACAAAGAAGGGGATGACATCCAGAAATGGATAACTGCTTCGGAGAGGGCCTGCAAAGTACTCAGGTACCCCAAAGTCAGTGGGCAGCAATCTTAAGGCTCTCCTTTTCAGAAAAAGGTAGAGATAAGCTCCTCGCAGTTAGTGATGGGGATGCTAACAACTACTCTGTCCTGAAGAGTGCTCTGATTGATGGGTTTGGCCCAACCACTGAACAATATAGGTTGTTATTCAGAGATACCCAGAAGACACAGACTCAGGACTGGACTGATTTTGTTAATTGTGCCACTAAGGCTCTGGAAGGCTGGTTATTGGGAAGTGAAGTTAGGGTCTATACAGGATTATATAATTTGATCATGAGAGAGTAAATCATTAACAACTGTCAAAACCAGTTATTGCATCAATACCTAATTGACTCTGATCTGACCTCTCCCCAAGAATTGGGAAAGAAGGCAGACAAATGGGTCAGAACCAGGATTAAGCAGAAAAACCAGAACCAGGGGGGTGATCAGAAAAAGGCAGACCAGAAGGGTAATGAGCAGAAACCAAAAGACCAGAAGTCTTCACCAGGCCCCCAAAAGGCACAGGGAGAGGGTGGCTCCAAAAAGAACAAACAGAAACAAGAAGGCCCAAAGAAGCCCTGGTGTGGATACTGTAAATCAGTGTCTCACTGGTTTAGTGAGTGCACCAAGAAGGGCACAGCACCAACCACCATTGCCCCTAAGGCAACTGTCCCCCCTAGTCCAGCTGTTAGTGGTGGTTCCCAGCAAAAGGGTGTAGTAGGGTTGACCCTGGGAACTGAGGTGGACTCTGGCCTAGTCAGATTACCAACTTAGGCTGTTCTTGTCTGTGTTGGGGACATAGCAATGTCCCAGTAATCTTAGCAAGTATAGGCAAACACCTTTTATTAATGATAAGATGGCTCAGGCCTACAGGGACACATGTGCCAGTGTCACCATGGCGACACCTAACTTTGTGGACCCTGACCAGATCATACTAGGTGAGACCTACCTAGTGACCAACGCTAGCAATGCCACTATCTCCCATAGTATGGCAGTTGTTAACTTCTCCTGGGGAGGGGTAACTGGCCTCAAAAGAGTTGTTGTTAGTTCAGACCTTCCTGTAGAGTGTCTGTTAGGTAATGATCTTGAAACCTCAGTTTGGTCTGAGGTGGAGTATAGGACCCATGAATAAATGCTGGGAATATCAGCACATGTCCTTGCTGTGACCAGGTCACAGGCCAAAAAGTGCTTACCTGAACAGATCTTGGAACAATAGACCAGACATCACCCAAGAGAAAGAGCAAGAGGGTTAAGGCAGTGCCTTCCCCCCGCCTCAGGTTGAGGATCAGCCCTCCCAGGAGGATGATTCTGAGATCTAAGAATGAACTGTCCTAGAAGAGCTTGAGCCTGATCAGGTTGAGTTTCTTGGGACAGGGGGACCTTCAAGGGCAGATCTGAGGCAGGCACAATTCGATTGTTCCTCTCTTGAACCCCTCAGACAGCAGGCTGCTGCTGAGGCTGCTGGGAATGCTCAAGGTACCCATAAAGTGTATTGGGATGATGGGCTCCTTTATTCAGAGGCTAGAGACACCAAGCCTGGTGCTTCCAGGAGGTTGGTTATACCTCTAAAATGTAGGGGCTTCCTTCTTAACTTGGCACATGATATTCCCTTAGCAGGACACCTGGGCCAGAACAAGACTTGGGACAGGCTTGTCCCTCACTTTCACTGGCCCCACATGTCAGACGATACCAATGAGTTTTGTCGCTCCTGTGTTACCTGCCAAGCCAGTGGCAAATCAGGTGACACAACAAAGGCCCCCCTAATACCACTACCTGTGGTGGGGGTACCCTTTGAGAGAGTGGGGATAGACATTGTAGGACCAATGGACCCCCAAACAGCATCTGGGCACAGATTTATACTGGTGGTAGTGGATCATGCCACCAGGTATCCAGAAGCTATTCCCCTGAGGACCACAACAGCTCCTGTTGTGGCAAGGGCCCTACTTGGAGTTTTCTCCAGAGTGGGGTTTCCAAAGGAGGTTGTCTCTGACAGAGGTGCAAACTTCATGTAAGAAAATCTAACTGCAATGTGGAAGGAGAGTGGTGTCAACTATACGTTCACCACCCCTATCACCCACAGTGCAATGGGCTTGTGGAGAGATTCAACAAGACCCTCAAAGGGATGATAAAAGGGTTACCAGAAAAGCTGAGGTGAAGATGGGACATCCTTTTACCCTGCCTTCTATTTGCTTACAGAGAGGTCCCACAAAAGGGGGTTGGCTACAGCCCTTTTGAGCTTTTGTTTGGATATCCTGTAAGAGGACCCCTATGTCTTGTGAAGGAAGGATGGGAGTTACCTCTCAAAAAGCCTAAGCATGACATAGTGGACTATGTACTTGGTCTCCGCTCCAGGATGGCTGAGTATATGGAGAAGGCTTCTAAAAACCTTGAGGCTAGCCAAGAACTTCAGAAAGCTTGGCATGACCAAAAGGCTGTGCTGACTGTGTACCAGCCAGGACAGAAAGTGTGGGTGTTGGAGCCAGTGGCCCCAGCAGTACTCCAGGACAAATGGTAAGGGCCCCACACAATAGTTGAACAGAAGGGAGAAGTCACCTACTTGGTGGACCTTGGGACTCCCAGAAGCCCCCACAGGGTGCTTCATGTCAACAAACTCAAAGCATTTGTCGACATAGCAGACATGGGCTTGCTCATGGTTACAGATGAGCGGCAGGAGGAAGCGAGTGACCCTCTCCCAGACCTGTTTACTCAGAACCCTGATGATGGTTCAGTAGATGATGTAGTCTTTGCTGACAGCCTCTCTGAACCTCAGCAACAGGACTGCAGACAAGTTCTTCAGTCCTTCAGACATCTGTTTCCCTGACCCCAAGTCAGACAAGCTGGTGCACCCATGATGTGGACACTGGTGACAGTCTGCCTGTCAAGAGTAAAATCTACAGTCAACTTGACCATGTCAGGGACTGCATTAGGACAGAGGTCCAAAAGATGCTGGAGCTGGGAGTTATTGAGCCCTCAGAGAGCCCTTGGGCCAGTCCAGCAGTCCTGGTGCCAAAACCTCACACCCAAGATGGCAAGAGAGAGATGAGGTTTTGTGTGGACTACAGAGGTCTCAATGCTGTCACTAGGACAGATGCCCACCCCATCCCCAGGGCAGATGAGCTCATTGATAGATTGGCTTCTGCCAAGTTCTTGAGCACATTTGACCTGACAGCAGGCTACTGGCAAATCAGACTAGCTGAGGATGCAAAAGCCAAGACAGCATTTTCGAAC
Organism: Lissotriton helveticus; assembly: GCF_964261635.1. NCBI lineage: Eukaryota > Metazoa > Chordata > Amphibia > Caudata > Salamandridae > Lissotriton > Lissotriton helveticus. The sequence goes on along the minus strand of NC_136061.1, from coordinate 1,360,128,457 downwards.
CCAGGAGGACATTATCAATTTGTGGTAATGCCCTTTGGTTTGTAGAATGCACCTGCTACTTTCCAAAGGCTGGTGAATCAAGTTCTCACAGGACTGGATGACTATTATGCCGCTTATCTAGATGATATTGCTGTCTTTAGCTCCACCTGGGAGGATCACCTGGTCCACCCGAGGAAAGTTTTAGAGGCTCTGCAAAAGGCAGGCCTCACTATCAAGACTACCAAGTGCCAGATAGGGCAGAGCAAGGTTGTGTACCTGGGCCACCTGGTAGGTGGGGGTCAGGTTCAACCACTGGAGAGCAAGATCTAGACCATCAGAGACTGGACCCAGACACAGATCAGAGCTTTCTTGGACCTGTCTGGGTACTACAGGAAGTTTGTTAAAAACTATGGGTCCATTGTGACACCACTGAATGAATTAACTTCCAAAAAGATGCCAAAGAAAGTTCAGTTGGCAGTTAGCTGTCAAAAGGCATTTGATGACCTGAAGCAGGCCATGTCTACTGCACCTATTCTGAAAAGTCCAGATTACTCCAAAGAGTTCATAGTCCAAACAGATGCTTCTGAGTTGGGTGTGGGAGCTGTACTTTCACAACTGAATATAGATGGTCAAGACCAGCCCATTGCTTTCATAAGCAGAAGGCTGACCCCTAGAGAGAAACGTTGGTCAGCTATAGAGAGGGAGGCCTTTGCTGTGGTTTGGGCCCTGAAGAAGCCGAGGCCATACTTGTTTGGCACTTACTTCAAGATTCAGACAGACCACAAGCCCCTCCTATGGTTAAATCATATGAAGGGTGAAAATCCCAAACATCTTAGGTGGTCCATTTCCCTACAGGGAATGGACTTTACAGTGGAACATAGACCTGGGACTGACCATGCAAATGCAGATGGACTCTCCAGATATTTCCACTTAGAACGGGAAGACTCAACTGGTCAAGGTTACTTTAATGTCCCTAAGTTTGGGGGGGGGTGTAGGAGAGTAGGGTATTTGCTTTTGCTGCTCTGGTTTTCAATTTACAACAAGGGGTGGTGATGGACAGAGTCTCTGAATTAAGCAGAGTACTCTCACCCAGTCAAGAGATCAGGGCTAGATCCAACACCGTTTTTTAGCTCATTGCACCATCCCAGTTTCAGAACCTGGCTGTATGCAAATTAGTCTGTCCCTGGCCCAGTGCATCATAGGAACAGGGCAGACCAGACTACAAAAGCCAATTCTTACATTGGGAAGGAAACAAGCCTCCGGGGACCGGTTTCTGCCATTTCAGGCGTCTTCGGCCCGGCTTGCTTGAATCCTGATGGTGCAATGAGCAAGGGACTCACATCTGAGTATACCCTTCCACGCCTAGGGTGGACAAAACCATTTACAACAAGGGGTGGTGATGGACAGAGTCTCTGAATTAAGCAGAGTACTCTCACCCAGTCAAGAGATCAGGGCTAGATCCAACACCGTTTTTTAGCTCATTGCACCATCCCAGTTTCAGAACCTGGCTGTATGCAAATTAGTCTGTCCCTGGCCCAGTGCATCATAGGAACAGGGCAGACCAGACTACAAAAGCCAATTCTTACATTGGGAAGGAAACAAGCCTCCGGGGACCGGTTTCTGCCATTTCAGGCGTCTTCGGCCCGGCTTGCTTGAATCCTGATGGTGCAATGAGCAAGGGACTCACATCTGAGTATACCCTTCCACGCCTAGGGTGGACAAAACCATTTACAACAAGGGGTGGTGATGGACAGAGTCCCCCTTTTCTGTATCGTTTTTGGCCACTATAGGTGTGGCAGGGTATACTCAGACATGAGTCCCTTTCTCACTGCTCCATCAGGATTCAAGCAAGCCGGGCCGAAGAGGCTGAAATGCCAGAAACCGGTCCCCGGTAGCTTGTCTCCTTTCTGGTGAAGAATTGGCTTGGTAGTTTGGTCTGCCCTGTTCCCATGATGCACTGGGCCAGGGACAGACTAATTTGCATATAGCCAGGTTCTGAGCTGGGATGGGGCAGTGAGATAAATAACGGTGATGGATCAAGCCCTGATCTTTGGACTGGGTAAGAGTGGTCTGCTTAATTCAGACACTCTGTTCATCACCACCCCCTTTTCTGTATCGGCTCTGGTTTTCAACTTAGATGTGGCTGTGGGCGTGCTAATCAGACCCACAGCCCAGATGCACTCTCTCTAAATTTACACCATGTACTCTAGGTACATCCACAATTGGTAATAAGTTCACCTTATCAGCCCCTGTACAAGTGCACCATAGGTGCCCAGGGCATAGGTACAGCCAAGGCCTACCAGGGGCTCCAGCATGTATTTTGCCACCCCTGGCTGGCCATCCAAACTGACACAACTGGCTGATCACTCAGCTGGGGCAAGGTCGTGTAATCACCCCTTGCTTAGATATAGTATTCCTATATCTACCCTTATATATAGACACACAGTAACCTAAAAGCCACTCCTATAGCAGGCCTTAACAATCCTGGAGGCAGAGTGCTTGGTTATGTGTGAGATGGTGCTCTAGCATGAGCTGAGCCTGTCTGCAGCTTAAAGTTCAAACCAGTTGCTGGGGCACTCCAGCTTCAGCTCTGGCGCGAAACTGAACAAAGGAGAGGGGGTGTAACCACCCCCCTTCCTGGTCCCACCCATAGGAGGGGACCTAGAAAGTAATCCAGCCCCTTTTAGTTGTATAAAGGTAGGAGATGAGTTCTGAGACTAGAGATTAATCCTGAATTAAAACTTGACACGAAACTCTGGACCTTCGACATTCTGCTCAAGCTGAAGACTGAAGAATCTCCCTTGTGGCCAAGGAGTGACCACCCTGGGCAACCAGGAACCATCCAGCAAATCAACGGCTTGCTTTGTTGACGTTCCCGCCGGAACCCGAGCACAGAGCCTGACAAGACCCAGACTTCCAGACCTCTCTGACCCTCTCTTCACGACTGCAGCACAGCTGAGATCCGTGGAGGTGACGAGACACGTAGGAACGGACATCTTGAAAAGCCTGCAACTTGCTAACTGTGCAGCTCCTGAGGCCTCCTCGAAGCTGTGCACTGGGGATAGAGGAACCCCGAACCCGAGCTCCACCTGCACCGAAGATCAGCCCTCCACACTCCACGAGTTCTGCGTGGGGTCCTTCTGCTTGTTTTCGGCTCGACGCGTTGTCCGGTTGCTGGCCCGTTGGCTAGTAGCCTCTGTGACGACAATTCTTTTAAACCACCTCGCTGGTCTGGTTGCTGCAGACTGTCCCTTGCTTTCCTGCAAAGGTGGAGCACCTCAGACCTTGCTGGTCTGCAACAGAAGCCTTTGTTGTATCCTGCGTGGGTTGCCTTTGCCAAGGCTTGTTGACACCAAGCCGGAAGTCAACCCCTCCATCTGCGAGAATCTTCGTGGGACAGCTCGTCTCCAGCACCTGGTCTTCGTCGACGCCTCCTGGTCCACGTGGCAGCAAAGACAAGCTTCAAGACAGCACCTGATTGCTCCCCGACGTTGTCTGGTTCCTTCCTGTTTCCACCCGGTCACTGGCTAGTGACCCAGACTCTGTCCCCTCTGCTTTCAGGTCCTCTTCATCTTCGATCCACCCTTGGATCCACCCGGACATCTTCCTCCTGATCGCCTGCAGCATCTTTCTTCAAACGCTCCATAGGATTCAACGGCGAAACCCGACACATCTTCACACCTATGCACCTGCCGACCGTGGGTGAGGTAACGCGAGTACTTCGGTGCTCCCAATGGTATGGATTATCCAAGTGTCTAGGTTTTTAGTTGTTTCCTCCTAGCTAAACAGGAAGTGTCCTAAATCCTTCTAAATCTAACTTCTAAGTTCCCTTTGACTTTGCATTGACTCACGCGTGTGTGTAAAGACACTGCACGTGCTGCCTGTGGGCCTCCTTCTTCTAAACTAAGGTTCAGATAGGGTAGCTCAGCGATTTCCTAGGCCCTAGGCCTTTCCTTTTCTCATGACGTGGTACTTATACCACTTTCTTAATATATGGTTTGCTTCGCCCCTAGGGCCTAACCGTAAATTGTGCAACTTAACATATTCTGAGTAACCGCCTGATTCATCAAGCTAAATTGCACTCGCAAAGGGCAAGATTCTCAGAATCTTGCCTTTTGCGAGTGCAATTTTTGCATTTGGGATTCATCATCCCAAATGCAAAGTTCGCTATTTAAGAATTCGCACATTTGCGAAGAATTGAATTTAAGGAATCTCTATTTGAGATTCCTAAAATGCAATTCATGAAGCATTTTAAAATTGCGAAAATGCAATTTTGGGCCGCTATTTACCGAGAGGTCAGACCTCTCTGTAAATAGCAAAAACTTAGAAAAATGCTTTTAAAAGCATTTTTCTAAGTTGCATGTTGCACACACACATGTCCTTTGGACATGTGTGTGCGCAACACCTGTTTCAATTTGCATTTAAGGGGTGCTACAGGGTGTCCTTTGGACACCCCTGGCACCCTTTAAATCGCTATCTTATTTGCGATTAGCTAATTGCTAATCGCAAATAAGGAATACTCCCTATTCATTCCTATGGGCCTTTTGGCCCATAGGAATGAATGGGGAGTTATTCCTTATTTGCGATTAGCAATTTGCTACTCGCAAATAAGGAATGTGTAGGAATCGCTATTTATTTAGCAATTCCTACATGAATCCCGTTTTGCGAGTCCTTAATAGCGATTCGCTATGAATCGCTATTAGGGGCTCGCAAAACGGCCCGTTGATGAATAAGGCTGAAAGTATCTTGTTATGTGCTTTGGCCTCTGATTTCATAAAGAGTTCAGAGGAGTGTGTTAGTAAATAAATACATATATTTTTTATATATCCTGTGTGGCGTCTTTTCATTTAATATTCAAGGGGTTACATATGGTAAAACAGCTGGCTTTACATGCCCTCAAGAGTCTTTTAGCCTAAGTCTGTTCTGTCCACGCTACCACTAGAATAGCTGGTCTATAAGGTTGACCTGATTCTGTTAGAAGTAAGAGAGTCGAGAAAGGCATTAGAGCAAGAAATAGGCTCCCTGGCAACCGGTCTTACACTTCTTGGGATTGAGCATGACAAGTTGGCCTCTACGGTGAAGAGCAAAAAGTCCCTCTTAACAGACCTGCTTCTGTGGCACAAAGACCATGCAATACAAATAGCGCAGCTGCAGTGCCAAGTGTTTGGTCTGCAGGAAAGGGTTGAGGATGCTTAAGGCAGGGCAAGGAGGAATAATGTCTGAATAATAGGCCTACTGGAGCACTGCAAAGGCCCGGATGCAACCCACTTCATGTAATAATGGCTGTGTGAGCGAGTGGCCCCCAAGGGCTTATCTGCCTCATTCTGTGTAGAGAGAGCCTACAGAATCCCTATGAGGAAGCTACTGGCAGGTGCCCCTCCACGCCCTATAATAGCATGCATAGTGATCTATAAAGACCGGGACACCCTACCTCAGGCTGCCAGAGACAAATCCCCTATTGAATATGAAAACCGCCGGATCTCCTTGTACCAGGACTACACGTCTTGGCCCAACGACAAAGGGCCTTGTATCAAGAAATCAAGAAGGAACTTAGAACCTTTGATCTCAAATACGCTTTGTTATTTCCTGCCCGACGGCAAATCATACATGAACAAAAAGCACACCTTTTTGAGAGCCCAGAAGCCCTAGGGGACTGGATAGAGGCCACATTCCCCACACAGACATCGGATTGAATGATACAGACTGGGAGTCATGACTGCCTGCTGGAGGAAGACCACACAGCACAAAATCGATCCACAAAACCAACATGAAAAGCCCATCTACGGAACAGGCCTTGAGAGGCAGGGAACTGGCGATAGCTGCAGCAGCAGCATTCAGAGACTCTGATCCCCTATCCTACCGGTACTCCTCGGAGGACACCACCTTGCACTCAGACTCAGAGAATAGTCTTGCTTTGTGCCCCACAGACTGTGAATGATTTCCTGGGCAGAAAGGGACCCACATGGGCCGCCCTGCCGAGTAGGAGACTATTTAAGATTCAAAGAAGACACTAGAACTGAAAAAACGTTGCTGCCCCCCCAGCTTCACTGTATCCTTTATATAAAATACTTGTCCGGTACCTCTAAAGGTAATACACACACACTAACGTGTGCTGTTAGACACAGGAGTCACCACCCCTGAAGCAAATGTAAACCGATATTAGAAATGTTGTTCACACAGTTGTGTATTTGGTTTGGACCAGCATAGTTCTAGGGCTGGGCCTAGTATTGGGTGTTGAAATGAGTTGTTGGGAATCTGGCATACCCTCTATGTCATGAAATACATGGTTTCATACACAGGCTTGGATGTGTCTAGGAATTAAGTATATACATGCATGACCATGTCAGGAACGTATAATATAGTTGCGGGGAATGTTGGAGGTTTAGGGTCAGTACACAAACATCAAAGAATACACGCTTAGCTAAATAGGCGTAAGGCGCAGTTTGCTTTATTACAGGAACCCACCTCACCAATTCTGGGGCGACCAAACTTCGTAAGAAGTGAAGAGGCCAAGTGTTCACCACATCATATTCTGACTTTGCTAGGGGAGCAGCTATATGGGTTAGACATGGGGTGCCATTTGTGGCTCTTGAACAAATTACAGATGTACCGGGCAGATATGTTGTTGTCCACGGCATGCTAGATTACACTCACATAGTCATAGGCAGTAAATATGCCCCTAACCACGACCAGGACAAATTCTTAACAGGCCTCAACACAATACTAGCGGACTGTGCGGGTTTCCCATTGATGCTGTGAGTGTACTATTGTGAGAAGGTGGCCTGGTATATGCTTTCCACAAATTAAAATGGGCACCTTGAACCAGTCCACACAACCCTTATGATGTATGAGGTCAAAGATAAACTTATTGAAAGCCATCCTAGTGGTAGCCATGAAAAGCAGCCTTCAGGCTTAATCTTGGAGGGATGTAAATCAGCTTGTTTTACCAGAATATCACCTCCTGAATGACTAAATGTAGGAAAACCACACAGTAGTTATATAAAAATATGTATTTATTAATATACCACTCTCTATTATACCCTACACAATGATAGAACATCAAACACACAATACTGGATCAATAGAATAGTTGTAAGTATGTCACAATCACTGTCAAGGCGCTAGGGTGCGGGGCTTATAGGTTGGTTACCCCTTCGCGTCCCATTGAATGCGTGAGCAAGACAGAGGGTGTGGCGAGTAAGGAACCAAAAGGGGGAAAATGGGGCATGAGACACTACAAGTCCCAGAAACCTTTTGGACGCCAACTAGGAAGTTGAATCTGACATTGCAGCCTGATTTGCTCCTAGAAAGCCCCTCCCCTTCTTAGGGTCGGGGCTTGATAAACTTTCTAGTTTTTCCTGCTGTTTCCTGCAAGCGGATGGTGTTTCCTGCTGGAGTACCTGTGTTCCTGATTCCCGTTCTCACTTCCTACGACTGGATAAGGGTTCTGGCCTGTTCTTCCACCCTTGCGAACTAAAGGGTTTCCGGACGCGTTTTCTGTGTACTGCTCCGTTGGGTGTTTGTCCTACTTTGTTCGAAGACCAGACTCGAGCCGGCTTGCTACGCAAGAATTATCCAAGGTATTTAGGTGTGTGGGAAGGGAGAGCTGCTCAGGAGCGCTCCTACCGAACCTGCGTCTTTCAATTATAAATCTTCCGGATTGGTTGACCTTTTATTTCGTTGGATTGCTCTGTTGCTGTGAGGTAACAGCAACTTGGGAATTCTCCCATGTTTGTCTTTTACGCATTTGTGACAGCGCTGTGTTTTCTACGATCCTTGGGCTTCATGACACAAGGCTGCCAGAATTGTGCTTTCCTGGGCTAAAGCAGCAAGGGCCTGAAACCCTTATACTGAACATTCTGCTGTGCTGTTGTCTGATTAGTTATATCTGGTATATAACCTATTTTTGATATGAATGATTCTTCTCCTTAGTTTACTGCTTAACACATGGCTTCTTGTTTTGTCTTTTATACATAGTTCACACACTAGGTACTCCTTCTGCATCTGTGCTGAATCCTGAAACAGACATAGGTCTAGGAAGATCCCATCTTGCCAGCAGGCTTTATTATTTTATGCACTTCCCTTTTGCCCCGGGCACTTTCTTGCATAGTAGTGTTTTACTCACTCTGTGTGGGGTTGCGTCCAGGGGAGTAGTGGGGCTTTTCTACTCACCATCATCCCCGCTGGCAGACTTCTAAGGTTAGTGGCCATTCAATTACCTGGTGCTACTAGCATTGTGACAGATTGTCAAGTCCAAGACTGTTGCCAGCCTGGACGATGGACAGTTATGTGGTTTTAGCCTCACTATTGGAGAGCCTTTTGGAGCTTCAGCAGGAGGTAGTTACTTCACGCCTAGAAAATCAAGAGCTCAGAAAGGAGATGGGTACCTTACGCAGGGAGGTAGCTGGCCTTTCCAGAACTGGTAGATTCTATGGCACCGGGTAGGGTTATTATATTAAGGATTGGACCCTTCCCCTACCTGCATCAGCCATGTCAGCAGGCTCAGGGTGTGATTCGCAGGGCACAGGTTTCTTTTTAGTGCCAGTAGCAACCCCTCACTCCACGGGAGCCATTCCCACAGTCCATGTCATACAGAACCGTGTTATACCCTTAGCACCTCCTGAACGCTTCTCAGGGAATCCCCAAAAATGAGAGACCTTACTCAAATCAAATCAAATCAAAATAGCTTTATTCGATTTCTTGTCAAAATCACAAAGCACACATAAAAACAATATGTTCAATCTGTAATAAAAAGTATCCCAACCCTGCAGAATTAATATTGTTTAAAACAACATTTCATATACATTTGGTAGGGAAAAAGCACATATAATACGGCCTATAGCACAATAGTATCTCTCGTTCTCATTACATTTTTCAGATAACACGCCATTGAAAACATAACTAACTCATTTTCTAGACACTGTAACTGTAAAAAGGCAATTCTACATTGTCTCAGCCCTTGTTTTTTGAAAATTGTCCCCAAACAAAGGCCACAAGCATTTTGAAGGCGCACTCCCAGCAGTGGTAAAACCGAGGTTTAATTCCCAGGCATTTAATCATTTCAGAGAACCGGCATCTTCCACTTAAGAAAACAGTTCTTTGCCGACGCGTTTCAGGACCGTAGTCCCTTCTTCATGGGCAGGCTTCAAGTTCACACACAGATGGCTCCAATCAGCATATTAAATTGCATGCACGAACCCCCAGTGGGTCACGCGCAGTGCACTTGTTTAGTACTGTGCATGTTGGGACATTGAGTCCCGATTTGAGTATAAGTGTTCCTTTGGTAAGTTCCATGTGTCTTGCAGTTAAAAGCATAATTTTTCACCCTCCAGTGGGCCCAAAAGTGTCATGCCGGCTGATTCACTCACCACCGCTGTGCTGGTCGCAGCTTCGGCATAGTTCCATATTGCCGCGCAGCCTCTCCTTTCATTTGTGGAGTTGGTGCAACCTTCCACGGCACGGCAACCATATGATTAACTCCAAACAAAGGCCAAAAGCATTTTGAAGGCGCACTCACAGCAGTGGTAAAACCGAGGTTTAATTCCCAGGCTTTTAATCATTTCAGAGAACCGGCATCTTCCACTTAAGAAAACAGTTCTTTGTCGACGCGTTTCAGGACCGTAGTCCCTTCTTCATGGGCAGGCTTCAAGTTCACACACAGATGGCTCCAATGAGCATATTAAATTGCATGCTTGAACCCCCAGTGGGTCACGCGCAGTGCACTTGTTTAGTACTGTGCATGTTGGGACATCGAGTCCCGATTGGAGTATAAGTGTTCCTTTGGTAAGTTCCATGTGTCTTGCAGTTAAAAGCATATTTTTTCACCCTCCAGTGGGCCCAAAAGTGTCATGCCGGCTGATTCACTCACCACCGCTGTGCTCGTCACAGATTCGGCATAGTTCCATATTGCCGCGCAGCCTCTCCTTTCATTTGTGGAGTTGGTGCAACCTTCCACGGCACGGCAACCGTGTGATTATCTCCAAACAAAGTGCAAACGCATTTTGAAGGCGCACTCACAGCAGTGGTAAAACCGAGGTTTAATTCCCAGGCTTTTATTCATTTCAGAGAACCGGCATCTTCCACTTAAGAAAACAGTTCTTTGGCGACGCATTTCAGGACCGTAGTCCCTTCTTCATGGGCAGGCTTCAAGTTCACACACAGATGGCTCCAATCAGCATATTAAATTGCATGCACCAACCCCCAGTGGGTCACGCACAGTGCACTCGTTTAGTACTGTGCATGTTGGGACATCGAGTCCCGATTGGAGTATAAATGTTCCTTTGGTAAGTTCCATGTGTCTTGCAGTTAAAAGCATAATTTTTCACCCTCCAGTGGGCCCAAAAGTGTCATGCCGGCTGATTCACTCACCACCGCTGTGCTGGTCGCAGCTTCGGCATAGTTCCATATTGCCGTGCAGCCTCTCCTTTCATTTGTGGAGTTGGTGCAACCTTCCACGGCACGGCAACCATGTGATTATCTCCAAACAAAGGCCAAAAGCATTTTGAAGGTGCACTCACAGCAGTGGTAAAACCGAGGTTTAATTCCCAGGCTTTTAATCATTTCAGAGAACCGGCATCTTCCACTTAAGAAAACAGTTCTTTGTCGACGCGTTTCAGGACCGTAGTCCCTTCTTCATGGGCAGGCTTCAAGTTCACACACAGATGGCTCCAATTAGCATATTAAATTGCATGCACCAACCCCCAGTGGGTCACGCACAGTGCACTCGTTTAGTACTGAGCATGTTGGGACATCGAGTACCGATTGGAGTATAAGTGTTCCATATTGCCGCGCAGCCTCTCCTTTCATTTGTTGAGTTGGTGCAACCTTCCTTTTTGAAAATATGTATAAGATAGTGTTTTCTAGTGGGTGCATAAAATTTACAAAAGATAGTCACATGCAAGGTAGACTGTGTAGAGATACAATCACATGGGCAGGGTTCCAGTATTTGTGACCAGTTGTTTTTTGTTGGAAAAGTAATCCATCGATGTATAATCCCCATACGAAAGCGTGACAGTAACATTCTGTCCTTGCCACCAGTCACAGAACATAAGTGTGGCTGAATACCTATAGAGACTAACATACAGTTATTCTCCTTTACCGAAGTTTTAACACATTTATATCCCAGCGCTTCTCCCGGAGATAGGCATCATATTCTAATTTAAGCCCTTTTTTGTGACTGTTTGGAGTGAGTCTGGGTTCTCAAAATATTCACAATGTCCCAAGGAATGGGCTGCATCCCTAATGTGTTTTAACCATGGGATAAGTAGAGCCCTGTCCAGCCCCACAGGAGTCCCGAATCACTTCACGGTTAAAAACTGCTTCCTCAGTTTTCCATATCTTAAGCCATAGAAGTAGTGGGCACATTTTAATATAATCCGTAATATATCCCAGACCTATTTCTGAGTGAGATACGTAATGAGATGATTATTTAGGCACCCCTAACAAATATCAAAAGAAATTATTTTCACAGACCTGAACAGAAGTCACATCATTATAGCCCCATAAACCCGCACCATAGGTTGCAGTTGGTACACATTTAGCCTTGTAAACGGCTACCAGCTCTGCAATGGGTCTGCATCCTAATTTACGAGCAAAACATCTAAGTGCCCCTGTCGCCTTGACAAATGCAAATTTCTGTGCTGATATAGCCGCTGACCAGGAACCTGTTTGTTGAAAACCGATACCCAAAAATGCAAATCTTTCTGCAGCTTCAATTACTTTATCATTAATTAAGATGTTACATTTCTTTGTTAATTTAGTCCCACATTTCATGCTATAGGTTTTGGAGGTGTTTACTTTCAGGCCCCTTTCCTCCATGTAATCAACGAAGAGTGTCATAGCTCTTTGCAGCCCTATCTGTGTCCTTGACATTATGACAGCGTCATCCGCGTATAAAAGAATGGGTACTTGTTTACTATTTATACGCAGATAATCATTTGGGTGGTTTGCATGGTGCCTACCCAGACTATTTATATATAGGGTAAAAAGAAAAGGTGCAAGTACGCACCCTTGTCTTACACCTTTTTGAATGTTAAACCTTTTCGTGCACTCCCCTCCAGCCGCATGTCTAACCATAGCTCCCGCATCTCTGTAAAGTTCTTTGATAAATAATACAATATTTTTATCGATGCCCATGTCATTTAAAATTACCCATAATTTACAATGTAAAACACAATCAAATGCCGAGCTTAAATCTATAAATGTTAAAAACAGATTGCCCTGCTTTGCTATAGTATATTTCGAAATAATTAAGTTGAGATTCAGACCCTGTTCAATGGTCCCGAGACCAGCTCGGAATCCATATTGAAATGTGCATAAAACTTTTATTTCCTTTGCCCAATATTGTAGTTTTTTTAAGATTACACGCCCCACCACTTTTAGGGAAGAATCTAAAAGCGAGATCGGACGGTAGCATTTGGGGTCATTTCGGTCTCCTTTCTTAAATATTGGTATGACCACCGCATCTGACCAAGTATTTATAAGACCCGAGCTACAACATCTGTTAAATACATTTAATAACAGTGGAGCCCAGATGTATATATTATATTTAAAAACATCAACCGGTATTCCGTCTGAGATTTGTTTGAGGGACTTTCTCGAATAGTGTCCTCAATTTCATTCAATGAGAAGGACACATCCAACGGGAAAGGTCTTGTATCTGATTGTGACTCGTGTTGTGCTTCCATCCCAGTGTCATGATTATCACTATACAGACTACTGAAGTATTGCACCCAGCAGTCCTCCGTGATTGCCACGTCTATTACATTGATATCATCCCTGACAAATAGTGGAGAATTTACCACCCTCCGAAATATTGTGTTATTCTTATTAATGCAAGCCTCATGTAGATTCTGCCATGCCGCCTTTCTTATTTCAAGTGTTCTATTTGTCAATGCCTGTTTATACGCAGTCCTAGTCAGTCTTACTGTGCTATTGTTTCTGGGTTTTTCTTTGAGTGCGCTCTTTAAATTTTTATGGGCTGCTGAACATGCCTTATCAAACCAGCTCCCCACTCTATTGTTCCTTTTTTTCTGGTTAACAAATAACAAATGTTTGATTTTTTTGGCAATCATTCCGAAAGATATTTGAACCTCAGTATCATTTTTTTCTAAATCTAAACAAACCTCAACATCTTTTTTACATTCCATCAACAAATTTTGTAAGAAGACCCATAAGGGCACATGCATCATTCATACATTTTGCGATTCTTAATTTGCGAAAATTACCGAATCGCAAATTAAGAATTGCAAAATGCTATGCATCATTTTTTTCACTATTTATTTGCAATTCGGTAAAAATCGCAATTTTTACCGAATCTCAAATAAATAGCGAATTCCTAAGTGCATTTTCGCAAATCCCATTGATTCCTATGGGCCATATGGCCCATAGGAGTCAATGGGAAGGCATTTACAAATTCGCAATTTGTTGATGCATTCCAAGAGTGCAGGGGGGGTCCAAAGGACCCCCCCCTGCACCCCTGAAATGTATTTGAAAGTGCATGTTTCACACACATATGTCCTAAGGACATGTGTGTCTGTAACATGACAGTTTAAAAAATGCATTTTTTTGGTTTTTGAAAGATTTTCGCAAATTAACACGAGGGTCAACCTCGTGTTAATTTGCACTTCCTATTTCATAATTCGCATTTTTTTAAAAATTGATGCATTGCATTTAAGGAATCGCACAAATGCGATTCCTTAAATGCATTCGCATTTTTAAGAAATGCAAAAAAATGCGAATTTTGAAAAAGTGTTTGATGCATCCCAAAAACGTATTTAGGAAGCGCAAACGGCCGAATTTACCGATTCGCACCGTTTGCACTTCCTAAATAGGTTGATGCATGTGCCCATTAGTTCGACTTTTTCCCACTTTACTACATAACCATTTGCCCTGGCAAGATTTATTTCCACCTCATACCGTTTTTGTCTGTCTACCGCAATCTTTGTGGTCTCCAGGCCTAACCAAAAGCAAATTGGATAGTGGTCACTCAACACCATCTGGAGAGTTTGAAATGCTGCCACCTTTCTATGGTGATATTTTGAAACCAATATAAAATCGATAATGGAGTTGCACCCTCGTCCATTGAATGTTGGCTGAAAACCCACCTGGGGGGTGCACAGTTCATCGTATAATACAAATCAACCGGAATATAATCCCATTCATCAGATCACCCAGTTGTGTGTGGGTAAAATGAAACACTCCCTCTCCTTTCTCCTCAGTTATGCCACATATTCCGTTACTCCCATGTTTGCATAAAGTACAATTAAACTCTCCTCCCACACAATACAAATATCCCCAGTAATTTCCTCATATTGTTTGCTCAAGTCTGATTCCAATTCCTTTATGACCATTGACATGTTATTTTTCGGAATATTATTATAGAAGTTAATAATGATTGTGCAAAAGTTTCCTTCCAACCACAAAATTACAAAATGATAATATTGGGACTTATTAATAAACTTTACACATCTGGTTTTTAGCATGTTGGACACATAAGTGCTAATACCTTCCTTATTACGGCCATAGGTCCCACTTATTGCGGGTGTATGATAGGTCCTAAAGCCCTGCATATGAAGTTCTTCACTCTGCCATGTCTCCTGCAGACAAATCAATGTGTGTTCTTTTACCGATTTGTGCCAGAGGTGATTTGAGATTTTGGAGGCCAGGCCAGCAACATTCTAAAATAATATGTTGCCACCCACTTTCTCCGTTAGATCATCATCTTTTTTGTCACAAGTTATAATCGGATTCAACATTCGAGCCTCAAGTGCACCAATGATTTTTTCTTCTTCTTGATTTCGCTTCAATACAATCCTTTTGCTGCTAGCTGTAGTACAATTTTGTAGGATTGTGTCTTCTACTATATTAGTACCAATTACAGAGATCAAAGGGCCTGGCCCATTTTGTTCCTCGGCTACAGGTAGTCAGTCAACATCTTGTAGAGATGCTAAGGACTCAAACCTATTCTGTGTTGATATATTATATTGTGCCCCTCTGTTTGGTAGCGTTTGTTTTTTCCAGATAATATATCTGTTATGTACCATTGTGTCGAGGGGATTCCAGCAAGCTGGATTCTGCAGTCTCTCTAGGCTAGGTTTGGAGTTATAAAACTTTTTCGGCGGGTAAAAAAAACCTAACGGATGGATGGACATTTCTCTCTCTAAAATATGATTCTTACTGCCCATTATGTGCAGCACAGTTTGAACAAGTCTTGGGTCTCTCAAAGTTAAAACAATGCAGTCCCCCCCGTCATTTTTCTGCAACTTCCCACCCATCCTACCCGCCTCACCATTTTAAAGTTTTCAAAAGTTCATTGGTTAAGCCCGTTTCCCCCCCCCAACCAAAATAAGGTTTTATTTCGAAGTGATTCCCAGTGCTCTTTTTCTGTATGTTGTAAAGGTGGTGCATTTACTGTGATTAAAACATTTACGGGCACATGCATCAAAGGAAATTGCATTCGCAAACGGTGCGAAGTGCAAAATTCGTCCGTTTGCGAATGCAATTTCCATTTTTGGGATGCATTATGCATTTTTTTGTTCTCGCAATTTAAGAAATCGCAAAATTGCGATTTCTTAAATTGCAAGTGCATTTAAGGAATCTCAAATTGAGATTCCTTAAATACAATGCATCAAACTTTTAAAATTTGCGAATTCGCAAATAAGGGTTGCAAATTACCATGAAGTTGACCTTCATGGTAATTTGCGAAAACTTTGAAAAATGCACAAAAGTGCATTTTTCAAAGTGCCATTTTACACACATACATGCCCTTGGGGCATATGTGTGTGAAAAATGTACTTAATGGCAAATTTCAGGGGTGCAACAGGGTGTCCTTTGGACCCCCCCTGCACCCTTGAAATTGCATTCTCATTTTGCGATTCCTTAATTGCGATTCGCAAAATGAGAATATCTTCCCATTCATTCCTATGGGCCTCTAGGCCCATAGGAATGAATGGGAAGGGATTCCTTAATTGCGATTCTTAAATTGAGAATCGCAATTAAGGTATTTTAAGAAATCGCAATTTATTTAGCGATTTCTTGATGCATTGCAGTTTGCGATTCCTAAATTGCGATTCCTTATTTTTCGCAATTAAGGAATCGCAAACTCCAATGTTGATGCATGTGCCAGATGGAGTTTCTGCAGGTGGCAGATCTAAATGTGTACTGCTTTTCACAATTAATTGGTCAATAGCCTCTATTCTATGTCCTAGCTTCTGCCTTAGATGTTCAGTGCTCCCGTTTTTATTATTACTATTTGCCAGTTTTATCTCTGAGTTAGTGTCCATTGTTTCCTGTGTAGAAAACCCCCCTCTTGATGGATCATTTATGTGTGTTAAGCCTGGTATTAAAGAGTGATGTTGTTCAGATTTATCATTAGCATCATAGTTGTTCACCCCATTTGGTCTATCATGTCTGTTCTTGGTATCAATTTTTATTAACCGGGTTAGTTCATCCACTTTGTTATTTAGTTTTGAAAAGACATCATTTACAAGGGTCTGTAGGGCACCCAGTTTTTTGGTTATATCAGATATTTCAGACTTTAATTTGTCAGCTGTATCAGCTATATCACTCATTGTGCATTGACCTGGGTCTATAATTTTTTGGCCCTCTTTGCTCTTGGGAAAGTTACCATTTGTCTTTTTTTTCTTGGTGGCAGCTTTTTTTTGGGCATTGCTGATTACCGCTATGTTTTTCGGAGTTTCATTGATTTCTGTTTTTTTTTGTCGTTTTGAGGGCGGTTCTGTTACCAATTCCAGGCTACTCTCCTGGATGAGATCACTAGTATTTAATGCAATACAACCATTTCCCAGCTGCCCTTGTGGGCCACGAATTTATATTACTATCATTTTTAACACTCAAGCTCTCCTTTCCCACTATCCTACCAAGTGACTGCGTTTCCTCTACTGTGGTAATTTGTTTTTCTATAGCCCCCATAGCACCCTTTAAATATATCAACAGTGTTTGTTGTCCTCCTGTTTGTCCCTACTCAGTTTTACCAGGGGAAACAGTCACTATTTTTCGTTTCCCCATGTTTTTCTTTAAGTTTCAGCAACAATTACAATTACCAATAGTGGGTTTTACAATTCCAAGAGCAGGCTAACTATCCCAATTGTCACAGGCGTGGTAGCAATGGTCTTATGCACCACAGTCATTATTTATATACAACAACCAACCTTAAATGGGGATAGCCCAGTCCAGTCTATAACAATCTATGACGGGCTATGACGGGCCCGGTCTCGGCCCGGTCTTGGCCCGGTCTTGGCCCGCGCAGCGGGAGTCACGTCTGCCTCTTCTAGTGCTCCGAGGCAGAGCTCCACCCCAGCCCCGTCTTCAGCTCACCTGGGTCCAGGGGCCGATTAGGGAGCGTGTGTAAAGCGCCAAGTGCCTTCGCCTTTGCCAAGGAAGTCCAATCAGGGAGCAATTTTAAAAACAAATAAAGTGCAAATGCAGAGGCAGAGGGTTGTGGCAGCAGAAACAAGATTTTCCTCTCCTTAGCAGCAGAATCAATGGCGCGTCCCGTGCAGCGGTAGTCGCGTCTGCCTCTTCTAGTGCTCCGAGGCAGAGATCCGCCCCAGCCCCACCTTCAGCTCACCTGGGGCCGGGGGCCGATTAGGGAGCGTGTGTAAAGCGCCAAGTGCCTTCGCCTTCGCCAAGGAAGTCCAATCAGGGAGAAATTTTAAAAACAAATAAAGTGCAAATGCAGAGGCAGGGGGTTGTGGCAGCAGAAACAAGATTTTCCTCTCCTTAGCAGCAGACTCAATGGCGCATTACGCAATCAAAGCAGGTTCCATTTCCTTTGTAAGCCAGGAATGTTTCAAGACAGCGCAGCGAAAACGTCCTTCATAATGTTGTACATGGGGGGAATGCCGCTAGCTGGACCATCCAGTTGATGGAGAGAAACGACCCTGTGCTACTCAACTTCCAGGACTTCTGTGTGGAAATAAGGAAGTTGTTTAACAGGAAAACCCACAAGCTGTCACTGGACCGGGAATTAATCACTCTTCGGCAAGGGTCACACGACTTATTGACGTACATCACCACCTTCAACCGCCTCCTGGTAGAAACCGACTGGCCCCAAGAGAAATGCATCCCTCTTTTCTATTCAGGGATTACTCAGAGAATTAAATGATGTCCTATCCCAGGTGGTTCAGCTACCACAGACCTGTGAGGAGTTGATTGAGACAAGAGTGCACGGGGTCACCTGCCTGCGGGAAGCTTTCTCTTGTTTTAGTTTGGTTCGGGCTCCGTTTCCTCTCCCCTCGCCAGTGTCCGCCTCAGCCCTGGAGGCGGCCTCGGGAGACTCCGTGCAGGTTACATGAGCCTTCCAGTTGCTTTCGGTTCTGCAGTAGATGGTAGAAAGGGATTCTGCACCTCGAGGACCCTGGGAGATGCCGGACCTGAGGAGAACCGGTATGCATTGCCCGGCTGTCGGACGGGTCCCGACATGCACAGGGAGCAGGAGGTGAGTGGCGCAAGGCAGCGCCAGGCAGAGCTGTGCCGGGGGAGCACCCAGTAACTGCAGCGCGGTCCTCTGCCGGAACACTGCGTGCACCTTGGACTCAGAGGACTGAGAGGAAGAAGCCCAAAAGCAACCGGCCATTCTTGGCGAGGCCCAGTGGCAGTGAGTCCGTCAACGTTGACACGAACAGTGCAGGAAGCCCTGTCCCTCAGCGTGCGTGGAGCGACGAAGTACAACCTGGTGGGGGGAGGTCTCAGTGGCCCTGGTGGGCTGACCGGTGAGTGTGTGTGCAGCGCCGCAGGAAAGTGAAATGCTGTGGGGTTACCTGGGGCAGTGACAATAGCCGAGGCCAGAGGTCTCGCCGGAGACCCAGCAACAGAGCTCAGTGACCGCAAACAACTGGGGGCAATTTTTGAATGACAGTGAGGGGAATGGTCCAACGCTCACCTCTATCTGCCAGTGACATCAGTCCCGAGGACATATTGCCGCTATCCGCCGTGAGGGAAACGGCCAGCGGGGGGGACTCCATCTCCCAGCACCACTCTCGGCGCATAGAGCTAGCGTCAGAGCTCTGCGCCGCGGTCTGCTGACAGCCTTTAAAACTGCATCGCACCTCGCTGTATTGTTGGAATTTAGCCCAATGACCTTGCTTGATTTAGAATATATTATTACTCGTTAAGGTGTGGGAGCTTGTTTTGGGATTACATTTACTCCCTATAAATCAGTAAATATGGGGGGGGGGGGGCGGCTAAAAGAAAAAAGGCAAAGAAGGCCCCCAAAAACCCTTGAATTTTTCAGTCACTTGAAAGAATTGAGACCCTATGTGAGAAGTTGGCCTGATAGGTGATGTTTCCAATTCTGGAACCACCTGGTATCAGACCAAACAATCCCTTATGGTGTCTGGTTGTAAGTCAACCTTATTAGACAAGCTATCCTAGGGGCAGCATGGACTAAGCAGCCTAAAGGCTTAACTTAAGAGGTCATGTTAAGCGAGCTGTTTTACCACATACAATCCTGTAATATCAAATGAAAGGACACCACACAAGTATATATTACAAAAATATATGTATTTATTACTACAACAATCCCAGTATTCTTTATGGATAAAGGGGCACAAGCGTTAAATCAAAAGCACAGTATAACATACAAAGTTGCACAATTGTGGATTAGGCCGAGGGGCCACTCAAACCATATACTAAAAAAATGGTATAAGAGAGACCATTCGATCAGTGGTTAGGCCTAGGGCCTAGGGAATCGCTGGGAGCAGTCGGGACAAGCAATGCTGAAGTCAGGAAAAGCCCGCGGGATTCGGGTGCAGTGCTGAAAGCACAAGCATGCATCAATGTTAAGTCAATGGTGCGTAAAAGTTACACAAATAGAATTTAAGGACACTTCCGCTGAACCTAGAGGAACAAAACTTAAGACACAGACCCTAGAGGTGTTTACCAGTGTGGGAACACCGGCGTTGCAATGTTACCTCACCCACAGGAAGTGGGTGCACAGGGTCGAAGTTGAGTCGGGTTTCGTCACGCAGGTTCTTGGTGCTTGGAACTGAAAGGGCTGCAGGCGAGGAGAAAGAGAAGTGTCCGGTGGAGTCCAAGGGTGGACTCAAGTCGAAAAGTACCTGAAAGCAGAGGGGACAGAGTCTGGGTCACTCAGCAGTGACCAGGGTGGAACCAGGACGGAACCAGGCAATGTCGGGCGCAATCAGGTGGTTGTCGAGGAGCTTCTCTCCGCTGTCACGTGGGCTCTGGGGCATCTACGACGTCCAGGAGCGGGTCACGATCTGTCCCACGCAGGCTCTCGCCGTCGGCGCTGTCGGCTTCAAGATTGGAGCAAACAACACTTCGCAAAAGCAATCCACGTGAAACCGGGAGATTGCTTCTCACTCGAACCAGGAGGGTCAGAGTGGGGGCTCCTTTTCAGGGGAGCTGGTGCAAATCTGGAGCAACCAGAATCGCAAGTCGAATTTCAAGTTTCGTTGGCACAGGGGCCACAAGCCAGCTGGCAAGTGACCGGGCCAACGCGTTGAGCCAAAAGAAGCAGAAGGGCCCCACGCAGCACTCGTCGAGTGTAGAGGGGTGAACTTCGGTGCAAGAGTGGCTCAGGCTTGGGGCTTCTCAAACCCCGTTGTACAGCTTCGAGGGTCACTCGTGGGCTGCAGGTCAGCGTCTCGTGGTCTTTCCAAGATGGCATGCCCCACGCTTCCGGTCGCCTCCACGGGTCTCAGCTCTGCAGGGACTGTGGATCGGGCTGTTAGAAGGCAGGCAAGCTTGATCTCGTCGATCTCTGTCGCTCGAGTTCCGGCGGGAACTGCAACAAAGCAGATGTCGATGGCTGGATGGTGCCTGTTTGCACAGGGTGGTCACTCCTTGACCACAAGGAAGATTCTTCAGTCTTCTACGTCGAGTAGGATTTTGAAGGGTCCAGAGTTTCGTTTCTTATGTTTCATCAGGATAATCTGAAGTGCATTGCCACTGCTCCCATTCTTATACCAATCTTGGGGGCTGGATTACCTGCTAGGTCCCCTCCTATGGGTGGGACCCAGGAAGTGGGTGGATACACCCCCTTCCTTTGATCCAGGCCGTGCTGGCACGAGGGCTGGAGTGCCCCAGAACCGGGTTGGCCGGATTATGCAAGGGGCAGCCTTGTGCTCCCCATGCAGTGTCTGGTTTCTTTCAAACCTCCCTGCTACAATCCACTATCTCCTGTCTGGGTGGGTGTGCCACCTCCCTGCGACAGGAAACCCTTTGTCCAGGCCCCCTTGGCTGAGTTTCGGTCAGCTGCAGGGGGTCAGACCTGTGTCTGTGGCAGAAGCATCCATTTTGTGGATCTGAGGCTCTTTTAAAATTAACCGCATTTCAGTAAAGTAACATGTCTTCTCCCTCTAGAGGGGTGGAATGCTATCCCCGTCGCCAGAACTGGTGAGGGGATAGTATTCCAAATCGTATGACACCTTACACGACATGTTTTGATAAAGCCAAACCAAAGTTGCTATATAACCGCAAGGATTATAATGCACTTAAGAGTATATGGTATGGCATTACCCTGAAACAGCTTATGGAGTTGTTCCCGACAGATGCAGACAGGCCTGGCTCATGCTAGAGCTCCATCTCACATTAAACCACGCACTCTGCCTCCAGGATTGATGAGGCCTTCCACAGGAGTGGCTCACAGGTTTATATGTGTCCAGATATAGGTTTAGATATAGGTATACTATATCTAAGCAAGGGGTGGTTACACCACCTTACCCCAGCAGAGTGATCAGCCAGTTGTGTCAATTTAAGAACCAGCCAGGGGTGGCAAAAGATATGCTGCAGCCCCTGGTAGGCCTTGGTGGCTCCTATGCCCTGGGCACCTATAGTGCATTATACAGGGGCTGACAAGGGGTCCATTTCCAATTGTGATATGTACCTATAGCACATGCATCATTAATTTAGTGAGAGAACAGCAGGCTGGGGGTCTGATTAGCAGGCCCACAGCCTCAGTAGTCCAAAACCAGTGAAGCAAAAAGCAAAAATTTGGGGTGACCATAGGATAGCAGACCCTACTCTCCTACACCCTAGTAGCTGACTGCGGGGATATCTTGTCTTTGGATCCCACCCAGCCCTCCGCGCCTACAAGTAAATCTATTTTATGTAGCTCACAAAATCCAAGTCCTATTCGAGCAGTAACTGTACCCACAATGTTTAAAAAACTACCAGCTAAACATACCGAAGCCAGGAATGAGCACATAACGACTTCTAACCATGTACCTTTGAAGCCTATAGTAATCTCCTGCACTAACCGCTTTTCGGTTTTAGCTGAAAATATAGATTTACTAGAAGAAGCAGGAAAGGAAGTAGTTCCCAGTAACTTTATAACCGATGGGACATTGGGGGCAAATCCTGATGTAGGAAGTTTACGTGATGTTGTCCAAACAATTGCCTCTCTTAGAGCAGAGATAGGAGAATTAAAGTTGATAATGTATGAACTACTGGGTGTTGTAAATAAATATCCTACTGGTCCCTCAGTTAGGGGCATTGACCCCAAAGATTATAAAGAGGCGGGGAGGGACAAAAATAAACTGATCCCTAACGGAAATAATGCCAAAACCCCTAGTGTAATGAGCACACATACGACAGAGAGCACCACTAGACACCAGAATAGACAAGTGGATTATAATATAATTAAACCACTACAACAGTCCTCTGTTGTGAGCGTTTCCTGCCCCCCTAGTGTTGGTCTTGCCCTCAATACACCATACATCAGGCCCGGTTATGATCAATCAATTCAACCTTTGCACAAACCAGGAATCGGGCCTAAGATTATCCAACCTAGAGTCTACATGGTTAATGTTCCTAAAACATGTTCCCGTGAAGATGAGGGCGCTTTGAATAATAAGGCAACACATTGGATTTGCCACGTAAGGGGGTGTCGGTTACTGATAAGGGAGGACATAATTAGGGCACGTAGAAGTAGCTCTAGGGATAATTCTACAGATACCATTGAGTTAATTCTCACTAATCATGTGCTCGCTGAGGGCCTTCTAGCATTGGACTTTAGAACCTTACCCCCAGGCCAATCTGCCATACAGTTCAGGCGATTCCCCAGTATGGAATCTATGAAGTATTGTAGTTCAGTCCCTGTTCCAGTCACAGTGGGTCGGTCCGTACTTGATGTTAATGATTGACTATCTGTTAACATTGATTCTGTTGATAGTGGCTTCAGTACAGCCCCCACTGCATATACAATATCTCCCATCTTGGTTGCCCACCAGAAAGACGATCTTATGGTTTTTACTTCTACTGCCACAAGTGACTCTGTCTCAGATGGGGCCTTGTCCTCCCATATTTTGGCCCCTAGAAGCTGTGTGAAAACCCAAAGGGCAATATCTACGAACATTAAAATAATCTCTATGAACATAGCCGGTCTTCAAAGTAAATTACCATTGCCAGACTGGCATAGTTTCATAGACGGGTATGATTTATGTATTTTCCAGGAGACGTGGAGCTTAGTGCCATTGCATAAACATGGCTACCCATGCCTTTTCATACCTGCAATTACTCAAGGGCATGGTCGTCTGTCAGGTGGGCTTATGGTCTGGGTGAACATTGCTCTTAACTGTAGGGTTACACATCATACTTGTTCCATCCCTGACTTAATGAGATTAACCATGAGGGGGCTGACTGGAGGTACTACCATCAAACTTTTTAATGTTTATGCTAGAGGCACGAGGGGAGGAGCTAAGTCACTAATTATCTCTACATTATCTAACAAACTCCTTTTATGTCCAACTAGTGCCCAGGTTATGGTGGCATGTGACCTTAATTGCACCTTCGAACCTTTGGCATCTGATGATTTCATTGGGACGGAGGAGGAAGATGCGAGATGGGGCATACCCCCTCTAACACTTCCGCCAGTCAAGAGATGGACTCCGGTGGCCATCCAACTAAACACCTTAGCATTAGAATTTGGACTAAGGGCCCTCAATGGGCGAACCACTTCAGATGTCTTAGGAGCTAATACATTTAATAGGGTTTCATGCCCCTCTAGAATCGATTATATATTGGTCGACAAGAGACTCTGGAGCCAGGTGGTTGATATGATTATTATTCCGTCAATTGATAGTGACCACAATCCTCTTTCCTTGGTAATGATGGATGTTTGGCCTAGTGAGGCATCCCGCTCTAATAGTGGCCACATGATGTTAACCAAAGAAGTTATACCATCTAACTCTAATCGGTTTCTCAAATGGCCAAAAGTTGCTATTAACGATCGGAAAATGTTGGCCCTTGGTGAAATTCTGAGCACCCATACCCCTAAGTTGATCGAAGCATGCACAGAAAAGGAAGGGGTTCAAACTGTTAGGGATGTTTATACTAATACCATTGACAAGTTAAGCTCCCTTTTTATGAAACCATCTGTACCTAATAAAAAACCCATGACCCGTAAGTCACCACAAGTATGGTACAATAGGGAGTGTAGATTAAAGTAATATTCTCTGGTCTCCGCAATAAAGAACCGCAATATTGGGGAGGTTCAACGGTTTAGAAAGGATTACAGACGAACCATGGTTGATGCTAAGAGGGTGTGGGAGGAATCCCATTGGTTAGAATTGAAGGCGGCTAGCCTGTCTAAAAATGGTGATTTGTTCTGGAATTTGGTCAGGAGATTTAACTGCAATGACCCTGACCAGACTCCGAACCACATCACCAGTCAGGAATGGTACGAACACTTCAGAAAATTGTACGAAGGAGCTAGTAACCCAGGGTACAAAGAGACCTCTTGTTGTCAACTGTCCCTCCTTTTCCATGAGCCGTACCAATCAATAGCCGTCAGTGAGGTCGAGAGAGCCACAGATAAGATCACACCGGTTAAGGCCCCGGGCCAGGACGGCATACCAGGAGACCTATACCGTGCTCGCCCAAGAGAATGCGCCATATATTTTGCCCTCTTGATCAATGCCCTCTTGGCGGGGGCATCTGTCCCCACCTCTTGGAAGGGGGCTGAGGTAATCCCCATCTTTAAGAAGGTTTCTAGGGGTGTCCCAGCCAACTACCGCCCGATCAGTCTTATAGATGTCGGTCAGAAGGTGGTTGGCCGGGTACTCCTGGAGAGGATCCTCTCCTGGGTCGGGGAGAATAATATCTTATCAGACTATCAGGCAGGGTTCAGGGCCTGCACAAGTACGATCGACCAGGCCTTTAGGTTAGCCCTCCTACATTGGAAGGTGGTGTCCATTGGCAAGGGCAGTCTTTACCTCGCTTTTATCGACCTAAAGACTGCCTTTGACCTGGTCCCACGAGACCGCCTCTGGCTGGTCTTACATGAGATGGGGATACCCCCACCGATACTGAACCTTTTGGTGCATATGCATGAGGGCAACTATGCTCGAATCAGATGGGGTACACAGGGCCAAAAAACTGAGAAAATCCTAATCGAAAGAGGTGTTCTTCAGGCTGTGTTATGGCCCCAACCCTTTTTTCTCTTTTTGTGAATGGGGTTATCTCTTATTTACTAGAAATAAATGCAGATGCCCCAGTCCTGGCGGGCGATAAGGTGCCCGCTTTACTTTTTGCGGACGACACCTTACTAATTTCTAAAACTCCCGCAGGCTTGCAGAAATTGTTAAATAGGTTCCATTCGTTTTGCAATCTGAGGGGCCTGGTAATTAACACAACAAAGACCAAACTTCTCTTTTTTAATCCTAGTAGGCAGTCAAAGTCTATCCTTACACTAGATGGGGTGCCTTTAGAGTGTGTCAAAACATTTGATTACTTGGGCATCAGAATTTCAGATAAATTGTCCTGGAAACCTCATATTGAAAAAATGGCTCTGAACCTCAAGAGGGTTGTTGAAGCCATAGGTAGAGAGCAACGCTCCTCAAGTTCCAGGCCAATCGCTCCTGCCCTTGTGATCTATGCTGCCAAGGCCGTAGGCTCAGCACTATATGGTGCGGAGCTCTGGGGCTTTGATAAAGCTGATGAAATGGTCAAGGCAGAAAATAATTTTTGTAGACAGCTGGCCTCTTTGCCGCAAGGAACCCCAACTAAGCCTCTGTTGAGCGACTTGGGACGTCGCTCATTGAAAGACCTTGCCATTTTACGTCCTCTGCTCTATTGGGCTCGTCTGCGGCGTACACCTGAGCTATCTAAGTACGCCGACGGCCTAAGAGAAGTGATACACCATGAGGGATCTCTAAAAATCAGCTGGCTCCTGAATATAAAAAAAACTCCTTATAGAACTGGGTCTAAGAGAAGCTTGGTACTCTGAGATCCTACTGAGTACGTTAGTTATCAAGAGTGCCTACTGGGCTTGGGTTGACAGTCAGGAGAATAGTAACCATAGGCTAGGCAGGCTGACTGGTGATTTTCGTCTATACAAACAGGCCCCAAGCTTAGAACCCTACCTCGACTTTATTCAGAAACCCAAAGACAAGGCTCTTTACATTCAGTTTTGGTTAGGCACATTACCTGTCAGAGAATTCACTAGCAGTTGGAAACCCCCGTACCAGACCCAATCATCCTGTCCCCACTGTGATGAAGTAGTGGAAAGCGTCCTGCACCTTATGTTCGCCTGTACTGCTTATGTAAAGCAGAGGAAAAAATGGTTAGTTCCGGTTTGCTGCCAACTAGGAACCAGGAACCATTGTGAGGCTCTGAGAATATTACACACATATACTAACACTACTCTGGTCTGTGGGGTGGCCAAATTCCTCAGGTGGTCATGGGTGATCCGCTTGAAAAAGTTATGTGTTGGATGAAGTTTTCTCCCAAACTGGGTTTTAACTCTGTATCAAAGCTCTGTCATTTAATTCAATCTTAAACAATATGTACTGTATATTTTTTAATGATTTGATGGTAATTGATTTTATAACTATGTACTCTCCTCTTTCTGGATGAATTG
Source organism: Lissotriton helveticus (assembly GCF_964261635.1). Lineage (NCBI taxonomy): Eukaryota > Metazoa > Chordata > Amphibia > Caudata > Salamandridae > Lissotriton > Lissotriton helveticus. The sequence continues at coordinate 1,360,101,633 of NC_136061.1, read as the reverse complement.
CTTTTTACTGATTGTATAAGAGGGGAATACGTTTTATCCTGTTGTGTTTTAAATTTTGTTTTGAATTCTTTTTAAAAAAACAACTTGGAAAATGGTTTTATGATATTTCTATATCGAAATAAAGCTTTGATGATGATAATTGATCTCACTGTTCAATTGGACCATCGGTTACAGGAAATCAAAGGGGACCAGGGCAGGGGAGATCCACGTTTTTCTCTCCCCAGACCATCGACCAACCATTGAAGAACATGCCAATACGTCCGATTGCTCCAAACCCCTTGCAAATCGGAGGGATCCGAGGCCAACTTACTATCGAGGAATGAGAAAAAAGACGACAGCGAAAGCTATTGCGGAAGGAGCAGACATTTTATTAGGGAGTGTCGAGCTCGGGCTGAAGTTCCAGAAAAAGGGCAACTACTCCCAAGACTCAAGCAAAAAACGAACGAGGGGTGGGAAACTGAAGAGCCTAAGCCAGGACGGGATCACTGCCTTGGGTTCTGGACCAGAAACGAACCCCTCAGTACTGGCAAATGCCAAACCATCCGTGGCTCACGTGAACGTGTGTATCACTCTAAGGAACCAAAGCTAATCCCCTTAGCATGTCTACCTTATTGGATTCCGGAGCTACCGGAAACTTTATTGACTAACAGTACACTTGGAATATCGGGATTCCGTGTAAAAGAAAGAAAACCCCTGAAGTCATGAAGGCAGTAGATGGGAAGATGCTGACATCCGGACCGGTCAGATACAATACCGTTCCTATAACTATATAGTTTGGTGAGGACCATTATGAGACCATACAATTGAACCTCATCGACGCTCCACACTTTCGCCTCACCCTGGGTATGCCTTGGTTGATTCTACACGACCCTGTCATTCGGTGGACAGAACGCACCATTTCCTTGACTTCTGAGTTCTTCAGGGAGCATTGTACCAAACAATCCATTCACCAGGAAAGTGTTTCCTATAAGCAGGCCGGGTTGCTAGCGATCGGATGCGAAGAACTTGGATATTGCTCCTCCACCATGCTGCCAGACGCGTATAAGGACTATCAGCCGGTCTTTGACAAACAGGAAGCGACCCAGTTACCACCCCATTGGACATACGACTGTTGCATTGATCTAATTCCTTGTGTCAACATCCCTTGTAGTAGAGTTTATGCCCTTACTGAACCCGAGACACAATAACTGAAGAACTATCTGGAAGAGAACTTAGCGTATGGCTTCATAAGGCATTCTACATCCCCAGCCTCTTCCCCACTTTTTTTCATTTCCAATAAGGATTGTGATGAGCTGAGGACCTGCATCAACTACAGAGTGATCAACAAGGTTACCATAAAAACCAGATACCCTTTGCCGCTAATACTAGTGCTGTTTGATCAGCTGAGAGGCCAACGAATCTTCACAAAACTAGATCTGCGCTGTGCCTATCATTTGGCACGAGCCAAGACAGGCGACGAGTGGAAGACGGCCTTCAGAACCAAATTTGGGCTCTATAAATACCAAGTGATGCCCTTCGGGTTGCGCAATGCCCCTGCAGCGTTTCAATATTTCATGAACAAGGTACTTCGAGGGCTATTGGAAACGTTTTGTATCGTATATATCGATTATATTCTTCTCTATTCATCAACCCCCCAAGAACATGTTACCCGTGTGAAGGCAGTGCTAGACAGACTTCGAATGCACTCGTTATATGCCAAATTGGAGAAATGCCTGTTCCATGTCGAAGAAGTCGCCTTCCTAAGGTATGTCATCAACTCTCAAGGATTTTAGATGGATATGGGCAAGGTTGAGGCGATAACGCAATGGAAGGCACCGCATCATGTGAAATCGGTTCAGAGCTTCCTTGGTTTTGCTAACTATTACAGACGCTTCATGAAGGACTTTTCTAAGATAATACATCCCATATCTCGTCTACTACGAAAAAACACCCCTTTTGTTTGGGATCAGGAAGCTAACCACTCATTTGAGGAGTTGAAAGAAAAGGTTTACTCAGGCTCCCATCTTGCGCCATCCTGACTCACACTTACCTTTTGTGGTAGAAACAGATGCATCACAGTATGCCATGGGAGGGGTGTTGTCTCAACGTCATCTAGATAGAGGACAGCTACATCCTGTTGGATACTTCTCCAAGAAATTCACACCCTGCGAGGTGAACTATTCCATCACAGACAAAGAATTGTTGGCTATCAAACGAGCATGTGAAGAGATTGGAGACATTACCTCTTAGGAGCACATCACATCATTGAGATATAGCACAGACCACTGGAATCTCTTATTCCTAAAAACCGCCAGAGCCCTAGCACCACGTCAACTACAGCTATCTCTATTTTTCTCTGACTATAATTTTGTCATCAAGTACTGACCCGGATCTCAGAATGGTAAGGCAGACACATTCTCTCAATGGGACATACCACGTTATGGAGGATCCACCGGAACCATCCTCCCTGAAACTGCCTTCCAGAACAATACCCTCATGCCGATCACATCTCAGGATTTCCTTGAGGATGTAAAGGTGTCATTAGCTCATGTAGATGTCCAAACGTGGATACAGGAAAACCCTGAACACAGGACAACCAGAGGGGATCTGTTGTACCACTACCATGCTTTGTACATTCCCCAGACTGCTCTGCAACTACAGGTACTGGCTTGGGCTCATGACTCAGTGCTAGGAGGACACCTAGGAGAATACAAGACAATTGCCAGTATTGAGAGATCCTTTTGGTGGCCAATGCTGCAAAAAGACACCAAAGAGAACCTGAAGAATTTTGCCATCTGCGCCCAGGGAAAAAACAGCCATTCTAAACCGTGGGATTATTTAGGCCTATACCCATTTCTCTGCTTCCCTGGCACACTGTGTCAATGGATTTCATTGTCGAGGTGCCGCCCCCTGTGAAGGATACACCACCATCCTGGTGGTAGTCGACCATTTGACTAAAGTGGGACATTTTATCCCGCTAAAAAGGCTTCCACCTCCTGTGATCTAGCAATGGTTTTCCCCCAGCACGTGGTCAGAGCTCACAGACTACCTAGAGTGCTTATCACAAATCGGGGAACACAGTTCACCTCTTGTTTCTGGAGAGCGCTCTGCGATACTATGAGAGTGGAGACCAGGTTGTCCACCAGTTACCATCCTCAGACGGATGGTAAAACGGAAAAGCTCAATCAAACATTGGAGCAATACCTACGGTGTTTTACCCTCCAAAACACCTCGGACTGGTATCCTCTGATCTGTTTGGTGGAAATCGCTACAACAATACAGAACATTCCACATTGGGATGTTCGCCCTTCTTTTATCTCTAGCGACTCCATCCGAACATGCTCCCATTCGAATAGCCTGTTGTCTCCAAACATCCCACCATACAGGAAAGTCACATCCATCTGAGAGCAGTGCTTATCGATGCCAAGTAACAGTTAGCGTTAGCACAGACCGCGCAAAAACACTACGCAGACAGAAGGAGGGCTCCAGACCCTGTGTACCAGGTGGGAGATAGGGTGTGGTTGTCCACTAAGAACCTGCACTTGAAAGGGGTGGGCAAACTGACTCCTAAATACATAGGACCCTATGGTATCGAGGAGGTAATAAACCCTGTTGCAGTGAGACTGTCTTTACCCCAATCATGGCACGTACACACTGTATTTCACGTGTCCTTATTCCAACCTTGTCCCATGAATATAGGGTTACTGTCTAGACCCGTTCCCATCGCAGTAGATGGGCAGGATGAATACGGCGTCAGGGAAATGTTAGACTCCTGACTGATACGGGGTCGAGTGCAGTATTTGGTGGACTGGAAGGGTATCAAATGGAAGACAGGACATAGGAACCTGCTTACAACCTACACTGTCCTCACCTGTTAGAACTGTTTCACGCCAAGTATCTGGGTAAACCAGGACAACCGTTGAGACGGCGGTCCTCGAGAGGGGGTCCTTTCGCAATCACTGTCAAGGCGCTAGGGTGCAGGGCTTATAGGTCAGTTACCCCTTTACGCCCCTTTGAATGCGTGAGCAAGACAGTGTGTGAGGCGAGTAAGGAACCACTATGGGATGAATGGCGCATGAGACACTACAAGTCCCAGAAACCTTTTGGACGCCAACCATAAAGTTGAATCCGACATTGTCGCCCGATCTGCTCCTATAAAGCCCCTCCGTTGCTTAAAGTCAGGGCTTGACAAACTTTCCAGTTTTTCCTGCTGTTTCCTGCAAGCGGATGGTGTTCCCCGCTGGAGTACCTGTGTTCCCGATTCTCGTTCTCACTCCTGATGGCTGGATAAGGGTTCTGGCCTGTTCTTCCACCCTTGTGCACTCAAGGGTTTCTGGTCGCCTTTTCTCTACACTGCTCTGTTGGGTGTTCATCCTCCTTTGTTCGAAGCCCAGACACGCGCTGCCTTGCAACGCCAAGATTGCCCCAGGTATTTAGGTGTGCAGGAAGGGAGAGATGCGCAGGAGTGCTCCTTCCAAACCTGCGTCTTTCAATTATAAATCTTCCGATTGGTTGACCTTTTATTTTGTTGGATTGCTCTGTTGCTGTGAAGTAACAGCAACTTTAGAATTTTCCCGTGTTTGTCTTGCACACATTCGTGACAGCGCTATGCCTTCTACAATCCTTGGGCTTCAAGACACGAGGCTGCCAGAATTATGCTTCCCTCGGCTAAAGCAGCAAGGGCCTCAAACCCTTATACTGCGCATACTGCTGTGCTGTTGGGTGAGTAGTTATATCTAGTATATAACCTATGTTTGATGTGAATGATTCTTCTCCTTAGTTTACTGCTTAACACATGGCTTCTTGGTTTGTCTTTTATACATAGTTCACACACAAGGGACTCCTTCTGCATGTGTGCTGAATCCTGAAACAGACGTAGGTCTAGGAAGATCCCATCTTGCCAGCAGCCTTAATTATTTTATCCACTTCCCTTTTCCTCGTGGCACTTTCTTGCATGGGAGTGTTTTACTCACTCTGTGTGGGGTTGCACCCAGGGGAGTGGGGGGCTTCTCTACTTGCCATCGTCCCCACTGGCAGATTTCTAAAGTTAGTGGCCATTCAATTACCTAGTGCTACTAGCATTGTGACAAAGTAGCATAATACACAGCGGGCTCCAGGGGGAGACACAACTAGGAAAGTAGTATCTGCTTCTTATGGTTACCCCCACTTTTTGCGGTGTCACACTGTTTTGGGACTAGTCTGACTAAGATCCTGCTATTCAGGACCCCAGTCTATCTGCTTTCTCCCTTAAATTGATATGCATTTACTTTAGGTCCACTCCAGATTGGATTCTGGGGTACCCTTATCAGTCCCTAACATATGGTACACCATATACCCAGTGAATAGGTACCCCAGAGGCCTACCATGGGCTGCAGAATGTATTTTTCCACCCCTGAGAGGCCATCCAAATTAACACGACCAGCCTGCTACAGCAGGCGGTGTAAGCTGGTGCTTGCACCACTTACTTAAGATATAGGTTCACTTTATCTACCTGAATGTTAATGTGAATGTTAATATGTTTTGTATAGCGCACAGCTGCCCCAGCAAAGAGGCATCCCAGCGCTGAAGCAGAACACAGAGGTTGGAAGTCAGAGGGAGCATTAGGCTACAGGGAAGAGATGGGTTTTAATGGCTTTACGAAAGGCCAAGTAATTCTCCATGGCGCGAATGGAGTATGGTCTGGAATTCCAGAGCTTGGCAGCCAGAAGACGGAGAGAGTATCAGCCCGACCGTGCGCTCCTCATACCAAGCACTGCATCAGATGCGGTCCAGTAGAGCGGAGCTGGCACGCAGGGTGGTAAGGTGACAGCAGATTGGTCAGGATGGCCAGAGAGGAGAGTTTAAGGATTTTAAATGCTGTAAAGAGGACCTTCAATTATACTCGGTTGGCAACAGGAAGCTAGTGCAGCCGACAGATAGCCATAGAGTTGGGGTAGGTTCTAGGGAGGCCCAGCAGGATTCTAATCACCGCGTTTTGGACTTGCTGAAGTCTCAGGGTTTTGAATGTATTCACCCCTAGATACAGTACATTGGCATACTCCAGTCTTGATAGGATGGAGGCCTGGATGATCATTTGCCTGACTGGTGGGTCAAAGAACCTGAGCAGAGGTTTAAGCCCGCTAATCATGCCAAAACAGGTGAATAATACAATTTTTACCTCCGCACTCTTCAAGTTTAAAGCACACTATCATTGAATAGTGTTAACAGACTCCCTTGCAAAGAAATCAACAAGTCGATATGAGCAATGTTTTTTAATTTACTAATATTGTTACATTACTAGTTGTGGTGATTTTTTGCAACACAATATGATCAACAGTTACAGGTAATGTTATTTTATAGTTGTAATTATCCAAAGGTCCTGTTCAAGTAGCCTTTGCGTTGTCTTGGATAGAAACAGCCAACACATGTTTTGTTACCTTAGTAACTTCTTCATGGCTGTAAGTAATATGAACTACAGTACAAAGCATTTACAAAAAAGGCAAATGTGAAAAAATAAACAATAGTCTATAAGCCTAATAAAAAAAACAAATCGGTTATGCAGAAAACATTCACTTGAGTACGCTGTCTTCCTATATTAGTACTTCAAACGGAGTTGCTGGCAAAACAGGTACCTGTGACTTTTTTGGTTTGGTGCTGAAAACTGAGACCAGAATCTACCCAGACTCCAAGATCTTCCACCACCTGCTTAGGAATAGGTGCACAGCCGAATATGGCTGGCCACCACCCGTCCCTATATAGCTCCTGATGGTTGCCCACCAGCAGAGCGTCTGACTTGCTGGAGTTCAGTTTGAGATAAATGTTGGTCATCCACTCTGCAACAGCCATGAGATCTTCCTGAAACTTAAGTGCTGCACTCCCAGAGCTGTCGTAGAGGGCTACCACTAGCTGTGAGTCATCAGCGTATGATACGATGGTGAGCCCTCTGCTCTGACCCAGAGCTGCCAGAGGTTGAACGTGGAGATTGAAAAGCAAAGAGCTCAATATGGAGCCTTGCCGGACCCCTTGCTTATTGGCATGAGACGTAGAGGCGAACGGGGCGCTATACCTGGAAGGTCATATTTGAAAGAAAGGAAGCACACCAGGTCAAAGCTGAGCCCACCACACCTGCTTCTTTTAACCTACATAACAAGATCTGACGAGAGACCGTGTCGAATGTGGCGCTGAGATCTAACAAAACCAGCGCCGACGTATGTCCCTCATCCAGTGCGAGCCTACGTTGTTCAGTGACAGCCAAGAGAGCAGACTCCGCACTATGACCTGAACGAAAGCCATTCTAAGAGATGTCCAGACAACTGTTTTCTTCCAGAATCTGGCAAGAATGGAATCGACGTAAGTCTCAGTAATCTTGGCAATCCATGGGAGGAGGGAGATCGGACAATAATTTTCCAATTTAGTAGCAAACCATAGCAGGCTTCTTAAGCAATGGAATCACCTTTGCTCGCTTTCAGGAATTAGGGACAGTCGCACTAGACAGAGAGTTGTTAATAAACTGTCTTAGAGGTGACTCCATTGCTTGGAACACACTACCCATAGCTCCTCCAAAGAGACCTGCGGAAATGAATCCAGAATGTGAGCAGGGGGCAGACCCAAGACAGGGTCAGAGCTCATAGCAGTTTGAGTGAAGGACAAATAAATGTTCTCCACTTTTTCAACAAAATAAATTGCCAGAGCCTCCGTCTGCTCATTAAAGGAAATCGGGGGCACTACCGGGACCCCATGCTGTATTAGACTTTTCAGTATGGAGAATATAGTTTTAGAGGGGTTGCCACTACTCCTAATTTCACCGGCAAAACAGGCTGCGCATGCTGTGTGAATGGACCTGAGATAGCTCTTCATTGCTGCTTGAAATGGCTAAGCTCAATTTCCTGTGGATTTTCTAAGTGCAGGTTCAGGTCTCCGATAACACTAAAATTAGCTGTCCTTGTGGCCAGAATGTTAACAGTGTCCACAAGTGATGACCTGAACTCTTTGGAAGGGCCAGGTGGGCGATAGATGAGGAAACCCGACATGGTATAGAAAGCGTTCAGGGCGAGCCCAAAATGGGCACACTCACAGCCAGCAACATTCTCCTTAACAAAAGAGCAGGTGTAGCAAGATTTAAAAATCATAGCAATGCCTCCACCTCTAGACTCTCTATTGAGGTTAGCAATGTTAAAGCCCTGTGGGAGGGCCAAACCGAGCACAGACTCGGAGTCAGCAGATAGCCAGGTCTGTGCTGGAAAAAGGGCATCTGGGGACTCCTCAACTAGCAGGTCGAAGATATCGGCGTGATGTTTCACTAACGAACAACAGTTTAGGCTGAGTAGTTTAATGATCTTGTTGGGACCTGGTTTGGGAGAAGGTAAAAGAGGGGCAATGACCAAGTGTCAAAACCACAAGACAGACAGCAGAAAGGGGCCTCTCTAAGAAGGGATGGGGGATGATCACAAGTACCCACCGCTTTCCTAATGTCCATGAGGGTGGTTGAGGAGTAGGTGAGCCTGGTTTTTATGAAACCGAGAGCATGCCTCGCACCTGGCGTCGTCCAGACTCGAATGGGTGCAGACGGACTTGCCTTAGGCGCGCCTTTGGTGCGCAAGTGGCGCGCCCGCTGCGTGGTCATGATCTCCTCATCTAATATAGAGAAGATCGCGAGTCTAGTCCCGCCCTCCGGAGCCCAATCAGAAGTGGAGCGCAATTGGTGTTTAAGATGCACAGATGCAGAGGAGCCCGCCCTCTGCACAAACGGCACAAGCCGAGATGGACCGGGCGCGGCTCAGAAGGTAGCGAGGGGAAAGATGCCAGCAAGCACTAGTGAGCTGAGCCCCTCTGCAGCCTTTGGAGACCATTCTTCAGGGTTGTTTGTAATGCAGCCAAACATATATGTTTAAGTGCATTATAACCTTGCGGTAAATGCTAACTTTAAAACAGCTGCTTAGAAACATGTTGTGTTTGGTGTCAAACACCTTGGAATCATACCTCCACACCAGTAACTGGTGTGGGAGGTATGATTCCACACTTCCCAAGGGAATATTTGGGTCAATGGTCTACCCGGTACCAGCTTTCTTGACCTGGGCAGCACAAAATGGATGCTGCCGGCCACAGACATGATTCTGCTCTCCTGCTACTGAGCCAAGCTCGAGCAGAGGAAGGCATGACAATAGGCATCCTGTCACAGGGAGGTGTGACCACCTCCCAGACAGGGTTGAGTGTATTGGGGCTGGGTGGGTGCTCTCTGAGAATGCCAGAAGGTCTGCACGGGGTGCACATTTGGTGTCCCTGTGCATAGTCCAGCTCAAACCAGTTCTAGGGGCCAATTTCCCCTGTTCTACCGTGAAACTGGACAAAGGACATGGGTGTAGCCACCCTTCTATTCTGTCCCTTCCCTAGGAGGGTCTACAGAATTTTCCCAAATCCTTCCCATGGGTATAAAGTGGGCTACCTGGCTACAGGACTTTAGATTTTACCTGGACAAGATTCTGCTAAGAAGAAATCAAGTACTTCGATTGCCTGCACGATGATAAATGACTGAAGAATCTCCCTTGGAGTAAATGAGTTACTCCACTGCAAAAGCAGCCACCTAAAGGGATCTGATTGGTTTGCTTCTCCTGAGCTCCTGAGCACTCCAAAGATTTGAACACAGGAGATAGGTTCCTGAAGGTCCCTGAGGTTGATCTGCCCTCTCAGTGATTCTTAAACCAGTATCCCCTGTGGGGACCGTGCAATCCAAACCCCTGTGCACCGTGTACATTTGCAGTTGCATATGCTTAGTGACAATTCCCAAGCTTGTGCATTGGACTCCGTGTATCTTCCCCCAAGAAGTATTTGCACCAAAGATTTCCAGCCTCCACTCCACGAGTTTCCTGTGGGCTGGTACTTTGTAAATTGCTTGAGGTCTCCTCGTGATCTTTGGTCCGTTGGCCTGTGGGTCCTGGTGATTGTCACCTTGTTTGTTCTTAGGCTTTCCTGGTTTCTCCAGATGTGCCCTGAATCTCCATTCCTTGGAGAGTCCCCTGGACCGTGATGGTCCTCACCTTAACCAGTATCCTCTGACTGCATGGGTTGCATTTGCCAACGCTTGTTGGTGCTCCAGCCGGACATCAACCACTCAGCTCTTACATCCTTTATGGGAGAGCTGACCTCCAGACTCTGGTCATCCTCAACATCTCCTGGTCTATGTGGCTGCAGACTAGAGTCAAACAACCCTTCTTCACTCCTGAAGCACTCAACATCAGTGGGCATTCGAGTACCGAGCCACTGGTCACAAAAAGTGACCCAGACCATGTCCCCTCTGCTTTCAGGTTCTTCTCACCTCGAATCCAGGTTTGGATTCCACCGGACGTTGGTGCAGTGAGGAAACACAGATGCACGCTCCGTACAACTCTATGGGAACTCTATAGTCCTTCTGCCCTCCTGGCAAAAGGACTTCTTTGCAGCTCTCCATTGAAAACGACGAAGGTTTCCGACACCATTTGACACCTATGCAAGTGGCTCCTCTTGAATAGGTAACACAGACTTAGAACCTCTTAAATTCTAAAGGGTTTGCTTGAAGTCCTCTTAGAAGTGTCCTTAATTTTAATTTTCCAACCGCAACTTTCCCATAGAGTTGTACGGAGCGTGCATCTGTGTTTCCTCACTGCACCTGTCCTCTGTGGGCTCCCTGTGTCACTCCTTTGGGTGGTTCCTTAGGGTCCCAGCAATTCTACCTGCTCTAGGCACTGCATCTAGTTAAGTCATTGTTGTCATACTATTTTTTTAGTATGTGGTTCGGTCTCCCCCTGGAGCCTGCTGTGTATTTTGCTATTTACGAATGTTCTATTGATTTAGTATTGTGTTCTTTGTGCCCTGGTCTTGTGTAGAGACTAGTAGAGAGTGTTATAATAATAAATACATATTTTATATAATCACTGTGTGGTTCTCCTTTCATTGAGTCATTTAGGTGGTGATATTCTGGTAAAACAAGCTGCTTTACATTCCTTCAAGTTTAAGCCTGAAGGCTGCTCTCCACAGCTACCACTAGGATAGCTTTCTAAAGGTTATCGTTCACCTCATACATCATAAGGGCCGTGTGGACTGGTACAGGGTGCCCACTTTAATTAGTGGACAGCAGATACCAGGCCACCTTCTCACATTGGTGTGTAGTGGTTGGGATTCAAGCTTGCTATTGTTTTATCAGATTAATCTCATTGAATGGTATATACAATGCAATCAAGATTAGAATAAAGTAAGTTCTACTGAACTTGGAGTTGGGTAAGCCAAGGGTCTAGCACACCCTTTCTCCAACTCAAGAGAGTTTAGTCTCCACTAAGTTAGGTAGGTGCCTACACCACAAAACACTAGTATGAGTTCTAGAGGAGAAGCCAGTGGCTCTCTGACAACTAGATACAATGTCATTTAATTTCCAGAATTGTGAGCCATATGTGCATCTAGGAAGCTGAGGACAGGGAGAACAGCAAACACCCAACTTCTCATTGAGATTTTGTTCTCAGATGACCTTAGAAAGACTCCAGAGTCTGATGAGGTAGACAGAGTGGGTGGGGCATGGAATGAGGAAAGGGCAGAACGTGAAACCTTCTTTAACCTGGAATCAAACTCTGACCAGGAGAATCAAGACGATTTTAACCTGGAAAACAAAGATCTTCCTTCAGGTGGGGGATAAGCCCCCAGTGCCCCTCTCTTTACTCCACCAGGAAGAGTACAGAGTTTGCCTGGGAGATCTAGAACTCCCTCTGTGGAATCTAATCACTCAGGAACTTCTGTAGGGACTTACATATCAAACAAAAGAGAATCCTCTTATAATAAGCAGCTCCAATTTCTTGAGATTGAGAGTCAAGCTTAGGCTCAAGATGGAGCAATTGGCTCTAGATAGGGAATCCCTAGAGCTCCAAAGAGCAAAAAGACAATTGGGACTAGAGTCCCATGATGGCAGCAACAGTCTCCCTAGATCTAGAAAATATTCTCATGATCATAGGAAACTGAACAAGATAGCCCTTCCCTATCAGAGTGGGGATGGCATCCACAAATGGATAACTGCATTAGAAAGGGGCAGTGAGATACAGAGGGTCCCTCAAAAGCAGTGGGCAGCTATATTGTGGCTCTCCTTTGCTGAAAAGGGTAGAGATAAGCTCCTCACTGTTAGAGAAGAGGATGCTGACAATTACTCAGTCATGAAGAGTGCTCTCATTGATGGGTTTGGCTTAACCACTGAACAGTACAGGATTACGTTCAGAGACACCCAGAAGGCACAGACTCAGGACTGGGTTGACTTTGTAGATTGTGCTACTAAGGCTCTGGAAGGATGGTTACTTGGCAGTACGGTGTGTGATTTTAAAGGATTGTACAATTCAATAATGAGGGAGAAAATCCTTAATATTAGCCAAAATCAGTTGTCGCATCAGTGCTTGGTTGATTCTGATCTGACCTCTCCCCACGAATTGGGAAAGAAGGCAGACAAATGGATCAGAACCAGGGTGAAGCAGAAAACTCAGAATCAAGGTGTTGACCAAAAGAAGCAAGATGCTAAAACTTCAGATAAGGGTGGGGAGAAGGGTAAAGACCAGAAGTCCACACAAAGGCCCCAAAAACCTGCATCTCGGGGGAGTCATAGTCTATCAAAGGAAAAGGCAAAAAGAAACTGTGGTGTCGTATCTGTAGAGAGAAGACACCCTGGACAAAAGATGCCAGTTGCCCAAGGGCCAAGGAATCTACTCCAGCCACCATTGTCCCTAAGGCAACTGTTCCCCCTAGCTCAGTTCCAAGTGGTGGTGCATAGAACTAGGGTATAGTAGGGTTAACCTTGGGATCTGAGATGGATTCTGGCTTAGTCAGAATTCCAACTCAGGCTGTTTCAATCTGTGATGGAAGCATGGCTATTGCCTCCTTATTTGCCAGTCCCAGTAATCTGGGCAAATACAGACAACAGCCTTTGATCAGTGGTAAGGAGGGACACAGGTACAAGTGTCACAATTGTAATTAAAGATCTTGTGGACCCTGAACAGATCATACTTGTTGAGATGTACCAAGTAACCGATGCAAGCAATGCCAGACCATTCCTTGGCAGTTGTGAATTTCACCTGGGAAAAGGTAACTGGCCCTTAGAAAGTTGTGGTAGCTGAGACCTCCCTGTAGAATGCTTATTGTGCAATGATTTGGAAACTTCAGCTTGGGATGAAGTGGAACTTAGGACACATTCAGAAATGCTTCGCATCCCTGCAGATGTGGTTGCCATGACTATGTCACAGGCAAAAATTTCTTCCACTGAACAGGCCCTGGATCCTGAAAAATGGACCAGGTGTCTTCCAAAGAGAAGGCACGAAAGGGTAAGGCAGTGTCTTCCCCCTTGCCTCAGAGTGAGGATCAGTCTCTTGAGGGAGATGATCTCAGTCACTATGAAGGAACTGTTTCAGAGGAACTTGAACTCGACCAGGTTGAGCTTGGGGACAGGGGGCCCCTCCAGGGCAGATCTGAGCCAGGAGCAGCTGCGCTGCCCCTCTCTTGAACCCCTCGGACAGCAAGCTGCTGCTGAGGCTGCTGGGAGTACCAGTTGGTCCAACAGGATCTACTGGGATGACTGACTTCTTTATTCAGAGGGTAGAGACCCCAAGCCTAGTGCTACCAGGAGGTTGGTTATACCGCGGATGTTTAGAGGCTTCCTAGTAAAACTGGCACATGACATCCCATTAGCAGGACACTTAGGCCAAAGTAAGACCTGGGACAGGCTTGTCCCTCATTTTCACTGGCCTTACATGTCAGAAGACACAAAGGAATGTTGTCACTCCTGTATCACTTGCCAAACCAGTGGTAAGGCAGGTGGTACTACAAAGCCCCCCTTGATACCACTACCTGTGGTGGGGGTTCCCTTTGAGAGGGTTTGGTATTGACATCGTTGGTCTCATGGATTCTCCAACGCGATCTGTACACAGATTCATTCTAGTGGTGGTGGACCATGCCACTAGTTATCCAGAGGCAATTCCCCTTAGAACTACCACAGCTCCTGCTGTGACTAGAGCCCTAATGGGAATATTTTCTATTGTGGGTTTCCGTAAGGAGGTAGTATCAGACAGAGATGCACACTTTATGTCTGGTTATCTGACTGCTATGTAGAAGGAGTGTGGAGTGAATTACAAATTCACCATACCCTATCACCCACAATGCAATGGGGTAGTTGAGAGATTCAACAAAACCCTCGAGCAGAATAAAAGATCTCCCTGAAAAGCTTAGGCACAGATGGGACATCCTTTTGCCCTGTCTTTTCTTTGCCTACATCAGGTTCCTCAGAAGGGGGTTGGTTACAGCCCTTTTGAACCTCTGTTTGAACATCTAGTTAGAGGTCCCTTATGTTTGGTTAAGGAGGGATGGGAATTACCTCTCAAACTACCGAAGCAGGACATAGTGGACTATGCACTTGGTCTCCGCTCCCGGATGGCTGAGTACATGAAGAATTATGCTGTGGAAGATGCACTGCTTGGTTTTGTGTAGTTGATCGATAGGTTGAAAAGTTAGTGGTTTTTAGTGGTGCTCAGCCTGGAGGCATCGAGGGTCCAACGGCGCCGGTTGAAATATTTACAAACGTGAGACTAGAGGTACTCTAGTTGCATCCCATGGTTGGCACTCATCATTAGTTGTCTTTCCTTATAATAAGAAAACGACTTTCATTCAATATTCAAAACTTGATCGTTTATTATATTTCTTAGTTCAAATATTCCATGTTTGAAAACTCAGTTCAATTTCATTACAGATCATGGTAATCATTTGCAAAAGTGTAGGCACTGTCATTTATGTGGGTCCAATGCATTTCGGGCATTGATGATAAGCCCTTCGTCAGGGAATTGACACTACAAATAATAATAATAACATAAATTAATCTGAGACCAAAAGGTAAATGTATACAGACAACAGTACAAAACGGAAATCAACATTAATCAACGAGGGATAATAATGATCAGAACAATACATGTTAAAAAAATCGTGTGTGCAAAGAGTGCATAAATGATATCCATGCAAATAGTGGCTAGGAGTGACAACGTGAGGATCAGGGTAAATAAGTAAAAACGGGCCGTGTTGGTTCGCGTTTAAACCAATTGTGTAACGGGGTTATCAGTTTACCTAAGTGAATAAGCCATTGAGTTTCAATTGCACTTACATGCCTGTTGGTCGATCGAAATCGTGTGATCTGGAGGAAGAAAAGTAAACAAAGAGAGCCGTCAGCGCCTCTGGGCGTGCGGATCTCGGTAATGCTTGCATCTAATGGCAGTGGAGTTGTAACCACTCACCTGAAGAAAATCTGGAACGGGTTTAATCGGCCGGTGGTCGTCTACTGGGGAACGCCGGTAAAAGCAAAGGTTTCCCGCGTCAGTTTCATTCAAAAACCGCGATCACGTGGTTAGTCACGTGTAATCAAGATGGTGAACAGACTAGGCAATTGCTGGTTATTTGGAAAGTATCAGCAATAGTTGAGGAGTCTCTAGAAAAAAGACTCCAAAATACTGGTGATATTACTGACCATAAAGGTATTTTTTGTTTTTTTATACCTTTATGGTCCGTAATATCACCAGTATTTTGGAGTCTTTTTTCTAGAGACTCCTCAACTATTGCTGATACTTTCCAAATAACCAGCAATTGCCTAGTCTGTTCACCATCTTGATTACACGTGACTAACCACGTGATCGCGGTTTTTGAATGAAACTGACGCGGGAAACCTTTGCTTTTACCGGCGTTCCCCAGTAGACGACCACCGGCCGATTAAACCCGTTCCATATTTTCTTCAGGTGAGTGGTTACAACTCCACTGCCATTAGATGCAAGCATTACCGAGATCCGCACGCCCAGAGGCGCTGACGGCTCTCTTTGTTTACTTTTCTTCCTCCAGATCACACGATTTCGATCGACCAACAGGCATGTAAGTGCAATTGAAACTCAATGGCTTATTCACTTAGGTAAACTGATAACCCCGTTACACAATTGGTTTAAACGCGAACCAACACGGCCCGTTTTTACTTATTTACCCTGATCCTCACGTTGTCACTCCTAGCCACTATTTGCATGGATATCATTTATGCACTCTTTGCACACACGATTTTTTTAACATGTATTGTTCTGATCATTATTATCCCTCGTTGATTAATGTTGATTTCCGTTTTGTACTGTTGTCTGTATACATTTACCTTTTGGTCTCAGATTAATTTATGTTATTATTATTATTTGTAGTGTCAATTCCCTGACGAAGGGCTTATCATCAATGCCCGAAATGCATTGGACCCACATAAATGACAGTGCCTACACTTTTGCAAATGATTACCATGATCTGTAATGAAATTGAACTGAGTTTTCAAACATGGAATATTTGAACTAAGAAATATAATAAACGATCAAGTTTTGAATATTGAATGAAAGTCGTTTTCTTATTATAAGGAAAGACAACTAATGATGAGTGCCAACCATGGGATGCAACTAGAGTACCTCTAGTCTCACGTTTGTAAATGAGTACATGAAGAAGGCATCCAAAAACCTTGAGGCTAGCCAGGAATTGTAAAAGGCCTGGCAAGACCAAAAGGCTGTTCTGACTGTATACCAGCCAGGACAGAAGGTATGGGTGTTGGAGCCTGTGGCACCAGCAGCTCTCCGATACAAGCGGAGAGGGCCCCATACCATTCTTGACCAAAAGGGAGAGGTAACTTACCTGGTGGGCCTTTGAACTCCCAGGAGCCCCCACAGGGTGCTCCATGTGAACAGGCTCAAGCCATATGTAGACAGGTCAGACATGGGCTTGCTCATGGCTACTGATGAGGGACAGGAGGAATAGAGTCATCTACTCCCTGCTCTCCTCTCACAGAACCCTGATGATGGTTTAGTTGTTGGCATAGCCTTGGCAGGCAGCCTCACTGAGCAGTAACAGACTGATTGTAGGAAAGTCCCCAATCAGTACAGATATATGTTTGCACTGGCTCCAAGTCAGACTACCTGGTGTTCACATGAGGTGGACATAGGTGACAGTCTGTCTGTTAAAAATAAGATTTACAGGTAACCTGGTCATGTCAGGGACTGAATCCGGAATGAAGTCCAGAAGATGTTGGAACTGGGATTGATTAAGCCTTCAAATAGCCCTTGAGCTAGTCCAGTAGTCTTGGTACCAAAACCTCACACCCAGAGTGGTTAAGAGAGAGATGAGGTTATGTGTTGACTACAAGGGACTCCATGCAGTCACTAGGACTGATGCTCACCCAAATCCAAGGCAGATTAACTAATTGATACTTTGGCCTCAGACAAATTCTTAAGTACAGTTGACCTGACAGCTGGTTACTGGCAAATCAGATTAGTTGAGGATGCAAAACTAAAAACATAATTTTCAACCACTAGTGGGCACTTCCAATTTGTGGTGATGCCTTATGGCTTGAAGAATGCACCTGTCACATTTCAAAGGCTGGTGAATACATTTCTCACAGGTCTAGAAACCTATAGCGCAGCCTATCTAGATATTATTGCTGTCTTTACCTCTGACTGGGAGGATCAACTGGTCCACCTGAGAAATGTTTTGGAGGCCCTGCAGAAGGCAGGCCTCATTATCAAGGGCACCAAGTGCCACCTTGTAGGTGGAGGAAAGGTTCAACCATTGCAGAGCAATATCCAAACCGTCATGGATTGGGTTGCTCTAACCACCCTGACTCAGGTCAGAGCTCTCTTGGGCCCAGATACTGAGGGATACTGGGTTACCCCATTGTTACTAAACTTGGTTACTACAGGAGGTTTGTCAAAGGTTATGGCTCCATTGTGACCCCTTTGAATTATCTAACTTTCAAAAGAATACCTAAGAAAGTTCTGTGGACAGTTAGTTGTCAAAAGACATTTGATGACCTGAAGCAGGCCATGTGCACTGCTCCCATTCTGCAAAGACCTGACTATTCCAAACAATTAATTGTTCAAACTCATGCATCTGAGTTGGGGCTAGGGGATGTTTTATCACAACTGAATGAATAGGGTCAGGATCAGACAGTAGCTTTTATTAGCAGAAGGCTGACCCCCAGAGTGAAACATTGGTCAGCTATTGAGAGGGAAGCCTTTGCTATGGTTTGGGCTCTGAAGAAGTTGAGTGTGAGAAGTTGGCACTATTCTAGTGGTACAAAAGAGGGTGGTGATGGACGGAGCATCTGAACCAATCAAACACTCACACCCAGTCAAAGGATCTGGGTTTAATCCATCACCGTTCTTTATCCCATACAATAGAACGAGTAATCGTCCTTTCCGGAGAAGGTGGAGTCCCGTCAGCTGCAGCCAGCGTTTCGAGCGGAGTGGAGCGTAGCTGAGGGCCGAGAATAGAGCAGAGCGGAGCAGGGTGGAGGACTCATCCGGAAGTCTGAAGACTGAAAGTCAGTGTCGGGGGCTGTGGGGCCATCGCGGGACCTGAGCATATCGTGCAGGTTAATGTGATCCCGTGCCCCCCCTTGTACTCCCTCGCGGCCGCTCCCGGCTCTCTGGCTATTTGCGCTCCTCCCAATGTCCCGTGGCTCACAGCACATAGCGTACAGCACACCCGACCCCACCCCGCTCGCCCGCACACGAACCATAAGAACCAGAGTGCGGAGGGGGGGGAAGAGGAGGAAAGAGGGCCGATACATCAGGAGAGAGATAGTCCCAGCGCAGACTCACGCTGAGCCGAGTGAACGAGTGAACAGGCTCAGAAGAGGAGGCAATTTTGCGTCTAACAGTAGGCAGAAGGCAGAAGGCAGAAGGCAGAAGGCAGGCAGTGGGGCGGCTCCCCTGTGGTAACTGCCGGGACCAGGGCGAAGGACAGAGCACTGTCGATGCCGAGCCGATCAGAGAACAGTGCGGAGAACATAGAGATAACCGTCACGGAAGACCAGAACCGGAGCAGCAGCAGTAGGGTAGATGGTAAATGGTCTGAACGGTCTGACAATAACTAAGTTGCAAGAGTGTGCAGTCCAACGTTTCTCTGCTCACTACCCTCTGCAAGTCGAAATTCAAAATCTACACAAACCGACAACAGGCCCCCTACTATCCCACTAAAGATCCTCCCACCATCTCAATTTGTGACCCTAGCTGATACCCTAACACTACGGTAACTGAAAGGAGAAGGGGTGCAGGCTCCGCAAACATCCATATTCTCTCCCTATGATGAGGTCAGGGAGAGTTAGAACAGACCCCACAGCCAAACCAAACAAAAGAAAACAACCACATCGCAGGAAAATGAGTGAAGAAATAACCCACTCTTCTGACGAGGATACACTAGAGGAGCCAGACACCACTGTTAACGCCTTCATCCCCAAGACGCCACAGAAAATCGCAGGCCTTAGAAACTCTAAGATCACAGACTTTTTAATCCCATCTACATCAACAGCTCCTCCGGCACTGCAGGCACAGACTTTAAAGAGTGTCATCAGCATCAAGAGAATGTCTCAGTCGGTGACTTCGTTAACAAAAGCCCTGCGGCTCCAGAACAATACCCAGAGTAATAATCTACAAGAGACCACACAAAGTCCTTGGAAAATCTTCGCAAAAATCCAATCGAAAGGATGAACCAATACACAGTGAGAGCACAAATAAATACAAGGGTGGAAGATAACGAGAGCAATACCCACATTGATTTATGCGCAGAGCACTCAGATGGCACAATGGAATTATTAAACGCACCAAATGCACCAGAGATGCGGCGCTCATTAAGTCTAGGTTCATACTTTGGTTCCGTGGCTCATGACTATGGGTCAGACACTCGATCAGCCCCAAGAACGGATAATAAGGACTCATTGGACAAGGTCACAATAGACAATGAAAATATGGATCAACTAATAGGTGAACAGATGAACCTCAACGGCCAAACACATCCAAAAGAATGCCCGCCAGGCACAGAGGAAACAAAAAAGTACAACATCACACCAAAACTCACGGCACGTCCAGAAACGCAGGAAGTAGCCAACTACTCCGGTGTTGGCATTCCAATAAACAGCCAAATGCCTAACAGTAAAAAATCAAATGGCCCGTTTGGGCTATTTCCTCTTCACTTCATCATTTCTACACCGATCAAAACAACTTCGCCAAAGGGCCCTATGCCCAGGAGCAGAACTGAAAACCAAACACTTACACCAGACACGGGTCCGGGCGGAAATTCACGAGATCCACGAGACCCACAAGGTCCAGGCTCAGCAAGGCCCAAACTAAGGGACACAGCTCGGAGTAGTCCCCTTGAATCCAGATATCTTATAGATAATAGTTTACCTGCTCAAGCACCATTATGGCCGCCATTTATAAGCATCATGGAAACCATCTCTTCAGCCCTTCTTCAACACTCTGAAAAGTTGGAGTCACAGATAGACATTCTGCAAATCTTAGCATCTCACGTTGTGGGCATAGACAAAAAGATACTTGAGCTAAACTCCTTCATTGAACGGGTACAGAAAGACCCACACACACAATGACAATGAACCAGCTCAAAGTTTTACCGGCCATCTTAACTGACATTCTGTCAGAAGTACAACACAAAACAAATGAAGTCCACAATTCTTCCAAAATCCCGGGTATGGGAACCCCTCCCGAATGCTCGATAAGTGCAACAAGTAGCTCTACATCATATAGTGAGGAGACAAGGGCCGACTAAATGGAAGGCAGTCCAACACACCATCCCACAATCGCGCAGCTTGAAATTACCGAAATCACAACAGCTCATCGTAAAGGATATGAGGACCCAGCCAACACAGGGAGAGAAGATTTCGGACCATCACAAAAAAATGGGAAACAATTCAACAGAGGTACGGAAGATCTGGAAAATCTGGGGAGAGAAGACCCGGGGATACCATCCAACGGGCCACAAAAACATACCAACCCCTTAACAAAGCATGAACGTAAGAGACTGAGGAAAGCCAGACAAAAAAAGCACCAGGGCAAAAAAGAAATAGCCCCAAATAATAGGGGCCAGGATCAAGATCTTAAAAAAATCATTAACCCAAAAATGACCATAGGCACAACATCGCAAGGACAGAATCGTAAAGAGATGCTCAATAAGGACCAGGAAGAGAAAGGGGACTGCGGGCAGATTCCCCCGCCTGTGATTCCGCTCCTGAAAGTCACATCAATAGAAAACGTCAGTAACCAAAGAGCCTCGAATATAATACAATATCATACAACAACGCAACTGGCGGTCGGCCCACCAGCACAGAAGCTGCACGTAGAACAGAAAAGTATCTCACACTACTTTCCGAAAATGGTAACGGTGCAAAAAGAAAAACTTCCAGCAACTGAGCAGCAGCACAGATTCGCCACACAAGGCCCAGAGTGCCCAAGACCCGAGCAGCCCGCTTTTGACATCAAGCCAGTAATCCAGTCGAATGTCCCAAATCAGGGCAGACCAGCCAGGACACCAAAAACAATCTGGCCCGTGGATCAGAAAGAGGAGCCAGATCCAACCTACCCAGCTGGCTCAATAACACACTAAATAATCCCACATTGTAGTTCCAGGGAAAAGCATGATATTCTTAACCGGAGTGCCATTTTAAAACTCTCTAATCTGTTTGAAAATTTAAAACATGTGAATACAAACCACATAGAAAGCATTGAATTCAAACCAATCCCTAACATAAACGGGAGAGAAATGACAGTGGCGACATGGAAGGACCCCGAAATAGCCAAAGAAGTTTGGCTACACAAAGAAGAATTCGCCAAATGGGGAATCGAAATCAGACCAGTGCCACTAGAAAGATACCCGGACCCACTCTCCATGTTGGCGGAAGAAAGATCCAAACCAGACGGCGGAATACTCAGGGGGGCCGTTGGTGGTATGGACAGCAGTAAGTGAGGATAGTCCAATTTACGTATCATCCATCATGGCCAGTCAGGAGCATCCATAGAGTGTCGCCAAATCCTACCCCCAACGCCAAATCCACCGGAATTAAGGAGGGTGGAAGCATGAACACAGACTATGAAAGCATGCTCGTGGAACATAAATGGATTGGGGGTAAAACAAACAACGCAGAATTAATGGCATTTTTAAAACAATTCGACATTATTCTATTGCAAGAAACCTGGCTAACTGTATCTCAGCATATAGATGGCTTCAAAGAAATCCAACTACATGCCATCAAAAGAGGCCTTTCAGGAAGGGCAGCTGGAGGCCTATCGAATCGATTTACTTGAACACCGGTATCCCTTGGACCTATGTTGCCATCGACACAGCACAACCATGGATCCAGTGTATCAAAATCGAGCTGATGTAAGAATCTGGCAAAGGACCGCAGGGGGCCCGAGAGACTTGGTCAATGATAATCTGCAATATTTATATACACCCTGATTCTAAGAACAAATCAGAGAAAATCCTGACCTTGAAAGCCCTCATTAAATCAATGCAATCCATCTACCCACAGGCGGGGGTGGCTGTGTCAGGCGACCTGAACATGTTCTAACTACAAAAGGACCATGCACAAAATATGAATCAAAACAAATGAAATGGTAAACCCATCCCTCCTATGATAACAAATAATCGAAAAAAGGACAAGATCGGTCGGTGTGCCCTAATGTTCGCAGAGGTCGGAATGATTGCCTTGAATGGCCGTTTTTCACAAGATCAGCCAGCATCCTCAACTAGAATAGTCAAACAGGCTCAAGTTGTCCTAGACTATACCATAGTGGACCTAGAGGTTTTACAAACCATCGCTACCTATAAAATAATCCACAAATTGGAGAGCGATCACAGTCTGCAATCATACGAATTTAGCGTCCAACACATAAGGGCCCCAGCATGTAAAACTTTGACCGAATCTCCAAGTCTCTACAATCTTAAGTGACTAGCATGGAACGGAAAGAACGTAAAAGAGATAATGATACATGTTAAAAGAGTCCACACAGAAGTCACCGGTGAAGATCCATCAGCACACCAGGATAATTGGGAAAAATTGATTATTAGCCTAACAGATAGATTTGACTTGTAGTTACAAAAGAAAATAATGCAAAGTACCCAAGGCACAACTGGGCTCAATAGTGTGCAAGAAAAGGATTTTAAATCAAGAAATTAGAAAGCTACAAGCAATAGCCAAGACTAAGGGAGAAGACTCATTGCGACAAATCTATAAACTAAGACAAAACCATAAAAAAGATGTTTGGGCGGAACAATCAAAACACCAAACAGAAACTTGGCAATTATTACTAGAAGCTAGTAAATCTAATAACAACAGGAAATTTTGGGCAGAAATCAATAAAGTAGCAAACGGAGCTGCCCAGGATTTCAACACAAACATTTTACAGGAAGATTGGATCCAGCACTTAGAGCAATCTCAAAAAAATAACTTCTCAGCATGGAAGCTAGACTATCAGACCCTTCATCAAAACGAAAATCAAGCAGCAGATCAACAATTCGATGAAAGCTGGATAACGCCATCCCAAGTACTAATGGTACTAAAAAAACTGAGGTCAAAAGGGGCGCCAGGCCCAAATGGTTTACCAAACGGACTTTATAAACAAGACCAACATTTCTGGACAGACTATCTTACCCCTCTATATAACAATGCTTTTCAAACTGGAAGCATACCTCCATCATGGAGAGGCAGCATTTTACATCCAATCTTTAAGGCTGGCACAAGGTTCGATCCTGCTAATTATAGACTGATCGCGCTCATAGACGTTGAGGCCAAAATATATGCCTCAAATCTTTTGAGGGCTCTGGAAGACTGGGTCAGTGCAAACAAGATTCTTTGATCAACCAGACGGGTTTCAGGCCCGGAACCAACACATCATGCAACCTGCTGGCATTAAACCTTTTGGTAGATAAAGCAAGGGAAAAGTCCACTAAGCTGTACACCTGCTTTGTAGACCTCATAGCGGTGTTCGACACAGTTCAGAGAGAAGCTCTATGGCAAAAGATGGCCAATTGGGGAATACCATCGAAGCTGCTGCGGGCCATCATAAACTTATATTCATCCACATGGGTTAGGATAAAATTAGGCGACGGCAACAGCACAACAGAAAAAATCCCTTCCCATGTTGGCCTCAAGCAGGGATGTGTGTTGGCACCTACCCTCTTTAACATCTTCACTGCGGACTTGGACAAGTGCATCTTGGAGATACAAAGCGACCCCCCGAAGTTAGTCCACCATCAAATCAGGAGCATACAGTATGCAGACGACATCGTACTTTGCAGCCAGACCCCTTTGGACTTACAACGTTCCATCATGAAGTTGCATGACTACATCAGTGCACAAGGGTTGCAAATTAACTACAAGAAAACGAAGATCGTCTGCTTTGCATCGCGGCCGGGGAGGCAATCTTTCAAATGGCACATTGCGGGCAATACAATAGAACAGACCCTCTCTTACAAATATCTGGGAGTAGTGGTCTACTCGAGGTGGACTGTAAAAGATCACCAATTATACAGAAAGGCACAGGCTAACAAACTACGGTTCGCCGTAAATTTATTAAAAACCAAACTAAAATGTCCATCCAATTCAAACCTGTTGAAGGTGATTGCGGCGAAGTTTTTACCATCTCTCACATACGGGTCAGAGTTATACAGGGGAAAATATGCAAACTTCTTGAATTCACAACAATCAGAGCTGTTTAAATACATCTTTCAGATTCCGAGGTTCGCATCACAAGCTCAAATTCGCCTGGAATTCGGGCTACTAAATCAGCACCAAGTCAGACAAGCGGCCATATTAAAAACATGTTGGAAATTAAGAGCAGCACAAGAAGACACGCTGATGGGTCTCTGTTGGATTGAAGTGAACAATCAGACAAAGGCAAAAAACGCCTGGAAAACAGTACTGGAAGATGCACTGTTAAACCTTAACATGGAAAAGGCATGGAACACCAACCAAACTTTCGCGGTTTTTAAAAAATCAGCCAACGGTGCTGCAAAGAAAAAATCCTGGCTAATAGACAAAGTCGCAATAGCGGAAAAAAAACACGGTTGGATGGTGCTGGCCACGTATGAGAAAAGGGAGTCGCAACCCTACTTAGTCAATCATATAACACCAGCCATCCAAAAAATACTACTTAGTTTACGGCTGGGAACCTACACTTCAAAAGACCAGACTCCCGCATGGAAGCAAACTTGGCAGACTTCTGACTGTTGACTATGCGGCCAAGCGGAAGAAACACTGATTCATATACTGTGCATCTGTCCATCTTTGACAATCCAAAGACACTATTATCTACTCCACATATTTTGTTTATTTCAAATTAGAACATGCCGCCCGTCGGTCATGTTAGCATTGAACAGTTTCCAGTTGCAGACAGATTGTAGGGCCGCCAGATTTTTTCAAAAGGCATCACACTTAATACTGAACACTGAGAAAAAGGAGATCAACGGCACAAAATCGAAGGAGCGAAGCGCAATGAACAGAGACAATGAATCCCCGCTTTTAAAAATATTACCCATATAGACATTACAGAATGCTTTCTTTTTCTTTTACCTACTTGCCAGTCTGAACACTCTCTTTTTTTAATTTTCAATAATTTTCATTTATGCAAAAAATGGTAAAGGTTTTAATTAACTACATACAATAAAAACGTACTTACTCTTTAGCCCACTCTGCCACCCCAGTTTAGACATGGCCATATGCAAATCAGTCTGACCCTGTGCCTCATGGGAACAGTCCAGCCCAAACTGCCAAGCCATGCCTTCCCTGGACCGGAAACAAGCTTCCTAAGACCAGTTTCTGGCATTTCAGCCGTCTTCAGCCAGACTTGCTTGAATCCAGTAGCATAGTAAGCAAGGGACTCGCGTCTGAGCATACCCTGACAACTTATGGCAAACAAAGCGGTACCAAAAGGGGGTGGTGATGGACGGAGCATGTCTGAACTGGGGTGGCAGAGTGGGCTAAAGAACGGTGATGGATTAAAGCCAGATCTGTTGACTGGGTGTGAGTGTTTGATTGGTTCAGATGCTCCGTCAATCACCACCCCCTTTTGTACCACTATTCTAGTGGGCATCTTGCACCAGTCCAAATGACCCTTATTGATGGTAGGTTTAGACTACCTTTATAGAAAGGTATCCTAGTGGTAGCTGTGGAGAGCAGCCCTCATGCTAAGTCTTGAAGGAATGTAAAGCAGCTTCCTTTACCAGTCTATAATCTCATGAATGATCAAATGAAAGGAGAACCACACCAGGTATATATAAAAATAGATGTATTTATTCTAAACACAATCCTCTAGTCTCTTTATGAGGCTAGAGGCAAAAGTACAATACAGGAACTAAATTAGCACACAGTAAATTAGCACAGTATACGTTTTGCCCTAGGGGCCTCACAAACCATATACTAAGAAAGTGGTATAAGTACCGCTCAGAGCATTGAGACAAGGCATAGGGCCTGTAGAACCACTGGGGCAACCAGGAACCACACAAGGTAAGGGACGCAGGAGACCCACAGGGGACGCGTGCAGTGTCTAAACAAAGCCGCAAATCACCATTGACTTCTTTGGAGAAAGTTACAGTTAGGCGTTTAAAGAATAAGGACACTTAGGAGTAGACTACGGTAAAACCCCTTCAGTACTGGGCACTTTGAGAGTAAAGACCCACAGAAGCAATGAAGTATTCATGTTACTTCACCCAGGGAAGCCTGGTGCATAGGTGTCTTTTCATGTCAGGTTTTGTCGTTGTTTCCTATGCAAAGAAGTGCAGCAGGCGACCAGGTGAAAAGTGTCCGGATGGATCCAAGGGTGGATCAGAGATCTGAAGAACCTGAAAGTAGAGGGGTCAGTGTCTGGGTCAGTAGCCAGTAACCAGGAAGGCAACAAGAACATGCCAGCCAATGTTGGGTGATTTCAGGTGATGTAAATGAAGATTGACTCTTCAGCCACGAGGACCAGGAGGCGTCAATGACAAACAGGAGCTGGATTCGAGCTGTCCCATATTGGATGTAGAGTGCTGCAGCATCGGTATCCGAATTGGATCCAACAAGCTTTGGCAACAGCAATCCATGCAAGCTGCAAAGATTGGCTTCGGAGCAGACCAGCAAGGTCTGAGGGACTCACCCTTTGAAGGGGAGTCAGGGCACATCTGGAGCAAGCAGGGAAGCCCAAGAAACAAAAGAGATTCCTTCACGGGGACACACTAGTCGGTGGACTAGGTATCACAACGGAGCCTCGAGCAGAAATGCAGGAAGCGGGCCCACGGAACACCCGTGGAGTGTAGGCCCACAAGTTTTGGTACAATAGGTACTGAGACCTTGGACCATAAGTAGCCCAATGCACAACTTTGGAAAATCTCAGGAAGTTGCTGCACTATCAAATGTGCTGGGTATCAAGGAGTTCCGGTCCCATGTCTCTCGTGATGGCTACAGGTCTCAGCTTTGCTGCGGACTTGTGTCCACCTTGGAAATGTCTGGAAGTCTGTGTCCTGTGTCACAGATTCTTCGGGATCTGGCGGGAGCCTATAAAATGCAGACCAGCAAGATGCTTCTTTGGTGCCAGTTTGAACAGGGGAGTCACTCCTTGTCCCCAAGGGAGATTTCTCCCGTCTTCCAGTCAAAATGGAATGTCGAAGGTCAAAGATATATGTTACAGAGTTTTGTCCAGGGTAATCTAAAGTCCTAGGGACTGGGTTCCTATACTTATACTAAGTTTAGGGGTTGGACTAACTCTAAGATCCCACCTATGGGAGGTCCTGGGGAGGGGGTGGTTACACCACTTCCCCTTTGTCCAGTTTTACGCCAGTGCTGGGGCTGAGCGCCACAGCAACTGGTTTGAACTGGGAAATGCATGGAGCACCTTGTGTGCCCCAGGCAGAGTCTGAAAAGCATTCATTGAATGCAACCCTCCCTGCCACAATACACTAAAGCCTGACTGGGGAGGTGCCAGCACCTCCCTGGGCAGGAAACCTATTGTCCAAGCCGCCCATGCTGGAGTTCTGTCCAGCATCAGGAGGGCAGACTCGTGTCTTTGGCAGCAGCATCCATTTTGTGATACTGGGGTTCTGTTTAACTTTAATCGGGTGTCCGAGTAACTACATGTCTTCTCCCACTGATGATGTTGTCATCAGTGATGTCATCAGTGATGTCATTTGAGATGTCATGAGTGATGTCACTGACCATGTCATGAGTGATGTAATATGTGACATCATCAGCAGTGGATTGCGGGCGCGCGAGTTATAGTTAGCTGAGATATCTATAATGGGGGAATATCAATGGTTTTGTATGAGTGAAATGTCCAGCTAACTATAACATGTGTGAAACCTATGGTTTTTTCATTGAATTTCTAAGGTTTTTTTAAATGATAATTCGTAACTATAACGTGGCTGAAACCTATGGTTTTTTCAGAGAATTTCAAAGGTTTTTTAAATGATAATTTTCAAATGTATTAATTATTATATGTCTTTCTTTTTATACTAATTTCTTTAAGTTCTATTATAAATATTTATGTTTATTTTATTTTATAAATTATATTTTATATTCTTAATGTAAAATAATAACAAAACATTTTTTTTATTCATTAATTTTTCTTTCAATATATTAAAATTAAATTCTTAAGAAATTTTTTTTGGGGTGTAATCGCACCACACGCATACGGTAATCGCACCATACTTTTTATTGTAAATAGTCCTCTGCGCGTATCAGTGTATACATTACGCATACGCTTTCACGTTGCGCGTCGCATCTTCGCTTCCGCGTGACATCATGTACGACGCTCCGTACGCGGCGAAAGTTTCTAATTGTTCAAAAACATATATTTATGTATTTAATGTACATATTGAGGGAAGGCATTATGTAGGATAATAATGAAACAAGTTTTTTTAACTTTTAATAAGCGTATATTACTTTTAAAAGCAATTACGCAAATCGCAGAGGTACATCGTACGTACTCGCATCTTAAGAGCACCGTAAGAGCACTGTAAGCGTATGCAAAGTCATGTGACCATAAAAGGAGAGTTTTGATTGGTTCATAATACTTCCTATTCCAACTGTTGAAAGACCCCTCTCATTTTAATCATTCTACTTCGACTTTCCCAGGAGACATCTATTCTGTGGAGCTGTAGTCTTTTACAACCAAACTCTACAATGGCTGCTCTTTTTGAGACTTCATCAGTACATTCCTCTAAGGAATAATTTGTTACTGAGCCACCTCAGAAAAAGAGAAAAGAAGCTTTCATTTGGAAGTTTTCTTCATTTCCAGAGGGACAGAAAAAGGTGAATGTACCGAAAGTGACATGCAAGATCTGTGAGGTTACACTTTCCAGGGCTGATCCCACTAAAAAGTACTCTTTCGGGACAGCCTCAATGGTTCTCCATGTCAAAAATTGCCATCCAAATAATTATGGAAGGATGGCAACACAAAGGTTCCAGGAGAACCCTCAACCTGCAGTTCCTTCTACCTCAACTGCACCACCACCTCCTCCGAGCAGTCCGCATCCTATTATTATGCCTCAGTTTGCAGATCTTACAATTCATTGTAAATTTTGCAGAGAACTACTTTGTTACGGAGAGCAGTCTATTCACCTCTTTGTGAAGAGCAAAGAAGAGCACCGTTGCCCAAAACAATAATATATTTTTTCTTTCTTCTTCCTGTTCCAAGTTTTTTTGTTTCCAGTTTCATTTTTTTGGTTTAAAAAACAAAAAACAAAAAAATTGCTGAAAAAATACAAAAAAAATAGAAAACTAAAAAGAAAAAACCCACTTCTTTTCAAAACTCCTCCACTGGCTTAAACAAAGAACTATATTTTTATATTAGTGTGTAAAACTTTGTCAGAATGAATGTGTAGTGTATAAATGAACAAATGAATTAGTAGTGTATGGTGAATGTGAAAGTGCAAAACTATAAGAGAGTGCTACAGCATAAATGAATAAGGTGTTTACCTATACTATACTGTAGTACCTCCAAAGCACTTCAATGTAACACATCCATATAAATATGTTAGTATTCTATACTTCAATTTGCACTGCTAGTGAAACTGCCTGGTTGAATTTGTATGTGTTAGGAGTATTTTTACAACCCCTGTACCTCTTTTATACATCTTTTCCGTCACTTTTGTGATGCAGCGGTGTTGCAAAAGATGTACCATAGTACCTGATATTTACAATGTAATGCACATTCTAAAGCCCTGGGCCAGAAAGAGACTTTCCTGCACGGGGGGGGAGGGGGGCGAGTGGAGGTGTTCTAGCATAGGAACACCTCCTAAAAGTTACTGAGTGCAAATCTATAATATTTCATTCAGTCACTTTTAGGCCTATGCTACGTCGAAACCCTGCACCTGCTTGAAACAGGTGTAAGGATTGACACAGCTTTGTGAGCATAGAACCCCAAGAGCATTGCTGGAGCTGCGTTGCACTTGGAATGCAAGTCAAGCAATGCACCACCTTCACAACACAAATACATCAGATATCTGTGCCGTTTATGCTCCATAATACACTACATTGTAAATACGGTGCATCCATTGTGCTGATATCACAGTGCACAATAACTGCCATATCTCTGGGAATGTACTTATTGTACATCTGCTGATAACTGTTTGAATGTAGTGTACTACACACTAATCAATGAGTCACTACAAAACTAACAGGAATGACAGAGTGTTTGGTGGAAGTCTAAGGATAGAGACTGGGGAATTCAAAATATAAAAGGTAAATTTGCAGGTGCATAGAACAGTACATGCATAGTAAATAGGAGTTTGAAGCAGTCCATATACTAAGGCTTACTTTGCTCCATAATTACCTGGGTACTGACTGCGTGATTACAGTTCTGCAAAGAGAGTGCATGACTGAATTTATAAAAGCTTCAGTTTTACCACAGTACATATATAAGGAAATACTGCTCAATGGTTCACTACAATATTGAAACAGTAGTGTGAGAGTGATTGTGAAAGTCTAATGATACAGACTGGACAATTGAATGTATAAAAACAAATGTACAGCTACATAGAAGAGTGCATGCATACTCTATACAGTTTAAAACAGTACATGGCCTAAGTCCTACTTTGCACCATGATAACTTGAGTACTGACTGGATAATTACAGTTCTACAAGGAGAGTGTCTGTCTGAATTTAGAAGAGCTTCAATTTTAGCACAGTGCATACATAAGGGCATTGTGCTGAATACTTCACTACAATACTGAATCAGCAATCACAAAGAGTTTGCTGGAAGTGTAAGAATATAGACTTGATAATAAAACCTATAAAAGTCAAGTTTCCCATGCATAGAAGACTGCATGCATAGTGTATAGTAGTTTGAAGCAGTCCATGCCCTAAGGCCCACTTTGCACCATGACTACTTGGGTACTGGCTGAATTATTACAATTCTGCAAGGAGTGTGTCTGGCAAAATGTACAGCAGCTTCACTTTTAGAACAGTGTATACATAAACACATACTACTGAATGGCTCACTACAATACTAAAATAGCAGTGCCAACATGTTTGGAGGAAGTGTAAATATACAGACTAGGCAACTGAAAGTTTAAAAGCCAAGTCTACAGGTGCATAGAAAAGGGCATTCACTATTTAATAACCTTGCCAAAGACCCAACCTTCATGGATAAAAATTGCCCCCGAGATTTGGCCCCCCGGGAGGCTAATTAAGAATAAAATGTATTTTTAGTTTTTTTTACCTATACGCGTACCCCGCGATTTCTTATTCATTTACTTTTTTTTAAATTGGGAGCCCAAAGATCCATGTGGGACTTCCTAAGCAGGCCTAGAAGGTCAGGATCTTTCCACACTGCCCCCTTTCCTTTTTTTTGCAACTTTGTTGTACTGTTTTCTTGTGACTCGGTTCTACCGAGGCACAAGATGGCTGCCAACACTTCCTGGTTTGGAGTGTTGACAGACAGTGACATCCAATCAGCAAGCAGCTCGTGCTTGTAATTGTACGGATTTCAGTACGAGTGCTGTACTTCGTCCCTAGATAGCGCTATGATTTTACTTTTGATTTTCTCAGGAACTACTCAACGGATTTACACAATTTAACAAAAAGCACAATCTGCGAACCGAACTCTACCTCTCTGCCAAATTTGGTATGATTCCGTTCAGCCGTTCGGGCAGTAGCCCTGGCTAAAGGTCCCTATAGAAAATTGCATGGGGAAAACACGTTTTGGGACCCTCCTTTTTTCTTGGCCCCCACTTCATGAATCACCCCCAATCTTTCAGGGAAGGAGCGGAACCGAGTAGGCCATTTTCTTGGAGAAATTCGCGAAGATTCGTCCACCGGCGCCAAAGTTATTCCAAATAGAATGTTGTGGATTTCCTATGGAAAGTAGGTCCTAACTATATCTACCTACTGGCGACCGCCAGTAGGTAATATATTTATATATATATATTACCTACTGGCGGTCGCCAGTAGGTAGTTATAGTTAGGATTGTTTTCCATAGGAAATCCGCAACATTCTATTGGGAATAACTTTGGCGCAGATTGAGGGATCTGCCTGTAATTTTCCTCAAATTTGCCTCCCTGCGCTCCGCTCCTTTCCTGAAAGTTTGGGGGGGATTCGTAAAGCGGGGGCCAAGACAAAAGGGGGTCCCAAAACGTGTTTTCTCCATGTTAATTTCCATAGGGGGGTTGGACTCACTTTTAGCCCTAAATTTGGCAAAATTGTAGGGACTGGTAGCCCGATGTGCCTTTGCTATGTCTCAAGATATGTGCTCCAGTGGATTTTGAGTAATTTAGTTTCAAAAAAATATATATATCTATAAGCGCACCCCGGTATGCGCACCGGGGAGCGCACCGGGCGCGCTACGCGAGTTCGCGCGCGGAAAGCTGATTGGCTCTCGGGTGTCTGTCAACATTCCAAACAGTCCGGAGTGGCCGCCATCTTGTGTCTCGGTAGGATCGAGACACAAGAGGTGGCAAAAACAAAGGGGGAAATGACCATAAGGGGGCAGGGTAGACCTCCCCTGACCCCCTAGGTTTGATGTGGAGGCCATAAAAGGGCCCCGCGGGGCAAAAAATAATTTTAAAAAAATGCCGATTTTCGCGGGGGGCGCCCGGTACGTGCACCGGGGAGCGTACCGGGGAGCGTACAAAGGGGAAAACCCAGTGAAACAGTAAAATAATAATTTAAAGTGCTTAGAGGTAGGGTAGCTTTGAATAGAGTTGTTGTGTTGTGTGGGGGATTTAAGTACCAGCATGTAGGTACCAATACAGAATCTTAAATTCAATGTACACCGTCTCCTCTGTAGAAGGAAGTAACTATGATCAAAATTACTATGTAACACAAAAAAGTTGCACAGTATACTATAAGTCTCACTTTATATTATATTCATTTTGGTACTATTTCATGAATTACATATAAAAAAGAATAATGTCTAGAACAATTTTTAATTCTTAAATAAAAATGTATTGCTCTGATTTTTCAAAATTTAATAACACTTCCAACATTATATCGTCAGGAATGTCCTCATTTTTAGTCCATGATTCCATTTCTTCCACACAATTAACTAACTCTTCGTCTAGAGACTGATCCATAAAGTCAAAGTCTTCCTCAGGATTGTTTTCAAGAACTATTTCGAAAGAAATATTTGCTTCTCCTTCCATTTTCGTGCTGTAAATTGTATAAATATATCAGTAGAGTTAGGGCAGTGTTGGGTTTAAGTTTAGACAGGTACTTGTGAGTTTTTAACAATGAAGTTATCTTTCGGCAGTGTATGGTATCAGGCAGGAAGTAGAAATATCAAAAAAGTGTATGTGATGAAGCCTAAGTAATTTCATAATTATACCAGAGAAGCCTAACTCAATCTATAACTATAATAGAGAAGCTTATCTCAATCTATAACTATAACAGAGGGACAGTAAATAACTATCAGAAAACGTTTTTACAAATTAACTTAAAGTGCCCCTTACAAATTAACAACTTACCTTATTAAATGGTGATGAAGATAAATGGAGAAAATTCTTTCAAGATGTACCTCAGGTAGGTGTAGTCAAAATGGCTGTGTTTCCCTCTCATTTTTCATTTATATTCATGTACATAACCAATCAAATGTCAGGAAAAAAAAGTAGAAAATGAAAGTAACATTTTAATTGGTTGTAATTTCTAACACTTCATATGTGTTTTTGTCAGGTAATTTACCTCAGGATATTTAGACAGGGCTACAGCCCAAATGGCTCAATGGAATTCCACCAAATTTGAGAAAATGGTAGGGACTGGTATGTAGTAGCGCCTATTCTATATTTGGTGAAAGTCTCTCCAGTGCTTTTTATGTAAATTAACTACCTAATGTTTTGGGGAGCGCTTCCCGGTGCGCGCCCCGGTACGCGCACCGGCAGCGCTACGGGAGTCCTCCATCTTGTGTTTCGGAAGATTTGAGACACATGATGGAGGATAAACAGCGTGGGGTTTGGGTAAAAGGGGGCATGGTAGACACTCCCTGACCCCCTAGGTTTTCTGAGGGGTCTTAGGAGGCACATATAGGCCCCAAAAAAACAATGTTCTTTTACATTTTCGCGGGGGGGGAGCGCCCGGTACGCGCAGCGGAAAGCGTTTCGGGGAGCGTACTATGGTGAAAAACAGTGAAAAAAGTTAGAGTAAAGTAATCATTTTGAGTGATCAGAGGTAGTGTAGCCCTGAAAAGAGCTTTTCGGTTCTGTGGCTGATTTAGGTACCTACAAGTAGGCTCGGATGCACAGTCTTAAATTCAGGAGGAATATTCTATTCCCCTCATCTGAGAAGTGCACACCATCTCCTCTGTAGATATCTTGCATGTTGTAACGCAAGTTATTGTTGTATATTGAACCCATTCCATAGTCTCTCATGTAAGCAGAAACAGATTTATTCACATGTTTCCGTGCTTTCTCAAATTGTGGACAAAATTGGTTGGACCACTTCCATTTCTGTCTTTGGCATATATTGGAAAATACCAAGGCAGTTTGAAGAAAAAGTGCCATCAATTGCTCAAAGGTGTCCTTTAAAAGCAATTCCAGACCTACCCCAGTCAAAGTGCCTAAGTCATTTCCACCACAGTGCAGAATTATGAGGTGAGGGTGTGGCAGATGCAAAAAGGTTTTCACCAATGGTATCAATTGATGACATCTCAATCCTCTTTGGCCAATCCATTTTATGTCTACATTTGGTAAGTCAAGGTTATGAAAATTTCTGGTAGCTGCATACATTTGAGCCCAGTGGATGTAGCTATGTCCAATATTCCAGACAGAATACATGGTAAGAGGAGGTTCTGGTGCAGTCAGATGAAGCGTAGGAATGAAATGGCAGTTGGAACAGTAGGAGTTTGTAAAAAAAAAACTGTGGAGTTTCAGTGCTCTTGAATGACAAGCAATGATTGGTGGATTCAGATAGTTGAAAACTGGAAGTTAGGGTGCATGGTTCTGTGAAAAAAGTAATTTGAATGGTTAAGAAAAAGTCATTTAAAGAAAGATTGCAGCGGATAAGCTGGTGTATTGAGAGGTCAAACATCCTTGCTAAGTTCATTTGCAACATTGTAGATTAAACTTTTAAACCTGAGAGCTCAGTGAGGAAGGAGTTGCTATGGTAACAGGTAGAAAGGGATGAGGGGGGGGAAGTGTGTTGGTTTGAAAATAGAGAGGGGAGAGTTTTGATTGGTTACCATGAGCAATTTGTGTGTAGAATTAGAGGTTTTCTGAGCCATTCATGGTTGCAGTGCTTGGAGTACATACCTTTTGCTCTGCTAAAGAAATATTGGTGTGTGTGTCTGACACTGTTCTCAATCTCCCAAAGCATTTGTAAAGGTGAGTTATGATTCATTTAATATAGATAGAGAGTTCAGATTAGGAAGCACATTGAGCTTCTTTGCTGTTGGTTTGTGTCATGCTTTTTGAAAATGCATGGTATCAATATTTGCAAGATAGAGGATTTGTATTTTGTGAAATAGTGAGGTTTCAGTAGTGAAATTGAATGCTTGTACATAGGACCTGCGCTCTGTTTCTAAAATGTTATTTAAAAAACGATTTTAGGGCAAATCAATGCGTTTCAGTAGTGAAATTGAATGCTTGTACATAGGACCTGTGCTCTGTTTCTAAAATGTTATTGAAAAAACGATTTTGGGGCAAATCAATGGGTTTCAGTAGTGAAATTGAATGCTTGTACATAGGACCTGTGCTCTGTTTCTAAAATGTTATTTAAAAAACGATTTTAGGGGAAATCAATGGGTTTCAGTAGTGAAATTGAATGCTTGTACATAGGACCTGTGCTCTGTTTCTAAAATATTATTGAAAAAACGATTTTGGGGCAAATCAATGGGGTTTACATGTTTGAGAAGGAATAAATAGTGTGTGCATGATTACATAAAAATATTTGAACCTTTCATAATCATGTCACCTGTGTTACCTCAGATTAGGAAGCAGACTGAGCTTCTTTGCTATTAGTTTATGTCATTTGTTGGGTAATGCTTGGTAGGATGTTTGCAAGAGAGATGAAATGTGTTTTGTAAAATAGTGAGTTTTCAGTACTGAAATGGAATGCTTGTACATAGGACCTGTGCTAAAATGTTATTCAAAAAGCGATTTTGGGGCAAATCAATGGCTTTTACATTTTTGAGAAGGAATACATAGCGTGTGCATGATTATATAAAAATATATATTCCCTCTCTCTCTTTTTACAGCAATTTGTAAATAATACTTTCTCTTACATCCTCTTCCTGATTTACTCCGTCTTTTCATTCATTCAAATAACTTTATTTCGATTCCAATAGAGGAGTCATAAAAGTGTACACAAATATGAAAATACATAATTTGTCATAAAAGTCCACAATACATATTTTACATATTTAAGTTTTACGATGCATTAAAAATAACCTCGATCATATATATGGACAGGACATAAAGTGCTAAATGGATTTCATTAAAAGGCCAACTGGAGAAATATTTGATAACATTTTCACCAAAAACTTATTTCAGTATCGATTTCTAATAGCAAGGGCCGATCTAATAAAACTAAGTACAGCATTACATATACTTGGAGTTGACAGGGACAATAAATGTTCATAGCCCTCCTTATAATAGCATGATCCAAAAGATAATAAAACAGGTCTAATGAATGTGTTTCTTGGGACCTTGTACAATGCACAAAAAAGGATAAGGTGCAAAGTGCTTTGCAAAACCCTATCATTACAGGGGCAGGAGGGTAAACTCTCACACCACCCCCCTTGCTTTGGAAAAGCAAAAAGAAAGTGTAATGTACTAAGGCGAAACCTTGTCAAATAAAAATGCCATTGCGTATCAATGATATACGATAGGTAAAAAGGCCGCTGCAATTTGCCCCTCAGATACTGTGCATGCTCACTATTCCTTAGGGTACCCAATTTGAGGCTATAGGCATTTTTAATAATTGACTTAGAATCCTTGCCAATCATGTCAGGGTTTTCAAACATATTACCTAACCCAATCTTGTAAAAGGTATCCCTAACATATAAAAGCCATGGAACCTCCATACAGTGGTCAAGTTTAAGGCAATCTTGTAAAATATCCTTTGTCAATTTCAGTTCTTCAGATTGCCAAACTTTAGACCATAGCAATAGTGGGGATATATGTATAATGTCACTTACAAACTCCATACCCACCTCCCCATGACAAAAACTATTCGGCGTACCTGATGGGACAGATAGGAGACGCTTTATAAATTTGCTCTCCATAACCTGTAACTTTTCACTATTTTGTGACCCCCAGACTCCAGCCCCGAAAGTTGCAGCGGAGACACACTTGGCTTTATATAGGGATATTAATTCTGCTATTCGCCTTTGACCTAGCTTACTCGCAAAACGAAAAAGGGCTTCAATTGAGTGAGTAACCTTTTGGACCCGAGCTGATATCAAAGGGTCCCAATTCAGTTTCTTGTTAAATAGTTTACCCAAGTAATTAAAATTATCAACTTTGACGATGATTGAATCCTTCACCATATACCTGCGGGTTTTTACACTTTTCGGGCCGCAAGTCATGGCAAAAGATTTGGTGAAATTAACCCTAAGATCTAAACTTTCCATAAATATATCAAAAGCATTCAAACAAATCGGCATCCTATTGGGAGTAAGGGTCATTAAAACCGTGTCGTCTGCGTATGACAACATTGGTATCCTTTTGCCATTAGCCTGTGGAAAGTCAGCGACACATTCCAACAGAAAACTTTCCAAACCATTGGTATAAACCAAAAATAAAAAGGGAGCTAAAATGCATCCCTGGCGGACACCTTCAGTGGATAGTATAGGTTTGGTCTTCTCCCGACCAGGGCGATATCTAATTCTCACTGTTGTGGCGGCATGGAGCCTACAAAGCAAGGTAACCAGTGGTTCCTCAAACCCCATGGACTCCATCATCCGTCACAGCTTACCCATGCATACAGTGTCAAAGGCACTGGATAAGTCCATGAATGCCAAATGGATGGAACTATGTTTGGCACCCATGTACTTGCAAATCAATGGCTTTTACATTTTGAGAAGGAATAAATAGTGTGTGCATGATTATATAAAAATATATATTCCCTCTCTCTCTTTTTACAGCAATTTGTAAATCATACTTTCTCTTACATCCTCTTCCTGATTTACTCCGTCTTACAACCTTTCTCATTGTAACATTCTCTCCCAGAGTTACTCCCTATTACACCTTTTGTCTGTTTTACACCCTCTCTCCCTCTTTTTGACTTTTTTATTCTCTTCCTCTGTTTGTGTTACACCCTCTGTCTGACATACTCCTTGTTACATCCTCTCTCTGACTTACTTCCTCTTACACCCTCTCTCAAACTTACGCTCTCTCTCTCCCTTTTACAGCCTCTCTCTCTTTTACTCTCTTTTACATCCTCTCACCTTCTAACACCCTCTCTCTGTCTTACATCTTCTTACACCCTCTCTCTGTTTTCCACCCTGTTACACCCTTTTTCTGACTTACTCCCTTTATCCCTTTCTTTGACTTACTCCCTCTCTCTATTACATTCTTTCTCTGTCTTACAACATATTATACACTCTCTCTATCTTTCTCCTTCTCTATGTTTTACTCCCTCAACCTGTTTCTTTGTCTGAGTCTCTCTGTCTTTTTGTGTTAGTTTCTCTAGCTCTTTTTCTCTGTCTTACTCCTAGTTACATAGTTGCTGTGATATAAACTTAGTTATGTTGTAAACTAGTGTTTATATCATTTGCTTATTGTCATTGCTTTGTTGTTTGGTAATAGTGGTCTATAATGTGTTATTTTTTTCTTTACCACAGATTGAAATCAAGATTTCAATAGTAAGGAAATATGCCCTCAAGGCAGAGGACAAGGAAAGATGCCAAGCGGAAAAAATCAAAAACAGCAACGGAATTACAGCACTCCTCTACAACAAATACTTCAAAAAAAAGGAAAAAAGCTCCTGGTAAGACAACTAAGTCTTTTTTACGGAACATATGTAGATAAAAAAAAAATGTTGGTCAAAATGTGGATAAAGAGAAGGAGAGAGCTAATTTGAAAAGGAAGGAGAGGCCCCCCAAAAATGTTACTACTGGAGCAGGAGAGAATAATATGTATAGGAATAGAAGGCAGAATCAAATTAGGGACATTCATAAACGAATGTTTCGCAATAGGGTGGTTTTAAATTTGTTAAAAAACATTAGGAAAGGTAAACAGAGAGCTGCTTTTTATAAGAAAAAGAAAAGTGTAGAGAAGATTGTTGATCAGGCTTTTGAAGTTAAGAAAAAATTATTTATTTTAATAATCAATAGAATTAGGACACTTAACAAGACAATTGATGTTTTCAAATCAAACAGTAGATGGAAAAGAGTAATTAATTGGACTAATTTTTGTAAAGTTTTTTCTGGAGAATGGATGCACAGATCAAGTTGGGAGCCATTTTTTAATGAGGAGAGTTACTTCCAGGAGAATGATTTAGTGCATGCAGTTGACACCAGTGGTCGAGCATATGAGGTGAAAGGCGGTTGTCCGATTGAAAAAGAGAAACTTGTGCCTAGAGAACCAGAAGAGGTGTTAAGTGATGAAGTTTTAGGGAGACGTACTAAGGGTCCAGTGTACACTTGGAAGTGTAGTAGTATTTGTAGTGTGCGACAGGAATCAATCGGTTTGTTTTGTAATTTCTTACGTACATATAGTAAGAAAAGTCTAAAACAGAAAATGAAGATGTTGCAAG
Organism: Lissotriton helveticus; assembly: GCF_964261635.1. Classification (NCBI taxonomy): domain Eukaryota; kingdom Metazoa; phylum Chordata; class Amphibia; order Caudata; family Salamandridae; genus Lissotriton; species Lissotriton helveticus. The sequence continues at coordinate 1,360,061,683 of NC_136061.1, read as the reverse complement.
ACTTAGATCCTTGCAGAGTGAGAGAAAAAACAGGTTTGCAAGGGCATTCACTGGCTTGTCTTTCTAGAAAAGTCTGTCAGAGTGTTTTTCATCATTTTAGGATGTTAGCAGTGCATCATAACAAAATGAGGAAATTAGTGAGAAGGTTGTATTATGCAAAAAGTCCAGCACTTAAGCTTAAACAATTAACTGTGCTCTTTTGCATGGAACTGAATTAGATGTGAAGAAGATTTGTGGAGAAATTGAGATTTGTTATTTTGGTGAAAAAGAGGACAGTGTAGAAATTGACACAGAAATTCAAGGTAATGTGGAAGACAATGTACAGATTTCAAGTATAGAAAAGTTTGAGCAGGAAATTACCAGGTTTAAAGTGAAATCGGATGTATGCCACTACAACGCATGCTTTTACAACGCATGCCATTACGACGCAGGTTTTACAACGCAAGTCGTTACAACGACTTGCGTTGCGGGGCGCTGGATAGTGAATAGTTTAATTTACTGTTCCAACTCCAGTCCCCGTGGATAGTAGGGAAGGTGTTGGATAGTAATTAAACTATTCCCTATCCTAGAGCGCCCTCCAGCGCAATTCGTTGTAATGACTTGCGTTGTAAAAGTTGCGTCGTAATGGTAGTGCGTTGTAAAAGTTGCGTTGTAAAGGATGTTTCCCGTGAAATCAAGTGAAAGGCCTAATTTTACTTGTGTGTGTTGTCGACGAACTCATTATAAGCATCAAACTAGGTTAGTTGATTTATATGTAAAAAGTGAAAAGATAAATAATTATGAGTGGAAGGATTTTGCAACTTATTTGTGGGTGGAGAATTCTTTTGATTTGAGTTCTGATCAGCGTATTTGTAAATATTGTTATGATAAATTAAATCAAAACAGAATGCCTGCTATAGCTGTTCATTTTAATCTTGAGTTGGTAGAAATTCCTCCTGAATTGATGGATTTAAATACATATGAGTCTATTTTGATTCAATGTGTCCATCCTTTTCAGGCAATAGTTCGCATGGAGCCTAAGATAGGGAAATTGCCTCCTTCAGATTTACAGAGAGGATTAATGGGAAGAGTTGTTTATTTGCCTCTAGATTTCAAGAAAAATATTGATACAATTGGTGTAGAGAAAGTGGAAGAGGAACCTCTGGTTATTCTAGTTAATGGGGTTCCGACAAAGAGTAAGAAAATCTGGCAAGATTTAGTGGATGTTAGGAAAGTCAAAAAGACAACGTTGTATTTGGTCAAAAACAATGAGTACTATAAACATGTATGTGTTGGAGCAGAGGAAACAGCTGCAGATGAAGACAGTGATTGTTCAGCTGGCCAAATTGAAAAAGTTGATGTGTCTATAATTGAAGAAATATATGAACATTATACTGTTCATCCTTTGCATTCCAAAGAAGTAATGGGGAATGCAATTGGCTTGTTTCAAATGAAATCAGCAAAAGGAAGTCCCATTAGTGTATGGGAAGAAAGTTTTGGAAGCTCGTTGTTTTCCACAATTATTTCCAACAGGTCGAGGTGGACGATATGACGATCGAGCACTTCAAATTCCTGCATCTGAATACCGGACTTTAAGATTATATGCTGAAGATCCAAGGTTTCGTCAATGTTTTCCATATTTGTTTCATGAAGTGACTTGTCTGGGCTTTCTTATGCAGTAAATCATATACTGAAAAGTGGAGCACATCTGTAAAATGTTTCGGCGAGGGACTTTATGGAGAAAGGCAATCTGCAAGATAATATTTTGGAATCTCATCTAATTAATCTCATGGCATGTCAGCGTGGTACAAACGAATATTGGTACCGTCGTCATGGGGAATTGAAGTGTATGCTTAGAAACTTAGGAACTCCTACATGGTTCCTTACTCTTAGCTGTGCCGAGTATGCATGGGACGACTTACTTCAATTTATACGCGAGGCAAATACAAATATACAAAATATAGAATTCAAAACACCTGGAGAACTGTGTTCTTTGGATCCAGTGAATGTATGCAGATATTTTAATCATAGATTTGAAGCTATGATGTCTTTTATTACCAACAAAAAAATCCTCCGCTTGGAGAGGTTTTGGATTTCTTTTGGAGAAAGGAGTATCAAGCGAGAGGTGCTCCTCACATACATATGTTGTTGTGGATTAAAGATGCACCCAAATTTGGAACAGATTCGGATGGAACAGTGATGAGTTTCATTGAAGAGTATTCAACATGTGCTGTTCCGAAAACTACAGAGGAAAACAGTTTAAGGCAACAAGTTTTACGCTTTCAATCCCATCGTTGTGGGAAGTATTGTCTTCGAAAGTTCAAAAACAAGGAAAAGTTCTACACAAAATGTCGGTTCGGCTTTCCACGACCATTGATTTCTAAAGGAAGAGTAAATAATTTGATGTCTTCTGTACGACATACTGTGACAAGGAAATCACCCAAAAATACATACAATTTAAAAAGAAACGAAGAATCCAAGTACATCAACGACTACAACCCAGTGATTTTGTCCATGTGGAATGCTAACATGGATATTCAATTGGTTGCTGACAACTCTATTGCTGTGGCTCGATATGTGACGTCTCACATCACAATAAAAGAAAAGACAGAACTGAAGGAAATGTGGGAGGATATTTCACATGAAAAGAGTCTAAGCAAGAAATTATACAGTTACAGTCTGAAGATGTTGTCACATCGAGAAATTGGAGCATATGAATGTTCTGATCGATTGTCATCAGCAAGTCTATATGCCAAATCTAGAACCATCATTTGGGTGAGTCTAGGTCTTGCTGCAACACGAAACCGAGTTTTTAAATCTGTACAAGAAATAGAGTATTTGGCGGAGAAAGAACCAGAAAGTACAGATATTTTGAAGACAAACATGTTGGATACATACTATCCAAATAGAAGTCCTTACCTTGAGAACGCTTGTCTCTATGAAGTTCTGCAAAGATATATTTATAAGAGGAACATCAGAGAAGATATCAATAATGGAATATATGCTGTCATTGGATGTGAAGGATGTCTAGTCAAACAGAGAAAAGGTCATTTGATTAATCATCGAAAATTGAGTTGCCAAAATCCAGACAAAAGGGAATTTTACTATTTGGCTCTTTTGCAACTCTTTAAACCATGGCGTACAGAAGAGGAACTACTTGGAGATTTTCTCTGTTACGAAGACTCTTTTAATGGAACCAAGGATACCATAGAATGTCCTGTTTTTTCAAATTATCTGCAAATGTTGAATGAAGAAATAGAGCAAGAAGCAACAATTGCTGCAGAGATTGCGAGAGACAGTTCTCAAGACAGTCAGAGTTCTACTTCATTGAGTCAGGATCCACTAGGAGGACCCATTATTCAAAATGAGGCTGCCACTGCCATGGATGAGGTGGAAAGAGCTATGGAACAAGCTGAAGAGGATGTAATTAACTTAGAAGATTTGGTGAAACAACTAAACATTGAGCAGAAACAGATATATGACGAAGTCACAGAACAGGTTGAACATGGATTCAGTCATGAGAAAAAAGAGTGCTCATGTACATCATTTAAACCTGTCCGACTGTATGTGAGTGGAGAAGCGGGAACTGGAAAAAGTTTTCTGATTAAAGCAATTGCAACTTATCTGCAGAAAAGGACTGCATCAGCGTTGTCTTGTCTTGTTACTGCTCCAACTTGGCTTGCAGCACATAACATTAAAGGGATTAATTTACATCGTTTACTGATGCTACCAGTTGAGCATGATAACACATTACAATACCACAAGCTATCTGGAGATGCTTGTTCTGAAGTTTCAAGAGTACTGAAGAAAATAACATTTCTTATAATTGATGAGGTAAGCATGGTCTCAAATCTAATGCTTGCTTTTGTGCATTTGAGAATGCAAGAAATTCTTAGAACAGACTATGATGTCTTATTCGGATGAAAACACATTATTGTTTTTGGAGATCTACTGCAGTTGACTCCAGTGAAAGGACAACCAGTGTTTAAAATGGTCACGCATGAAGATACCAGGAAGTGCCTAGGAAGCATTGGAAACGTTAATATATGGTTACATTTCAAATATGCAGAACTACTTCAAAATATGCGACAGGCAAAGGATGAAGATTATAAAAATATTCTACAAGATGTAAGAATCGGAAAAGTAAGTGGAAAGAAGCTTTACATGCACGATTAATTTCAAATTTGTATCCAAATGAAAACATTCTTCAGGAGAATATTTTTAAGAAAATTAATGAGAACAAATCTGGGATATGTTTGATGCCAACTCTGAAAGAATGTTCCATTTTCAACAACAAAATGTTAAAGGTAGAAAATGAAGAGATTGTGAAACTGGAAGCTATAGATAAAATAGAGCATATGGGAGCAACAATTATTTTGTCTGAAAATTTGAAATTAAAATTGGATTCATTAGAGAAGAGTATATCTAAAACTGCTGGTTTCGAAAAGACTCTGAATGTGTGTTTAAATTGTCGTATCATTTTGAGAAGGAATTTAAATGTTTAAAGAGGTCTGGTAAATGGAGCAATGGGTCATGTTGTTGGTTTTGTGAATTACAAAAATAGAGATGGAATTGAAATTTTAAAAATTAAATTTTATGGCATTGACGAAATAGAACAAATTTGTCGTTGTTCAGCTAGATTTTTACTTGTGAAAGACTTATATGTTCGCCGAAAACAGTTTCCTGTTTGTTTGGCATATGCGGTGACAATTCATAAATCTCAAGGTTTAAGTGTAGATAGTGCTTTGGTGAACATTGGAAGTTCTGTGTTTAAAGAGGGTATGGCATATCTGGCATTATCACGAGTCAGAACTTTATCAGGATTGTACTTGATTAAGTGTGATGAAACAAGGATTTGTGCTGATCTAAATTGTGTTAAAGAATACAATAGGTTAAGACGAGAGTATGCTCCACATTTGCCTAAATATCCTCTGTTTGAAAAACGTGTGGTAGGCCGAAAAAGAAAAAATTAGAGTAATTGCAGTGAGGTAGTAGCAAAAAGACAAAAAGTAGATGAAACTGTAATTGTAAGCAGAAAGAAAAAGGATTCTGTTGAAGATTTTGTTGGATTTCAGTTTGAAAACAGTTCTGGTGTCAACTGCTATGCTAATGTAGTGCTTAATGTTGTTTTTTTTCTTCAAAAATTACAAGAACAGATTGTTGAAAATCGGTATGAAACATTCTGCTGTTTATTGAATTCTGTGTTTGAGAAATGTAGCAGTGATAGAGGAAAAATAGAAAGTGTTTCAGAAATTCGAAATCTTCTAGACATATGTTCTGGTCAAAATCAATTTTCACAGAATACTCAGCAGGATTGTCAGGAATTTTTTATGTATATGTTTGATGTATTGGAAGATGAAGGTGTAGATATAAAAAATCTTTTTAGCCTTTCTTATCAATGGCAGCATGACTGCGACAACTGTAGTTTATCAAGTAGTACTAGAATAGACACTGAAAGATGTATATATTTGAGTTTACCAGACTCCAAATCAGTGCCTTTTAATAATCTAGTTAAAGCAGCTGATCACAATATGGTGTGTACCCAAAGTAAGTCTGCAATGCTGTCCACATTATTTTTAAAAACTTATGGTAAATATGTCATTTTAAGGTTCCAACTATGTAGACCTGATGGAAGTAAATTGTCAACTTCTATTAAAATTTTTGTGGCTTTTCAGTTATCAATTTCAGGAAGAACTTTTTCAACTGTAGCTATTATTTATCATGACGATCCTTCAACAACATCAGGGCATTGCACTTGCTATTTAAAATGTCGTAAAGGTTGGACCCACTGTAATGACACTCATTTGACTTTCAAACAACGTTTGCCTTTTGACTTAAAAAATTCATACCTAGTGTTTTTAGAACCAAAATTTAAGTAAAGGTAATTGCCCTATGAAGACTGGAGCAGTTAATAAAAGTTAGTTTGCTGTTTAAAATGATTTTGTGAGTAAAAGTGATGAAGATAATATAAAAATGATAGTTCTCATAAAGGTACGGTAAGTGGATCGCATATTAAGTGATATCAGTATTATAGGAAATGTTCAACATGAGAGAGCCAGAGCTGGAATTAATAATATTTAATATTGTGAAAATGTTGTTTGAGCCTTTCTTTCAGAACGTCAGAAAAACGGTAATTTTAGAATTTGTTTCAAGTACTTTGAAAATATAATGATACATCTGACACTATTTGGCCTTAAGGAAAAATGAAGGAATGAGCAAAGAGTCATGACTGAAAAAAAGGAGTATATGAAAATAATGAAAATATTTCAGATGTTCTTCGAGCTTTTCTTCTAGAAAGTCGATTAAATGGAATTTTTAGAGAACAGCAGAGTACTTTCCAACGAAAAGGACCTTCATGATGTACTATTTGGCCTAAAGGAAAAGTAAGTGAATGAAAGATTAGTGTACATTTGTGATTTTTAAGTTTAGATGTTTTATTTAAAACACAATGTTTTTTTTTCCCGCTGTCATATGATGAGTAGTTTGAACTCACTGTTTTAAGTGAAATTCAATATATTCTGAGAGCAGCAAAAATAAACTATGTAACATGTTGTACAAGTTATTTTATAGTTTGTATTGCGTAATTTAAATTGTATTCTCATTGTCTCACACTCACTTTGCTTTTTGCATCCTCTTTCAGCTCTTTTTACTCACTTATAATGTCTTTCTCTCACTCTGTTTCACACCCATTCGTTTACTGCACTTCTTTCACAACCCCTAATTTTCATTTCAACTGTCTGCATCCCCTCTCTCCCTTGCACCACTTTTCAGCTTTCAGTCTCTCTGCTTTACTTCCCTTTTCCATCTTTTCCTCCTTTGCTCTTTTAGTAATTCCTCTTTACTCACTCAACAGTATTGTCGCACTCTATCACTATAACTCACCCACTCTCCCTGGCTTATCTTTGTTTGCACCTTTCTTTTGACCTCTTCTCTCTATTTTCCGTTCACTACCTCTATGTCCTCAGTCCCTCACTCTCCTTGTGTTATGTTCACTTGTGTTTATCTACCTTCTATCATTTCTCTTACAACAACTTCACTGCTCCTCTCTCATCGTTCTTCATCCCATTTCTTTTACTCTGGTTCCATTACTACCCCTCATTTCCTATCTTTCATTGTCCTTCTCTTTACTTTCATCACCGAATAACATTCTCTCTGTTCCATTGCTTTACTCCTCTTACCCTCTCTTTCCTTCTTTTTCTTCCTTAGTCATTTTCCTTTCCTCACTCATTGCATTCCACTTCACTCAGTCCTTCCCTTAGTCCCTCTGTCTACTAACTTCCTCACTCCTTTTCCCTCAATCCTTCTATATTATCCTCTCGCCCTTCATCCCTTCACTCTGTGACTCCCCTTCACTGACTCTGTCATCTTCCATTCCTCATTCTTGTTAATGCATCCTGAATCAGATTCCTTTCCCTCTCAGTCATTCTGTTTTTACGTACTCCTGTTTTCTGATTTAGTTTTGCTAACTCATATTCTTTTAGTATCTTTCTTACCTTCAATTCATTTCTCTCTTCTTCTCTTCCTCTCTGTCACTGAACGTATCTACCTTACTCTTAGTAATTTGCTCTCCTTCTATTTCTTTTTCCCTCTTTTTGTCCTTCTACATGACTTTATTTCCCTTTCTGTGTCCTTCACTCTTACTTTATTTCTTAGTAGACTTTTATGATTTTTAACCTCTTGACTTGTATCTTCTATTTTAAGATATATATTTTACTAATTATAACTTATTTTTTTCTCTCTTTCATAGATACAAAGTGTAGTTAAAACAGGTAATTAAATTTACATTAATTATATGGTAAGTATATCTAAAAAAAATGTAATTTGTCATCACCCTTTGCTTTAACCTCATTACTATTCTCTCACCCTACCTCACTCCTGTTTCCTTACTCTGCTTTCCTCACTTATTCTTATCCTCCATGTTTACTCCTCTTTCCCTACTGTCCTACCACATTTAATTTCTTTCAGTTTCCCTGCTTTACTTCCCTTACACTCTCTTCCCTTCCTTTGCTCCCTTACTCATTCTCTTACTCATTTACTTCACTCCTCTCACTCGTTCTCTCAGTCCGTCTGTCCTCACAGTTCCTCACTTCTGTTCCCTCACTCTGTCTCTCTTACCTTCACTGTCTCTGTCCCCTCACTCTGTCACTACTCTTTTGTCATACTGACTCCCTATAAGTCACCCACACTGCCTTACTTACCTTTCTTTGCTTTTTCACTCAGACCCTTTCAGTCACTGTTTCCTTTACTCTCTCTATCCTTTCTCTCTGTCACTCCCCATGTCTTACCCTAATTCAGTTTTAGCCACCCTCTTTCACCCCTGTTTACTTACACTCACTGCTCTTTTCTTACCCTCCCTCACCGTTGTTCATTTATTCCGGTTCCGTCACTACCCCTCATTCCCCATTCTTTACTGTCCTTCCTTTTACTTTCAACACCCACTCACATTCTCCCAGTACCTCTACATTAGTCTTCTTCCTATCTCTTCCCTTCTTTCGCTCCCTTATTCATTTTCCTTTTCACACTTACACCCTATTACACCTTCTCATTTTTTTAGTATGTAATAAACAATCCCTCTGTGTTGCTCCATCTAGCTCTCTTTCTCTTAACGTTACTCTCTCTGTGTTCTTCCCTCATACTCACTCCTTCATTATTTTTTTTTAATTATTTTTTGGGCTACGCACCTCGGTGCGCGCCCCGATGCACGTACCGGTACGCGTACCCTGAAGAAAAAAAATTGACAGAGATTCTTTAAAAATATAGGTTTATTTTTATAAATTAAAGGTAGTTCTAAAAAGAACTGTTTTTTTATTCTTTTTGTTGTTTTTATATTTTTTTTATTGTTTTTTTGAACATTTTTTACTTTTTTGGGCTTTTCTGAACAGTTTTATATTTTTTTGTATTTTTTATGGGGAGAAACAAAAAACAGGGAATTGTAAATGGCTCAACTGGAGCAAAAAAAAATCACAAAAAAAATTAGGGTTTTTTCGGGCACTTGTGATCATCACCAGCACAGATGATAAGTTTTATACTTTGCTCACCATAGCAAATCGTCTTTCCACAAAATTTGCAAACGATTTTAAAATCGGCAAACTTGGGTTGAATGGTTGGCATAGTCTCTCTTGCCTCTGGTTCCGATGGAGTGGGTTCTTTGGATGTTGAGGGTCTGGATGTTGATTGGGGTAGGTTACTGCAGAGGTCCCTTACCTCTGCTGCAGAATAGTTGTTAGGGTGCATCATGTCCCGAATCATAGTATGATTCCCAAAGGAATATTTTTTGTTAGTGTTCCCCCTGGACAGCACAGCACCACAAATGAAACAAGTCACCTTCGCAGCGTTGACTTTTTTGAAACCCCTTGGGATTTTGTAAAACTCCCATATGAAGTGCTCTTTTGGTTTGTATGGGGGATTATTTTCAGGCAGGAACTGCCTTGTCTGTTCCTCCTCTTCATCATCCTCCTCCTCTTCTTCTTGACCACCAATGTGATCTTCTGGTGGTCTTTTTGATGGTGGTGGTGGTGGTGGTGGTGCAGATGCTCCAGCTGCTGATATGACTGTAGCCATCTCTGTAAAGAAAAAGCAGGTCTTCCTCACTCAAATAACAAAGTGAGAATGAGGAAAAAAGGTGGGGGCTTTCATCATTTGGAAAACAAAACTGTTCTGAACCAATGAAAAGTGTTATTTTCAAGTCACATGATCCGGGCTTTCATCATTTGGAAACCAAAACTGATCTGAACCAATGAAAAGTGTTGCGCGATCGTATGCGCTCGAGTGCTTCCAGGTGCGCTTACGCCGTGCGTCATATGACGCATCACGCGGCTACGCGAAACGTCACGATGTTGTTTTCGTTCGCGACAATAGCGCTAACGGGACGCTCATCGGTACGCTCCCCGGGGCGCACCATAACACTGCGCTTACCGGTGAGCGTATCGGTACGCGCCCCGGGAGCGCTCCGGTGCAAAAAACCCCAAAAATAAATAAATAAATAAACATAAAAAAAATACTATTACATAATTATAAAATATAAAATTCATTATAAAAAATATTACATTTCATACCTATAGAGATTTGCTATTAAAAAACCTATGAAATTCACTGAAAAAACCATAGGTTTCACACCAGTTATAGTTAGGGATTAGCATTTAAAAAACCTATTAAATTCACTGAAAAAACCATAGGTTTGACACCAGTTATAGTTAGCTGGAAATTTTACTCGCATAAAACCATTGAAATTCCCACGTTATAGTTAGTTGGAATCACTATAATTTGCGCGCCTGCAATGCACTGCTGATGACGTCACATATTACATCACTCATGACATGGTCAGTGACATCACTCATGACATCACTGATGACACCATCCTTGTGACAGAGTAACAGACCTCCTTTCAGTGGAATGTAACCCTTGAAACACATATTCAAAAATAAAAAATAAAATTTACACAAAAAATGGAGATACCCATACCAGTTACAACAACCAATTCAGTAATTCCACTATCTATATACACATCCACCCATTCACCAACAGTTCTATATAGTCACTCATACATATACTCACTCATCATATGTAGTGACACACCTATACATCCTGTTACACACTGACAGTCATTCAAAAGATACTCTCACGCATACTCACACATGCTAATAAACTATTGAACATCCATTTATTTGCATATACAGCTATACACACACACTACCATTTTACTTCTCAGGAAACTTACACATACTTACTCTTTTAAACAATTACTTATAGAAACACATACTAATTTAAACAGGAACTCTTAAAATCCCTCACTCTCACATATACTCACTTATATACATCAATATTCATATATACTAGATTAAAACATATGTAGTTACTGATAAAGACACTAGTGAGACAGTTATTCACTCACTAACACACATACACACTCATCCACCCATACAGTCCTGCACATATGCTGTCTTTAAAATACATACAACCACTTATACACAAAGTGAAACACTAATACATATATTTAAACATTACTCTCTAATATGTGTAGTCACTAAGGTACACTTAATGAACCAGTTAACCAATCAATTTTTTATAAAAAAAACATCCCTTTAGACACTTATTTAAACATTTATTCTTCCATCAAGTTTTACATATACATATATAAAACATATTTATTTTTTAAAAAGACACACATTCACTGGATGGTATCATCAGTGATGTCATGAGTGATGTCACTGACCATGTCATGAGTGATGTAATATGTGACGTCATCAGCAGTGCATTCCAGGCGAGCAAGTTATAGTGAGTCCAACTAACTATAACGTGGGAATTTCAATGGTTTTATGCGAGTAAAATTTCCAGCTAACTATAAATGGTGTCAAACCTATGGTTTTTTCAGTGAATTTAATAGGTATTTTTAAATAATTCCTAACTATAACTGGTGTGAAACCTATGGTTTTTTCAGTGAATATATATATATATATATATATATATATATATATATGTATATATATATATATATATATATATATATATATATATATATATTCACTGAAAAAACCATAGGTTATAGACCATATATAGTTAGGAATTAGCATTTAAAAAACCTTATTTTACTCACACAAAACCATTGAAATTCCATATATAGTTAGTTGCACTAACTATATATTGCGCACCCGCAATCCACTGCTGATCATGTCACATATTACATCATTCATGACATGGTCAGTGACATCACTGATGACATCACTGATGACATCTCAAATGACATCACTGATGACATCACTGATGACATCATCCAGTGACTGTGTGTTTCTGTAAAGTTTAAATATGTTTTAGATATTGAAGAATGAGTAGATGTATAACTGTCTGGACGAAGGATTTAGTAGGTGCATGACTGAATGTATGAGTGAGTGATTAAATGTGTCTCACTGAGTGCATGGGTTAGTGACTAAACTGTCTTAATTTGTGCATCATTATGTCTGTTGTTCTGTAAACTACTGCATGTGTTGATCAGTAGCTATATGATTAACTATATGGGTTATTGATTGATTGTCCAAGTATTTGTATGGGAGACTGAGTGTGTGTGTGGCTGGCTGGGAGGTGTGTGACTCTGTGCAGATCAATGTGTACTTGTATCAATGATTGTATAAGAAAGTAAGTATGTGTTACTATATGTTTGAAAATGTAAGGTGCTCTATGTTTAACTGTATAGACAAGAAAATGGAAGTGTGATTGATTCTTTACAGGACTGACTAGGTGTGTGAGTAACTCCATGGATGAGTGGCAGAGTGTGAGTGTCTGTATAGGTGTATGAGTGCATATGATAGTGTTGTAAAGATGAGTGATTGTATGTATGAATGATTGTATGGGTGAATGAGTGAATGTGTGTGTAGACGTAGGAATCAGTGAGTACGTATGTAGTAACTAGTATTGGTGTGTCAATGGTTTCAAAAATTATACTCTGTATTTAACACTGGGTGAAAAAGAGGTTATATTAAAATGTGAGGAGATGCATTGTATTGTCACATGAATGATATCATCAGTGATGTGGTCATTGATGTCAAATGAGATGTCATCAGTGATGTCATCAGTGATGTCATTTGAGATGTCATCAGTGATGTCATCAGTGATGTCACTGACCATGTCATGAATGATGTAATATGTGACATGATCAGCAGTGGATTGCGGGTGCGCAATATATAGTTAGTGCAACTAACTATATATGGAATTTCAATGGTTTTGTGTGAGTAAAATAAGGTTTTTTAAATGCTAATTCCTAACTATATATGGTCTATAACCTATGGTTTTTTCAGTGAATTTTCAAGGTTTTGTAAATGCTAATTCCTAACTATATATGGTCTATAACCTATGGTTTTTTCAGTGAATTTCAATGGTTTTTTAATAGCAAATATCATAAGCTGTCGAATGTCAAGTACGTGGTAAGTGAAAACATTTTCGTGTTTATGCACACTGATCTGCTTTGAATGGTGCCCCCCCCCCTCATTTCTATTAGGAGTACTCTCTCTTTGCAGATAGTGAAAGGTAGTTAACGCAGGCCTTTGCCCCCGTTGTAATCCGTCGTGCCTGCTTCTCTCTCCATTTGATTGATTGTTATCCAAGTATTTACTGTTTTAGAATTAGTTCTCTTTGGTTCATTCTCTATTTACAAACAAACACAGAGTCGCAATACTCTGTTTAGTCTTTGCAGATAACGAAAAATCGTGTAAAAAAAAAGAAAAGGAATCGAGCAAAATCAGTAGGCCACTAATGGGATCTCTTTTTGACCTCGCTAAAATAGAAACATTAGGAACAACCCCTCATGACAAATACAAAACTAGTGAGATGAACTGAACTCCACACAATGATGGCTGCAAAACAGCTCGGCTCCGCCACCCACCCCGCCCAAAATAACGATAAAGAGCGGCTGCCATGATTGGTTGCGGAATGGCCACAACGGAGCTACGAAATGGTGCTGCTCTCATGCTAACCCCAGCTTCGGTCTGAAACATCCAGAAACACTGTAGACTACCAATTCGATCAGTTCCGGTAGCGCCCCAATGTAACCCGGTAGAGAAGAACTAGCCCTCCCCTCTTTGACTGATGGTTCTTGTTGCCTGTCCCTTCTGTTGTCATTTAACAGAACTATTTAGCCTGCTGAAAGGGGTTGTGTTTCGACCGCTGGTTGGTGGAGACATTTTGACTATATTCTGGACCTGCGTTGTCGCGTAATGCGTCATATGACGCGCCGCGTTAGCGCATCCGGAAGTCATCCGGGGCGCGCAGCGCGTAACGTAAGCATAACAAGTCATGTGACTTGTTAATAAAACTTTTCATTGGTTCATTTTACTTTTCTTATTCTAATGATGAAAGCCTTGGTCATATCACCTAAAAATTACGCTTTTAATTACTTCCGAACATTATTTTCTCTTAAATATATGTTATAATGTTCCAGGCTAATGTACTTTCCCGGAAATTTTACAACTGTCCTGCAAGTAAAATATATTCTTTTTTCGAGAAAAAGAGCGTTTCTTCGTCCCATGACGGAGCCGTTGAGCAAAAGAGGGTCGACCTGCTGTCTTAGTCGCCGATACGCCTGAATATGAGATTCTTATCGATCACTTTATGTTGCAGGAATAGAAAACACAACAGCCCTTGACCATTTATCTTTACTGCGTTCCTTCGTATTATACCTTTTACCCTTCATGTAATTGGTCTGCTTTATTTCACTTGCCTTTTAATGATTCTAAAACAGTGACTATTATTAAAAACTTTACCAATGTATACACTACTACCATGTTTTCTTTTAAAAACCTTTATTGTGAAAATTTCATTATACAAATACGAGCCTATAACCACGTGGGCCTGCCACGGAGCAAACTGTAATCGTATATGATGAATAGACATTTACACTGTAGAGGAACGTAACGGGCGGGCCATTAGGTTGCAAAAACTAAGGTGTCTAACAGTTACGGAATCGGTGGACGTACATTTTATAATTAAAATACGACAGGGCCAGTTACAATAAAATTATCTAGATATACATTTGCGGGCAAGTACCATGGGTGACGTTAATTCGAATTTTCAACAGTACAGTAATCAATAACACATCAGAACTTAATATCAATAGGGATGTCGAAATATTCAATCAATTCTCGTCCCCGCCCGCCATGTGCTTCAAAACTGCATACGTATCTCGTGATTTCAAGGTTCTGCAACCAGTACACAACAAGGAGTTACGAGTCCCATTTATTCCGGCGCCATTTTGGGCGACGACGGACAGGTCCAGGATATAGTCAAAATGTCTCTACCAACCATCGACTATGATGATGTTCATATGCTGTATTTATTAGAGTAACACTCATCTGCCCACATGAAATTAATTTACCACAATCTAAACATGTCATTTTAATCTTTCCAAAGTTCTTCTAAATATTTGGGACCGTTTCCCTTGCCTCTGAAGCTCTCAGTGCCACTTCTTTGATGAATGTACTAGCAGGTCAGGGGTTCTCCTCCAAATCTCTCTTTTATGCAGCACTATAATTAATTGGTGCCACCTCTCCATATGACGATGCATGGTATAGTTACCACAACTATATATTTTTTCGGTTCCTCTGGAGAGTTCATCGTGGCAGATGAAGCGTGTAACATACCGGGCATTTACCTTTTTTTGCATGTACAGGAAAGGAAAAAAAAATCGAGCGTTCGAGTTCTTAGGTGTCCCAGGGCCATTTTAGTGGACCAGGCCCAAATCCAAAGAACAGCTATCTCACAGGCTAATGGGGCGACCCACGCCGAGTTTCAGCATTGTAGGATGACCACACAAGTACAGCAACTTGCTAGACATCACCTCGGTGCCATCCGGATCTCGGCGCCCCACTGCAGATGAAGTGCCTCTCAACTATGAAACCACCACGGTGACATCCGGATCTTGGCGCGTTGTGCTGCCTTCGGCCTATTCGCACATCGGTCCGCTACTGACGCCATCTCACAGGCTAATGGGGTGACCCACGCCGAGTTTCAGCATTGTAGGATGACCACACCAACTTGCTAGACATCACCTCGGTGCCATCCGAATCTTGGCATCTCAACGCCTAGTGGTATCTTCCATACAGAAAATCTTGTTACGCTACCTTTGGCCCCATTCGCACATCGGTCCGCAACTTAGACATCACCTCGGTGCCATCCGGATCTTGGCATCTCAGCGCCTTGTGGTGTATTCTCTTCAGAAAATATTGTTGAGCTGCCTTTGGCCCCATTCGCACATCGGTCCGCAACTTACACATCACCTCGGTGCCATCCGGATCTTGGCATCTCAGCGCCTTGTGGTGTCTTCTACTCCGAAAATATAGTAGAAAATATTGTTGCGCTGCCTTTGGCCCCATTCACACATCAGTCCGCTACTGACACCATCTCACAGGCCAACAGGGCGCCCCACGCCGACTTTTACCATTGTACGATGGCCACACCAGTGCCACAACTTGCTAGACACCACCTCGGTGCCATCCGGAACTTGGCATCTCAGCGCCTTGTGGTGTCTTCAAATCAGAAAATATTGTTGCGCTGCCTTTGGCCCCATTCGCACATCGGTCCGCTACTGACGCCATCTCACAGGCCAACGGGGCGCCCCACGCCGACTTTCAGCATTGTAGGATGGCCACACCAGTGCGGCAACTTACTAGACACCACCTCGGTGCCATCCGGATCTTGGCGCGTTGTGCTGCCTTCGGCCTATTCGCACATCGGTCCGCTACTGACGCAAACTCACAGGCCAACGGGGCACCCCACGCCGACTTTCAGCATTGTTGGATAGCTACACCAGTGCGGCAACTTACTAGACACCACCTCGGTGCCATCCGGATCTTGGCGCGTTGTGCTGCCTTCGGCCTATTCGCACATCGGTCCGCTACTGACGCAAACTCACAGGCCAACGGGGCGCCCCACGCCGACTTTCAGCATTGTAGGATGGCCACACCAGTGCTGCAACTTGCTGGACACCACCTCGGTGCCATCCGGATCTTGGCGCGTTGTGTTGCCTTCGGCCTATTCGCACATCGGTCCGCTACTGACGCCGCCTCACGTGCCAACGTATTTTCTCCGCATTTTACACCCTATGCCGCATAACAGGTCATGTGACTTGTTTATAAAACTTTTCATTGGTTCATTTTACTTTTGGTTTCCTAATGATGGAAGGCATGATCATGTGACCTAAAAACAACACTTTTCATAGGATGAAAACTTTTTTTTTTTCCCAAACGATGAAAGCCCCACCTTGTTTCTGGATGTTTCAGACTGAAGCTGGCGTCAGCATGAAAGCACCACCATCTCGTGGCTCCGTCGTGGTCATTCCGCGAGCAATCATGGCAGCCGCTCCCCACCAGAAGCCTGCAGGAGTCGGAGCCCCCAAAACTTTTGATGAATTCTCAAGGCGGAGGGGACGCTTTCGAGAATGGGGTCCAAGACCTAGCAGACAAGCGTCCGATTTCCAAGGTGTCCCAGGGCCATTTCAGTGGACCAGGCCCAAAAAGGAAACAGCCTGCCGCCATTTTGAGAGTCCTGTGACAGCCGCCTATCGCTGCACCGCAAGAGTGGGCGCAACTCAGCTGAATTGCGGCTTTTGACACAGTGGACCAAAAACGGACGGAATGGCAACTGAAACGGTAAAGGGGCGCCCCACTACAACAGATGACACTCCACCTGGAGAGGCCCGTTCACGCCGCCTCCCCCGGGGCGCTCCACGCCGTTATTCGGAGCAGCATTGTAGGATACCAAAACCAGTGCGGCAACTTACTGGACATCACCTTGGTGCCATCGTTCTGCTGCCTTGGAACTATTCGCGCAACAGTTTGCTACTGATGACCCACCCCCCGCGACGCCCCATGCCGTTATTTGCTGGGTGGCAACTTACTAGACATCACTTTCGTGTCATCTAGATTTCGGCGCGTTCTGCTGCCTTGGAACTATTCGCACAACAGTTTGCTACTGATGACCCACCCCCCGCGACGCCCCACGCCGGAAATCTGGACGTTGTGCTGCGTTGGGACTATTCGCACAGCCGACCGCTACTTCGTTGTTTTTCCCTAAAAATGTTTATATGTTATTACTATTTTTGTTTTCTTGTATATATTTATAAATTATTAAAGTTTTATAATCTTACTACTTTGTCGGAGTGCTATATATTTTTAATGTGACACATAATTGTAAAAACTTTGATGTACAAACAGTCATCCCTGGAATCTTCCGCTTCAGGCTCGGTCCCCTCCCCAATCACAATACAGGATGGTTTTCAGATAATAGCAACGCTTCTGCTGTGACGGATCTCATCGAGTGTGGGCCTTGATCTACTATAACTCCTTTGAAGAGGGGTGATTCTTTACAGCTGTGGCCATAAACTACATCTGCAGGGCTAGCTGATACCCTAGGACCAGCCTGGACAATCGGACACAGAGGAAAAGGAGTGTCAGAGGGTGCGGTAGTGAATAGGGCGAAAGGGAGGTGTCGGGCGGGCACAGGGTGTGATTCTCAGGGAACAGCAGCGCAGATGGGGGAGGTTTATTACCCATGCATAAGACAGGGAGCGGGGGTGACCACTGCCTGGGGGAGATGCTTGCGAGGGTGGGGAGCCATGCTAAGGATCGACAGCGTGCACAGAGTGGGTCTGGTCAAGGCATCTAAAATGGCTGCCGTGCACGACAAAAGTGTGGCATTTGAAAAAAGACAAGATGGCGCAGACAATGTTTTTCAACACTTCCTGATTTCCTTCGAATCGAACGTTAACAGACGTTGGGGCATATTACCAAAGTTAAGCGATATTTATCCCTAACGATGCTTAGCAACGATTTTTTTACCGTCAGAAATTATCGCAGATAAACCTTGCTATTATCAAGGTTTATCGGAAATACGATAAAAAACGACCGCAATGCATTAATATCGCTGAAAACTCAGCGATATTCATGCATTACCGAGCTAATGCTCTTAGCCATGTTATCCACCTCCCATTGGATAACATGGCTAAGAACTGCTCAGGGCAGGTGGTAGCTTTTGGAGATATTCGCCCTTATCTCGAATATTTCCAAAAGTTGATAATAGGAGATAGCGATGTTAGCGACTGTTTCCAGTCGCTAACATCTTGGCATGCCCACTTTGCATGTCATTAGTGATAAATATCACTCACATGCAAAGTGGGGCCCAAGATGGTCGCTATCTTCTACTAGCCGTCGCTAACTGGTGTTAGCAACAGCTAGGTAATACACATATAATTTTATCTCCGCGAAGCGGAGCGCTGTGCTGTTACAGATATATATCTTGTTTCTGAACGTTAATTTCTCAAAATGCACTGAAGCACATATATTGAGACCTAGCAAAGGCACATCGGGCTACCAGTCCCTACAATTTTGCCAAGTTTCGTGCAAATCCATTCAGCTGTTCGATCCTACCGAGAGACAAGATGGCGGCCGCTACGGACTGTTTGGAATGTTTACAGACACCGGAGAGCCAATCAGCTTCGCTTCGCAAAGCTCCGTAACGCGAAAAGTACGCGAAGCGGTGCGCTGTTACAGATATATACCTTTTTTTGAACGTTAATTTCTCAAAATCCACTGGAGCACATATATTGAGATCTAGCAAAGGCACATCGGGCTACCAGTCCCTACAATTTTGCCAAGTTTCGTGCAAATCCATTCAGCTGTTCGATTATTATTATTTTTATTTTTTTTTGCCCCGCGGGGCCCTTTTAAAACCTCCACATCAAACCTAGGGGGTGAGCGACAATGTACTATGCCCCTTTATGGTCATTTGCCCCTTCGCTTTGGCCTCCTCTTGTCTCTCGATCCTACCGAGAGACAAGATGGCGGCCGCTACGGACTGTTTGGAATGTTGACAGACGCCGGAGAACCAATCAGCTTCGCTTCACAAAGCTCCGTTGCGCGAAAAGTACGCGTAGCGGAGCGCTGCCCAGTCCGCTGTTACAGATATATACCTTTTTTTGAACATTAATTTCTCAAAATCCACTGAAGCACATATATTGAGATCTAGCAAAGGCACATCGGGCTACCAGTCCCTACAATTTTGCCAAGTTTCGTGCAAATCCATTCAGCTGTTCGATTATTATTATGTTTATTTTTTTTTGCCCCGCGGGGCCCTTTTAAAACCTCCACATCAAACCTAGGGGGTGAGCGACAATGTACTATGCCCCCTTATGGTCATTTGCCCCTTCGCTTTGGCCTCCTCTTGTCTCTCGATCCTACCGAGAGACAAGATGGCGGCCGCTACGGACTGTTTGGAATGTTGACAGACGCCGGAGAACCAATCAGCTTCGCTTCACAAAGCTCCGTTGCGCGAAAAGTACGCGTAGCGGAGCGCTGCCCAGTCCGCTGCTACAGATATATATCTTTTTTTGAACATTAATTTCTCAAAATCCACTGAAGCACATATATTGAGACCTACAAAAGGCACATCGGGCTACCAGTCCCTACAATTTTGCCAAGTTTCGTGCAAATCCATTCAGCCGTTCGGGCTAAAAGTGAGGCCAACCGCCCTATGGAAATTAACATGGGAAAAACGCGTTTTGGGACCCCCCTTTTTTCTCGGCCCCCCCTTGACGAACCCCCCCAAAATTTTCAGGGGCTGCTCAGAAACAAAATGTGCCATTTTCCTGAAAATCTCAGCCAATTCCGTCCACAAACGCCAAAGTTATTAGACATAGAATTTTCAAAAAACCCATAGAGAAAAAATCCTAACTATATATACCTACTGGCGACCGCCAGTAGGTAATATATATATATATTCACTGAAAAAACCATAGGTTATAGACCATATATAGTTAGGAATTAGCATTTACAAAACCTTATTTTACTCACACAAAACCATTGAAATTCGCATATATAGTTAGTTGCACTAACTATATATCGCGCACCCGCAATCCACTGCTGATCATGTCACATATTATATCATTCATGACATGGTCAGTGACATCACTGATGACATCACTGATGACATCTCAAATGACATCACTGATGACATCACTGATGACATCTCAAATGACATCACTGATGGCATCACTGATGACATCTCAAATGACATCACTGATGACATCACTGATGACATCTCATTTGACATTACTGATCACATCACTGATGACATCATTCATGTGATAATACGATGAACCTCTTCAGACTCTAATATAACCTTAGATACACTCAGTGTAAACAGACACTCACAGACTGTCACTCATCCATGGAGTTACTCACACACCTAGTCAGTCATGCAAAGAATCAATCACACCTCCATTTCCTCAACTATACAGTTATACACACCTTACTTATTCAAACATATACTAACACATATTTACTCTCTTATACAATCCCTGATACAAGTTCACAATGATCCATACAGCCACTCACACATTCACTGGCTCTTATGCACAGTTATTTATATATGTCAACTCTCACATGTACTGTGTTTTACATATGTACTTACTTTGACATGTAGCACTGAGATATCCATTCACTCACCAATACACTCATGCACACAGTCAACCGCCCATACAGCTGTTTCCACATGCACTTTTGAACCCATACATCTAGTGAATCAACTGCTCACACATCTATGCACAGAGTCATACACCTCCCAGCCACCCACACATACACTCAGTCTCCCATACAAATACTTGGGCAACCAATCAATAACCCATATAGTTACTCATATAGCTACTGATCAACACATGCAGCAGTTTACAGAACAACAGACATAATGATGCACAAATTAAGACAGTTTAGTCACTAACCCATGCACTCAGTGAGACACATTTAATAACTCACTCATACAGTCAGTCATGCACCTACTAAATCCTTCATCCAGACACTTATACATCCACTCATTCTTCAATATGTAAGACATATTTTAACTTTACAGAAACATACAGTCACTGGATGTTGTCATCAGTGATGTCATCAGTGATGTCATTTGAGATGTCATCAGTGATGTCATCAGTGATGTCACTGACCATGTCATGAATGATGTAATATGTGACATGATCAGCAGTGGATTGCGGGTGCGCGATATATAGTTAGTGCAACTAACTATATATGCGAATTTCAATGGTTTTGTGTGAGTAAAATAAGGTTTTGTAAATGCTAATTCCTAACTATATATGGTCTATAACCTATGGTTTTTTCAGTGAATTTTCAAGGTTTTGTAAATGATAATTCCTAACTATATATGGTCTATAACCTATGTTTTTTTCAGTGAATTTCAATGGTTTTTTAATAGCAAATATCAAAAGCTGTAAAATGTATTCTTCTTTTAAAGGAAAAATATATTTTATATGTATTTAATATAATTTTTTTATGTATATAAATTTTTTGAGGGAACGAATTTATCAACTATCATGCTGAAGAAGAGTGTGGGGGAAAAAAAAACAAAGAGGAGGACTAAGAGGAAAGAACAATCAGTTCAAAAATACAATTGCTTTAAAGCATGAAGTGCTTTTCCACACATTTACATTTAAATAACCCATATAAGAACATACAAAATATCTACAGAGGAGACGGTGTACATTGAATTTTAGACTCTTCATTGGTACCTACATGTTGGTACTTACATCACCCACACAACACAACAGCTCTATTCAGAGCTACCCTACCTCAAAGCACTCTAAAATATTATTTTACTATTTCCCTTGGTTTTCCCCTTGTTACGCTTTCCGGAACGCTACCCGGTGCGCGGTCCGGGCGCTAACCGTGCAAAAAATTTTTACATATATGGGCCTCCTCAGCCACTCTCAGAAAACCTAGGGGGTCAGGATATGTCTCCCGTGCCCCCTTATACCCATTCCCAACATTGTTTATCCTCCATCTTGTGACTAAATTCGTCCGAAACACAAGATGGCGGACTCCCGTTACGCTACTGGTGAGCTACCCGGTTCGCGTACCGGGTAGCGCTTCCACCGCGAAAAATCGAAAAAAAATGTATTTTATTCTTTTGCCCCGCGGGGCCCTTTAATAGCCCCCACATCAATCCTAGGGGGTCAGGAGGGGTCTACCTTGCCCCTTTCATTCATTTCCCCCTTCGTTTATTTCCACCTCTTGTCTCTCGATCCTACCGAGAGACAAGATGGCGGCCGCTCCGGACTGTTTAGAATGTTGAGAGTCACCGGAGAGCCAATCCGCTTCTCCTCGCGAAGTTCCGTTACGCATCTGGTACGCGAACCGGGGCACTAACCGGGACGCTGTCACAGATATATATATTTTTTTGAACGTTAATTTCTCAAAATCCACTGGAGCACATATCTTGAGACCTAGCAAAAGCACATCGGGCAAACAGTCTCTACAATTTTCCCAAGTTTCATAGAAATCCCTTCAGCCGTTCGAGCTAAAAGTGAGTCCAACCGCCCTAAGGAAAAGTCAATGTTAAAAACACGTTTTGGGACCCCCCTTTTTTCTCGCCCCGCTTGACGAAACACCCCCAAACTTTCAGGGGAAGCTCAGAAACAAAATGTGCCATTTTCCTGAAAATTTCAGCCAATTCCGTCCATCAACGCCAAAGTTATTCAACATAGAATTTTCAGAAACCCCTATTCAAAAACATCCTAACTATATATACCTACTGGCGACTGCCAGTAGGTAATATATATATATGTGATCAAGGCTATCTCTAGCCGAAACGCGTCATGGCGGACTGGTGCTGGGCTAAAATCTAAATAAAGAAAAACTTGCACCGTCCTGGGTCTCGCTGGTTCTGCTTGTTCGTGTGGCTGTATGCGCTGCGCTTGCCGGCTTTGGGAACTCAACATACCTCATATATATATATATATATATATATATTACCTACTGGCGGTCGCCAGTAGGTATATATAGTTAGGATTTTTTCTCTATGGGATTTTTGAAAATTCTATGTCTAATAACTTTGGCGTTTGTGGACGGAATTGGCTGAAATTTTCAGGAAAATGGCACATATTGTTTCTGAGTAGCCCTTGAAAATTTGGGGGGGTTCGTCAAGGGGGGGCCGAGAAAAAAGGGGGGTCCCAAAACGTGTTTTTAACATTGAGTTTTCCATAGGGCGGTTGGCCTCACTTTTAGCCCGAACGGCTGAATGGATTCGCACGAAACTTGGCAAAATTGTAGGGACTGGTAGCCCGATGTGCCTTTTGTAGGTCTCAATATATGTGCTACAGTGGATTTTGAGAAATTAACGTTTAAAAAAAGATATATATCTGTAACAGCGGACCGGGCAGCGCTCCAGGACGCGTACTTTTCGCGCAACGGAGCTTTGTGAAGCGAAGCTGATTGGTTCTCCGGCGTCTGTAAACATTCCAAACAGTCCGTAGCGGCCGCCATCTTGTCTCTCGGTAGGATCGAGAGACAAGCGGAGGCCAAACCGAAGGGGCAAATGACCATAAGGGGGCATAGTAGATCCTCCCTGACCGTTTAGGTTTGATGTGGAGGTTTTAAAAGGGCCCCGCGGGGCAAAAAATAAATAAAATAATAATAATCGAACAGCTGAATGGATTTGCACGAAACTTGGCAAAATTGTAGGGACTGGTAGCCCGATGTGCCTTTGCTAGATCTCAATATATGTGCTCCAGTGGATTTTGAGAAATTAACGTTCAAAAAAAGATATATATCTGTAACAGCGCACCGCTTCGCGTACTTTTCGCGTTACGGAGCTTTGCGAAGCGAAGCTGATTGGCTCTCCGGTGTCTGTAAACATTCCAAACAGTCCGTAGCGGCCGCCATCTTGTCTCTCGGTAGGATCGAACAGCTGAATGGATTTGCACGAAACTTGGCAAAATTGTAGGGACTGGTAGCCCGATGTGCCTTTGCTAGGTCTCAATATATGTGCTTCAGTGCATTTTGAGAAATTAACGTTCAAAAACAAGATATATATCTGTAACAGCGCTCCGCTTCGCGGAGATAAAATTATATGTGTATTACCTAGCTGTTGCTAACACCAGTTAGCGACGGCTAGTAGAAGATAGCGACCATCTTGGGCCCCACTTTGCATGTGAGTGATATTTATCACTAATGACATGCAAAGTGGGCATGCCAAGATGTTAGCGACTGGAAACAGTCGCTAACATCGCTATCTGTTATTATCAACTTTTGGAAATATTCGAGATAAGCGCGAATATCTCCAAAAGCTACCACCTGCCCTGAGCAGTTCTTAGCCATGTTATCCAATGGGAGGTGGATAACATGGCTAAGAGCATTAGCTCGGTAATGCATGAATATCGCTGAGTTTTCAGCGATATTAATGCATTGCGGTCGTTTTTTATCGTATTTGCGATAAACCTTGATAATAGCAAGGTTTATCTGCGATAATTTCTGACGGTAAAAAAATCGTTGCTAAGCATCGTTAGGGATAAATATCGCTTAACTTTGGTAATATGCCCCAACGTCTGTTAACGTTCGATTCGAAGGAAATCAGGAAGTGTTGAAAAACATTGTCTGCGCCATCTTGTCTTTTTTCAAATGCCACACTTTTGTCGTGCACGGCAGCCATTTTAGATGCCTTGACCAGACCCACTCTGTGCACGCTGTCGATCCTTAGCATGGCTCCCCACCCTCGCAAGCATCTCCCCCAGGCAGTGGTCACCCCCGCTCTCTGTCTCATGCATGGGTAATAAACCTCCCCCCATCTGCGCTGCTCTTCCCTGAGAATCACACCCTGTGCCCGCCCGACACCTCCCTTTCGCCCTATTCACTACCGCACCCTCTGACACTCCTTTTCCTCTGTGTCCGATTGTCCAGGCTGGTCCTAGGGTATCAGCTAGCCCTGCAGATGTAGTTTATGGCCACAGCTGTAAAGAATCACCCCTCTTCAAAGGAGTTATAGTAGATCAAGGCCCACACTCGATGAGATCCGTCACAGCAGAAGCGTTGCTATTATCTGAAAACCATCCTGTATTGTGATTGGGGAGGGGACCGAGCCTGAAGCGGAAGATTCCAGGGATGACTCTTTGTACATCAAAGTTTTTACAATTATGTGTCACATTAAAAATATATAGCACTCCGACAAAGTAGTAAGATTATAAAACTTTAATAATTTATAAATATATACAAGAAAACAAAAATAGTAATAACATATAAACATTTTTAGGGAAAAACAACGAAGTAGCGGTCGGCTGTGCGAATAGTCCCAACGCAGCACAACGTCCAGATTTCCGGCGTGGGGCGTCGCGGGGGGTGGGTCATCAGTAGCAAACTGTTGTGCGAATAGTTCCAAGGCAGCAGAACGCGCTGAAATCTAGATGACACGAAAGTGATGTCTAGTAAGTTGCCACCCAGCAAATAACGGCGTGGGGCGTCGCGGGGGGTGGGTCATCAGTAGCAAACTGTTGTGCGAATAGTTCCAAGGCAGCAGAACGATGGCACCAAGGTGATGTCCAGTAAGTTGCCGCACTGGTTTTGGTATCCTACAATGCTGCTCCGAATAACGGCGTGGGGCGCCCCGGGGGAGGCGGCGTGAACGGGCCTCTCCAGGTGGAGTGTCATCTGTTGTAGTGGGGCGCCCCTTTACCGTTTCAGTTGCCATTCCGTCCGTTTTTGGTCCACTGTGTCAAAAGCCGCAATTCAGCTGAGTTGCGCCCACTCTTGCGGTGCAGCGATAGGCGGCTGTCACAGGACTCTCAAAATGGCGGCAGGCTGTTTCCTTTTTGGGCCTGGTCCACTGAAATGGCCCTGGGACACCTTGGAAATCGGACGCTTGTCTGCTAGGTCTTGGACCCCATTCTCGAAAGCGTCCCCTCCGCCTTGAGAATTCATCAAAAGTTTTGGGGGCCCCGACTCCTGCAGGCTTCTGGTGGGGAGCGGCTGCCATGATTGCTCGCGGAATGACCACGACTGAGCTACGAGATGGTGGTGCTCTCATGCTGACGCCAGCTTCAGTCTGAAACATCCAGAAACAAGGTGGGGCTTTCATCGTTTGGGAAAAAAAAAAAGTTTTCATCCAATGAAAAGTGTTGTTTTTAGGTCATATGATCAAGCCTTCCATCATTAGGAAACCAAAAGTAAAATGAACCAATGAAAAGTTTTATAAACAAGTCACATGACCTGTTATGCAGCATAGGGTATAAAATGCGGAGAAAATACGTTGGCACGTGAGGCGGCGTCAGTAGCGGACCGATGTGCGAATAGGCCGAAGGCAATACAACGCGCCAAGATCCGGATGGCACCGAGGTGGTGTCATAGTTGAGAGTTCTGAGCAGCGGTTGTAACACTGTCTGAAGCTTATTTGCAGCTGCTGCAGCTTCACTACGCACCAAGATCCGGATGGCACCGAGGTGGTGTCTAGTAAGATGCACTGGTGTGGCCATCCTACAATGCTGAAAGTCGGCGTGGGGCGCCCCGTTGGCCTGTGAGTTTGCGTCAGTAGCGGACCGATGTGCGAATAGGCCGAAGGCAGCACAACGCGCCAAGATCCGGATGGCACCGAGGTGGTGTCTAGTAAGTTGCCGCACTGGTGTGGCCATCCAACAATGCTGAAAGTCGGCGTGGGGCGCCCCGTTGGCCTGTGAGTTTGCGTCAGTAGCGGACCGATGTGCGAATAGGCCGAAGGCAGCACAACGCGCCAAGATCCGGATGGCACCGAGGTGGTGTCTAGTAAGTTGCCGCACTGGTGTGGCCATCCTACAATGCTGAAAGTCGGCGTGGGGCACCCCGTTGGCCTGTGAGATGGCGTCAGTAGTGGACCGATGTGTGAATGGGGCCGAAGGCAGCGCAACAATATTTTCGGAATAGAAGACACCACTAGGCGCTGAGATGCCAAGATCCGGATGGCACCGAGGTGGTGTGTAGCAAGTTGCCGCACTGGTGTGGCCATCCTACAATGTTGAAAGTCGGCGTGGGGCGCCCCGTTGGCCTGTGAGATGGCGTCAGTAGCGGACCGATGTGCGAATGGGGCCAAAGGCAGCGCAACAATATTTTCTGATTTGAAGACACCACAAGGTGCTGAGATGCCAAGATCCGGATGGCACCGAGGTGGTGTCTAGCAAGTTGTGGCACTGGTGTGGCCATCCTACAATGGTAAAAGTCGGTGTGGGGCGCCCTGTTGGCCTGTGAGATGGTGTCAGTAGCGGACTGATGTGCGAATGGGGCCAAAGGCAGCGCAACAATATTTTCTACAAAATTTTCGGAGTAGAAGACACCACAAGGCGCTGAGATGCCAAGATCCGGATGGCACCGAGGTGATGTCTAAGTTGCGGACCGATGTGCGAATGGGGCCAAAGGCACCGTAACAATATTTTCTGTATGGAAGATACCAGTAGGCGTTGAGATGCCAAGATTCGGATGGCACCGAGGTGATGTCTAGCAAGTTGCTGTACTGGTGTGGTCATCCTACAATGCTGAAACTCGGCGTGGGTCGCCCCATTAGCCTGTGAGATGGCGTCAGTAGCGGACCGATGTGCGAATAGGCCGAAGGCAGCACAACGCGCCAAGATCCGGATGTCACCGTGGTGGTTTCATAGTTGAGAGGTACTTCATCTGCAGTGGGGCGCCGAGATCCGGATGGCACCGAGGTGATGTCTAGCAAGTTGCTGTACTGGTGTGGCTATCCTACAATGCTGATAGTCGGCGTGGGGCGCCCCGTTGGCCTGTGAGATGGCGTCAGTAGCGGACCGATGTGCGAATGGGGCCAAAGGCAGCGCAACAATATATTCTGAATTGAAGACACCACAAGGCGCTGAGATGCCAAGTTCCAGATGGCACCGAGGTGGTGTCTAGCAAGTTGTGGCACTGGTGTGGCCATCCTACAATGGTAAAAGTCGGCGTGGGGCGCCCTGTTGGCCTGTGAGATGGTGTCAGTAGCGGACTGATGTGCGAATGGGGCCAAAGGCAGCGCAACAATATTTTCTGACTGATACCACAAGGCGCTGAGATGCCAAGATCCGGATGGCACCGAGGTGATGTCTAAGTTGCGGACCGATGTGCGAATGGGGCCAAAGGCAGCGCAACAATATTTTCTGAAGAGAAGACACCAAAAGGCGCTGACATTCCAAGATCCGGATGGCACCGAGGTGGTGTCTAGCAAGCTATGCAGTTGAGTTGTGTGCGCACTTGCGGCGAATAGGTCGAAGGCAGCATAACAATGTTTTCTGAATAGAAGACACCACAAGGCATTGAGATTCGGTTACCACCGGGGTGATGTCTAGCAAGTTGCCGCACTGGTGTGGCCATCCTACAATACTGCTCCGAATAACGGCGTGGGGTGCCCGAAGGGGGGGGGGAGCCGGCGTGAATGGGCCTTCCTAGGTGGAGGCTCGTCTGCTGTAGTGGGGCGCCCCTTTACCGTTTCAGTTGCCATTCAGCTGAGTTTCGGCTGCTGTTGATGCTACAGCGACAGGCGGCTGCAAGAGGACTCTCAAAATGGCGGCCTGTTCTTTGGATTTGGGCCTGGTCCACTAAAATGGCCCTGGGACACCTTAGAACTCGGACGCTCGATTTTTTTTTCCTTTCCTGTACATGCAAAAAAAGGTAAATGCCCGGTACGTTACACGCTTCATCTGCCACGATGAACTCTCCAGAGGAACCGAAAAAAAATATAGTTGTGGTAACTATACCATTCATCGTCATATGGAGAGGTGGCACCAATTAATTATAGTGCTGCATAAAAGAGAGATTTGGAGGAGAACCCCTGACCTGCTAGTACATTCATCAAAGAAGTGGCACTGAGAGCTTCAGAGGCAAGGGAAACGGTCCCAAATATTTAGAAGAACTTTGGAAAGATTAAAATGACATGTTTAGATTGTGGTAAATTAATTTCATGTGGACAGATGAGTGTTACTCTAATAAATACAGCATATGAACATCATCATAGTCGATGGTTGGTAGAGAGATTTTGACTATATCCTGGACCTGCCCGTCCTCGCCCAAAATGGCGCCGGAATAAATGGGACTCGTAACTCCTTGTTGTGTACTGGTTGCAGAACCTTGAAATCACGAGATACGTATGCAGTTTTGAAGCACATGGCGGGCGGGGACGAGAATTGATTGAATATTTCGACATCCCTATTGATATTAAGTTCTGATGTGTTATTGATTACTGTACTGTTGAAAGTTCGAATTAACGTCACCCATGGTACTTGCCCGCAAATGTATATCTAGATAATTTTATTGTAACTGGCCCTGTCGTATTTTAATTATAAAATGTACGTCCACCGATTCCGTAACTGTTAGACACCTTAGTTCTTGCAACCTAATGGCCCGCCCGTTACGTTCCTCTACAGTGTAAATGTCTATTCATCATATACGATTACAGTTTGCTCCGTGGCAGGCCCACGTGGTTATAGGCTCGTATTTGTATAATGACATTTTCACAATAAAGGTTTTTAAAAGAAAACATGGTAGTAGTATATACATTGGTAAAGTTTTTAATAATAGTCACTGTTTTAGAATCATTAAAAGGCAAGTGAAATAAAGCAGACCAATTACATGAAGGGTAAAAGGTATAATACGAAGGAACGCAGTAAAGATAAATGGTCAAGGGCTGTTGTGTTTTCTATTCCTGCAACATAAAGTGATCGATAATAATCTCATATTCAGGCGTATCGGCGACTAAGACAGCAGGTCGACCCTCTTTTGCTCAACGGCTCCGTCATGGGACGAAGAAACGCTCTTTTTCTCGAAAAAAGAATATATTTTACTTGCAGGACAGTTGTAAAATTTCCGGGAAAGTACATTAGCCTGGAACATTATAACATATATTTAAGAAAAAATAATGTTCGGAAGTAATGAAAAGCGTAATTTTTAGGTGATATGACCAAGCCTTTCATCATTACAATAAGAAAAGTAAAATGAACCAATGAAAAGTTTTATTAACAAGTCACATGACTTGTTATGCTTACGTTACGCGCTGCGCGCCCCGGATGACTTCCGGATGCGCTAACGCGGCACGTCATATGACGCATTACGCGACAACGCAGGTCCAGAATATAGTCAAAATGTCTCCACCAACCAGCGGTCGGAACACAACCCCTTTCAGCAGGCTAAATAGTTCTGTTAAATGACAACAGAAGGGACAGGCAACAAGAACCATCAGTCAAAGAGGGGAGGGCTAGTTCTTCTCTACCGGGTTACATTGGGGCGCTACCGGAACTGATCGAATTGGTAGTCTACAGTGTTTCTGGATGTTTCAGACTGAAGCTGGGGTTAGCATGAGAGCAGCACCATTTCGTAGCTCCGTTGTGGCCATTCCGCAACCAATCATGTCAGCCGCTCTTTATCGTTATTTTGGGCGGGGTGGGTGGCGGAGCCGAGCTGTTTTGCAGCCATCATTGTGTGGAGTTCAGTTCATCTCACTAGTTTTGTATTTGTCATGAGGGGTTGTTCCTAATGTTTCTATTTTAGCGAGGTCAAAAAGAGATCCCATTAGTGGCCTACTGATTTTACTCGATTCCTTTTCTTTTTTTTTACACGATTTTTCGTTATCTGCAAAGACTAAACAGAGTATTGCGACTCTGTGTTTGTTTGTAAATAGAGAATGAACCAAAGAGAACTAATTCTAAAACAGTAAATACTTGGATAACAATCAATCAAATGGAGAGAGAAGCGTGTAAAAAAACAAAAGGAATCGAGCAAAATCAGTAGGCCACTAATGGGATCTCTTTTTGACCTCGCTAAAATAGAAACATTAGGAACAACCTGTTGAAAATAGCAATGTGTATACATAAGCGGCGTTCATTTGTGTTCACAGTACCCCTTGTTGATTGTTTGAATCGAGCATTGAATTGTTCGAAGTTGGTTCTCTTAAGGATCTTCTCTGCCTGCAAGCGGGGAAGAATAGGAATATTCTCTCTCCCTTTGCAGATAGTGAAGGGTAGGTAACGCAAACCTTTAACACGTCGTGCCTATTTCGTTCCTCATTGATTGATTGTTTGCCCGAACATTGACTGTTTGGGAATTGGTTCTTTTTGGAGGTATTCCCTGTTTGCAAATAAACGTAGGAAAATCTTTGCAAGTAGTGAAAGGGTAGGTAATGCGGACCTTTCTCCCCCGTTGTAATCTGTCATGCCTATCTACTCCCCACTGATTGATGCACCTGTTTCACCCGGACCATTTACTAGAGATAGGTCATCTGGCCCGACCAGAGAGCACCCCTAGTGAAAAGGACATATGCAATAATAACGAAGTGATCACTGTATCCTGTTAACAGAAACTTTAGCATGAAACAACCTGGAAAGAAAGGAATAGGAAAACGAAAATCAGTAGGCCACTGATGAACTTTTTATTAAATAACAAACAAAGAAACGATAACAATACGTAATGATAAAACCTATTATTGTCCTAGAAACAAGAAACGTTAGAAGTAAGCCCGTAATAAGAAACCTGAAAACAGTAAGAGAAACCAAGTGTGACATTGCAACGGCCACAAGGCAACGAGGCTTCATCGCCCCTCACTGCCCCAAAACGTGTCTGTCCCACCGCCTGCCACGGCCAAATAACGGCAAACTGGGAAAGATACAAGTCAGCAGACATCCGCCCCATTCTGGAAACTTCCAAAGTGCAACAGGTTTGCGGCTACGCCCAGCCGGAAGCAACACATATAAGGCGGGTCCTGCTGCCAACCGTCGGCAGAAGATCATCACGTAGGGTGTAGCCGGAGGAAAGGCCGAGGCCAATGGGACCCGGCCAAGGGGATTGCTACGACAACCCTGGAGAGTTGCAAGGGGGGGAATGTCTGTGTCCTCGACCCTCCCCTCTCTCTCCCAGTCCGGCCACCATCAACCAGAGGCCGAGGCCGACGGGATCCGGCCGCGGTGGCGGTAACCCTGGAGAATTGCAGGTTAGACCCTCTCTCTCCCAGTCTGGGCCAGCATCCATGGAGGGCCTGGGAGTGGAGAGGCCACTGCACGAAAGGCCCAGGAGAGGCACCACACGCCAAGGCCTGCCCCACCGGATGAGCCAAGGAACCCGTTCATGGGGGCAGAGCAAAGGGCGTCCGGCCGCCATCCACCGGAGGTCCGGCCCAAAGACGGACGGGACATTTCTTCTTTCTTTTATAATGGCTGCGACAACACTGGGGGGGGGATGTCTTGCACATGCCTCCGACCCCCCCCCCCCTCGTCCTCATCGCCTGGTCCGGCCATAACAAATATCAAACGAGACGCCGTGGGGTGCACTGGGTGGGAGAGACGGTGCGAACAGGCCTCTCCCGCCTCCCCAGGTGGAGGCTTCCCAGCTGCACCCTCAGCGCTCCAGGCGCCCGGAAAAAGGTTCTTCCACTGTGGCGATGCTGCAACGTCTCGCCCGGCAGGGTGGAGCCCGTCCGCTCATTTGACCCCGCGATCGCCGGTAGCTACCGAACTCTCAAAATGGCGGTCGACCTGGCAAGAGCGGGCCCAACATAAAGAAATGGCCCGGTCACTGGTTGACTCCAACACCGTAGTCCTCCACGACCTTGAAGATTCTAGAGGAGCCGAGGGAGTCCCCGACCCCCGCAGACACCCCTGATGGGGAATGACTGCCATGATCGCCCGTGGAGTGACGAAACTGTAGCCGTGGGACGTCGGCGCTCCCATGCTGGCGCCAGCCTCAGTTTGAATGACTAGAATCCTGCAGACCACAGTTCGGATCAGTTCCGGTGAAAGCACAGTGTGACCCGGTAGGAAAAATTGTTGCACCCCCTCCCCTTTTTGACTGATGGTTCAAACCACCGATCCTTTCCTTTGCCCTTTTAACGGAACTTTGGACTGCCTCCCCCCCCCCCCGGGGCACCCCACGCCGTTATTCGGAGGGCGGCAACTTACTGGACATCACCATGGTGCCATCCACATTTCAGCGCGTTCTGCTGCCTTGGAACTATTCGCACAACAGACCGCTACTGACGACCCACCCCCCGGGACGCCCCACGCCGGATACCCAAATCAGTGCGGCACCCAGGCAACATCACCTGGGTGCCGTCCAGAAATCTGGACGTTGTGCTGCCTTGGGATTATTCGCACAACCGACCGCTACTGACCATTGTTCCTTCTTTTTCCCTAAAAATGTTTAAATGTTTTTACTGTTTTTGTTTTGTTGTATATATTTATAAGTTATTAAAGTTTTATATTCCTACTACTTTGTTGGAGTGCTATATATTTTTAATGTGACACATAATTGTAAAAACTTTGATGTACAAAGAGTCATCCCTGGAATCTTCCGCTTCAGGCTCGGTCCCCTCCCCAATCACAATACAGGATGGTTTTCAGATAGTAGGAACGCGTGTGGTGTGACGGATCTCATCGGGTGTGGGCCTTGATCTACTATAACTCCTTTGAAGAGGGGTGATTCTTTACAGCTGGGGCCATAAACTACATCTGCAGGGCTAGCTGATAGCCTGGGCCCGGCCTGGACAATCGGACACAGAGGAAGAGGAGTGTCAGAGGGTGCGGTAGTGAATAGGGCGAAAGGGAGGTGTCGGGCGGGCACAGGGTGTGATTCTCAGGGAAGAGCAGCGCAGATGGGGGGAGGTTTATTGCCCATGCATAAGACAGAGAGCGGGGGTGACCAGTGCCTGGGGGAGATGCTTGCGAGGGTGGGGAGCCATGCTAAGGATCGACAGCGTGCAGAGAGTGGGTCTGGTCAAGGCATCTAAAATGGCTGCCGTGCACGACAAAAGTGTGGCATTTGAAAAAAGGCAAGATGGCGCAGACAATGTTTTTCAACACTTCCTTCAAATCGAACGTTAACAGACGTTGGGGCATATTACCAAAGTTAAGCGATATTCATCGCTAACGATGCTTAGCAACGAATTTTTTACCGCTAAGCATCGTCAGAAATTATCGCAGATAAACCTTGCTATTATCAAGGTTTATCGCAAATGCGATAAAAAACGGCCGCAATGCATGAATATCGCTGAAAAGTCAGCGATATTCATGCATTACCGAGCTAATGCTCTTAGCCATGTTATCCACCTCCCATTGGATAACATGGCTAAGAACTGCTCAGGGCAGGTGTTAGTTTTTGGAGATATTCGCGCTTAGCGCGAATATCTCCAAAAGTTGGTAATAGGAGATAGATATCTTGCATGTTGTAATGCAAGTTATTGTGGTATATGGAACTCATACCATAATCTCTCAGGAAAGCAGGAACTGATCCTTTTGGGACCGCCTGAGAAGGCCTAGGGGGTAAGGGGTACTCTACTTTGCCCCCTTTTCACGTTCTGAACTGTTTTATTTTACTCTCTTCTGTAATTACACAAAATGGCAGCGATAGGATGCATCAGAGACAGACAGTGAGAGAAAGGAGGCCGGAGATGAACAAGAGATGTCAAATACACATTGGAGATAATATAGTGGGAGAAGGGAAGTAAATATGAGTAAACTTACTATGTAACATAAAAATGTTGCACTCTATACTATAAGTCTCATTTTATACTACAATCACTTCGCTACAACCTCATAAATTAAAAATAAAAATGAATAATGTCTCAAACAATTTTTGATTTCTAAATATAAATTTATTCTTCTGAATTTTCATAATTTGAAAGAACTAGTAACATGTCCTCATCAGGAATTTCCTCTTCAATCATCTCATCAGGAATCTCCTCATGAAAAGTCTGCAATGATGATTCTTGTAACTCTATGGTCTCCAAACATTCGATAAATTCGCCGTCAAGAGGTTGATCAAAAAAATCATTCAAGTCATCTCCTCCTTGTGAGAATATTTCATTATTGGTGCTGTCAATTTCAATAAATGTAGTGGATAATTCAAAAGAAATTGCCACGGTCTCTTCATTGTGATCCATTTTATTTTGAAATTTCTTGCTGTAAATTGAAGAAAAAAATAATCACTTTCATTTATCGTTTTTAGTAATACATAATATAAAACTAACTTTATCAAGTATTTAGTATAACAGAAGGACTGTAAATAAATAACAGAAAACATTTTTCAAATTATCTTAAAGTGTACAACATAGTTCCCCTTACAAATTAACAACTCACCTTTTTGAAAGTAGGAGAAGCGTTAGTACTGTGTAAATCAAACACCAGAAATTGAGCACCAAAAATTCCTCACAAATGTACCTCAGACAGTAGTATCACAAAATGGCTGTGGTTTCCTCTCATTTTAGATATATACATAACCAATTAACTTTCATCACACACAAATACAAAACCAAAGCAACATTTTAATTGGTTCTAAATTTCAACACTTTCAAATGTGTTTTCCCCATGCAATTTTCCATAGGACATTTAGATACGTCTACAGCCTGAATGGCTGAACGGAATTACACCAAACTTGGCAAAATGGTACAATTCCTAACTATATAAGGCCTGAAACCTATGGTTTTTTCAGTGAATTTGCAAGGTTTTTTTAAATGCTAATTCCTAACTGTATAAGGCCTGAAACCTATGGTTTTTTCAGTGAATATATATATATATATATATATATATTACCTACTGGCGGTCGCCAGTAGGTATATATAGTTAGGATTTTTTCTCTATGGGTTTTTTGAAAATTCTATGTCTAATAACTTTGGCGTTTGTGGACGGAATTGGCTGAAATTTTCAGGAAAATGGCACATTTTGTTTCTGAGCAGCCCTTGAAAATTTGGGGGGGGGTTCGTCCAGTGGGGGCCGAGAAAAAAGGGGGGTCCCAAAACGTGTTTTTAACATTGAGTTTTCCATAGGGCGGTTGGCCTCACTTTTAGCCCGAACGGCTGAATGGATTTGCACGAAACTTGGCAAAATTGTAGGGACTGGTAGCCCGATGTGCCTTTTGTAGGTCTCAATATATGTGCTCCAGTGGATTTTGAGAAATTAACGTTTAAAAAAAGATATATATCTGTAACAGCGGACCGGTTAGCGCTCTGGTTCGCGGACTTTTCGCGCAACGGAGCTTTGTGAAGCGAAGCTGATTGGTTCTCCGGCGTCTGTCAACATTCCAAACAGTCCGTAGCGGCCGCCATCTTGTCTCTCGGTAGGATCGAGAGACAAGAGGAGGTCAAAACAAAGGGGGAAATAACTATAAGGGGGCATAGTAGATCCTCGCTGACCCCCTAGGTTTGATGTGGAGGTTTTAAAAGGGCCCCGCGGGGCAAAAAAAAATAATAAAAATAATAATTGAACGGCTGAATGGATTTGCACGAAACTTGGCAAAATATTAGGGACTGGTAGCCCGATGTGCCTTTGCTAGGTCTCAATATATGTGCTCCAGTGGATTTTGAGAAATTAACGTTCAAAAAAAGATATATATCTGTAACAGCGCTCCGCTTCGCGTAACGGAGGTTTGCGAAGCTGATTGGTCATTCTGTCACTGGGCTATAGTTGGGCTACATCTGGCTGATATTTGGGCTACATTTGTTTTTTTGTGTGTCTGGCGGCCATCTTTGGGCTACATTGGGCTACATTGGGCTTCATTGGGCTACATTCGGCTAATTAGCAAATAGCTCATCGCAAACTAGGAATGGTAAAGAATCGCTATTTATTCCTTAAAGTTCGCTATTTAGGAAATGCAAATAACTTTGATGATACATATGGCGGTTCATCTCTAACAAGATAAGAAGCATAGGGATAGATTTATGATGACTGGCGCATCACCAGGGATGTGTTAGTCATTCTGTGCCGCTGTTCCGTCACCTATGGTGTGCTGCATTTACAATGCGGCGCATCATGGGGCAAAAACAGCACAGATGCGTGATGTATCTGTGCCGTAAAGGTGGCGCATTGCTGGAGTTGTATCGCAAGTGTGATGAAGCTCCAGCAAGGGTCGGGGGTGCCCCTGTCGCAGGGTTTCTGTTCTCACACAGAACTGTGGACAGAGGATTGGAACCTCGGCGAATTAGGGTGTCCCAAAACTCACGTTAGTAATCAAAAACTATTTAGCAAGCTAGGTACAGTGTCACATTGGATATAACAAACTCTCAATGTTTAGACAATCCAGAATATGAACTTATAGTACCTCAGGATACGTGGAACTCATGAACAGTCGGTCGTTATATATTTCTTAGAAACCAGAACATGGAGTTAAGAAGAACACATGTGTATTTGAAATGTTTATTTACTAATGCCGTCTTCTCAGGCGTAGTACCTTAGATAATAAAAGTACACATATTATCAGTAGCAAAATTACCAGCATAGTTACTAGTACATAAAAAGTGAATGGTGATAGTATGTTAACATGCTGTAAATGAATAAGAGTTAGCAACACTTATAAGCAGCCGCGGGCCGTGGAGGGAGTTACGGTGAGGCAGGGAGGCGGGGAGGGGGAGAAGCAGGGTGGAGAATACAAGTACACATATTATCAGTAGCAAAATTACCAGCATAGTTACTAGTACATAAAAAGCGAATGGTGACAGTATGTTAACATGCTGTAAATGAATAAGAGTTAGCAACACTTATAAGCAGCCGCGGGCCGTGGAGGGAGTTACGGTGGGGCAGGGAGGCGGGGAGGGGGAGGGGCAAGGTAGAGAGGGCTCCACCCTGCTTCTCCCCCTCCCCGCCTCCCTGCCCCATCGTAACTCCCTCCACGGCCCGCGGCTGCTTATATCTCACCCTCCCTAATACACATATTATATTATTTGCTAAGAAGGTCTCTTTGTGTTGGTTTAGGGCGTGTCCATACTTTAGTGTCTTAGATTTGAAGGAATCACATCAGCATACACCAGCTCTCTCTTCATGTGAACCGCATCAACTGTTGTGTATGTGTGTTCGGCAAAGCAATATAAAACCCGCCTCATGCCCAGAATTGGCAGAAGTTGCACTTATGTTATGAGTATGAAGTCGTGGAGATCAGACCTCATAACAATTCTGTATCGTGTTGTTCTTGAAACTTTAGCACTCGCTGTACAGATATAGTTTAACAAGTAAAGCAGATAGTAGACCAATAACATATTATTCTCATGTAAACCACGATGAACTACTAGGTGGAAAGCTAAATCAACAACTAAGTGTCGTGTGCAGAAGTTGCAAAAAAGGAAAAATGGCGTTTAAACCGGTAATGAGCCCATGCTAACTTAACACGGTGTGAAGATATCCAGGACCTAGATGACACCTCCTCATGATCCGGAAACGAACTGAATAAGATAATAGAAGTGCCATCTCATGAGAGCAGATTGCAAGTTTATATGTGGACGGTCCGCAAGGTAAAGCATTAAAAACTAGGAAAATTCAATGCTAAAGAAAAATAAAACAGCCAAGTACTTTATCGAGTCTTAAGCCAATAGGCAAGGTAAATAATAAAAACTTGACAAATAAGTCAATGAATTGTCAATGAAATGCTAGTACTCAGCATATCAAACATGAAAAAGGTCTATGACATAACTGTGTATGCAAAATAAGCTGCAACAGCCTCCAATAGGAAGTCACCGTCTTCATCCGAAAACAGTTCAGCCATCCAATTTAAAAGCGGAAAAGAACATACGTGCTCTCCCAGCACCGGATCCTCTATCACCATCAGAGGACAGCTCGGTGGGTTTTCAAGAAAGCTGTGTTCCAAGAAAGACTGTGCTGCCGCCAGTAAATTCCAGGGACCAAGTAGTCCATGCATCAATGCCACAGCCATAATCCTTTCGCCAGGACAAATCAACTCGTGAGTAATGATAGGAGTCATCAGCTGATTAAAGTCGACGTCAGGAGAAACCGGTCCGCAGAGACACAAATCAATGGCCCAATCGAAATCACAGGTCAGGCAGTGAAATACAGGCTGGACACAGGTGAAGTAGGAGAACCGAAAAGATAATCCATATGCCGTGCTTAATATCGCCAACGGCATTGTGCCATAATATTCTAGCATGCGATTGCGGAACAGTGTCAGCAGCTGCAGGGTCGGAGGTTGCATAGGAGGGACATCCATATTTAAAAATGTAAAAAAGCACAAGAGCGTCCGCTGGTAATGCAAGTAAAAATGCAATCCACGAACCAGAGTGGAGAAAATGGAATGAAAGGGAGCAGGGATGACTCCAAAGATTTTCTCAAATGAAGTCACGAGACCACTGGTAACAACTTTAAAAAAGTGTGCCAGGGATTTTGTGGAGGATGCGTTAAAGATAGTCGGAAACATGTTGCTGAAATTGAAAGGCAAACCTGTGTACGGGTGTTCGCTATGTGAAGTAGGAAAGTTTCACGGGCCGAACTCAAGGCCACCTCTCTCTGAGACAAAAGAGCTCTTATTCTTGTCATGCCGTTGAAACGTGTCCCAAGGTTGGTATTTGTGGCCAGATTGAAAACTCCCTATGTTCATGTGTGGGAGGAAATAGAACATTTCTGCAGCAAATAACCCGTTCACTTACTGTTACGATAAAAGGAATACTTTTAATTAACTCAGAACAATCTTCATTATTGAGCATCAAATAACTACCATTTTCCAACAACTTGAACGTGGGGATGATAGCAGGAACTGGCGTGCCTTGCAACACGCAAGCCATATTTGGTCGGTGTTTGTTGCATGAATCGTGTAACTGTATGTGCCTACACATTAGTGAATGATCTGGCGTCTCAGTGCATTCCTCTCCATTCAGATAAACTTCTTGATCATCTTTGAAACATCTGTATGTGTATGGAAGCGACCAGACCTCATGAACAAAAGCACTACCTAAAGGTTCATAAAGACCTATTGGTATATATTTCATACAATTTGAAAACTTATATAAAGCAAAAGGCAGCGTTATTAAACCGTGGATAAGGCATGTTGCCAAAAAACCCGCAATCCTCTGCTGATGATGTCACTGAGCATGTCATGAATGATGTAATATGTGACATCATCAGTAGTGGATTATGGGTAATAGTATCTCTAGTTTACTCCCCTATAGCTGTCTTTCTTTTAACATAAGTGTGTGTTTCCTTCCCTTATACTTACTGTTTTTGGTTCGCTTCCAGTTCGCGTACCAGCGAGCGAACTAGGAAGCGAACTAAGAGAAATAGAGGTTGGCACAGTTCCAAATATTGTACCAATTTTTTAATAACGGGGAGGTAGTTCTGAAAAGAACTTTTTTTTTTATTTTTCTGAACATTTTTTTACTGTTTTTGAATTTTTCGGAACAGTTTTATATTTTTTTGGGTTTTTCTTGGAGGGGGCAATGAAAACGATTCATTGTAAAGGGCTCAACAGGAGCAACAAAACAAAAAAAAGAAGTATTTATTATTTTGGGCGTTTCGGACAAACTTGCATATGATAGTCAATAGCTCTGTTGATCAGAGTGATGCTTCTTTCTCCGTAGGAAATGAATCCATCGCAAAATACGCAGGTGTGTTTTACTTCACCAAATCTCATTTGTATATTTGGCACCATCTCCCTGCCCTCTGGTCCCGTTACTTCCGGTACAACAGATCTTCTGGCCATAATAGGGAGATTATCTAGGTCGTTCCGAAACTGTGCAGCACTGTAGTTGTTAGGATGCCACCTAGTCATATGGCGATGCATTGTGTAGTTTCCGAAACTGTATTTTTTGTCGGTCCCTCTGGACAGTCTATCTTGACATATAAGGCAAGTTACGTATCTTGCATTTACTTTTTTCTGACCTTTGGGAATTTTAAAAAATTGCCAAATGAAGTTTTCTTTCCGGTGAGACGTCTTGGGCTGCTCAGGCAAAAACTGCCTCTCTTCGTGCTCGTCCTCCTGTTCCTCTTCTTCTTCTTCTTGTTGAATTACAACTTGAGCAGGTGGTCCACTCTTCCTTGGATGTGGTGGAGGTGGTGGGGAAGCACCAGCTGAAGCTACTAAAGAAGCCATTGCTCAGTGATCACAAAGGGTCTTTCTCTCACAATGATGAAAGTCAGAGTGAGGAAAGAAGGAGGGATTTTCATCATTTGGGAAAAACAAGAGTTCTCAACCAATCAAAAGTGTTCATTTTAGATTATATGACCTAGTCTTACATCATTAGGAAACCAAAAGTGAAATGAACCAATGAAAAGTGTTATTACCAAGTCACATGACTTGCTGTGTTTACGTTAAGCGCTTTGCAGGGCCTCCCTGTTTGCTTCCAGAAACCTGCGCTTTGGCACTCGCTTCGCGTACCAGTTCGCTAACGTAGCACGTCATATGACGTATCAAGCGACAACGTGGAACGTCATGCGGACGGGAGGCGTCACGATGTTGTTTTCTAACGCGGCACTTGCGGTAAAGAAACGTTTACCGGCTCGCGGTCTATTTCGCGGCATCAAGGTCAGCTAACGGGAAGCTTCCCGATTCGCGAAGCGGGAACGAAGAAAAAAAAATATTTTAAAAAAAAATTATTCATAAACATATAAAATATATTTTTGGATTTAAAGAAGAATACATTTTACAGCTACAGATATTAGCTGTTAAAAAACCAATGAAATTCACAGAAAAAACCATAGGTTATAGACCATATATAGTTAGGAATTAGCATTTACAAAACCTTGAAAATTCACTGAAAAAACCATAGGTTATAGACCATATATAGTTAGGAAATAGCATTTAGAAAACCTTATTTTACTCACACAAAACCATTGAAATTCCATATATAGTTAGTTGCACTAACTATATATCGCGCACCTGCAATCCACTGCTGATGATGTCACATATTACATCATTCATGACATGGTCAGTGACATCACTGATGACATCACTGATGACATCTCAAATGACATCACTGATGACATCACTGATGACAACATCCAGTGACTGTATGCTTCTGTAAAGTTAAAATATGTCTTACATATTGAAGAATGAGTGGATGTATAAGTGTCTGGATGAAGGATTTAGTAGGTGCATGACTGACTGTATAAGTGAGTGATTAAATGTGTCTCACTGAGTGCATGGGTTAGTGACTAAACTGTTTTAAATTGTGCATCATTGTGTCTGTTGTTTTGTAATCTGATGCATGTGTTGATCATTAGCTATATGACTAACTATATGGGTTATTGATTAGTTGCCCAAGTATTTGTATGGGAGACTGAGTGTGTGTGTGGGTGTCTGGGAGGTGTATGACTCTGTGCATAGATGTGTGAGCAGTTGATTCACTAGATGTATGGGTTCAAAAGTGCATGTGGAAACATCTGTATGGGCGGTTGACTGTGTGCATGAGTGTATTGGTGAGTGAATGGATATCTCAGTGCTACATGTCAAAGTAAGTACATATGTAAAACACAGTACATGTGATAGTTGACATATATAAATAACTGTGCATAAGAGCCAGTGAATGTGTGAGTGGCTGTATGGATTATTGTGAACTTGTATCAGGGATTGTATAACAGAGTAAATATGTGTTATTATATGTTCCAATAAGTAAGGTGTGTATAACTATATAGTTGAGGAAATCGAGGTGTGATTGATTCTTTGCAAGACTGACTAGGTGTGTGAGTAACTCCATGGATGAGTGACAGTCTGTGAGTGTCTGTTTACACTGAGTGTATCTAAGGTTATATTAGAGTCTGAAGAGGTTCATTGTATCATCACATGAATGATGTCATCAGTGATGTGATCAGTAATGTCAAATGAGATGTCATCAGTGATGTCATCAGTGATGTCATTTGAGATGTCATCAGTGATGTCATCAGTGATGTCACTGACCATGTCATGAATTATGTAATATGTGACATCATCAGCAGTGGATTGCAGGTGCGCGATATATAGTTAGTGCAACTAACTATATATGGAATTTCAATGGTTTTGTGTGAGTAAAATAAGGTTTTCTAAATGCTATTTCCTAACTATATATGGTCTATAACCTATGGTTTTTTCAGTGAATATATATATATATATATATATATATATATATATATATATATTACCTACTGGCGGTCGCCAGTAGGTTAAGATTTTTTCTCTATGGGATTTTTGAAAATTCTATGTCTAATAACTTTGGAGATTGTGGACGGAATTGGCTGAAATTTTCAGGAAAATGGCACATTTTGTTTCTGAGCAGCCCTTATTAATTTGGGGGGGGGTTCGTCAAGGGGGGGCCGAGAAAAAAGGGGGGTCCCAAAACGTGTTTTTAACATTGAGTTTTCCATAGGGCGGTTGGCCTCACTTTTAGCCCGAACGGCTGAATGGATTTGCACGAAACTTGGCAAAATTGTAGGGACTGGTAGCCCGATGTGCCTTTTGTAGGTCTCAATATATGTGCTACAGTGGATTTTGAGAAATTAACGTTTAAAAAAAGATATATATCTGTAACAGCGGACCGGG
Source organism: Lissotriton helveticus (assembly GCF_964261635.1). Lineage (NCBI taxonomy): Eukaryota > Metazoa > Chordata > Amphibia > Caudata > Salamandridae > Lissotriton > Lissotriton helveticus. Next base: position 1,360,018,169 of record NC_136061.1, on the reverse strand, counting down.
CAGCGCTCCAGGACGCGTACTTTTCGCGCAACGGAGCTTTGTGAAGCGAAGCTGATTGGTTCTCCGGCGTCTGTCAACATTCCAAACAGTCCGTAGCGGCCGCCATCTTGTCTCTCGGTAGGATCGAGAGACAAGAGGAGGCCAAAGCGAAGGGGCAAATGACCATAAGGGGGAATAGTAGATCCTCGCTGACCCCCTAGGTTTGATGTGGAGGTTTTAAAAGGGCCACGCGGGGCAAAAAAAAATAATAATAATAATAATCGAACGGCTGAATGGATTTGCACGAAACTTGGTAAAATATTAGGGACTGGTAGCGCGATGTGCTTTTGCTAGGTCTCAATATATGTGCTCTAGTGGATTTTGAGAAATTAACGTTCAAAAAAAGATATATATCTGTAACAGCGCTCCACTGCGCGTAACGGAGGTTTGCGAAGCTGATTGGTCATTCTGTCACTGGGCTATAGTTGGGCTACATCTGGCTGATATTTGGGCTACATTTGTTTTTTTTGTCTCTGGCGGCCATCTTTGGGCTACATTGGGCTACATTGGGCTTCATTGGGCTACATTGGGCTACATTTGGGCTCCAACATATATATAGGCCAATGTAGCCCAATATATATTTTTCAAAGTTAATTTTCGTAAAAACCACTGGAGCATATATCTTGAGACATAGCAAAGGCACATCGGGCTACCAGTCCCTACAATTTTGCCAAGTTTCGTGGAAATCCATTCAGCCGTTCGAGCTAAAAGTGAGTCCAACCGCCCTATGGAAATGAAGGAAATGAATGGGTAATTTGTAATTAGCAAATAGCTAATCGCAAACTAGGAATGGTAAAGAATCGCTATTTATTCCTTAAAGTTCGCTATTTAGGAAATGCAAAAAACTTTGATGATACATATGGCGGTTCATCTCGAACAAGATAAGAAGCATAGGGATAGATTTATGATGACTGGCGCATCACCATGGATGTGTTAGTCATTCTGTGCCGCTGTTCCGTCACCTATGGTGTGCTGCATTTACAATGCGGCGCATCATGGGGCAAAAACAGCACAGATGCGTGATGTAACTGTGCCGTAAAGGTGGCGCATTGCTGGAGTTGTATCGCAAGTGTGATGAAGCTCCAGGAAGGGTCGGGGGTGCCCCTGTCGCAGGGTTTCTGTTCTCACACAGAACTGTGGACAGAGGATTGGAACCTCGGCGAATTAGGGTGCCCCAAAACTCACCTTAGTACTCAAAAACCCCTTAGCAAGCTAGGTACAGTGTCACATTGGATATAACAAACTCTCAATGTTTAGACAATCCAGAATATGAACTTATAGTACCTCAGGATACGTGGAACTCATGAACAGTCGGTCGTTATATATTTCTTAGAAACCAGAACATGGAGTTAAGAAGAACACATGTGTATTTGAAATGTTTATTTACTAATGCCGTCTTCTCAGGCGTAGTATCTTAGATAATACAAGTACACATATTATCAGTAGCAAAATTACCAGCATAGTTACTAGTACATAAAAAGCGAATGGTGACAGTATGTTAACATGCTGTAAATGAATAAGAGTTAGCAACACTTATAAGCAGCCGCGGGCCGTGGAGGGAGTTACGGTGGGGCAGGGAGGCGGGGAGGGGGAGGGGCGGGGTGGAGAGGGCTCCACCCTGCCCCTCCCCCTCCCCGCCTCCCTGCCCCATCGTAACTCCCTCCACGGCCCGCGGCTGCTTATATCTCACCCTCCCTAATACACATATTATATTATTTGCTAAGAAGGTCTCTTTGTGTTGGTTTAGGGCGTGCCCATACTTTAGTGTCTTAGATTTGAAGGAATCACATCAGCATACACCAGCTCTCTCTTCATGTGAACCGCATCAAGTGTTGTGTATGTGTGTTCGGCAAAGCAATATAAAACCCGCCTCATGCCCAGAATTGGCAGAAGCTGCACTTATGTTATGAGTATGAAGTCGTGGAGATCAGACCTCATAACAATTCTGTATCGTGTTGTTCTTGAAACTTCAGCACTCGCTGTACAGATATAGTTTAACAAGTAAAGCAGATAGTAGAGCAATAACATATTATTCTCATGTAAATCACGATGAACTATTAGGTTGAAAGCTACAGCAACAACTAAGTGTCGTGTGCAGAAGTTGCAAAAAAGGAAAAATGGCGTTTAAACCGGTAATGAGCCCATGCTAACTTAACACGGTGTAAAGATATCCAGGACCTAGATGACACCTCCCCATGATCCGGAAACGAACTGAATAAGATAATAGAAGTGCCATCTCATGAGAGCAGATTGCAACTTTATATGTGGACGGTCCGCAAGGTAAAATATTAAAAACTAGGAAAATTTAATGCTAAAGAAAAATAAAACAGCCAAGTACTTTATCGAGTCTTAAGCCAATAGGCAAGCTAAATAATAAAAACTTGACAAATAAGTCAATGAATTGTCAATGAAATGCTAGTACTCAGCATATCAAAAATGAAAAAGGTCTATGACATAACTGTGTATGCAAAATAAGCTGCAACAGCCTCCAATAGGAAGTCACCGTCTTCATCCGAAAAGAGTTCAGCCATCCAATTTAAAAGCGGAAAAGAACATACGTGCTCTCCCAGCACCGGATCCTCTATCACCATCAGAGGACAGCTCGGTGGGTTTTCAAGAAAGCTCTGTTCCAAGAAAGACTGTGTTGCCGCCAGTAAATTCCAGGGACCAATTAGTCCATGCATCAATGCCACAGCCATAATCCTTTCGCCAGGACAAACCAACTCGTGAGTAATGATAGGAGTCATCAGCTGATTAAAGTCGACGTCAGGAGAAACCGGTCCGCAGAGACACAAATCAATGGCCCAATCGAAATCACAGGTCAGGCAGTGAAATACAGGCTGGACACAGGTGAAGTAGGAGAATCGAAAAGATAATCCATATGCCGTGCTTAATATCGCCAACCGCATTGTGCCATAATATTCTAGCATGCGATTGCGGAACAGTGTCAGCAGCTGCAGGGCGGGAGGTTGCATAGGAGGGACATCCATATTTAAAAATGTAAAAAAGCACAAGAGCGTCCGCTGGTAATGCAAGTAAAAATGGCAATCCACGAAGCAGAGTGGAAAAAATAGAATGAAAGAAAGCAGGCATGACAAGATTTTCTCAAATGAAGTCACGAGACCACTGGTAACAACTTTAAAAAAGTGCGCCAGGGCCTTTGTGGAGGATGCGTTAAAGATAGTCCGAACAATCTTGCTGAAATGGAAAGGCAAATCTGAATTGAAAAGGGTCTGCACCTCTGTACGGGTGTTCGCTATGTGAAGCACGAAAGTTTCACGGGCCGAACTCAAGGCCACCTCTCTCTGAGACAAAAGAGCTCTTATTCTTGCCATGCCGTTGAAATCTGCTCCCAAGGTTGGTATTTGTGGCGAGATTGAAAACTCCCTATGTTCATGTGTGGGAGGAAATAGAACATTTCTGCAGCAAATAACCCGTTCACTTACTGTTACGATAAAAGGAATACTTTTAATTAACCCAGAACAATCTTTATTATTGAGCATCAAATAACTACCATTTTCCAACAACTTGAACGTGGGGATGATAGCAGGAACTGGCGTGCCTTGCAACACGCAAGCCATATTTGGTCGGTGTTTGTTGCATGAACCGTGTAACTGTATGTGCCTACACATTAGTGAATGATCTGGCGTCTCAGTGCATTCCTCTCCATTCAGATAAACTTCTTGATCATCTTTGAAACATCTGTATGTGTATGGAAGCGACCAGACCTCATGAAGAAAAGCACTACCTAAAGGTTCATAACGACCTATTGGTATATATTTCATACAATTTGAAAACTTATATAAAGCAAAAGGCAGCGTTATTAAACCGTGGATAAGGCACGTTGCCAAAAAACCCGCAATCCTCTGCTGATGATGTCACTGAGCATGTCATGAATGATGTAATATGTGACATCATCAGCAGTGGATTACGGGTAATAGTATCTCTAGTTTACTCCCCTATAGCTGTCTTTCTTTTAACATAAGTGTCTGTTTCCTTCCCTTATACTTACTGTTTTTGGTTCGCTTCCGGTTTGCGTACCGGCGAGCGAACTGGGAAGCGAACTAAGAGAAATAGAGGTTGGCACAGTTCCAAATATTGTACCAATTTTTTAATAACGGGGAGGTAGTTCTGAAAAGAACTTTTTTTTTATTGTTTTTGTTGTTTTATATTTTTTTAATTATTTTTCAGAATTTTTTTTTACTTTTTTGGAATTTTTCTGAACAGTTTTATATTTTTTGGGGTTTTTCTTGGAGGGGGCAATGAAAACGATTCATTGTAAAGGGCTCAACAGGAGCAACAAAACAAAAAAAAAGTATTTATTATTTTGGGCGTTTCGTACAAACTTGCATATGATAGTCAATAGCTCTGTTGATCAGAGTGATGCTTCTTTCTCCGTAGCAAATGAATCCATCGCAATATACGCAGATGTGTTTTACTTCACCAAATCTCATTTGTATATTTGGCACCATCTCCCTGCCCTCTGGTCCCGTTACTTCCGGTACAACAGATCTTCTGGCCATAATAGGGAGATTATCTAGGTCGTTCCGAAACTGTGCAGCACTGTAGTTGTTAGGATGCCACCTAGTCATATGGCGATGCATTGTGTAGTTTCCGAAACTGTATTTTTTCTCGGTCCCTCTGGACAGTCTATCTTGACATATAAGGCAAGTTATGTATCTTGCATTTACTTTTTTCTGACCTTTGGGAATTTTAAAAAATTGCCAAATGAAGTTTTCTTTCCGGTGAGACGTCCTGGGCTCCTCAGGCAAAAACTGCCTCTCTTCGTGCTCGTCGTTCTGTTCCTCTTCTTCCTCTTCTTGTTGAATTATAACTTGAGCAGGTGGTCCACTCTTCCTTGGATGTGGTGGAGGTGGTGGGGAAGCACCAGCTGAAGCTACTAAAGAAGCCATTGCTCAGTGATCACAAAGGGTCTTTCTCTCACAATGATGAAAGTCAGAGTGAGGAAAGAAGGAGGGATTTTCATCATTTGGGAAAAACAAGAGTTCTCAACCAATGAAAAGTGTTCATTTTAGATTATATGACCTAGTCTTACATCATTAGGAAACCAAAAGTGAAATGAACCAATGAAAAGTGTTATTACCAAGTCACATGACCTGCTGTGTTTACGTTAAGCGCTTTGCAGGGCCTCCCGGTTTGCTTCCAGAAACCTGCGCTTTGCGACTCGCTTCGCGTACCAGTTCGCTAACGTAGCACGTCATATGACGTATCACGCGACAACGTGAAACGTCATGCGGACGGGAGGCGTCACGATGTTGTTTTCTAACGCGGCAGTTGCGGTAAAGAAACGTTTACCGGCTCGCGGTCTATTTCGCGGCATCAAGGTCAGCTAACGGGAAGCTTCCCGATTCGCGAAGCGGGAACGAAGAAAAAAAAATATTTAAAAAAAAATTATTCATAAACATATAAAATATATTTTGGGATTTAAAGAAGAATACATTTTACAGCTACAGATATTAGCTGTTAAAAAACCAATGAAATTCACTGAAAAAACCATAGGTTATAGACCATATATAGTTAGGAATTAGCATTTACAAAACCTTGAAAATTCACTGAAAAAACCATAGGTTATAGACCATATATAGTTAGGAATTAGCATTTACAAAACCTTATTTTACTCACACAAAACCATTGAAATTCCATATATAGTTAGTTGCACTAACTATATATCGCGCACCCGCAATCCACTGCTGATGATGTCACATATTACATCATTCATGACATGGTCAGTGACATCACTGATGACATCACTGATGACATCTCAAATGACATCACTGATGACATCACTGATGACATCTGATTTGACATCAATGACCACATCACTGATGAGATCATTCATGTGACAATACAATGCATCTCCTCACATTTTAATATAACCTCTGTTTCACCCAGTGTTAAATACAGAGTATAATTTTTGAAACCATTGACACACCAATACTAGTTACTACATACGCACTCACTGATTCCTATGTCTACACACACATTCACTCATTCACCCATACAATCATTCATACATACAATCACTCATCTTTACAACACTATCATATGCACTCATACACCTATACAGACACTCAGTCTGCCACTCATCCATGGAGTTACTCACACACGTAGTCAGTCCTGTTAAAGAATCAATGACACTTCCATTTTCTTGTCTATACAGTTAAACATAGAGCACCTTACATTTTCAAACATATACTAACACATACTTACCTTCTTATAGAATCATTGATACAAGTACACATTGATCTGCACAGAGTCACACACCTCCCAGCCAGCCAGCCACACACACACTCAGTCTCCCATACAAATACTTGGACAATCAATCAGTAACCCATATAGTTAATCATATAGCTACTGATCAACACATGCAGCAGTTTACAGAACAACAGACATAATGATGCTCAAATTAAGATAGTTTAGTCACTAACCCATGCACTCAGTGAGACACATTTAATCACTCACTCATACATTCAGTCATGCACCTACTAAATCCTTTGTCCAGACACTTATACTTCCACTCATTCTTCAATATGTAAGACACATTTTAACTTTACAGAAACACACAGTCACTGGATGATGTCATCAGTGATGTCATCAGTGATGTCATTTGAGATGTCATCAGTGATGTCATCAGTGATGTCATTTGAGATGTCATCAGTGATGTCATCAGTGATGTCACTGACCATGTCATGAATGATGTAATATGTGACATCATCAGCAGTGGATTGCGGGTGCGCGATATATAGTTAGTGCAACTAACTATATATGGAATTTCAATGGTTTTGTGTGAGTAAAATAAGGTTTTGTAAATGCTAATTCCTAACTATATATGGTCTATAACCTATGGTTTTTTCAGTGAATATATATATATATATATATATATATATATAATGCTCAAACTTTTCACAAATTCATAGAAAAAGTGCAGCCCTCAAGGGGGGTTATGAGTCATGGAAGGGTTTATTGTGAGGGAAAAACGCACAAACGCGTTTCGGCGTAAGCCTTCGTCAGTGTATCAATCGTGACTCAGAAACAGCATGTTAATAAAGTTTCTCAGCAATCATTAACAACGACATTGGACTAAACCCACAGACATCAATTTAGACGCCATCTTAGAATGTTTTTGTTCTCTACATTCATCTACATACAAATTGCAGTTGTACATGTGCTAAGATTGTCTGTATGTATGTAGAGCGGCTATACTTGATATATTTATAGTCCATAATAGATATGACAAAAATAAAGCTGTGGTTCGGCTAATGTCCTATGTACAAGTTGTTTGTTCATGATTAAATCATTTTACATATACCGAAACAATAATAATAAGTAAACACTGCAGTCCTTCAGGAAATAATGATAAACATAACATCACAGTTCATCAAGATCAAGCAAAGTCAAAATCAAAGTCAATCAAAGTACAGAGTGTGCTAGACTATATTGTTGTTAAATTAGCTAACATCCATGAAATCAATACCTTCTTTCTGTACAATTACAAAAGGATCCTATTTACTTGATATTCTCGGTCGGGGATGTTTTCATGTTACTATACACCAAGTTCAGTTCAAATCACATCACAACAGCCAGATTATTTAATGGTATATCACTGGTCCTACCATAACTTCATAGGTTACAAATAAGTGTAGAACAGATACCAATGTAAGCCAAAACTACAGAATAGTGGAACTGACTAGATATCACAATGGGCAGCACAATAGAGGATTGGTAGATTAAAACAGACGGTCAGGGAAAAGACCACTCTCTCTGTTCCAGTCTGTATGTATATGTATGGCCGTAAGGGTTCCCATCCTATTTCTTTCTCAGATACAGTTCTAAGACTAGGATGTTATAGATCAAAGAGTAGAGTGCTGATGGGGTTACTTCCCTAAGTGAAATGCCATTTCTTCTCCACTGTTAAGACCACCTGGTTGTTTGGTGGAAAGGTCAATTATATACCTCGATTCTAACCTGCGTAATCTCCTTAAGCGATCACCTCCTCTTGAATTCGGTGGGACAATATCCAACCCAAATAATTGGAGTTTATTGCGATCTCTCCCATGTTCTTCATCAAAGTGACGTGCAACCGGATAGGCGGAATCCGCTTTTTCGATTGCACGTTGATGTTCCAATATTCTCAGTTTGAGTTCCTTGATCGTACTGCCGATGTAGCGGAGGCCACATGGGCAGAGCAAACAGTACACTACAAACTGATAACTGCAGGTTATAAATTTCTTAATGGGAAGTGTTCTCCCTGTGTCAGGTATGATATACGACAACACTCTTTTGCTGCCGACACAGGCTTTACACCGCCCACAGGGGAAGAAACCTTTCATCTCTTTTAGGGTATTGGTTGTTGATATAGGTTTCTCAAGATGACTGGAAACCAATATATCCCCCAGTGATCTCGCTCTACTGAATGTTAGTAAAGGATGGGCTGGTAAATCCTCCTGAAGTATGCTGTCCGTTAGTAGTATGTGCCAGTTCTTGTTAAGCATTGCTCTCAGGTCATTGGCACCTGACGAGTAAGGGGTGATTAGTCGGAATTTCCCTTCAGTAGCAGCACCCGTTTTAGCTCGGTCAACACCTTGATTTCTTGTGGTTAATAGTGTTGCCCTCTCTATCCCTCTGACCTTCTTCAATGTTTTGTTGAGAAGTTTCTCACCATAGCCTCTGACAGAAAAGCGTGCCAAACATTCCGAGGCAGCCGCCTCAAAATCTGAATCCCTGGAACAATTTCTCCGGAGCCTTAAAAGTTCTCCGTAAGGGATGCTTTTAATAAGCTGGGAGGATGGCTACTGCTGGCAAAGAGTGTAGAATTGCCAGCAGTTTCTTTCCTATAGAGGGCAGTATGCAGCTGGTCCCCCTCGACAAACACCCTCAGATCCAGATAATCCACTGCCACCGGACTAACTGAGCCTGAGAAATGCAGATTTAGGTCATTGGTATTAAGTACCCTGAGGTATTCTTCAGCTGTGTTTGTCTCACCGTTCCAGACGATAAATAAATCGTCTATATAACGATGCCAGCATACTACCTCCCCTGTTTCTTGTCCAACTGTACAGCTCCTGGGCACCTGCTCCTCCCACCAGCCCACAAACAAGTTCAGGTAGCTGGGAGCGAAGCAGGTGCCCATCGCCGTGACAGACATTTGGATGTATAATTGGTCCTCAAAAAGAAAGATGTTGTGCGTAGACAAAATTCCGTGAATTTAACAATCATTTCGTTATGTTTGGCAAATCTTATCTGACGCTGTTCTAAGGAGTGTCTGATTGCCTCTAGGCCATGCCCATGTTCTATACAAGTGTATAGGCTGGTGATATCCAGCACCATCAACAGATATCACGGGCTCCATATTAATTCCTGTATTTTGATTAAAAAGTCTTTGGTGTCCTGTATGTATGATTCTAGTTTTACCACCAGGGGGAACAAAGTATTGTCCACGAAACGTGACATATTTTCTGTCAAGCTGCCAATGGATGAGATTATGGGACGGCCAGGGGGACAGTCAATGTTTTTGTGTAGCTTGGGGAGATGATAGAAGGTGGATATCATCGGGTTACTGTTCCTTAAGAAGAGATGCTCATCTTTCCCCAGCATCTGAAGACTGTACCACTTCTGAATTAGTTTCTCATATTCCGTGATACTTTGTTGGTATATAGCAGTTGTGCATTTGATATAGAATTTTTTGTCTGCAAGTTGCCTCAGTGCTTGTTTTTTATATTGTTCTCTACCCAGTATGACCACATTCCCCCCCTTATCGGAAGGGCTTGATCACAAGGGTCTTGTCATTCGTCAGGTTTGTCAATGCCATTCGCTGGCAATCTGTGATGTTATGCTTTGTATCTGAGTGGTCCGCTTTCCTATATTGCATGAGATCTTTCTTCATGGCTTCTGTAAAAACATCCACAGCGTCCCAGGGCGATTGTGGCACAAACATTGAGATAGGTTTAAACGCACTCTCATCCCTCTCTTGCTCTATTCCTTGTAGGATTGCGCGTTGTGTGTGTATATATATATATATATATATTACCTACTGGCGGTCGCCAGTAGGTATATATAGTTAGGATTTTTTCTCTATGGGTTTTTTGAAAATTCTATGTCTAATAACTTTGGCGTTTGTGGACGGAATTGGCTGAAATTTTCAGGAAAATGGCACATTTTGTTTCTGAGCAGCCCTTGAAAATTTGGGGGGGGTTCGTCCAGTGGGGGCCGAGAAAAAAGGGGGGTCCCAAAACGTGTTTTTAACATTGAGTTTTCCATAGGGCGGTTGGCCTCACTTTTAGCCCGAACGGCTGAATGGATTTGCACGAAACTTGGCAAAATTGTAGGGACTGGTAGCCCGATGTGCCTTTTGTAGGTCTCAATATATGTGCTCCAGTGGATTTTGAGAAATTAACGTTTAAAAAAAGATATATATCTGTAACAGCGGACCGGTTAGCGCTCTGGTTCGCGGACTTTTCGCGCAACGGAGCTTTGTGAAGCGAAGCTGATTGGTTCTCCGGCGTCTGTCAACATTCCAAACAGTCCGTAGCGGCCGCCATCTTGTCTCTCGGTAGGATCGAGAGACAAGAGGAGGTCAAAACAAAGGGGGAAATAACTATAAGGGGGCATAGTAGATCCTCGCTGACCCCCTAGGTTTGATGTGGAGGTTTTAAAAGGGCCCCGCGGGGCAAAAAAAAAAAATAAAAATAATAATTGAACGGCTGAATGGATTTGCACGAAACTTGGCAAAATATTAGGGACTGGTAGCCCGATGTGCCTTTGCTAGGTCTCAATATATGTGCTCCAGTGGATTTTGAGAAATTAACGTTCAAAAAAAGATATATATCTGTAACAGCGCTCCGCTTCGCGTAACGGAGGTTTGCGAAGCTGATTGGTCATTCTGTCACTGGGCTATAGTTGGGCTACATCTGGCTGATATTTGGGCTACATTTGTTTTTTTGTGTGTCTGGCGGCCATCTTTGGGCTACATTGGGCTACATTGGGCTTCATTGGGCTACATTCGGCTAATTAGCAAATAGCTCATCGCAAACTAGGAATGGTAAAGAATCGCTATTTATTCCTTAAAGTTCGCTATTTAGGAAATGCAAATAACTTTGATGATACATATGGCGGTTCATCTCTAACAAGATAAGAAGCATAGGGATAGATTTATGATGACTGGCGCATCACCAGGGATGTGTTAGTCATTCTGTGCCGCTGTTCCGTCACCTATGGTGTGCTGCATTTACAATGCGGGCATCATGGGGCAAAAACAGCACAGATGCGTGATGTATCTGTGCCGTAAAGGTGGCGCATTGCTGGAGTTGTATCGCAAGTGTGATGAAGCTCCAGCAAGGGTCGGGGGTGCCCCTGTCGCAGGGTTTCTGTTCTCACACAGAACTGTGGACAGAGGATTGGAACCTCGGCGAATTAGGGTGTCCCAAAACTCACGTTAGTAATCAAAAACTATTTAGCAAGCTAGGTACAGTGTCACATTGGATATAACAAACTCTCAATGTTTAGACAATCCAGAATATGAACTTATAGTACCTCAGGATACGTGGAACTCATGAACAGTCGGTCGTTATATATTTCTTAGAAACCAGAACATGGAGTTAAGAAGAACACATGTGTATTTGAAATGTTTATTTACTAATGCCGTCTTCTCAGGCGTAGTACCTTAGATAATAAAAGTACACATATTATCAGTAGCAAAATTACCAGCATAGTTACTAGTACATAAAAAGTGAATGGTGATAGTATGTTAACATGCTGTAAATGAATAAGAGTTAGCAACACTTATAAGCAGCCGCGGGCCGTGGAGGGAGTTACGGTGAGGCAGGGAGGCGGGGAGGGGGAGAAGCAGGGTGGAGAATACAAGTACACATATTATCAGTAGCAAAATTACCAGCATAGTTACTAGTACATAAAAAGCGAATGGTGACAGTATGTTAACATGCTGTAAATGAATAAGAGTTAGCAACACTTATAAGCAGCCGCGGGCCGTGGAGGGAGTTACGGTGGGGCAGGGAGGCGGGGAGGGGGAGGGGCAAGGTAGAGAGGGCTCCACCCTGCTTCTCCCCCTCCCCGCCTCCCTGCCCCATCGTAACTCCCTCCACGGCCCGCCGCTGCTTATATCTCACCCTCCCTAATACACATATTATATTATTTGCTAAGAAGGTCTCTTTGTGTTGGTTTAGGGCGTGTCCATACTTTAGTGTCTTAGATTTGAAGGAATCACATCAGCATACACCAGCTCTCTCTTCATGTGAACCGCATCAACTGTTGTGTATGTGTGTTCGGCAAAGCAATATAAAACCCGCCTCATGCCCAGAATTGGCAGAAGTTGCACTTATGTTATGAGTATGAAGTCGTGGAGATCAGACCTCATAACAATTCTGTATCGTGTTGTTCTTGAAACTTTAGCACTCGCTGTACAGATATAGTTTAACAAGTAAAGCAGATAGTAGACCAATAACATATTATTCTCATGTAAACCACGATGAACTACTAGGTGGAAAGCTAAAGCAACAACTAAGTGTCGTGTGCAGAAGTTGCAAAAAAGGAAAAATGGCGTTTAAACCGGTAATGAGCCCATGATAACTTAACACGGTGTAAAGATATCCAGGACCTAGATGACACCTCCTCATGATCCGGAAACGAACTGAATAAGATAATAGAAGTGCCATCTCATGAGAGCAGATTGCAAGTTTATATGTGGACGGTCCGCAAGGTAAAGCATTAAAAACTAGGAAAATTCAATGCTAAAGAAAAATAAAACAGCCAAGTACTTTATCGAGTCTTAAGCCAATAGGCAAGGTAAATAATAAAAACTTGACAAATAAGTCAATGAATTGTCAATGAAATGCTAGTACTCAGCATATCAAACATGAAAAAGGTCTATGACATAACTGTGTATGCAAAATAAGCTGCAACAGCCTCCAATAGGAAGTCACCGTCTTCATCCGAAAACAGTTCAGACATCCAATTTAAAAGCGGAAAAGAACATACGTGCTCTCCCAGCACCGGATCCTCTATCACCATCAGAGGACAGCTCGGTGGGTTTTCAAGAAAGCTGTGTTCCAAGAAAGACTGTGCTGCCGCCAGTAAATTCCAGGGACCAAGTAGTCCATGCATCAATGCCACAGCCATAATCCTTTCGCCAGGACAAATCAACTCGTGAGTAATGATAGGAGTCATCAGCTGATTAAAGTCGACGTCAGGAGAAACCGGTCCGCAGAGACACAAATCAATGGCCCAATCGAAATCACAGGTCAGGCAGTGAAATACAGGCTGGACACAGGTGAAGTAGGAGAACCGAAAAGATAATCCATATGCCGTGCTTAATATCGCCAACGGCATTGTGCCATAATATTCTAGCATGCGATTGCGGAACAGTGTCAGCAGCTGCAGGGTCGGAGGTTGCATAGGAGGGACATCCATATTTAAAAATGTAAAAAAGCACAAGAGCGTCCGCTGGTAATGCAAGTAAAAATGCAATCCACGAACCAGAGTGGAGAAAATGGAATGAAAGGGAGCAGGGATGACTCCAAAGATTTTCTCAAATGAAGTCACGAGACCACTGGTAACAACTTTAAAAAAGTGTGCCAGGGATTTTGTGGAGGATGCGTTAAAGATAGTCGGAAACATGTTGCTGAAATTGAAAGGCAAACCTGTGTACGGGTGTTCGCTATGTGAAGTACGAAAGTTTCACGGGCCGAACTCAAGGCCACCTCTCTCTGAGACAAAAGAGCTCTTATTCTTGTCATGCCGTTGAAACGTGTCCCAAGGTTGGTATTTGTGGCCAGATTGAAAACTCCCTATGTTCATGTGTGGGAGGAAATAGAACATTTCTGCAGCAAATAACCCGTTCACTTACTGTTACGATAAAAGGAATACTTTTAATTAACTCAGAACAATCTTCATTATTGAGCATCAAATAACTACCATTTTCCAACAACTTGAACGTGGGGATGATAGCAGGAACTGGCGTGCCTTGCAACACGCAAGCCATATTTGGTCGGTGTTTGTTGCATGAATCGTGTAACTGTATGTGCCTACACATTAGTGAATGATCTGGCGTCTCAGTGCATTCCTCTCCATTCAGATAAACTTCTTGATCATCTTTGAAACATCTGTATGTGTATGGAATTGACCAGACCTCATGAACAAAAGCACTACCTAAAGGTTCATAAAGACCTATTGGTATATATTTCATACAATTTGAAAACTTATATAAAGCAAAAGGCAGCGTTATTAAACCGTGGATAAGGCATGTTGCCAAAAAACCCGCAATCCTCTGCTGATGATGTCACTGAGCATGTCATGAATGATGTAATATGTGACATCATCAGTAGTGGATTATGGGTAATAGTATCTCTAGTTTACTCCCCTATAGCTGTCTTTCTTTTAACATAAGTGTGTGTTTCCTTCCCTTATACTTACTGTTTTTGGTTCGCTTCCAGTTCGCGTACCAGCGAGCGAACTAGGAAGCGAACTAAGAGAAATAGAGGTTGGCACAGTTCCAAATATTGTACCAATTTTTTAATAACGGGGAGGTAGTTCTGAAAAGAACTTTTATTTTTTATTTTTCTGAACATTTTTTTACTGTTTTTGAATTTTTCGGAACAGTTTTATATTTTTTGGGGTTTTTCTTGGAGGGGGCAATGAAAACGATTCATTGTAAAGGGCTCAACAGGAGCAACAAAACAAAAAAAAGAAGTATTTATTATTTTGGGCGTTTCGGACAAACTTGCATATGATAGTCAATAGCTCTGTTGATCAGAGTGATGCTTCTTTCTCCGTAGGAAATGAATCCATCGCAAAATACGCAGGTGTGTTTTACTTCACCAAATCTCATTTGTATATTTGGCACCATCTCCCTGCCCTCTGGTCCCGTTACTTCCGGTACAACAGATCTTCTGGCCATAATAGGGAGATTATCTAGGTCGTTCCGAAACTGTGCAGCACTGTAGTTGTTAGGATGCCACCTAGTCATATGGCGATGCATTGTGTAGTTTCCGAAACTGTATTTTTTGTCGGTCCCTCTGGACAGTCTATCTTGACATATAAGGCAAGTTACGTATCTTGCATTTACTTTTTTCTGACCTTTGGGAATTTAAAAAAATTGCCAAATGAAGTTTTCTTTCCGGTGAGACGTCTTGGGCTGCTCAGGCAAAAACTGCCTCTCTTCGTGCTCGTCCTCCTGTTCCTCTTCTTCTTCTTCTTGTTGAATTACAACTTGAGCAGGTGGTCCACTCTTCCTTGGATGTGGTGGAGGTGGTGGGGAAGCACCAGCTGAAGCTACTAAAGAAGCCATTGCTCAGTGATCACAAAGGGTCTTTCTCTCACAATGATGAAAGTCAGAGTGAGGAAAGAAGGAGGGATTTTCATCATTTGGGAAAAACAAGAGTTCTCAACCAATCAAAAGTGTTCATTTTAGATTATATGACCTAGTCTTACATCATTAGGAAACCAAAAGTGAAATGAACCAATGAAAAGTGTTATTACCAAGTCACATGACTTGCTGTGTTTACGTTAAGCGCTTTGCAGGGCCTCCCTGTTTGCTTCCAGAAACCTGCGCTTTGGCACTCGCTTCGCGTACCAGTTCGCTAACGTAGCACGTCATATGACGTATCAAGCGACAACGTGGAACGTCATGCAGACGGGAGGCGTCACGATGTTGTTTTCTAACGCGGCACTTGCGGTAAAGAAACGTTTACCGGCTCGCGGTCTATTTCGCGGCATCAAGGTCAGCTAACAGGAAGCTTCCCGATTCGCGAAGCGGGAACGAAGAAAAAAAAATATTTAAAAAAAAAATTATTCATAAACATATAAAATATATTTTTGGATTTAAAGAAGAATACATTTTACAGCTACAGATATTAGCTGTTAAAAAACCAATGAAATTCACAGAAAAAACCATAGGTTATAGACCATATATAGTTAGGAATTAGCATTTACAAAACCTTGAAAATTCACTGAAAAAACCATAGGTTATAGACCATATATAGTTAGCAAATAGCATTTAGAAAACCTTATTTTACTCACACAAAACCATTGAAATTCCATATATAGTTAGTTGCACTAACTATATACCGCGCACCTGCAATCCACTGCTGATGATGTCACATATTACATCATTCATGACATGGTCAGTGACATCACTGATGACATCACTGATGACATCTCAAATGACATCACTGATGACATCACTGATGACAACATCCAGTGACTGTATGCTTCTGTAAAGTTAAAATATGTCTTACATATTGAAGAATGAGTGGATGTATAAGTGTCTGGATGAAGGATTTAGTAGGTGCATGACTGACTGTATAAGTGAGTGATTAAATGTGTCTCACTGAGTGCATGGGTTAGTGACTAAACTGTTTTAAATTGTGCATCATTGTGTCTGTTGTTTTGTAATCTGATGCATGTGTTGATCATTAGCTATATGACTAACTATATGGGTTATTGATTAGTTGCCCAAGTATTTGTATGGGAGACTGAGTGTGTGTGTGGGTGTCTGGGAGGTGTATGACTCTGTGCATAGATGTGTGAGCAGTTGATTCACTAGATGTATGGGTTCAAAAGTGCATGTGGAAACATCTGTATGGGCGGTTGACTGTGTGCATGAGTGTATTGGTGAGTGAATGGATATCTCAGTGCTACATGTCAAAGTAAGTACATATGTAAAACACAGTACATGTGATAGTTGACATATATAAATAACTGTGCATAAGAGCCAGTGAATGTGTGAGTGGCTGTATGGATTATTGTGAACTTGTATCAGGGATTGTATAACAGAGTAAATATGTGTTATTATATGTTCCAATAAGTAAGGTGTGTATAACTATATAGTTGAGGAAATCGAGGTGTGATTGATTCTTTGCAAGACTGACTAGGTGTGTGAGTAACTCCATGGATGAGTGACAGTCTGTGAGTGTCTGTTTACACTGAGTGTATCTAAGGTTATATTAGAGTCTGAAGAGGTTCATTGTATCATCACATGAATGATGTCATCAGTGATGTGATCAGTAATGTCAAATGAGATGTCATCAGTGATGTCATCAGTGATGTCATTTGAGATGTCATCAGTGATGTCATCAGTGATGTCACTGACCATGTCATGAATGATGTAATATGTGACATCATCAGCAGTGGATTGCAGGTGCGCGATATATAGTTAGTGCAACTAACTATATATGGAATTTCAATGGTTTTGTGTGAGTAAAATAAGGTTTTCTAAATGCTATTTCCTAACTATATATGGTCTATAACCTATGGTTTTTTCAGTGAATTTTCAAGGTTTTGTAAATGCTAATTCCTAACTATATATGGTCTATAACCTATGGTTTTTTCTGTGAATATATATATATATATATATATATATATATATATATATATATCCTACTGGCGATAGCCAGTGGGTATATATAGTTAGGATTGTTTTCCATAGGGAAATCGCAACATTCTATTGGGAATAACTTTGGCGCCGGTTGAGGAATCTTCCTGAAATTTTCCTTAACTTTGCCTCGCGGCGCTCCGTTCCTTCCCTGGAGCATATATATCTTGAGACATAGCAAAGGCACATCGGGCTACCAGTCCCTACAATTTTGCCAAGTTTTGTGGAAATCCATTCAGCCGTTCGAGCTAAAAGTGAGTCCAACCGCCCTATGGAAAACTCAATGTTAAAAACACGTTATGGGACCCCCTTTTTTCTCGGCCCCCGCTTGACGAAACCCCTCCAAACTTTAAGGGGACGCTCAGAAACAAAATGTGCCATTTTCCTGAAAATTTCAGCCAATTTCGTCCATCAACGCCAAAGTTATTCAACATAGAATTTTCAGAAATCCCTATTCAAAAAAATCCTAACTATATATACCTACTGGCGACCGCCAGTAGGTAATATATATATATATATTACCTACTGGCGGTCGCCAGTAGGTATATATAGTTAGGATTTTTTCTCTATGGGTTTTTTGAAAATTCTATGTCTAATAACTTTGGCGTTTGTGGACGGAATCGGCTGAAATTTTCAGGAAAATGGCACATTTTGTTTCTGAGCAGCCCTTGAAAATTTGGGGGGGGTTCGTCCAGTGGGGGCCGAGAAAAAAGGGGGGTCCCAAAACGTGTTTTTAACATTGAGTTTTCTATAGGGCGGTTGGCCTCACTTTTAGCCCGAACGGCTGAATGGATTTGCACGAAACTTGGCAAAATTGTAGGGACTGGTAGCCCGATGTGCCTTTTGTAGGTCTCAATATATGTGCTCCAGTGGATTTTGAGAAATTAACGTTTAAAAAAAGATATATATCTGTAACAGCGGACCGGTTAGCGCTCTGGTTCGCGGACTTTTCGCGCAACGGAGCTTTGTGAAGCGAAGCTGATTGGTTCTCCGGCGTCTGTCAACATTCCAAACAGTCCGTAGCGGCCGCCATCTTGTCTCTCGGTAGGATCGAGAGACAAGAGGAGGTCAAAACAAAGGGGGAAATAACTATAAGGGGGCATAGTAGATCCTCGCTGACCCCCTAGGTTTGATGTGGAGGTTTTAAAAGGGCCCCGCGGGGCAAAAAAAAAACAAAATAATAATAATCGAACGGCTGAATGGATTTGCACGAAACTTGGCAAAATATTAGGGACTGGTAGCCCGATGTGCCTTTGCTAGGTCTCAATATATGTGCTCCAGTGGATTTTGAGAAATTAACGTTGAAAAAAAGATATATATCTGTAACAGCGCTCCGCTTCGCGTACTTTTCGCGTTACGGAGCTTTGCGAAGCTGATTGGTTCTCCGGCGTCTGTCAACATTCCAAACAGTCCGTAGCGGCCGCCATCTTGTCCCTCGGTAGGATTGAGAGACAAGAGGAGGCCAAAGCGAAGGGGGAAATGACCATAAGTGGGCATAGTAGATCCTTCCTGACCTCTTAGGTTTGATGTACCATTTTGCCAAGTTTGGTGTAATTCCGTTCAGCCATTCAGGCTGTAGACGTATGTAAATGTCCTATGGAAAATTGCATGGGGAAAACACATTTGAAAGTGTTGAAATTTAGAACCAATTAAAATGTTACTTTGGTTTTGTATTTGTGTGTGATGAAAGTTAATTGGTTATGTATATATGTCAAATGAGAGGAAACCACAGCCATTTTGTGATACTACTGTCTGAGGTACATTTGTGAGGAATTTTTGGTGGTGAATTTCTGGTGTTTGATTTACACAGTACTAACACTTCTGCTACTTTTAAAAAGGTGAGTTGTTAATTTGTATGGGGAACTATGTTGTACACTTGAAGATAATTTGAAAAATGTTTTCTGTTATTTATTTGCAGTCCTTCTGTTATACTAAATACTTGATAAAGTTAGTTTTATATTATGTATTACTAAAGACGATAAATGAAAGTGATTATTTTTTTCTGCAATTTACAGCAAGCAATTTCAAAATAAAATGGCTCACAATGAAGAGACCGTGGCAATTTCTTTTGAATTGTCCAACACATTGATTGAAATTGAGAGCACCAATAATGAAATATTGTCACAAGGAGGACATGACTTGTATGATTCCATTAGATTGATTGAAATGGACAGCACCAAGAATGAAATATTGTCACAAGGAGATGACTTGAATGATTCCACTACATTGATTGAAATTGAGAGCACCAATAATGAAATATTGTCACAAGGAGGAGATGGCTTGTATGATTCCATTAGATTGATTGAAATGGACAGCACCAATAATGAAATATTGTCACAAGGAGGAGATGACTTGAATGATTCCACTACATTGATTGAAATTGAGAGCACCAATAATGAAATATTGTCACGAGGAGATGACTTGAATGATTCCACTACATTGATTGAAATTGACAGCACCAATAATGAAATATTGTCAGAAGGAGGAGATGACTTGAATGATTTTTTTGATCAATCTCTTGATGGCGAATTTATCGAGTGTTTGGAGACCATAGAGTTACAAGAATCATCATTGGAGACTTTTAATGAGGACATTGCTGATGAGGACATGTTACTAGTTCTTTCAAATTTAGAAAATTCTGAAGAATAAATTTATATTTAGAAATCAAAAATTGTTTGAGACATTATTCATTTTTATTTTTAATTTATGAGGTTGTAGCGAAGTGATTGT
This sequence comes from Lissotriton helveticus, assembly GCF_964261635.1. Lineage (NCBI taxonomy): Eukaryota > Metazoa > Chordata > Amphibia > Caudata > Salamandridae > Lissotriton > Lissotriton helveticus. The sequence continues at coordinate 1,359,997,996 of NC_136061.1, read as the reverse complement.
AGTATAAAATGAGACTTATAGTATAGAGTGCAACATTTTTATGTTACATGGTAAGTTTACTCATATTTACTTCCCTTCTGCCACTATATTATCTCCAATGTGTATTTGACATGTCTTCTTCATCTCCGGCCTCCTTTCTCTCACTGTGTGTCTCCGATGCATCTTATCGCTGCTATTTTGTGTAATTACAGAAGAGAGTAAAATAAAATAGTTCGGAACGTGAAAAGGGGGCAAAGTAGAGTACTCCTCACCCCCTAGGCCTTTTTAGGCGGTCCCAAAAGGATCAGTTTCTGCTTTCCTGAGAGATTATGGTATGAGTTCCATATACCACAATAACTTGCAGTACAACATGCAAGATATCTATCTCCTATTACCAACTTTTGGAGATATTCGCGCTAAGCGCGAATATCTCCAAAAAGTAACACCTGCCCTGAGCAGTTCTTAGCCATGTTATCCAATGGGAGGTGGATAACATGGCTAAGAGTATTAGCTCGGTAATGCATGAATATCGCTGAGTTTTTAGCGATATTCATGCATTGCGGCCGTTTATTATCGCATTTGCGATAAACCTTGATAATAGTAAGGTTTATCTTCGATAATTTCTGACGATGCTTAGTGGTAAAAAATTGGTTGGTAAGCATCGTTAGCGATAAATATCGCTTAACTTTGGTAATATGCCCCAACGTCTGTTAACGTTCGATTCGAAGGAAATGAGGAAGTGTTGAAAAACATTGTCTGCGCCATCTTGCCTTTTTTGAAATGCCACACTTTTGTCGTGCACGGCAGCCATTTTAGATGTCTTGACCAGACTCACTCTCTGCACGCTGTCGATTCGTAGCATGGCTCCTCACCCTCGTAAGCATCTCCCCCAGGCACTGGTCACCACCGCTCTCTGTCTTATGCATGGGCAATAAACCTTCCCCCATCTGCGCTGCTCTTCCCTGAGAATCACACTCTGTGCCCGCCCGACACCTCCCTTTCGCCCTATTCACTACCGCACCCTCTGACACTCCTCTTCCTCTGTGTCCGATTGTCCAGGCTATCAGCTAGCCCTGCAGATGTAGTTTATGGCTCCAGCTGTAAAGATTCACCCCTCTTCAAAGGAGTTATAGTAGATCAAGGCCCACACCCGATGAGATCCGTCACACCACACGTGTTCCTACTATCTGAAAACCATCCTGTATTGTGATTGGTGAGGGGACCGAGCCTGAAGCGGAAGATTCTAGGAATGACTCTTTGTACATCAAAGTTTTTACAATTATGTGTCACATTAAAAATATATAGCACTCCAACAAAGTAGTAGGAATATAAAACTTTAATAACATATAAATATATACAACAAAACAAAAACAGTAAAAACATTTAAACAACGAAGAGACCGTGGCAATTTCTTTTGAATTCCTGATGAGGACATGTTACTAGTTCTTTCAAATTATGAAAATTCAGAAGATGTTGCCTGGGGGTGGGTCGTCAGTAGCAGTCTGTTGTGCGAATAGTTCCAAGGCAGCAGAACGCGCTGAAATCTAGATGGCACGAAAGTGATGTCTAGTAAGTTGCCGCCCAGCAAATAACGGCGTGGGGCGCCGCGGGGGTGAGTGAGTCCAGTAGGCACCACAGCTATTCTTACCGGCATTGCAGAATTACTGCTGGGGACAATGCCTGTGCTGTAGCAGGGTCACAGCAGAAACAAAAAGGATTCTGTTGAAGATGTTGTTGGTTTTCAATTTGAAAACAGTTCTGGTGTCAACTGCTATGCTAATGTAGTGGTTAATGTTTTGTTTTCTCTAGAAAATGTAAAAGAGGGGGAGGCAGTCCAAAGTTCCGTTAAAAGGGCAAAGGAAAGGATCGGTGGTTTGAACTATCAGTCAAAAAGGGGAGGGGGTGCAATAATTTTTCCTACCGGGTCACACTGTGCTTTCACCGGAAGTGAGGTCTGCAGGATTGTAGTAATTCAAAGTGAGGCTGGCGCCAGCATGGGAGCGCCGACGTCCCGCGGATACAGTTTCGTCACTCCACGGGCGATCATGGCAGTCATTCCCCATCGGGGGTCGGAGACTCCCGCGGCTCCTCTAGAATCTTCAAGGTCGTGGAGGACTACGGTGGTGGAGTCAACCAGTGACCGGGCCATTTCTTTATGTTGGGCCCGCTCTTGCCAGGTCGACCGCCATTTTGAGAGTTCGGCAGCTACCGGCGATCGCGGGGTCACATGAGCGGACGGGCTCCACCCTGCCGGGCGAGACGTTGCAGCATGGCCACAGTGGAAGAACCGTTATCTAGGTCGTTCCGAAACTGTGCAGCACTGTAGTTGTTAGGATGCCACCGCCTGGAGCGCTGAGGGTGCAGCTGGGAAGCCTCCACCTGGGGAGGCGGGAGAGGCCTGTTCGCACCGTCTCTCCCTCCCAGTGCACCCCACGGCGTCTCGCTTGAGATTTGTTATGGCCGGACCAGGCGATGAGGACGAGGGGGGGGTCGGAGGCATGTGCAAGACATCCCCCTCCAGTGTTGTCGCAGCCATTATAAAAGAAAGAAGTGTCCCGTCCGTCTTCGGGCCGGGCTTCCGGTGGATGTCGGCCGGACGCCCCTGGCTCTGGCCCCATGAACGGGTTTCTTGGTTTATCGGCTGCAGCCGGATCCCGTCGGCCTCGGCCCCCCGACCGTTGGTGGTCGGACCGGAAGAGCATGTGGCGGGACTACCTGCAACTCTCAAGGGCCACCGCGGCCGGACTGGGAGAGAGAGGGGAGGGTCGAGGAGACATTCCCCCCCCCTGCAACTGTTCAGCATTGTAAAGGCAATCCCCTGGCCGGGTCCCGCTGGTCTCGGCCTCTCCTCCGGCTACACCCTACGTTAGGATCTCCTGGCCGAGGCGTGGCAGCAGGACCTGCCTTATATGGGCTGCTCCCGGCTGGGCGTAGCCGGAACCCTGCCCCACCTTGGAAGTTTCCAGAGTGGGGGTGGATGTTCTACTGACTTGCATTTTCCCTAGTCTATCGATTTTTTTGGCGTGGCAGGCGGTGGGACAGCGAGGGGTGATTTGGTTTCTCTTACTGTTTTTCTGGTCTCTCACCACTGGCATATTTTAACGTTTTCTTGTTTCTAGGACATTAATAGGTTTTATCATTACGTTATGTTATCGTTTCTTTGTTCGTTGTTTAATAAAAGTTCATGTTCATCAGTGGCCTACTGATTTTCGTTTTCCTATTTTTTTCTTTCCAGGTTGTTTCATGGTAAAGTTTCTGTTAACAGGATACAGTGATCACTTCGTTATTATTGCATATGTCCTTTTCACTAGGGGTGCTCTCTGGTCGGGCCAGATGACGTATCTCTAGTAAATGGTCCGGGTGAAAAAGGTGCATCAATCAGTGGGGAGTAGATAGGCATGACAGATTACAACGGGGGAGAAAGGTCCGCATTACATACCCTTTCACTACTTGCAAAGATTTTCCTACGTTTATTTGCAAACAGGGAATACCTCCAAAAAGAACTAATTCCCAAACAGTCAATGTTCGGACAATCAATCAATCAATGAGGAATGAAATAGGTACGACGTGTTAAAGGCTTGCGTTACCTACCCTTCACTATCTGCAAAGGGAGATAAAATATTCCTATTCTTCCTCGTTTGCAGGTAGAGAAGATCGTTAAGAGAATTAACTTCGAACAATTCAATGCTCGATTGAAACAATCAACAAGGGGTACTGTGAACACAAATGAACGCCGCTTATATACATACGCATTGCTATTTTCAACAGGTTGTTCCTAATGTTTCTATTTTAGCGAGGTCAAAAGAGATCCCATTAGTGGCCTACTGATTTTGCTCGATTCCTTTTGTTTTTTTACACGATTTTTCGCTATCTGCAAAGAGTAAACAGAGTATTGCGACTCTGTGCTTGTTTGTAAATAGAGAATGAACCAAAGAGAACAATCAATCAAATGGAGAGAGAAGCAGGCACGACGGATTACAAAGGGGGAAAGGGCTGCGTTAACTACCCTTCACTATCTGCAAAGAGAGAGTACTCCTAATAGAAATGAGGGGTGGGGGGCAGCAATCAAAGCAGATCAGTGTGCATAAACACGAAAAAAATAAAATTCTTACCACGTACTTGACATTCGACAGCTTATGATATTTGCTATTAAAAAACCATTGAAATTCACTGAAAAAACCATAGGTTATAGACCATATATAGTTAGGAATTAGCATTTACAAAACCTTGAAAATTCACTGAAAAAACCATAGGTTATAGACCATATATAGTTAGGAATTATCATTTAAAAAACCTTATTTTACTCACACAAAACCATTGAAATTCCATATATAGTTAGTTGCACTAACTATATATTGCGCACCCGCAATCCACTGCTGATGATGTCACATATTACATCATTCATGACATGGTCAGTAACATCACTGATGACATCACTGATGACATCTCAAATGACATCACTGATGACATCACTGATGACATCTCATTTGACATCAATGACCACATCACTGATGATATCATTCATGTGACAATACAATGCATCTCCTCACATTTTAATATAACCTCTGTTTCACCCAGTGTTAAAAACAGAGTATAATTTTAGAAACCATTGACACACCAATACTAGTTACTACATACGTACTCACTGATTCCTACGTCTACACACACATTCACTCATTCACCCATACAATCATTCATACATACAATCACTCATGTTTACAACACAATCATATGCACTCATACACCTATACAGACACTCACACTCTGCCACTCATCCATGGAGTTACTCACACACCTAGTCAGTCCTGTAAAGAATCAATCACACTTCCATTTTCTACTCTATACAGTTAAACATAGAGCACCTTACGTTTTCAACCATATACTAACACATACTTACTCTCTTATACAATCATTGATACAAGTACACATTGATCTGTACAGAGTCACACACCTCCCAGCCAGCCACACACACACTCAGTCTCCCATGCAAATACTTGGGCAATCAATCAATAACCCATATAGTTACTCATATAGCTACTGATCAACACATGCAGCAGTTTACAGAACAACAGACATAATGATGCACAAATTAAGACAGTTTAGTCACTAACCCATGCACTCAGTGAGACACATTTAATCACTCACTCATACATTCAGTCATGCACCTACTAAATCCTTCGTCCAGACACTTATACATCCACTCATTCTTCAATATGTAAGACATATTTTAACTTTACAGAAACATAGTCACTGGATGTTGTCATCAGTGATGTCATCAGTGATGTCATTTGAGATGTCATCAGTGATGTCATCAGTGATGTCACTGACCATGTCATGAATGATGTAATATGTGACATCATCAGCAGTGGATTGCGGGTGCGCAATATATAGTTAGTGCAACTAACTATATATGGAATTTCAATGGTTTTGTGTGAGTAAAATAAGGTTTTTTAAATGCTAATTCCTAACTATATATGGTCTATAACCTATGGTTTTTTCAGTGAATATATATATATATATATATAACCTACTGGCGATAGCCAGTGGGTATATATAGTTAGGATTGTTTTCCATAGGGAAATCGCAACATTCTATTGGGAATAACTTTGCCGCCGGTTGAGGAATCTTCCTGAAATTTTCCTTAACTTTGCCTCGCGGCGCTCCGGTCCTTCCCTGAAAGCTTGGGTGGGATTCGTCAAGCGGGGGCCGAGATAAAAGGGGGGTCCCAAAACGTGTTTTCCCCATGTTAATTTCCATAGGGCGGTTGGACTCACTTTTAGGCCGAGCGGCTGAATGGTTTTCCACCAAACTTGGCAAAATTGTAGGGACTGGTAGCCCGATGTGCCTTTGCTATGCCTCAAGATATGTGCTCCAGTGGTTTTTACGAAAATTAACTTTGAAAAATATATATTGGGCTACATTGGGCTATATATATGTTAGAGCCCAAATGTAGCCCAATGTAGCCCAATGTAGCCCAAAGATGGCCACCAGAGACAAAAAAAAACAAATGTAGCCCAAATATCAGCCAGATGTAGCCCAACTATAGCCCAATGACAGAATGTCCCAGAGTGTTCTAAAGAACAACTAGAGCGCTAACAGTCTTACTTATGACAAAAGTATGGCACACCTGAAGTCATCTTGATTGGAATAAAGTGTTAACACTTAAAACATTTGATTTGCAAAGGAACAAAATAAGGGGGTCATTTTGCCCTAGAAATTATGATTAGTGCTGAAGTAAGAAAAATGAGGGCACATTTTGAGTGACTTCTCAAATCCTCTTATATTTCATTAAAAGAATTCTGATATGCAGTCTCCCAAGATGGCCACCAGAGACAAAAGAGCCTGTGCTTAAAAACTCCGTTAGCAAAGCAGGCATTTGAGATTTAAAAAAAGTTTTAATATATAAAAACGTTATCCGCTAATAGAATTAGCATTTAAAAAACCTTGCGAATTCAATGAAAAAACCATAGGTTTCAGGCCTTATATAGTTAGGAATTAGCATTTAAAAACCTTGCGATTTCACTGAAAAAACCATAGGTTTCAGGCCTTCTATAGTTAGGAATTAGCATTTAAAAAACCTTTGAAATTCACTGAAAAAACCATAGGTTTCAGGCCTTCTATAGTTAGGAATTAGCATTTAAAAAAACCTTGCAAATTCACTGAAAAAACCATAGGTTTCAGACCTTATATAGTTAGGAATTAGCATTTAAAAAACCTTTGAAATTCACTGAAAAAACCATAGGTTTCAGGCCTTATATAGTTAGGAATTAGCATTTAAAAAACCTTGCAAATTCACTGAAAAAACCATAGGTTTCAGGCCTTATATAGTTAGGAATTAGCATTTAAAAAACTTTTGAAATTCACTGAAAGAACCATAGGTTTCAGGAGTTATATAGTTAGGAATTAGCTTTTAAAAAACCTTTGACATTCACTCAAAAAACTATAAGTTTTAGTGGTGTTATAGTTAGCTGGACATTTTACTCATACAAAACCATTGAAATTGTTCCTATATAGTTAGTTGTACAAACTATATTTCGCGCACCCGCAATCCACTGCTGATGATGTCACATATTAGATCATTCATGACATGGTCAATGACATCACTGATGACATCTCAAATGACATCACTGATGACATCATCCACGTGACAATCACATACACCTTTTCATTCACTATTACAATTTTTCATCACTCTTGTAAAATACAGAGTATCATATTTAAATCCATTGTCACAGCAATACAAGTATCTAAAAATCCACTCAGTGATTCATAGATGTATACACACATCTAATCACTTACCAATAGATTCACTCATACATGCTGTCAATGAACAATAGAACACTATCAAAAATACTTCTACATCTATATTGACATTAAACAACAGCACGCATCCTATTAAAAAATGAAGTCATCCTACTCACTTATGCAAACAATGGATCATACTTACATATTTACTTAGCAAAACACTTATACAAACACCACTTCTTCTATTCATTTAGATAGTAAGTCATACTTAGTGAATTATAAAATCATTATTACAAGTATACAGTTATCCATACAGTCACTCACACAATGATTGTGTCTTATGTATACTTATTTATATACAACAACTGACACATACACTGCCTTTTATTTTTCTAGTTTGTTGGACCTGTACCATTGAGAATAATATTTGCTCATCACCACACCCATAAAGATATTCACTCACCCAAACAACTGTTAGAACATGTAGTTTTACCTTCATATATCTACTGAATCAACTATTCACACATCCTTGGACAGTCACACACCCCCCACCGAACCACACACACGTTCATACTCCCATACAAATACTCAGTTAACTAATCAATAACTAATATAGACTTTCACATTGCTAGTAACCAACTGTAGAATCAGTTTACACAACAACTGACAAAGTGATACAGATATTCACACAGTTTAGTCACTATCCACTATATTTAGTGAGACATTATAAATTGGTCAAGTAAATAGTCAATTACACTGCTACTAAATCCTCCATCCAAATATTTATTTATATATATCCACTTATTCTTCAATGCAAATTGCTATATATATAATGCCTATTTAAATAACAAAGCAAACCACATTCACTGGATGATGTCATCAGTGATGTCACTGACCATGTCATGAATGATCTAATATGTGACATCATCAGCAGTGGATTGCGGGTGCGCGAAATATAGTTAGTACAACTAACTATATAGGAACAATTTCAATGGTTTTGTATGAGTAAAATATCCAGCTAAATATAACACCACTAAAACTTATAGTTTTTTGAGTGAATTTCAAAGGTTTTTTAAAAGCTAATTCCTAACTATATAACTCCTGAAACCTATGGTTTTTTCAGTGAATTTCAAAGTTTTTTAAAATGCTAATTCCTAACTATATAAGGCCTGAAACCGATGTTTTTTTCAGAGAATTTGCAAGGTTTTTTTAAATGCAAATTCCTAACTATATAAGGCCTGACACCTATGGTTTTTTCAGTGAATATATATATATATATATATATATATATATATATATATATATATATATATATATATATATATATATTACCTACTGGCGGTCGCCAGTAGGTATATATAGTTAGGATTTTTTCCCTATGGGTTTTTTGAAAATTCTATGTCTAATAACTTTGGCGTTTGTGGACGGAATTGGCTGAAATTTTCTGGAAAATGGAACATTTTGTTTCTGAGCAGCCCCTGGAAATTTGGGGGGGGTTCGTCCAGGGGGGGCCGAGAAAAAAGGGGGGTCCCAAAACGTGTTTTTAACATTGAGTTTTCCATAGGGCGGTTGGCCTCACTTTTAGCCCGAACGGCTGAATGGATTTGCACGAAACTTGGCAAAATTGTAGGGACTGGTAGCCCGATGTGCCTTTTGTAGGTTTCAATATATGTGCTCCAGTGGATTTTGAGAAATTAACGTTTAAAAAAAGATATATATCTGTAACAGCGGACCGGGCAGCGGCCCAGGACGCGTACTTTTCGCGCAACGGAGCTTTGTGAAGCGAAGCTGATTGGTTCTCTGGCGTCTGTCAACATTCCAAACAGTCCGTAGCGGCCGCCATCTTGTCTCTCGGTAGGATCGAGAGACAAGAGGAGGCCAAAGCGAAGGGGCAAATGACCATAAGGGGGCATAGTAGATCCTCGCTGACCCCCTAGGTTTGATGTGGAGGTTTTAAAAGGGCCCCGCCGGGCAAAAAAAATAAATAATAATAATAATCGAACGGCTGAATGGATTTGCACGAAACTTGGCAAAATTGTAGGGACTGGTAGCCCGATGTGCCTTTGCTAGGTCTCAATATATGTGCTTCAGTGGATTTTGAGAAATTAACGTTCAAAAAAAGATATATATCTGTAACAGCGCACCGCTTCGCGTACTTTTCGCGTTACGGAGCTTTGCGAAGCGAAGCTGATTGGCTCTCCGGTGTCTGTAAACATTCCAAACAGTACGTAGCGGCCGCCATCTTGTCTCTCGGTAGGATCGAGAGACAAGAGGAGGCCAAAGCGAAGGGGCAAATGACCATAAGGGGGCATAGTAGATCCTCGCTGACCCCCTAGGTTTGATGTGGAGGTTTTAAAAGGGCCCCGCGGGGCAAAAAAAAAAAATAATAATAATAATCGAACGGCTGAATGGATTTGCACGAAACTTGGTAAAATATTAGGGACTGGTAGCCCGATGTGCCTTTGCTATGTCTCAATATATGTGCTTCAGTGCATTTTGAGAAATTAACGTTCAAAAACAAGATATATATCTGTAACAGCGCTCCGCTTCGCGGAGATAAAATTATATCTGTATTACCTAGGTGTTGCTAACACCAGTTAGCGACGGCTAGTAGGAGATAGCGACCATCTTGGGTCCCACTTTGCATGTGAGTGATATTTATCACTAATGACATGCAAAGTGGGCATGCCAAGATGTTAGCGACTGGAAACAGTCGCTAACATCGCTATCTCCTATTATCAACTTTTGGAAATATTCGAGATAAGCGCGAATATCTCCAAAAAGTAACAGCTGCCCTGAGCAGTTCTTAGCCATGTTATCCAATGGGAGGTGGATAACATGGCTAAGAGCATTAGCTCGGTAATGCATGAATATCGCGGAGTTTTCAGCGATATTAATGCATTGCGCTCGTTTTTTATCGTATTTGCGATAAACCTTGATAATAGCAAGGTTTATCTGCGATAATTTCTGACGGTAAAAAAATCTTTGCAATGCATCGTTAGGGATAAATATCGCTTAACTTTGGTAATATGCCCCAACGTCTGTTAACGTTCGATTCGAAGGAAATCAGGAATTGTTGAAAAACATTGTGTGCGCCATCTTGTCTTTTTTCAAATGCCACACTTTTGTCGTGCACGGCAGCCATTTTAGATGCCTTGACCAGACCCACTCTGTGCACGCTGTCGATCCTTAGCATGGCTCCCCACCCTCGCAAGCATCTCACCCAGGCAGTGGTCACCCCCGCTCTCTGTCTTATGCATGGGTAATAAACCTCCCCCCATCTGCGCTGCTCTTCCCTGAGAATCACACCCTGTGCCCGCCCGACACCTCCCTTTCGCCCTATTCACTACCGCACCCTCTGACACTCCTTTTCCTCTGTGTCCGATTGTCCAGGCCGGTCCTAGGCTATCAGCTAGCCCTGCAGATGTAGTTTATGGCCACAGCTGTAAAGAATCACCCCTCTTCAAAGGAGTTATAGTAGATCAAGGCCCACACTCGATGAGATCCGTCACAGCAGAAGCGTTGCTATTATCTGAAAACCATCCTGTATTGTGATTGGGGAGGGGACCGAGCGTGAAGCGGAAGATTCCAGGGATGACTCTTTGTACATCAAAGTTTTTACAATTATGTGTCACATTAAAAATATATAGCACTCCGACAAAGTAGTAAGATTATAAAACTTTAATAATTTATAAATATATACAAGAAAACAAAAATAGTAATAACATATAAACATTTTTAGAGAAAAACAACGAAGTAGCGGTCGGCTGTGCGAATAGTCCCAACGCAGCACAACGTCCAGATTTCCGGCGTGGGGCGTCGCGGGGGGTGGGTGATCAGTAGCAAACTGTTGTGCGAATAGTTCCAAGGCAGCAGAACGCGCCGAAATCTAGATGACACGAAAGTGATGTCTAGTAAGTTGCCACCCAGCAAATAACGGCGTGGGGCGTCGCGGGGGGTGGGTCATCAGTAGCAAACTGTTGTGCGAATAGTTCCAAGGCAGCAGAACGATGGCACCAAGGTGATGTCCAGTAAGTTGCCGCACTGGTTTTGGTATCCTACAATGCTGCTCCGAATAACGGCGTGGAGCGCCCCGGGGGAGGCGGCGTGAACGGGCCTCTCCAGGTGGAGTCTCATCTGTTTTAGTGGGGCGCCCCTTTACCGTTTCAGTTGCCATTCCGTCCGCTTTTGGTCCACTGTGTCAAAATCCGCCATTCAGCTGAGTTGCGCCCACTCTTGCGGTGCAGCGATAGGCGGCTGCCACAGGACTCTCAAAATGGCGGCAGGCTCTTTCCTTTTTGGGCGTGGTCCACTGAAATGGCCCTGGGACACCTTGGAAATCGGACGCTTGTCTGCTAGGTCTTGGACCCCATTCTCGAAAGCGTCCCCTCCGCCTTGAGAATTCATCAAAAGTTTTGGGGGCCCGACTCCTGCAGGCTTCTGGTGGGGAGCGGCTGCCATGATTGCTCGCGGAATGACCACGACGGAGCTACGAGATGGTGGTGCTCTCATGGTGACGCCAGTTTAGTCTGAAACATCCAGAAACAAGGTGGGGCTTTCATCGTTTGGGGGAAAAAAAAAGTTTTCATCCAATGAAAAGTGTTGTTTTTAGGTCATATGATCAAGCCTTCCATCATTAGGAAACCAAAAGTAAAATGAACCAATGAAAAGTTTTATAAACAAGTCACATGACCTGTTATGCGGCATAGGGTATAAAATGCGGAGAAAATACGTTGGCACGTGAGGCGGCGTCAGTAGCGGACCGATGTGCGAATAGGCCGAAGGCAATACAACGCGCCAAGATCCGGATGGCACCGAGGTGGTGTCATAGTTGAGAGTTCTGAGCAGCGGTTGTAACACTGTCTGAAGCTTATTTGTAGCTGCTGCAGCTTCACTACGCGCCAAGATCCGGATGGCACCGAGGTGGTGTGTAGCAAGTTGCCGCACTGGTGTGGCCATCCTACAATGCTGAAAGTCGGCGTTGGGCGCCCCGTTGGCCTGTGAGTTTGCGTCAGTAGCGGACCGATGTGCGAATAGGCCGAAGGCAGCACAACGCGCCAAGATCCGGATGGCACCGAGGTGGTGTCTAGTAAGTTGTCGCACTTCTGTGGCCATCCTACAATGTTGAAAGTCGGCGTGGGGCGCCCCGTTGGCCTGTGAGATGGTGTCAGTAGCGGACTGATGTGTGAATGGGGCCAAAGGCAGCGCAACAATATTTTCTACTATATTTCCGGAGTAGAAGACACCACAAGGCGCTGAGATGCCAAGATCCGGATGGCACCGAGGTGGTGTGTAGCAAGTTGCCGCACTGGTGTGGCCATCCTACAATGCTGAAAGTCGGCGTGGGGCGCCCCGTTGGCCTGTGAGATGGCGTCAGTAGCGGACCGATGTGCGAATAGGCCGAAGGCAGCACAACAATATTTTCTGACTGACACCACAAGGCGCTGAGATGCCAAGATCCGGATGGCACCGAGGTGATGTCTAAGTTGCGGACTGATGTGCGAATGGGGCCAAAGGCAGCGTAACAATATTTTTTGTATGGAAGATACCACTAGGCGTTGAGATGCCAAGATTCGGATGGCACTGAGGTGATGTCTAGCAAGTTGGTGTGGTCATCCTACAATGCTGAAACTCGGCGTGGGTCGCCCCATTAGCCTGTGAGATGGCGTCAGTAGCGGACCGATGTGCGAATAGGCCGAAGGCAGCACAACGCGCCAAGATCCGGATGTCACCGTGGTGGTTTCATAGTTGAGAGGCACTTCATCTGCAGTGGGGCGCCGAGATCCGGATGGCACCGAGGTGATGTCTAGCAAGTTGCTGTACTGGTGTGGTTATTCTACAATGCTGAAACTCGGCGTGGGTCGCCCCATTAGCCTGTGAGATGGCTGTTCTTTGGATTTGGGCCTGGTCCACCAAAATGGCCCTGGGACACCTTAGAACTCGGACGCTCGATTTTTTTTTCCCTTTCCTGTACATGCAAAAAAAGGTAAATGCCCGGTACGTTACACGCTTCATCTGCCACGATGAACTCTCCAGAGGAACCGAAAAAAAATATAGTTGTGGTAACTATACCATGCATCGTCATATGGAGAGGTGGCACCAATTAATTATAGTGCTGCATAAAAGAGAGATTTGGAGGAGAACCCCTGACCTGCTAGTACATTCATCAAAGAAGTGGCACTGAGAGCTTCAGAGGCAAGGGAAACGGTCCCAAATATTTAGAAGAACTTTGGAAAGATTAAAATGACATGTTTAGATTGTGGCAAATTAATTTCATGTGGACAGATGAGTGTTACTCTAATAAATACAGCATATGAAGATCATCATAGTCGATGGTTGGTAGAGACATTTTGACTATATCCTGGACCTGCCCGTCCTCGCCCAAAATGGCGCCAGAATAAATGGGACTCGTAACTCCTTGTTGTGTACTGGTTGCAGAACCTTGAAATCACGAGATACGTATGCAGTTTTGAAGCACATGGCGGGCGGGGACGAGAATTGATTGAATATTTCGACATCCCTATTGATATTAAGTTCTGATGTGTTATTGATTACTGTACTGTTGAAAGTTCGAATTAACGTCACCCATGGTACTTGCCCGCAAATGTATATCTAGATAATTTTATTGTAACTGGCCCTGTCGTATTTTAATTATAAAATGTACGTCCACCGATTCCGTAACTGTTAGACACCTTAGTTCTTGCAACCTAATGGCCCGCCCGTTACGTTCCTCTACAGTGTAAATGTCTATTCATCATATACGATTACAGTTTGCTCTGTGGCAGGCCCACGTGGTTATAGGCTCGTATTTGCATAATGAAATTTTCTCAATAAAGGTTTTTAAAAGAAAACATGGTAGTAGTATATACATTGGTAAAGTTTTTAATAATAGTGACTGTTTTAGAATCATTAAAAGGCAAGTGAAATAAAGCAGACCAATTACATGAAGGGTAAAAGGTATAATACGAAGGAACGCAGTAAAGATAAATGGTCAAGGGCTGTTGTGTTTTCTATTCCTGCAACATAAAGTGATCGATAAGAATCTCATATTCAGGCGTATCGGCGACTAAGACAGCAGGTCGACCCTCTTTTGCTCAACGGCTCCGTCATGGGACAAAGAAACGCTCTTTTTCTCGAAAAAAGAATATATTTTACTTGCAGGACAGTTGTAAAATTTCCGGGAAAGTACATTAGCCTGGAACATTATAACATATATTTAAGAAAAAATAATGTTCGGAAGTAATGAAAAGCGTAATTTTTAGGTCATATGACCAAGCCTTTCATCATTACAATAAGAAAAGTAAAATGAACCAATGAAAAGTTTTATTAACAAGTCACATGACTTGTTATGCTTACGTTACGCGCTGCGCGCCCCGGATGACTTCCGGATGCGCTAACGCGGCGCGTCATATGACGCATTACGCGACAACGCAGGTACAGAATATAGTCAAAATGTCTCCACCAACCAGCGGTCGGAACACAACCCCTTTCAGCAGGCTAAATAGTTCTGTTAAATGACAACAGAAGGGACAGGCAACAAGAACCATCAGTCAAAGAGGGGAGAGCTAGTTCTTCTCTACCGGGTTACATTGGGGCGGTACCGGAACTGATCGAATTGGTAGTCTACAGTGTTTCTGGATGTTTCAGACTAAAGCTGGGGTTAGCATGAGAGCAGCACCATTTCGTAGCTCCGTCGTGGTCATTCCGCAACCAATCATGGCAGCCGTTCTTTATCGTTATTTTGGGCGGGGTGGGTGGCGGAGCCGAGTTGTTTTGCAGCCATCATTGTGTGGAGTTCAGTTCATCTCACTAGTTTTGTATTTGTCATGAGGGGTTGTTCCTAATGTTTCTATTTTAGCGAGGTCAAAAAGAGATCCCATTAGTGGCCTACTGATTTTGCTCGATTCCTTTTCTTTTTTTTTTACACGATTTTTCGTTATCTGCAAAGACTGAACAGAGTATTGCGACTCTGTGTTTGTTTGTAAATAGAGAATGAACCAAAGAGAACTAATTCTAAAACAGTAAATACTTGGATAACAATCAATCAAATGGAGAGAGAAGCAGGCACGACGGATTACAATGGGGGCAAAGACCTGCGTTAACTACCTTTCACTATCTGCAAAGAGAGAGTACTCCTAATAGAAATGAGGGGGGGGGGCACCATTCAAAGCAGATCAGTGTGCATAAACACGAAAATGTTTTCACTTACCACGTACTTGACATTCGACAGCTTATGATATTTGCTATTAAAAAACCATTGAAATTCACTGAAAAAACCATAGGTTATAGACCATATATAGTTAGGAATTAGCATTTACAAAACCTTGAAAATTCACTGAAAAAACCATAGGTTATAGACCATATATAGTTAGGAATTAGCATTTAAAAAACCTTACTTTACTCACACAAAACCATTGAAATTCCATATATAGTTAGTTGCACTAACTATATATCGCGCACCCGCAATCCACTGCTGATCATGTCACATATTACATCATTCATGACATGGTCAGTGACATCACTGATGACATCACTGATGACATCTCAAATGACATCACTGATGACATCTCACTTGACATCAATGATCACATCACTGATGATATCATTCATGTGATAATACAATGCATCTCCTCACACTCTAATATAACCTCCGTTACACCCAGTGTTAAATTGAGAGTATCATTTTTGAAACCATTGACACACCAATACTAGTTACTACATACGCACTCACTGATTCCTATGTCTACACACACATTCACTCATACAATCATTCATACATACAATCACTCATCTTTACAACACTATCATATGCACTCATACACCTATACAGACACTCACACTCTGCCACTCATCCATGGAGTTACTCACACACCTAGTCAGTCCTGAAAAGAATCAATCACACTTCTATTTTCTCATCTATACAGTTAAACACAGAACACCTTACATTTTTGAAACATATACTAACACATAGTTACTCTCTTATAGAATCACTGATACAAGTACACATTGATCTGCACAGAGTCACACACCTCCCAGCCAGCCATACACACACTCAGTCTCCCATACAAATACTTGTGCAACCAATCAATAACCCATATAGCTACTTATATAGCTACTGATCAACACGTGCAGCAGCTTGCACAACAACAGACATACTGAAGCACACTTTTAGACAGTTTAGTCACTAACCCGTGCATTCAGTAAGACGCATTTAATCACTCACTCATACAGTCAATCACGCACCTACTAAAACCTTCATTCAGACACTTATACATCCACTCATTCTTCAATATGTAAAACATATTTAAACTTTATAGAAACACATAATCACTGGATGTTGTCATCAGTGATGTCACTGACCATGTCATGAATGATGTAATATGTGACATGATCAGCAGTGGATTGCGGGTGCGCGATATATAGTTAGTGCAACTAACTATATATGGAATTTCAATGGTTTTGTGTGAGTAAAATAAGGTTTTTTAAATGCTAATTCCTAACTATATATGGTCTATAACCTATGGTTTTTTCAGTGAATTTTCAAGGTTTTGTAAATGCTAATTCCTAACTATATATGGTCTATAACCTATGGTTTTTTCAGTGAATATATATATATATATGTATATATATATGTTTACACCAAAGTTACCCAAAGTCTGGCACACCCAGGTAAGTTGCGCTTCTCACAATTCAACGGCAACCCAAAGGATAATTCCCCACAGTTCATTTGGTCCGACGCGTTTCAAGCATATCGCCCTTCCTCATGGACCCAGAAAAATATGACAGCAGCTGTGTTAACTACTAATGCGGTCCCTCTTTTATTTCCATTTTTTCGCCAATGCACGTTCCAATGAACAACAATAATGCATGATGGGATTTGTAGTGTCAATTATACCCCAGTGGGTCACATGTTGCCATGAATCCATTCAACAATGTTCTTGCTGGGCACAGAATCAGTCCTTTACCTGCCACTTTCAAAACATTCAACAGAGCATCTCCTGTTCCGCCCTCCTACCATGGAGAAGGAAGCAAACCTGCTTCAATCCGCAGTGATGCCGAGCCGTGGCCGGGTTAGCCACTAATTTGTTTACACCAAAGTTACCCAAAGGCTGGCACACCCAGGTAAGTTGCGCTTCTGACAATTCAACGGCAACCCAAAGGCTAATTCCCCACAGTTCATTTGGTCCGACGCATTTCAAGCATATCGCCCTTCCTCATGGACCTAGAAAAACCTGACAGCAGCTGTGTTAACTACTAATGCGGTCCCTCTTTTATTTCCATTTTTTCGCCAATGCACGTTCCAATGAACAACAATAATGCATGATGGGATTAGTAGTGTCAATTATACCCCAGTGGGTCATATGTTGCCATGAATTCATTCAACAATGTTCTTGTTGGGCACAGAATCAGTCCTTTACCTGACGCTTTCAAAACATTCAACAGAGCACCTCCTGTTCCGCCCTCCTGCCATGGAGAAGGAAGCAGACCCACTTCAATCCGCAGTGATGCCGAGCCGTGACCGGGTTAGCCACTAATTTGTTTACACCAAAGTTACCCAAAAGCTGGCACACCCAGGTAAGTTGCGCTTCTGACAATTCAACGGCAACCCAAAGGATAATTCCCCACAGTGAATTTGGTCCGACGCGTTTCAAGCATATCGCCCTTTCTCATGGACCTAGAAAAACATGACAGCAGCTGTGTTAACTACTAATGCGGTCCCTCTTTTATTTCCATTTTTTCACCAATGCACATTCCAATGAACAACAATAATGCATGATGGGATTAGTAGTGTGAATTATACCCCAGTGGGTCACATGTTGCCATGAATCCATTCAACAATGTTCTTGCTGGGCACAGAATCAGTCCTTTACCTGCCGCTTTCAAAACATTCAACAGAGCACCTCCTGTTCCGCCCTCCTGCCATGGAGAAGGAAGCAGACCCGCTTCAATCCACAGTGATGCCGAGCCGTGGCCGGGTTAGCCACTAATTTGTTTACACCAAAGTTACCCAAAGGCCGGCACACCCAGGTAAGTTGCGCTTCTGACAATTCAACGGCAACCCAAAGTATAATTCCCCACAGTCCATTTGGTCCGACGCGTTTCAAGCATATCGCCCTTCCTCATGGACCTAGAAAAACATGATAGCAGCTGTGTTAACTACTAATGTGGTCCCTCTTTTATTTCCAATTTTCGCCAATGCACGTTCCAATGAACAACAATAATGCATGATCGGATTAGTAGTGTCAATTATACCCCAGTGGGTCACATGTTTCCATGAATCCATTCAAACAATGTTCTTGCTGGGCACAGAATCAGTCCTTTACCTGCCGCTTTCAAAACATTCAACAGAGCACCTCCTGTTCCGCCCTCCTGCCATGGAGAAGGAAGCAGACCCACTTCAATCCGCAGTGATGCCGAGCCGTGACCGGGTTAGCCACTAATTTGTTTACACCAAAGTTACCCAAAAGCTGGCACACCCAGGTAAGTTGCGCTTCTGACAATTCAACGGCAACCCAAAGGATAATTCCCCACAGTGAATTTGGTCCGACGCGTTTCAAGCATATCGCCCTTTCTCATGGACCTAGAAAAACATGACAGCAGCTGTGTTAACTACTAATGCGGTCCCTCTTTTATTTCCATTTTTTCACCAATGCACATTCCAATGAACAACAATAATGCATGATGGGATTAGTAGTGTGAATTATACCCCAGTGGGTCACATGTTGCCATGAATCCATTCAACAATGTTCTTGCTGGGCACAGAATCAGTCCTTTACCTGCCGCTTTCAAAACATTCAACAGAGCACCTCCTGTTCCGCCCTCCTGCCATGGAGAAGGAAGCAGACCCGCTTCAATCCACAGTGATGCCGAGCCGTGGCCGGGTTAGCCACTAATTTGTTTACACCAAAGTTACCCAAAGGCCGGCACACCCAGGTAAGTTGCGCTTCTGACAATTCAACGGCAACCCAAAGGATAATTCCCCACAGTTCATTTGGTCCGACGCGTTTCAAGCATATCGCCCTTCCTCATGGACCTAGAAAAACATGACAGCAGCTGTGTTAACTACTAATGCGGTCCCTCTTTTATTTCCATTTTTTCGCCAATGCACGTTCCAATGAACAACAATAATGCATGATGGGATTAGTAGTGTCAATTATACCCCTGTGGGTCACATGTTGCCATGAATCCATTCAACAATGTTCTTGCTGGGCACAGAATCAGTCCTTTACCTGCGGCTTTCAAAACATTCAACAGAGCACCTCCTGTTCCGCCCTCCTGCCATGGAGAAGGAAGCAGACCCGCTTCAATCCGCAGTGATGCCGAGCCGTGGCCGGGTTAGCCACTACTTTGTTTACACCAAAGTTACCCAAAGGCTGGCACACCCAGGTAAGTTGCGCTTCTGACAATTCAACGGCAACCCAAAGGATAATTCCCCACATTTCATTTGGTCCGACGCGTTTCAAGCATATCGCCCTTCCTCATGGACCTAGAAAAACATGACAGCAGCTGTGTTAACTACTAATGCGGTCCCTCTTTTATTTCCATTTTTTCGCCAATGGACGTTCCAATGAACAACAATAATGCATGATGGGATTAGTAGTGTCAAATATACCCCAGTGGGTCACATGTTGCCATGAATCCATTCAACAATGTTCTTGTTGGGCACAGAATCAGTCCTTTACCTGCCGCTTTCAAAACATTCAACAGAGCTCCTCCTGTTCCACCCTCCTGCCATGGAGAAGGAAGCGGACCCGCATCAATCCGCAGTGATGCCGAGCCGTGGCCGGGTTAGCCCCTAATTTGTTTACACCAAAGTTACCCAAAGGCTGGCACACCCAGGTAAGTTGCGCTTCTGACAATTCAACGGCAACCCAAAGGATAATTCCCCACAGTTCATTTGGTCCGACGCGTTTCAAGCATATCGCCCTTCCTCATGGAACTAGAAAAACATGACAGCAGCTGGGTTAACTACTAATGCGGTCCCTCTTTTATTTCCATTTTTTCGCCAATGCACGTTCCAATGAACAACAATAATGCATGATGGGATTAGTAGTGTCAATTATACCCCAGTGGGTCACATGTTGCCATGAATCCATTCAACAATGTTCTTGCTGTGCACAGAATCAGTCCTTTACCTGCCGCTTTCAAAACATTCAACAGAGCACCTCCTGTTCCTCCCTCCTGCCATGGAGAAGGAAGCAGGCCCGCCTCAATCCGCAGTGATGCCGAGCCGTGGCCGGGTTAGCCACTAATTTGTTTAGACCAAAGTTACCCAAAGGCTGGCACACCCAGGTAAGTTGCGCTTCTGACAATTCAACGGCAACCCAAAGGATAATTCCCCACAGTTCATTTGGTCCGACGCGTTTCAAGCATATCGCCCTTCCTCATGGACCTAGAAAAACATGACAGCAGCTGTGTTAACTACTAATGCGGTCCCTCTTTTATTTCCATTTTTTCGCCAATGCACGTTCCAATGAACAACAATTATGAATGATGGGATTAGTAGTGTCAATTATACCCCAGTGGGTCACATGTTGCCATGAATCCATTCAACAATGTTCTTGCTGGGCACAGAATCAGTCCTTTACCTGCCGCTTTCAAAACATTCAACAGAGCACCTCCTGTTCCGCCCTCCTGCCATGGAGAAGGAAGCAGACCCGCTTCAATCCGCAGTGATGCCAAGCCATGGCCAGGTTAGCCACTAATTTGTTTACACCAAAGTTACCCAAAGGCTGGCACACCCAGGTAAGTTGCGCTTCTGACAATTCAACGGCAATCCAAAGGATAATTCCCCACAGGTCATTTGGTCCAACGCTTTTCAAGCATATCGCCTTTCCTCATAGACCTAGAAAAACATGACAGTGGTTGTGTTAACTACTAATGCGGTCCCTCTTTTATTTCCATTTTTTCGCCAATGCACGTTCCAATGAACAACAATAATGCATGATGGGATTAGTAGTGTCAATTATTCCCCAGTGGGTCACATGTTGCCATGAATCTATTCAACAATGTTCTTGATGGGCACAGAATCAGTCCTTTACCTGCCGCTTTCAAAACATTCAACAGAGTACCTCCTGTTCCGCCCTCCTGCCATGGAGAAGGAAGCAGACCCGCTTCAATCCGCAGTGATGCCGAGCCGTGGCCAGGTTAGCCACTAATTTGTTTACACCAAAGTTACCCAGAGGCTGGCACACCCAGGTAAGTTGCGCTTCTGACAATTCAACGGCAACCCAAAGGATAATTCCCCACAGTTCATTTGGTCTGACGCGTTTCAAGCATATCGCCCTTCCACATGGACCTAGAAAAACATGACAGCAGCTGTGTTAACTACTAATGCGGTCCCTCATTTATTTCCATTTTTTCGCCAATGCACGTTCCAATGAACAACAATAATGCATGATGGGATTAGTAGTGTCAATTATACCCCAGTGGGTCACATGTTGCCATGAATCCATTCAACAATGTTCTTGCTTGGCACAGAATCAGTCCTTTACCTGCCGCTTTCAAAACATTCAACAGAGCACCTCCTAGTCCGCCCTCCTGCCATGGAGAAGGAAGCAGACCTGCTTCAATCCGCAGTGATGCCGAGCCGTGGCCGGGTTAGCCACTAATTTGTTTACACCAAAGTTACCCAAAGGCTGGCACACCCAGGTAAGTTGCGCTTCTGACAATTCAACGGCAACCCAAATGATAATTCCCCACAGTTCATTTGGTTCGACACGTTTCAAGCATATCGCCCTTCCTCATGGACCTAGAAAAACATGACAGCAGCTGTGTTAACTACTAATGCGGTCTCTCTTTTATTTCCATTTTTTCGCCAATGCACGTTCCAATGAACAACAATAATGCATGATGGGATTAGTAGTGTCAATTATACGCCAGTGGGTCGCATGTTGCCATGAATCCATTCAACAATGTTCTTGCTGGGCACAGAATCAGTCATTTACCTGCCGCTTTCAAAACATTCAACAGAGCACCTCCTGTTCCGTCCTCCTGCCATGCAGAAGGAAGCAGACCCGCTTCAATCTGCAGTGATGCCGAGCCGTGGCTGGGTTAGCCACTAATTTGTTTACACCAAAGTTACCCAAAGGCTGGCACACCCAGGTAAGTTGCGCTTCTGACAATTCAACGGCAACCCAAAGGATAATTCCCCACAGTTCATTTGGTCCGACGCGTTTCAAGCATATCGCCCTTCCTCATGGAACTAGAAAAACATGACAGCAGCTGTGTTAACTACTAATGCGGTCCCTCTTTTATTTCCATTTTTTCGCCAATGCACGTTCCAATGAACAACAATAATGCATGATGGGATTAGTAGTGTCAATTATACCCCAGTGGGTCAAATGTTGCCATGAATCCATTCAACAATGTTCTTGCTGGGCACAGAATCAGTCCTTTACCTGCCGCTTTCAAAACATTCAACAGAGCACCTCCTTTTCCGCCCTCCTGCCATGGAGAAGAAAGCAGACCCGCTTCAATCCGCAGTGATGCCGAGCCGTGGCCGGGTTAGCCACTAATTTGTTTACACCAAAGTTACCCAAAGGCTGGCACACCCAGGCAAGTTGCGCTTCTGACAATTCAACGGCAACCCAAAGGATAATTCCCCACAGTTCATTTGGTCCGACACGTTTCAAGCATATCGCCCTTCCTCATGGACCTAGAAAAACATGACAGCAGCTGTGTTAACTACTAATGCGGTCCCTCTTTTATTTCCATTTTTTCGCCAATGCACGTCCCAATGAACAACAATAATGCATGATGGGATTAGTAGTGTCAATTATACCCCAGTGGGTCACATGTTGCCATGAATCCATTCAACAATGTTCTTGCTGGGCACAGAATCAGTCCTTTACCTGCCGCTTTCAAAACATTCAACAGAGCACCTCCTGTTCCGCCCTCCTGCCATGGAGAAGGAAGCAGACCCGCTTCAATCCGCAGTAATGCCGAGCCGTGGCCGGGTTAGCCACTAATTTGTTTACACCAAAGTTACCCAAAGGCTGGCACACCAAGGTAAGTTGCGCTTCTGACAATTCAACGGCAACCCAAAGTATAATTCCCCACAGTTCATTTGGTCCGACGCGTTTCAAGCATATCGCCCTTCCTCATGGACCTAGAAAAACATGATAGCAGCTGTGTTAACTACTAATGTGGTCCCTCTTTTATTTCCAATTTTCGCCAATGCACGTTCCAATGAACAACAATAATGCATGATCGGATTAGTAGTGTCAATTATACCCCAGTGGGTCACATGTTTCCATGAATCCATTCAAACAATGTTCTTGCTGGGCACAGAATCAGTCCTTTACCTGCCGCTTTCAAAACATTCCACAGAGCACCTCCTGTTCCGCCCTCCTGCCATGGAGAAGGAAGCAGACCCGCTTCAATGTGCAGTGATGCCGAGCCGTGGCTGGGTTAGCCACTAATTTGTTTACACCAAAGTTACCCAAAGGCTGGCACACCCAGGTAAGTTGCGCTTCTGACAATTCAACGGCAACCCAAAGGATAATTCCCCACAGTTCATTTGGTCCGACGCGTTTCAAGCATATCGCCCTTCCTCATGGACCTAGAAAAACATGACAGCAGCTGTGTTAACTACTAATGCGGTCCCTCTTTTATTTCCATTTTTTCGACAATGCACGTTCCAATGAACAACAATAATGCATGATGGGATTAGTAGAGTCAATTATACCCCAGTGGGTCACATGTTGCCATGAATCCATTCAACAATGTTCTTGCTGGGCACAGAATCCGTCCTTTACCTGACGCTTTCAAAACATTCAACAGAGCACCTCCTGTTCCGCCCTCCTGCCATGGAGAAGGAAGCAGACCCGCTTCAATCCGCAGTGATGCCGAGCCGTGGCAGGGTTAGCCACAAATTTGTTTACACCAAAGTTACCCAAAGGCTGGCACACCCAGGTAAGTTGCGCTTCTGACAATTCAACGGCAACCCAAAGGATAATTCCCCACAGTTCATTTGGTCCAACACGTTTCAAGCATATCGCCCTTCCTCATGGACCGAGAAAAACATGACAGCAGCTGTATTAACTACTAATGCGGTCTCTCTTTTATTTCCATTTTTTCGCAAATGCACGTTCCAATGACCAACAATAATGCATGATGGGATTAGTAGTGTCAATTATACGCCAGTGGGTCGCATGTTGCCATGAATCCATTCAACAATGTTCTTGCTGGGCACAGAATCAGTCCTTTACCTGCCGCTTTCAAAACATTCAACAGAGCACCTCCTGTTCCGCCCTCCTGCCATGGAGAAGGAAGCAGACCCGCTTCAATGTGCAGTGATGCCGAGCCGTGGCTGGGTTAGCCACTTATTTGTTTACACCAAAGTTACCCAAAGGCTGGCACACCCAGGTAAGTTGCGCTTCTGACAATTCAACGGCAACCCAAAGGATAATTCCCCACAGTTCATTTGGTCCGACGCGTTTCAAGCATATCACCCTTCCTCATGGACCTAGAAAAACATGACAGCAGCTGTGTTAACTACTAATGCGGTCCCTCTTTTATTTCCATTTTTTCACCAATGCACGTTCCAATGAACAACAATAATGCATGATGGGATTAGTAGTGTCAATTATACCCCAGTGGGTCACATGTTGCCATGAATCCATTCAACAATGTTCTTGCTGGGCACAGAATCCGTCCTTTACCTGACGCTTTCAAAACATTCAACAGAGCACCTCCTGTTCCGCCCTCCTGCCATGGAGAAGGAAGCAGACCCGCTTCAATCCGCAGTGATGCCGAGCCGTGGCAGGGTTAGCCACAAATTTGTTTACACCAAAGTTACCCAAAGGCTGGCACACCCAGGTAAGTTGCGCTTCTGACAATTCAACGGCAACCCAAAGGATAATTCCCCACAGTTCATTTGGTCCAACACGTTTCAAGCATATCGCCCTTCCTCATGGACCGAGAAAAACATGACAGCAGCTGAATTAACTACTAATGCGGTCTCTCTTTTATTTCCATTTTTTCGCAAATGCACGTTCCAATGACCAACAATAATGCATGATGGGATTAGTAGTGTCAATTATACGCCAGTGGGTCGCATGTTGCCATGAATCCATTCAACAATGTTCTTGCTGGGCACAGAATCAGTCCTTTACCTGCCGCTTTCAAAACATTCAACAGAGCACCTCCTGTTCCGCCCTCCTGCCATGGAGAAGGAAGCAGACCCGCTTCAATGTGCAGTGATGCCGAGCCGTGGCTGGGTTAGCCACTTATTTGTTTACACCAAAGTTACCCAAAGGCTGGCACACCCAGGTAAGTTGCGCTTCTGACAATTCAACGGCAACCCAAAGGATAATTCCCCACAGTTCATTTGGTCCGACGCGTTTCAAGCATATCACCCTTCCTCATGGACCTAGAAAAACATGACAGCAGCTGTGTTAACTACTAATGCGGTCCCTCTTTTATTTCCATTTTTTCACCAATGCACGTTCCAATGAACAACAATAATGCATGATGGGATTAGTAGTGTCAATTATACCCCAGTGGGTCACATGTTGCCATGAATCCATTCAACAATGTTCTTGCTGGGCACAGATTCAGTCCTTTACCTGCCGCTTTCAAAACATTCAACAGAGCACATCCTGTTCCGCCCTCCTGCCATGGAGAAGGAAGCAGACCCGCTTCAATCCACAGTGATGCCGAGCCGTGGCCGGGTTAGCCCCTAATTTGTTTACACCAAAGTTACCCAAAGGCCGGCACACCCAGGTAAGTTGCGCTTCTGACAATTCAACGGCAACCCAAAGGATAATTCCCCACAGTTCATTTCGTCCGCGCGTTTCAAGCATATCGCCCTTCCTCATGGACCTAGAAAAACATGACAGCAGCTGTGTTAACTACTAATGCGGTCCCTCTTTTATTTCCAATTTTTCGCCAATGCACGTTCCAATGAACAATAATAATGCATGATGGGATTAGTAGTGTCAATTATACCCCAGTGGGTCACATGTTGCCATGAATCCATTCAACAATGTTCTTGCTGGGCACAGAATCAGTCCTTTACCTGCCGCTTTCAAAACATTCAACAGAGCACCTCTTGTTCCGCCCTCCTGCCATGGAGAAGGAAGCAGACCCGCTTCAATCCGCAGTGATGCCGAGCCGTGGCCGGGTTAGCCACTAATTTGTTTACACCAAAGTTACCCAAAGGCTGGCACACCCAGGTAAGTTGCGCTTCTGACAATTCAACGGCAACCCAAAGGATAATTCCCCACAGTTCATTTGGTCCGACGCGTTTCAAGCATATCGCCCTTCCTCATGGACCTAGAAAAACATGACAGCAGCTGTGTTAACTACTAATGCGGTCCCTCTTTTATTTCCATTTTTTCGCCAATGCACGTTCCAATGAACAACAATAATGCATGATGGGATTAGTAGTGTCAATTATACCCCAGTGGGTCACATGTTGCCATGAATCCATTCAACAATGTTCTTGCTGGGCACAGAATCAGTCCTTTACCTGCCGCTTTCAAAACATTCAACAGAGCACCTCCTGTTCCGCCCTCCTGCCATGGAGAAGGAAGCAGACCCGCTTCAATCCGCAGTGATGCCGAGCCGTGGCCGGGTTAGCCACTAATTTGTTTACACCAAAGTTACCCAAAGGCTGGCACACCCAGGTAAGTTGCGCTTCTGACAATTCAACGGCAACCCAAAGGATAATTCCCCACAGTTCATTTGGTCCGACGCATTTCAAGCATATCGCCCTTCCTCATAGACCCAGAAAAACATGACAGCAGCTGTGTTAACTACTAATGCGGTCCCTCTTTCATTTCCATTTTTTCGCCAATGCACGTTCCAATGAACAACAATAATACATGATGGGATTAGTAGTGTCAATTATACCCCAGTGGGTCACATGTTGCCATGAATCCATTCAACAATGTTCTTGTTGGGCACAGAATCAGTCCTTTACCTGCCGCTTTCAAAACATTCAACAGAGCACCTCCTGTTCCGCCCTCCTGCCATGGAGAAGGAAGCTGACCCGCATCAATCCGCAGTGATGCCGAGCCGTGGCCGGGTTAGCCCCTAATTTGTTTACACCAAAGTTACCCAAAGGCTGGCACACCCAGGTAAGTTGCGCTTCTGACAATTCAACGGCAACCCAAAGGATAATTCCCCACAGTTCATTTGGTCCGACGCGTTTCAAGCATATCGCCCTTCCTCATGGAACTAGAAAAACATGACAGCAGCTGGGTTAACTACTAATGCGGTCCCTCTTTTATTTCCATTTTTTCGCCAATGCACGTTCCAATGAACAACAATAATGCATGATGGGATTAGTAGTGTCAATTATACCCCAGTGGGTCACATGTTGC
Source organism: Lissotriton helveticus (assembly GCF_964261635.1). Taxonomy (NCBI): domain Eukaryota; kingdom Metazoa; phylum Chordata; class Amphibia; order Caudata; family Salamandridae; genus Lissotriton; species Lissotriton helveticus. The sequence continues at coordinate 1,359,970,439 of NC_136061.1, read as the reverse complement.
CATGAATCCATTCAACAATGTTCTTGCTGGGCACAGAATCAGTCCTTTACCTGCCGCTTTCAAAACATTCAACAGAGCACCTCCTGTTCCGCCCTCCTGCCATGGAGAAGGAAACAGACCTGCTTCAATCCGCAGTGATGCCGAGCCGTGGCCGGGTTAGCCACTAACTTGTTTACACCAAAGTTACCCAAAGGCTGGCACACCCAGGTAAGTTGCGCTTCTGACAATTCAACGGCAACCCAAAGGATAATTCCCCACATTTCATTTGGTCCGACGCGTTTCAAGCATATCGCCCTTCCTCACGGACCTAGAAAAACATGACAGCAGCTGTGTTAACTACTAATGCGGTCCCTCTTTTATTTCCATTTTTTCGCCAATGCACGTTCCAATGAACAACAATAATGCATGATGGGATTAGTAGTGTCAAATATACCCCAGTGGGTCACATGTTGCCATGAATCCATTCAACAATGTTCTTGTTGGGCACAGAATCAGTCCTTTACCTGCCGCTTTCAAAACATTCAACAGAGCTCCTCCTGTTCCACCCTCCTGCCATGGAGAAGGAAGCGGACCCGCATCAATCCGCAGTGATGCCGAGCCGTGGCCGGGTTAGCCCCTAATTTGTTTACACCAAAGTTACCCAAAGGCTGGCACACCCAGGTAAGTTGCGCTTCTGACAATTCAACGGCAACCCAAAGGATAATTCCCCACAGTTCATTTGGTCCGACGCGTTTCAAGCATATCGCCCTTCCTCATGGAACTAGAAAAACATGACAGCAGCTGGGTTAACTACTAATGCGGTCCCTCTTTCATTTCCATTTTTTCGCCAATGCACGTTCCAATGAACAACAATAATGCATGATGGGATTAGTAGTGTCAATTATACCCCAGTGGGTCACATGTTGCCATGAATCCATTCAACAATGTTCTTGCTGTGCACAGAATCAGTCCTTTACCTGCCGCTTTCAAAACATTCAACAGAGCACCTCCTGTTCCGCCCTCCTGCCATGGAGAAGGAAGCAGGCCCGCTTCAATCCGCAGTGATGCCGAGCCGTGGCCGGGTTAGCCACTAATTTGTTTAGACCAAAGTTACCCAAAGGCTGGCACACCCAGGTAAGTTGCGCTTCTGACAATTCAACGGCAACCCAAAGGATAATTCCCCACAGTTCATTTGGTCCGACGCGTTTCAAGCATATCGCCCTTCCTCATGGACCTAGAAAAACATGACAGCAGCTGTGTTAACTACTAATGCGGTCCCTCTTTTATTTCCATTTTTTCGCCAATGCACGTTCCAATGAACAACAATAATGAATGATGGGATTAGTAGTGTCAATTATACCCCAGTGGGTCACATGTTGCCATGAATCCATTCAACAATGTTCTTGCTGGGCACAGAATCAGTCCTTTACCTGCCGCTTTCAAAACATTCAACAGAGCACCTCCTGTTCCGCCCTCCTGCCATGGAGAAGGAAGCAGACCCGCTTCAATCCGCAGTGATGCCAAGCCATGGCCAGGTTAGCCACTAATTTGTTTACACCAAAGTTACCCAAAGGCTGGCACACCCAGGTAAGTTGCGCTTCTGACAATTCAACGGCAACCCAAAGGATAATTCCCCACAGGTCATTTGGTCCAACGCTTTTCAAGCATATCGCCCTTCCTCATAGACCTAGAAAAAAATGACAGCGGTTGTGTTAACTACTAATGCGGTCCCTCTTTTATTTCCATTTTTTCGCCAATGCACGTTCCAATGAACAACAATAATGCATGATGGGATTAGTAGTGTCAATTATTCCCCAGTGGGTCACATGTTGCCATGAATCCATTCAACAATGTTCTTGATGGGCACAGAATCAGTCCTTTACCTGCCGCTTTCAAACCATTCAACAGAGTACCTCCTGTTCTGCCCTCCTGCCATGGAGAAGGAAGCAGACCCGCTTCAATCCGCAGTGATGCCGTGCCGTGGCCAGGTTAGCCACTAATTTGTTTACACCAAAGTTACCCAGAGGCTGGCACACCCAGGTAAGTTGCGCTTCTGACAATTCAACGGCAACCCAAAGGATAATTCCCCACAGTTCATTTGGTCCGACGCGTTTCAAGCATATCGCCCTTCCACACGGACCTAGAAAAACATGACAGCAGCTGTGTTAACTACTAATGCGGTCCCTCTTTTATTTCCATTTTTTCGCCAATGCACGTTCCAATGAACAACAATAATGCATGATGGGATTAGTAGTGTCAATTATACGCCAGGGGGTCGCATGTTGCCATGAATCCATTCAACAATGTTCTTGCAGGGCACAGAATCAGTCCTTTACCTGCCGCTTTCAAAACATTCAACAGAGCACCTCCTGTTCCGCCCTCCTGCCATGGAGAAGGAAGCAGACCCGCTTCAATCCGCAGTAATGCCGAGCTGTGGCCGGGTTAGCCACTAATTTGATTTCACCAAAGTTACCCAAAGGCTGGCACACCAAGGTAAGTTGCGCTTCTGACAATTCAACGGCAACCCAAAGTATAATTCCCCACAGTCCATTTGGTCCGACGCGTTTCAAGCATATCGCCCTTCCTCATGGACCTAGAAAAACATGATAGCAGCTGTGTTAACTACTAATGTGGTCCCTCTTTTATTTCCATTTTTTCGCCAATGCACGTTCCAATGAACAACAATAATGCATGATGGGATTAGTAGTGTCAATTATACCCCAGTGGGTCACATGTTTCCATGAATCCATTCAAACAATGTTCTTGCTGGGCACAGAATCAGTCCTTTACCTGCCGCTTTCAAAACATTCAACAGAGCACCTCCTGTTCCGCCCTCCTGCCATGGAGAAGGAAGCAGACCCGCTTCAATGTGCAGTGATGCCGAGCCGTGGCTGGGTTAGCCACTAATTTGTTTACACCAAAGTTACCCAAAGGCTGGCACACCCAGGTAAGTTGCGCTTCTGACAATTCAACGGCAACCCAAAGGATAATTCCCCACAGTTCATTTGGTCCGACGCGTTTCAAGCATATCACCCTTCCTCATGGACCTAGAAAAACATGACAGCAGCTGTGTTAACTACTAATGCGGTCCCTCTTTTATTTCCATTTTTTCGCCAATACACGTTCCAATGAACAACAATAATGCATGATGGGATTAGTAGTGTCAATTATACCCCAGTGGGTCACATGTTGCCATGAATCCATTCAACAATGTTCTTGCTGGGAACAGATTCAGTCCTTTACCTGCCGCTTTCAAAACATTCAACAGAGCACCTCCTGTTCCGCCCTCCTGCCATGGAGAAGGAAGCAGACCCGCTTCAATCCGCAGTGATGCCGAGCCGTGGCCGGGTTAGCCACTAATTTGTTTACACCAAAGTTACCCAAAGGCTGGCACACCCAGGTCAGTTACGCTTCTGACAATTCAACGGCAACCCAAAGGATAATTCCCCACAGTTCATTTGGTCCGACGCGTTTCAAGCATATCGCCCTTCCTCATGGAACTAGAAAAACATGACAGCAGCTGTGTTAACTACTAATGCGGTCCCTCTTTTATTTCCATTTTTTCACCAATGCACGTTCCAATGAACAACAATAATGCATGATGGGATTAGTAGTGTCAATTATACGCCAGTGGGTCGCATGTTGCCATGAATCCATTCAACAATGTTCTTGCTGGGCACAGAATCAGTCCTTTACCTGCCGCTTTCAAAACATTCAACAGAGCACCTCCTGTTCCGTCCTCCTGCCATGGAGAAGGAAGCAGACCCGCTTCAATCTGCAGTGATGCCGAGCCGTGGCTGGGTTAGCCACTAATTTGTTTACACCAAAGTTACCCAAAGGCTGGCACACCCAGGTAAGTTGCGCTTCTGACAATTCAACGGCAACCCAAAGGATAATTCCCCACAGTTCATTTGGTCCGACGCGTTTCAAGCATATCGCCCTTCCTCATGGAACTAGAAAAACATGACAGCAGCTGTGTTAACTACTAATGCGGTCCCTCTTTTATTTCCATTTTTTCGCCAATGCACGTTCCAATGAACAACAATAATGCATGATGGGATTAGTAGTGTCAATTATACCCCAGTGGGTCACATGTTGCCATGAATCCATTCAACAATGTTCTTGCTGGGCACAGAATCAGTCCTTTACCTGCCGCTTTCAAAACATTCAACAGAGCACCGCCTGTTCCGCCCTCTTGCCATGGAGAAGGAAGCAGACCCGCTTCAATGTGCAGTGATGCCGAGCCGTGGCTGGGTTAGCCACTAATTTGTTTACACCAAAGTTACCCAAAGGCTGGCACACCCAGGTAAGTTGCGCTTCTGACAATTCAACGGCAACCCAAAGGATAATTCCCCACAGTTCATTTGGTCCGACGCGTTTCAAGCATATCGCCCTTCCTCATGGACCTAGAAAAACATGACAGCAGCTGTGTTAACTACTAATGCGGTCCCTCTTTTATTTCCATTTTTTCACCAATGCACGTTCCAATGAACAACAATAATGCATGATGGGATTAGTAGTGTCAATTCTACCCCAGTGGGTCACATGTTGCCATGAATCCATTCAACAATGTTCTTGCTGGGCACAGAATCAGTCCTTTACCTGCCGCTTTCAAAACATTCAACAGAGCACCTCCTGTTCCGCCCTCCTGCCATGGAGAAGGAAGCAGACCCGCTTCAATCCGCAGTAATGCCGAGCTGTGGCCGGGTTAGCCACTAATTTGTTTTCACCAAAGTTACCCAAAGGCTGGCACACCAAGGTAAGTTGCGCTTCTGACAATTCAACGGCAACCCAAAGTATAATTCCCCACAGTCCATTTGGTCCGACGCGTTTCAAGCATATCGCCCTTCCTCATGGACCTAGAAAAACATGATAGCAGCTGTGTTAACTACTAATGTGGTCCCTCTTTTATTTCCATTTTTTCACCAATGCACGTTCCAATGAACAACAATAATGCATGATGGGATTAGTAGTGTCAATTATACCCCAGTGGGTCACATGTTTCCATGAATCCATTCAAACAATGTTCTTGCTGGGCACAGAATCAGTCCTTTACCTGCCGCTTTCAAAACATTCAACAGAGCACCTCCTGTTCCGCCCTCCTGCCATGGAGAAGGAAGCAGACCCGCTTCAATCTGCAGTGATGCCGAGCCGTGGCTGGGTTAGCCACTAATTTGTTTACACCAAAGTTACCCAAAGGCTGGCACACCCAGGTAAGTTGCGCTTCTGACAATTCAACGGCAACCCAAAGGATAATTCCCCACAGTTCATTTGGTCCGACGCGTTTCAAGCATATCGCCCTTCCTCATGGACCTAGAAAAACATGACAGCAGCTGTGTTAACTACTAATGCGGTCCCTCTTTTATTTCCATTTTTTCGCCAATGCACGTTCCAATGAACAACAATAATGCATGATGGGATTAGTAGTGTCAATTATACCCCAGTGGGTCACATGTTGCCATGAATCCATTCAACAATGTTCTTGCTGGGCACAGAATCAGTCCTTTACCTGCCGCTTTCAAAACATTCAACAGAGCACCTCCTGTTCCGCCTTCCTGCCATGGAGAAGGAAGCAGACCCGCTTCAATCCGCAGTAATGCCGAGCCGTGGCTGGGTTAGCCACTAATTTGTTTACACCAAAGTTACCCAAAGGCTGGCACATCAAGGTAAGTTGCGCTTCTGACAATTCAACGGCAACCCAAAGTATAATTCCCCACAGTCCATTTGGTACGACGCGTTTCAAGCATATCGCCCTTCCTCATGGACCTAGAAAAACATGATAGCAGCTGTGTTAACTACTAATGTGGTCCCTCTTTTATTTCCATTTTTTCGCCAATGCACGTTCCAATGAACAACAATAATGCATGATGGGATTAATAGTGTCAATTATACCCCAGTGGTCACATGTTTCCATGAATCCATTCAAACAATGTTCTTGCTGGGCACAGAATCAGTCCTTTACCTGCCGCTTTCAAAACATTCAACAGAGCACCTCCTGTTCCGCCCTCCTGCCATGGAGAAGGAAGCAGACCCGCTTCAATGTGCAGTGATGCCGAGCCGTGGCTGGGTTAGCCACTAATTTGTTTACACCAAAGTTACCCAAAGGCTGGCACACCCAGGTAAGTTGCGCTTCTGACAATTCAACGGCAACCCAAAGGATAATTCCCCACAGTTCATTTGGTCCGACGCGTTTCAAGCATATCACCCTTCCTCATGGACCTAGAAAAACATGACAGCAGCTGTGTTAACTACTAATGCGGTCCCTCTTTTATTTCCATTTTTTCGCCAATACACGTTCCAATGAACAACAATAATGCATGATGGGATTAGTAGTGTCAATTATACCCCAGTGGGTCACATGTTGCCATGAATCCATTCAACAATGTTCTTGCTGGGCACAGATTCAGTCCTTTACCTGCCGCTTTCAAAACATTCAACAGAGCACCTCCTGTTCCGCCCTCCTGCCATGGAGAAGGAAGCAGACCCGCTTCAATCCGCAGTGATGCCGAGCCGTGGCCGGGTTAGCCACTAATTTGTTTACACCAAAGTTACCCAAAGGCTGGCACACCCAGGTAAGTTGCGCTTCTGACAATTCAACGGCAACCCAAAGGATAATTCCCCACAGTTCATTTGGTCCAACACTTTTCAAGCATATCGCCCTTCCTCATGGACCTAGAAAAACATGACAGCAGCTGTATTAACTACTAATGCGGTCTCTCTTTTATTTCCATTTTTTCGCCAATGCACGTTCCAATGAACAACAATAATGCAAGATGGGATTAGTAGTGTCAATTATACGCCAGTGGGTCGCATGTTGCCATGAATCCATTCAACAATGTTCTTGCTGGGCACAGAATCAGTCCTTTACCTGCCGCTTTCAAAACATTCAACAGAGCACCTCCTGTTCCGTCCTCCTGCCATGGAGAAGGAAGAAGACCCGCTTCAATCTGCAGTGATGCCGAGCCGTGGCTGGGTTAGCCACTAATTTGTTTACACCAAAGTTACCCAAAGGCTGGCACACCCAGGTAAGTTGCGCTTCTGACAATTCAACGGCAACCCAAAGGATAATTCCCCACAGTTCATTTGGTCCGACGCGTTTCAAGCATATCGCCCTTCCTCATGGAACTAGAAAAACATGACAGCAGCTGTGTTAACTACTAATGCGGTCCCTCTTTTATTTCCATTTTTTCGCCAATGCACGTTCCAATGAACAACAATAATGCATGATGGGATTAGTAGTGTCAATTATACCCCAGTGGGTCACATGTTGCCATGAATCCATTCAACAATGTTCTTGCTGGGCACAGAATCAGTCCTTTACCTGCCGCTTTCAAAACATTCAACAGAGCACCTCCTGTTCCGCCCTCCTGCCTTGGAGAAGAAAGCAGACCCGCTTCAATCCGCAGTGATGCCGAGCCGTGGCCGGGTTAGCCACTAATTTGTTTACACCAAAGTTACCCAAAGGCTGGCACACCCAGGCAAGTTGCACTTCTGACAATTCAACGGCAACCCAAAGGATAATTCCCCACAGTTCATTTGGTCCGACACGTTTCAAGCATATCGCCCTTCCTCCTGGACCTAGAAAAACATGACAGCAGCTGTGTTATCTACTAATGCGGTCCGTCTTTTATTTCCATTTTTTCGCCAATGCACGTTCCAATGAACAACAATAATGCATGATGGGATTAGTAGTGTCAATTATACCCCAGTGGGTCACATGTTGCCATGAATCCATTCAACAATGTTCTTGCTGGGCACAGAATCAGTCCTTTACCTGCCGCTTTCAAAACATTCAACAGAGCACCTCCTGTTCCGCCTTCCTGCCATGGAGAAGGAAGCAGACCCGCTTCAATCCGCAGTAATGCCGAGCCGTGGCTGGGTTAGCCACTAATTTGTTTACACCAAAGTTACCCAAAGGCTGGCACATCAAGGTAAGTTGCGCTTCTGACAATTCAACGGCAACCCAAAGTATAATTCCCCACAGTCCATTTGGTACGACGCGTTTCAAGCATATCGCCCTTCCTCATGGACCTAGAAAAACATGATAGCAGCTGTGTTAACTACTAATGTGGTCCCTCTTTTATTTCCATTTTTTCACCAATGCACGTTCCAATGAATAACAATAATGCATGATGGGATTAGTAGTGTCAATTATACCCCAGTGGTCACATGTTTCCATGAATCCATTCAAACAATGTTCTTGCTGGGCACAGAATCAGTCCTTTACCTGCCGCTTTCAAAACATTCAACAGAGCACCTCCTGTTCCGCCCTCCTGCCATGGAGAAGGAAGCAGACCCGCTTCAATGTGCAGTGATGCCGAGCCGTGGCTGGGTTAGCCACTAATTTGTTTACACCAAAGTTACCCAAAGGCTGGCACACCCAGGTAAGTTGCGCTTCTGACAATTCAACGGCAACCCAAAGGATAATTCCCCACAGTTCATTTGGTCCGACGCGTTTCAAGCATATCACCCTTCCTCATGGACCTAGAAAAACATGACAGCAGCTGTGTTAACTACTAATGCGGTCCCTCTTTTATTTCCATTTTTTCGCCAATGCACGTTCCAATGAACAACAATAATGCATGATGGGATTAGTAGTGTCAATTATACCCCAGTGGGTCACATGTTTCCATGAATCCATTCAAACAATGTTCTTGCTGGGCACAGAATCAGTCCTTTACCTGCCGCTTTCAAAACATTCAACAGAGCACCTCCTGTTCCGCCCTCCTGCCATGGAGAAGGAAGCAGACCCGCTTCAATGTGCAGTGATGCCGAGCCGTGGCTGGGTTAGCCACTAATTTATTAACACCAAAGTTACCCAAAGGCTGGCACACCCAGTTAAGTTGCGCTTCTGACAATTCAACGGCAACCCAAAGGATAATTCCCCACAGTTCATTTGGTCCGACGCGTTTCAAGCATATCGCCCTTCCTCATGGACCTAGAAAAACATGACAGCAGCTGTGTTAACTACTAATGCGGTCCCTCTTTTATTTCCATTTTTTCGCCAATGCACGTTCCAATGAACAACAATAATGCATGATGAGATTAGTAGTGTCAATTATACCCCAGTGGGTCACATGTTGCCATGAATCCATTCAACAATGTTCTTGCTGGGCACAGAATCAGTCCTTTACCTGCCGCTTTCAAAACATTCAACAGAGCACCTCCTGTTCCGCCCTCCTGCCATGGAGAAGGAAGCAGAACCGCTTCAATCCGCAGTAATGCCGAGCCGTGGCCGGGTTAGCCACTAATTTGTTTTCACCAAAGTTACCCAAAGGCTGGCACACCAAGGTAAGTTGCGCTTCTGACAATTCAACGGCAACCCAAAGTATAATTCCCCACAGTCCATTTGGTCCGACGCGTTTCAAGCATATCGCCCTTCCTCATGGACCTAGAAAAACATGATAGCAGCTGTGTTAACTACTAATGTGGTCCCTCTTTTATTTCCATTTTTTCGCCAATGCACGTTCCAATGAACAACAATAATGCATGATGGGATTAGTAGTGTCAATTATACCCCAGTGGGTCACATGTTTCCATGAATCCATTCAAACAATGTTCTTGCTGGGCACAGAATCAGTCCTTTACCTGCCGCTTTCAAAACATTCAACAGAGCACCTCCTGTTCCGCCCTCCTGCCATGGAGAAGGAAGCAGACCCGCTTCAATCTGCAGTGATGCCGAGCCGTGGCTGGGTTAGCCACTAATTTGTTTACACCAAAGTTACCCAAAGGCTGGCACACCCAGGTAAGTTGCGCTTCTGACAATTCAACGGCAACCCAAAGGATAATTCCCCACAGTTCATTTGGTCCGACGCGTTTCAAGCATATCGCCCTTCATCATGGACCTAGAAAAACATGACAGCAGCTGTGTTAACTACTAATGCGGTCCCTCTTTTATTTCCATTTTTTCGCCAATGCACGTTCCAATGAACAACAATAATGCATGATGGGATTAGTAGTGTCAATTATACCCCAGTGGGTCACATGTTGCCATGAATCCATTCAACAATGTTCTTGCTGGGCACAGAATCAGTCCTTTACCTGCCGCTTTCAAAACATTCAACAGAGCACCTCCTGTTCCGCCCTCCTGCCATGGAGAAGGAAGCAGACCCGCTTCAATCCGCAGTAATGCCGAGCCGTGGCCGGGTTAGCCACTAATTTGTTTACACCAAAGTTACCCAGAGGCTGGCACACCCAGGTAAGTTGCGCTTCTGACAATTCAACGGCAACCCAAAGGATAATTCCCCACAGTTCATTTGGTCCGACGCGTTTCAAGCATATCGCCCTTCCACACGGACCTAGAAAAACATGACAGCAGCTGTGTTAACTACTAATGCGGTCCCTCTTTTATTTCCATTTTTTCGCCAATGCACGTTCCAATGAACAACAATAATGCATGATGGGATTAGTAGTGTCAATTATACGCCAGGGGGTCGCATGTTGCCATGAATCCATTCAACAATGTTCTTGCAGGGCACAGAATCAGTCCTTTACCTGCCGCTTTCAAAACATTCAACAGAGCACCTCCTGTTCCGCCCTCTTGCCATGGAGAAGGAAGCAGACCCGCTTCAATGTGCAGTGATGCCGAGCCGTGGCTGGGTTAGCCACAAATTTGTTTACACCAAAGTTACCCAAAGGCTGGCACACCCAGGTAAGTTGCGCTTCTGACAATTCAACGGCAACCCAAAGGATAATTCCCCACAGTTCATTTGGTCCGACGCGTTTCAAGCATATCGCCCTTCTTCATGGACCTAGAAAAACATGACAGCAGCTGTGTTAACTACTAATGCGGTCCCTCTTTTATTTCCATTTTTTCGCCAATGCACGTTCCAATGAACAACAATAATGCATGATGGGATTAGTAGTGTCAATTCTACCCCAGTGGGTCACATGTTGCCATGAATCCATTCAACAATGTTCTTGCTGGGCACAGAATCAGTCCTTTACCTGCCGCTTTCAAAACATTCAACAGAGCACCTCCTGTTCCGCCCTCCTGCCATGGAGAAGGAAGCAGACCCGCTTCAATCCGCAGTAATGCCGAGCTGTGGCCGGGTTAGCCACTAATTTGATTTCACCAAAGTTACCCAAAGGCTGGCACACCAAGGTAAGTTGCGCTTCTGACAATTCAACGGCAACCCAAAGTATAATTCCCCACAGTCCATTTGGTCCGACGCGTTTCAAGCATATCGCCCTTCCTCATGGACCTAGAAAAACATGATAGCAGCTGTGTTAACTACTAATGTGGTCCCTCTTTTATTTCCATTTTTTCGCCAATGCACGTTCCAATGAACAACAATAATGCATGATGGGATTAGTAGTGTCAATTATACCCCAGTGGGTCACATGTTTCCATGAATCCATTCAAACAATGTTCTTGCTGGGCACAGAATCAGTCCTTTACCTGCCGCTTTCAAAACATTCAACAGAGCACCTCCTGTTCCGCCCTCCTGCCATGGAGAAGGAAGCAGACCCGCTTCAATGTGCAGTGATGCCGAGCCGTGGCTGGGTTAGCCACTAATTTGTTTACACCAAAGTTACCCAAAGGCTGGCACACCCAGGTAAGTTGCGCTTCTGACAATTCAACGGCAACCCAAAGGATAATTCCCCACAGTTCATTTGGTCCGACGCGTTTCAAGCATATCACCCTTCCTCATGGACCTAGAAAAACATGACAGCAGCTGTGTTAACTACTAATGCGGTCCCTCTTTTATTTCCATTTTTTCGCCAATACACGTTCCAATGAACAACAATAATGCATGATGGGATTAGTAGTGTCAATTATACCCCAGTGGGTCACATGTTGCCATGAATCCATTCAACAATGTTCTTGCTGGGCACAGATTCAGTCCTTTACCTGCCGCTTTCAAAACATTCAACAGAGCACCTCCTGTTCCGCCCTCCTGCCATGGAGAAGGAAGCAGACCCGCTTCAATCCGCAGTGATGCCGAGCCGTGGCCGGGTTAGCCACTAATTTGTTTACACCAAAGTTACCCAAAGGCTGGCACACCCAGGTAAGTTGCGCTTCTGACAATTCAACGGCAACCCAAAGGATAATTCCCCACAGTTCATTTGGTCCAACACGTTTCAAGCATATCGCCCTTCCTCATGGACCTAGAAAAACATGACAGCAGCTGTATTAACTACTAATGCGGTCTCTCTTTTATTTCCATTTTTTCGCCAATGCACGTTCCAATGAACAACAATAATGCATGATGGGATTAGTAGTGTCAATTATACGCCAGTGGGTCGCATGTTGCCATGAATCCATTCAACAATGTTCTTGCTGGGCACAGAATCAGTCCTTTACCTGCCGCTTTCAAAACATTCAACAGAGCACCTCCTGTTCCGTCCTCCTGCCATGGAGAAGGAAGCAGACCCGCTTCAATCTGCAGTGATGCCGAGCCGTGGCTGGGTTAGCCACTAATTTGTTTACACCAAAGTTACCCAAAGGCTGGCACACCCAGGTAAGTTGCGCTTCTGACAATTCAACGGCAACCCAAAGGATAATTCCCCACAGTTCATTTGGTCCGACGCGTTTCAAGCATATCGCCCTTCCTCATGGAACTAGAAAAACATGACAGCAGCTGTGTTAACTACTAATGCGGTCCCTCTTTTATTTCCATTTTTTCGCCAATGCACGTTCCAATGAACAACAATAATGCATGATGGGATTAGTAGTGTCAATTATACCCCAGTGGGTCACATGTTGCCATGAATCCATTCAACAATGTTCTTGCTGGGCACAGAATCAGTCCTTTACCTGCCGCTTTCAAAACATTCAACAGAGCACCTCCTGTTCCGCCCTCTTGCCATGGAGAAGGAAGCAGACCCGCTTCAATGTGCAGTGATGCCGAGCCCTGGCTGGGTTAGCCACTAATTTGTTTACACCAAAGTTACCCAAAGGCTGGCACACCCAGGTAAGTTGCGCTTCTGACAATTCAACGGCAACCCAAAGGATAATTCCCCACAGTTCATTTGGTCCGACGCGTTTCAAGCATATCGCCCTTCCTCATGGACCTAGAAAAACATGACAGCAGCTGTGTTAACTACTAATGCGGTCACTCTTTTATTTCCATTTTTTTGCCAATGCACGTTCCAATGAACAACGATAATGCATGATGGGATTAGTAGTGTCAATTCTACCCCAGTGGGTCACATGTTGCCATGAATCCATTCAACAATGTTCTTGCTGGGCACAGAATCAGTCCTTTACCTGCCGCTTTCAAAACATTCAACAGAGCACCTCCTGTTCCGCCCTCCTGCCATGGAGAAGGAAGCAGACCCGCTTCAATCCGCAGTAATGCCGAGCTGTGGCCGGGTTAGCCACTAATTTGTTTTCACCAAAGTTACCCAAAGGCTGGCACACCAAGGTAAGTTGCGCTTCTGACAATTCAACGGCAACCCAAAGTATAATTCCCCACAGTCCATTTGGTCCGACGCGTTTCAAGCATATCGCCCTTCCTCATGGACCTAGAAAAACATGATAGCAGCTGTGTTAACTACTAATGTGGTCCCTCTTTTATTTCCATTTTTTCGCCAATGCACGTTCCAATGAACAACAATAATGCATGATGGGATTAGTAGTGTCAATTATACCCCAGTGGGTCACATGTTTCCATGAATCCATTCAAACAATGTTCTTGCTGGGCACAGAATCAGTCCTTTACCTGCCGCTTTCAAAACATTCAACAGAGCACCTCCTGTTCCGCCCTCCTGCCATGGAGAAGGAAGCAGACCCGCTTCAATCTGCAGTGATGCCGAGCCGTGGCTGGGTTAGCCACTAATTTGTTTACACCAAAGTTACCCAAAGGCTGGCACACCCAGGTAAGTTGCGCTTCTGACAATTCAACGGCAACCCAAAGGATAATTCCCCACAGTTCATTTGGTCCGACGCGTTTCAAGCATATCGCCCTTCCTCATGGACCTAGAAAAACATGACAGCAGCTGTGTTAACTACTAATGCGGTCCCTCTTTTATTTCCATTTTTTCGCCAATGCACGTTCCAATGAACAACAATAATGCATGATGGGATTAGTAGTGTCAATTATACCCCAGTGGGTCACATGTTGCCATGAATCCATTCAACAATGTTCTTGCTGGGCACAGAATCAGTCCTTTACCTGCCGCTTTCAAAACATTCAACAGAGCACCTCCTGTTCCGCCTTCCTGCCATGGAGAAGGAAGCAGACCCGCTTCAATCCGCAGTAATGCCGAGCCGTGGCTGGGTTAGCCACTAATTTGTTTACACCAAAGTTACCCAAAGGCTGGCACATCAAGGTAAGTTGCGCTTCTGACAATTCAACGGCAACCCAAAGTATAATTCCCCACAGTCCATTTGGTACGACGCGTTTCAAGCATATCGCCCTTCCTCATGGACCTAGAAAAACATGATAGCAGCTGTGTTAACTACTAATGTGGTCCCTCTTTTATTTCCATTTTTTCGCCAATGCACGTTCCAATGAACAACAATAATGCATGATGGGATTAGTAGTGTCAATTATACCCCAGTGGTCACATGTTTCCATGAATCCATTCAAACAATGTTCTTGCTGGGCACAGAATCAGTCCTTTACCTGCCGCTTTCAAAACATTCAACAGAGCACCTCCTGTTCCGCCCTCCTGCCATGGAGAAGGAAGCAGACCCGCTTCAATGTGCAGTGATGCCGAGCCGTGGCTGGGTTAGCCACTAATTTGTTTACACCAAAGTTACCCAAAGGCTGGCACACCCAGGTAAGTTGCGCTTCTGACAATTCAACGGCAACCCAAAGGATAATTCCCCACAGTTCATTTGGTCCGACGCGTTTCAAGCATATCACCCTTCCTCATGGACCTAGAAAAACATGACAGCAGCTGTGTTAACTACTAATGCGGTCCCTCTTTTATTTCCATTTTTTCGCCAATACACGTTCCAATGAACAACAATAATGCATGATGGGATTAGTAGTGTCAATTATACCCCAGTGGGTCACATGTTGCCATGAATCCATTCAACAATGTTCTTGCTGGGCACAGATTCAGTCCTTTACCTGCCGCTTTCAAAACATTCAACAGAGCACCTCCTGTTCCGCCCTCCTGCCATGGAGAAGGAAGCAGACCCGCTTCAATCCGCAGTGATGCCGAGCCGTGGCCGGGTTAGCCACTAATTTGTTTACACCAAAGTTACCCAAAGGCTGGCACACCCAGGTAAGTTGCGCTTCTGACAATTCAACGGCAACCCAAAGGATAATTCCCCACAGTTCATTTGGTCCAACACGTTTCAAGCATATCGCCCTTCCTCATGGACCTAGAAAAACATGACAGCAGCTGTATTAACTACTAATGCGGTCTCTCTTTTATTTCCATTTTTTCGCCAATGCACGTTCCAATGAACAACAATAATGCATGATGGGATTAGTAGTGTCAATTATACGCCAGTGGGTCGCATGTTGCCATGAATCCATTCAACAATGTTCTTGCTGGGCACAGAATCAGTCCTTTACCTGCCGCTTTCAAAACATTCAACAGAGCACCTCCTGTTCCGTCCTCCTGCCATGGAGAAGGAAGCAGACCCGCTTCAATCTGCAGTGATGCCGAGCCGTGGCTGGGTTAGCCACTAATTTGTTTACACCAAAGTTACCCAAAGGCTGGCACACCCAGGTAAGTTGCGCTTCTGACAATTCAACGGCAACCCAAAGGATAATTCCCCACAGTTCATTTGGTCCGACGCGTTTCAAGCATATCGCCCTTCCTCATGGAACTAGAAAAACATGACAGCAGCTGTGTTAACTACTAATGCGGTCCCTCTTTTATTTCCATTTTTTCGCCAATGCACGTTCCAATGAACAACAATAATGCATGATGGGATTAGTAGTGTCAATTATACCCCAGTGGGTCACATGTTGCCATGAATCCATTCAACAATGTTCTTGCTGGGCACAGAATCAGTCCTTTACCTGCCGCTTTCAAAACATTCAACAGAGCACCTCCTGTTCCGCCCTCCTGCCTTGGAGAAGAAAGCAGACCCGCTTCAATCCGCAGTGATGCCGAGCCGTGGCCGGGTTAGCCACTAATTTGTTTACACCAAAGTTACCCAAAGGCTGGCACACCCAGGCAAGTTGCGCTTCTGACAATTCAACGGCAACCCAAAGGATAATTCCCCACAGTTCATTTGGTCCGACACGTTTCAAGCATATCGCCCTTCCTCCTGGACCTAGAAAAACATGACAGCAGCTGTGTTATCTACTAATGCGGTCCCTCTTTTATTTCCATTTTTTCGCCAATGCACGTTCCAATGAACAACAATAATGCATGATGGGATTAGTAGTGTCAATTATACCCCAGTGGGTCACATGTTGCCATGAATCCATTCAACAATGTTCTTGCTGGGCACAGAATCAGTCCTTTACCTGCCGCTTTCAAAACATTCAACAGAGCACCTCCTGTTCCGCCTTCCTGCCATGGAGAAGGAAGCAGACCCGCTTCAATCCGCAGTAATGCCGAGCCGTGGCTGGGTTAGCCACTAATTTGTTTACACCAAAGTTACCCAAAGGCTGGCACATCAAGGTAAGTTGCGCTTCTGACAATTCAACGGCAACCCAAAGTATAATTCCCCACAGTCCATTTGGTACGACGCGTTTCAAGCATATCGCCCTTCCTCATGGACCTAGAAAAACATGATAGCAGCTGTGTTAACTACTAATGTGGTCCCTCTTTTATTTCCATTTTTTCACCAATGCACGTTCCAATGAATAACAATAATGCATGATGGGATTAGTAGTGTCAATTATACCCCAGTGGTCACATGTTTCCATGAATCCATTCAAACAATGTTCTTGCTGGGCACAGAATCAGTCCTTTACCTGCCGCTTTCAAAACATTCAACAGAGCACCTCCTGTTCCGCCCTCCTGCCATGGAGAAGGAAGCAGACCCGCTTCAATGTGCAGTGATGCCGAGCCGTGGCTGGGTTAGCCACTAATTTGTTTACACCAAAGTTACCCAAAGGCTGGCACACCCAGGTAAGTTGCGCTTCTGACAATTCAACGGCAACCCAAAGGATAATTCCCCACAGTTCATTTGGTCCGACGCGTTTCAAGCATATCACCCTTCCTCATGGACCTAGAAAAACATGACAGCAGCTGTGTTAACTACTAATGCGGTCCCTCTTTTATTTCCATTTTTTCGCCAATACACGTTCCAATGAACAACAATAATGCATGATGGGATTAGTAGTGTCAATTATACCCCAGTGGGTCACATGTTGCCATGAATCCATTCAACAATGTTCTTGCTGGGCACAGATTCAGTCCTTTACCTGCCGCTTTCAAAACATTCAACAGAGCACCTCCTGTTCCGCCCTCCTGCCATGGAGAAGGAAGCAGACCCGCTTCAATCCGCAGTGATGCCGAGCCGTGGCCGGGTTAGCCACTAATTTGTTTACACCAAAGTTACCCAAAGGCTGGCACACCCAGGTAAGTTGCGCTTCTGACAATTCAACGGCAACCCAAAGGATAATTCCCCACAGTTCATTTGGTCCAACACGTTTCAAGCATATCGCCCTTCCTCATGGACCTAGAAAAACATGACAGCAGCTGTATTAACTACTAATGCGGTCTCTCTTTTATTTCCATTTTTTCGCCAATGCACGTTCCAATGAACAACAATAATGCATGATGGGATTAGTAGTGTCAATTATACGCCAGTGGGTCGCATGTTGCCATGAATCCATTCAACAATGTTCTTGCTGGGCACAGAATCAGTCCTTTACCTGCCGCTTTCAAAACATTCAACAGAGCACCTCCTGTTCCGTCCTCCTGCCATGGAGAAGGAAGCAGACCCGCTTCAATCTGCAGTGATGCCGAGCCGTGGCTGGGTTAGCCACTAATTTGTTTACACCAAAGTTACCCAAAGGCTGGCACACCCAGGTAAGTTGCGCTTCTGACAATTCAACGGCAACCCAAAGGATAATTCCCCACAGTTCATTTGGTCCGACGCGTTTCAAGCATATCGCCCTTCCTCATGGAACTAGAAAAACATGACAGCAGCTGTGTTAACTACTAATGCGGTCCCTCTTTTATTTCCATTTTTTCGCCAATGCACGTTCCAATGAACAACAATATTGCATGATGGGATTAGTAGTGTCAATTATACCCCAGTGGGTCACATGTTGCCATGAATCCATTCAACAATGTTCTTGCTGGGCACAGAATCAGTCCTTTACCTGCCGCTTTCAAAACATTCAACAGAGCACCTCCTGTTCCGCCCTCCTGCCTTGGAGAAGAAAGCAGACCCGCTTCAATCCGCAGTGATGCCGAGCCGTGGCCGGGTTAGCCACTAATTTGTTTACACCAAAGTTACCCAAAGGCTGGCACACCCAGGCAAGTTGCGCTTCTGACAATTCAACGGCAACCCAAAGGATAATTCCCCACAGTTCATTTGGTCCGAAACGTTTCAAGCATATCGCCCTTCCTCATGGACCTAGAAAAACATGACAGCAGCTGTGTTAACTACTAATGCGGTCCCTCTTTTATTTCCATCTTTTCGCCAATGCACGTTCCAATGAACAACAATAATGAATGATGGGATTAGTAGTGTCAATTATACCCCAGTGGGTCACATGTTTCCATGAATCCATTCAAACAATGTTCTTGCTGGGCACAGAATCAGTCCTTTACCTGCCGCTTTCAAAACATTCAACAGAGCACCTCCTGTTCCGCCCTCCTGCCATGGAGAAGGAAGCAGACCCGCTTCAATGTGCAGTGATGCCGAGCCGTGGCTGGGTTAGCCACTAATTTATTAACACCAAAGTTACCCAAAGGCTGGCACACCCAGTTAAGTTGCGCTTCTGACAATTCAACGGCAACCCAAAGGATAATTCCCCACAGTTCATTTGGTCAGACGCGTTTCAAGCATATCGCCCTTCCTCATGGACCTAGAAAAACATGACAGCAGCTGTGTTAACTACTAATGCGGTCCCTCTTTTATTTCCATTTTTTCGCCAATGCACGTTCCAATGAACAACAATAATGCATGATGGGATTAGTAGTGTCAATTATACCCCAGTGGGTCACATGTTGCCATGAATCCATTCAACAATGTTCTTGCTGGGCACAGAATCAGTCCTTTACCTGCCGCTTTCAAAACATTCAACAGAGCACCTCCTGTTCCGCCCTCCTGCCATGGAGAAGGAAGCAGAACCGCTTCAATCCGCAGTAATGCCGAGCCGTGGCCGGGTTAGCCACTAATTTGTTTTCACCAAAGTTACCCAAAGGCTGGCACACCCAGGCAAGCTGCGCTTCTGACAATTCAACGGCAACCCAAAGGATAATTCCCCACAGTTCATTTGGTCCAACACGTTTCAAGCATATCGCCCTTCCTCATGGACCTAGAAAAACATGACAGCAGCTGTATTAACTACTAATGCGGTCTCTCTTTTATTTCCATTTTTTCGCCAATGCACGTTCCAATGAACAACAATAATGCATGATGGGATTAGTAGTGTCAATTATACGCCAGTGGGTCGCATGTTGCCATGAATCCATTCAACAATGTTCTTGCTGGGCACAGAATCAGTCCTTTACCTGCCGCTTTCAAAACATTCAACAGAGCACCTCCTGTTCCGTCCTCCTGCCATGGAGAAGGAAGCAGACCCGCTTCAATCTGCAGTGATGCCGAGCCGTGGCTGGGTTAGCCACTAATTTGTTTACACCAAAGTTACCCAAAGGCTGGCACACCCAGGTAAGTTGCGCTTCTGACAATTCAACGGCAACCCAAAGGATAATTCCCCACAGTTCATTTGGTCCGACGCGTTTCAAGCATATCGCCCTTCCTCATGGAACTAGAAAAACATGACAGCAGCTGTGTTAACTACTAATGCGGTCCCTCTTTTATTTCCATTTTTTCGCCAATGCACGTTCCAATGAACAACAATATTGCATGATGGGATTAGTAGTGTCAATTATACCCCAGTGGGTCACATGTTGCCATGAATCCATTCAACAATGTTCTTGCTGGGCACAGAATCAGTCCTTTACCTGCCGCTTTCAAAACATTCAACAGAGCACCTCCTGTTCCGTCCTCCTGCCTTGGAGAAGAAAGCAGACCCGCTTCAATCCGCAGTGATGCCGAGCCGTGGCCGGGTTAGCCACTAATTTGTTTACACCAAAGTTACCCAAAGGCTGGCACACCCAGGCAAGTTGCGCTTCTGACAATTCAACGGCAACCCAAAGGATAATTCCCCACAGTTCATTTGGTCCGAAATGTTTCAAGCATATCGCCCTTCCTCATGGACCTAGAAAAACATGACAGCAGCTGTGTTAACTACTAATGCGGTCCCTCTTTTATTTCCATCTTTTCGCCAATGCACGTTCCAATGAACAACAATAATGCATGATGGGATTAGTAGTGTCAATTATACCCCAGTGGGTCACATGTTTCCATGAATCCATTCAAACAATGTTCTTGCTGGGCACAGAATCAGTCCTTTACCTGCCGCTTTCAAAACATTCAACAGAGCACCTCCTGTTCCGCCCTCCTGCCATGGAGAAGGAAGCAGACCCGCTTCAATGTGCAGTGATGCCGAGCCGTGGCTGGGTTAGCCACTAATTTATTAACACCAAAGTTACCCAAAGTCTGGCACACCCAGTTAAGTTGCGCTTCTGACAATTCAACGGCAACCCAAAGGATAATTCCCCACAGTTCATTTGGTCCGACGCGTTTCAAGCATATCGCCCTTCCTCATGGACCTAGAAAAACATGACAGCAGCTGTGTTAACTACTAATGCGGTCCCTCTTTTATTTCCATTTTTTCGCCAATGCACGTTCCAATGAACAACAATAATGCATGATGGGATTAGTAGTGTAAATTATACCCCAGTGGGTCACATGTTGCCATGAATCCATTCAACAATGTTCTTGCTGGGCACAGAATCAGTCCTTTACCTGCCGCTTTCAAAACATTCAACAGAGCACCTCCTGTTCCGCCCTCCTGCCATGGAGAAGGAAGCAGAACCGCTTCAATCCGCAGTAATGCCGAGCCGTGGCCGGGTTAGCCACTAATTTGTTTTCACCAAAGTTACCCAAAGGCTGGCACACCAAGGTAAGTTGCGCTTCTGACAATTCAACGGCAACCCAAAGGATAATTCCCCACAGTTCATTTGGTCCGACGCGTTTCAAGCATATCGCCCTTCCTCATGGACCTAGAAAAACATGACAGCAGCTGTGTTAACTACTAATGCGGTCCCTCTTTTATTTCCATTTTTTCGCCAATGCACGTTCCAATGAACAACAATAATGCATGATGGGATTAGTAGTGTCAATTATACCCCAGTGGGTCACATGTTTCCATGAATCCATTCAAACAATGTTCTTGCTGGGCACAGAATCAGTCCTTTACCTGCCGCTTTCAAAACATTCAACAGAGCACCTCCTGTTCCGCCCTCCTGCCATGGAGAAGGAAGCAGACCCGCTTCAATCTGCAGTGATGCCGAGCCGTGGCTGGGTTAGCCACTAATTTGTTTACACCAAAGTTACCCAAAGGCTGGCACACCCAGGTAAGTTGCTCTTCTGACAATTCAACCCAAAGGATAATTCCCCACAGTTCATTTGGTCGGACGCGTTTCAAGCATATCGCCCTTCATCATGGACCTAGAAAAACATGACAGCAGCTGTGTTAACTACTAATGCGGTCCCTCTTTTATTTCCATTTTTTCGCCAATGCACGTTCCAATGAACAACAATAATGCATGATGGGATTAGTAGTGTCAATTATACCCCAGTGGGTCACATGTTGCCATGAATCCATTCAACAATGTTCTTGCTGGGCACAGAATCAGTCCTTTACCTGCCGCTTTCAAAACATTCAACAGAGCACCTCCTGTTCCGCCCTCCTGCCATGGAGAAGGAAGCAGACCCGCTTCAATCCGCAGTAATGCCGAGCCGTGGCCGGGTTAGCCACTAATTTGTTTACACCAAAGTTACCCAAAGGCTGGCACACCAAGGTAAGTTGCGCTTCTGACAATTCAACAGCAACCAAAAGTATAATTCCTCACAGTCCATTTGGTCCGACGCGTTTCAAGCATATCGCCCTTCCTCATGGACCTAGAAAAACATGACAGCAGCTGTGTTAACTACTAATGCGGTCCCTCTTTTATTTCCATTTTTTTGCCAATGCACGTTCCAATGAACAACAATAATGCATGATGGGATTAGTAGTGTCAATTATACCCCATTGGGTCACATGTTGCCATGAATCCATTCAACAATGTTCTTGCTGGGCACAGAATCAGTCCTTTACCTGCCGCTTTCAAAACATTCAACAGAGCACCTCCTGTTCCGCCCTCCTGCCATGGAGAAGGAAGCAGACCCGCTTCAATCCGCAGTGATGCCAAGCCATGGCCAGGTTAGCCACTAATTTGTTTACACCATAGTTACCCAAAGGCTGGCACACCCAGGTAAGTTGCGCTTCTGACAATTCAACGGCAACCCAAAGGATAATTCCCCACAGTTCATTTGGTCCGACGCGTTTCAAGCATATCGCCCTTCCACACGGACCTAGAAAAACATGACAGCAGCTGTGTTAACTACTAATGCGGTCCCTCTTTTATTTCCATTTTTTCGCCAATGCACGTTCCAATGAACAACAATAATGCATGATGGGATTAGTAGTGTCAATTATACCCCAGTGGGTCACATGTTGCCATGAATCCATTCAACAATGTTCTTGCTGGGCACAGAATCAGTCCTTTACCTGCCGCTTTCAAAACATTCAACAGAGCACCTCCTGTTCCGCCCTCTTGCCATGGAGAAGGAAGCAGACCCGCTTCAATGTGCAGTGATGCCGAGCCGTGGCTGGGTTAGCCACTAATTTGTTTACACCAAAGTTACCCAAAGGCTGGCACACCCAGGTAAGTTGCGCTTCTGACAATTCAACGGCAACCCAAAGGATAATTCCCCACAGTTCATTTGGTCCGACGCGTTTCAAGCATATCGCCCTTCCTCATGGACCTAGAAAAACATGACAGCAGCTGTGTTAACTACTAATGCGGTCCCTCTTTTATTTCCATTTTTTCGCCAATACACGTTCCAATGAACAACAATAATGCATGATGGGATTAGTAGTGTCAATTATACCCCAGTGGGTCACATGTTGCCATGAATCCATTCAACAATGTTCTTGCTGGGCACAGAATCAGTCCTTTACCTGCCGCTTTCAAAACATTCAACAGAGCACCTCCTGTTCCGCCCTCCTGCCATGGAGAAGGAAGCAGACCCGCTTCAATCCGCAGTGATGCCGAGCCGTGGCCGGGTTAGCCACTAATTTGTTTACACCAAAGTTACCCAAAGGCTGGCACACCCAGGTAAGTTGCGCTTCTGACAATTCAACGGCAACCCAAAGGATAATTCCCCACAGTTCATTTGGTCCAACACGTTTCAAGCATATCGCCCTTCCTCATGGACCTAGAAAAACATGACAGCAGCTGTATTAACTACTAATGCGGTCTCTCTTTTATTTCCATTTTTTCGCCAATGCACGTTCCAATGAACAACAATAATGCATGATGGGATTAGTAGTGTCAATTATACGCCAGTGGGTCGCATGTTGCCATGAATCCATTCAACAATGTTCTTGCTGGGCACAGAATCAGTCCTTTACCTGCCGCTTTCAAAACATTCAACAGAGCACCTCCTGTTCCGTCCTCCTGCCATGGAGAAGGAAGCAGACCCGCTTCAATCTGCAGTGATGCCGAGCCGTGGCTGGGTTAGCCACTAATTTGTTTACACCAAAGTTACCCAAAGGCTGGCACACCCAGGTAAGTTGCGCTTCTGACAATTCAACGGCAACCCAAAGGATAATTCCCCACAGTTCATTTGGTCCGACGCGTTTCAAGCATATCGCCCTTCCTCATGGAACTAGAAAAACATGACAGCAGCTGTGTTAACTACTAATGCGGTCCCTCTTTTATTTCCATTTTTTCGCCAATGCACGTTCCAATGAACAACAATAATGCATGATGGGATTAGTAGTGTCAATTATACCCCAGTGGGTCACATGTTGCCATGAATCCATTCAACAATGTTCTTGCTGGGCACAGAATCAGTCCTTTACCTGCCGCTTTCAAAACATTCAACAGAGCACCTCCTGTTCCGCCCTCTTGCCATGGAGAAGGAAGCAGACCCGCTTCAATGTGCAGTGATGCCGAGCCGTGGCTGGGTTAGCCACTAATTTGTTTACACCAAAGTTACCCAAAGGCTGGCACACCCAGGTAAGTTGCGCTTCTGACAATTCAACGGCAACCCAAAGGATAATTCCCCACAGTTCATTTGGTCCGACGCGTTTCAAGCATATCGCCCTTCCTCATGGACCTAGAAAAACATGACAGCAGCTGTGTTAACTACTAATGCGGTCCCTCTTTTATTTCCATTTTTTTGCCAATGCACGTTCCAATGAACAACGATAATGCATGATGGGATTAGTAGTGTCAATTCTACCCCAGTGGGTCACATGTTGCCATGAATCCATTCAACAATGTTCTTGCTGGGCACAGAATCAGTCCTTTACCTGCCGCTTTCAAAACATTCAACAGAGCACCTCCTGTTCCGCCCTCCTGCCATGGAGAAGGAAGCAGACCCGCTTCAATCCGCAGTAATGCCGAGCTGTGGCCGGGTTAGCCACTAATTTGTTTTCACCAAAGTTACCCAAAGGCTGGCACACCAAGGTAAGTTGCGCTTCTGACAATTCAACGGCAACCCAAAGTATAATTCCCCACAGTCCATTTGGTCCGACGCGTTTCAAGCATATCGCCCTTCCTCATGGACCTAGAAAAACATGATAGCAGCTGTGTTAACTACTAATGTGGTCCCTCTTTTATTTCCATTTTTTCGCCAATGCACGTTCCAATGAACAACAATAATGCATGATGGGATTAGTAGTGTCAATTATACCCCAGTGGGTCACATGTTTCCATGAATCCATTCAAACAATGTTCTTGCTGGGCACAGAATCAGTCCTTTACCTGCCGCTTTCAAAACATTCAACAGAGCACCTCCTGTTCCGCCCTCCTGCCATGGAGAAGGAAGCAGACCCGCTTCAATCTGCAGTGATGCCGAGCCGTGGCTGGGTTAGCCACTAATTTGTTTACACCAAAGTTACCCAAAGGCTGGCACACCCAGGTAAGTTGCGCTTCTGACAATTCAACGGCAACCCAAAGTATAATTCCCCACAGTTCATTTGGTACGACGCGTTTCAAGCATATCGCCCTTCCTCATGGACCTAGAAAAACATGATAGCAGCTGTGTTAACTACTAATGTGGTCCTTCTTTTATTTCCATTTTTTCGCCAATGCACGTTCCAATGAACAACAATAATGCATGATGGGATTAGTAGTGTCAATTATACCCCAGTGGTCACATGTTTCCATGAATCCATTCAAACAATGTTCTTGCTGGGCACAGAATCAGTCCTTTACCTGCCGCTTTCAAAACATTCAACAGAGCACCTCCTGTTCCGCCCTCCTGCCATGGAGAAGGAAGCAGACCCGCTTCAATGTGCAGTGATGCCGAGCCGTGGCTGGGTTAGCCACTAATTTGTTTACACCAAAGTTACCCAAAGGCTGGCACACCCAGGTAAGTTGCGCTTCTGACAATTCAACGGCAACCCAAAGGATAATTCCCCACAGTTCATTTGGTCCGACGCGTTTCAAGCATATCACCCTTCCTCATGGACCTAGAAAAACATGACAGCAGCTGTGTTAACTACTAATGCGGTCCCTCTTTTATTTCCATTTTTTCGCCAATACACGTTCCAATGAACAACAATAATGCATGATGGGATTAGTAGTGTCAATTATACGCCAGTGGGTCGCATGTTGCCATGAATCCATTCAACAATGTTCTTGCTGGGCACAGAATCAGTCCTTTACCTGCCGCTTTCAAAACATTCAACAGAGCACCTCCTGTTCCGTCCTCCTGCCATGGAGAAGGAAGCAGACCCGCTTCAATCTGCAGTGATGCCGAGCCGTGGCTGGGTTAGCCACTAATTTGTTTACACCAAAGTTACCCAAAGGCTGGCACACCCAGGTAAGTTGCGCTTCTGACAATTCAACGGCAACCCAAAGGATAATTCCCCACAGTTCATTTGGTCCGACGCGTTTCAAGCATATCGCCCTTCCTCATGGAACTAGAAAAACATGACAGCAGCTGTGTTAACTACTAATGCGGTCCCTCTTTTATTTCCATTTTTTCGCCAATGCACGTTCCAATGAACAACAATAATGCATGATGGGATTAGTAGTGTCAATTATACCCCAGTGGGTCACATGTTGCCATGAATCCATTCAACAATGTTCTTGCTGGGCACAGAATCAGTCCTTTACCTGCCGCTTTCAAAACATTCAACAGAGCACCTCCTGTTCCGCCCTCCTGCCTTGGAGAAGAAAGCAGACCCGCTTCAATCCGCAGTGATGCCGAGCCGTGGCCGGGTTAGCCACTAATTTGTTTACACCAAAGTTACCCAAAGGCTGGCACACCCAGGCAAGTTGCGCTTCTGACAATTCAACGGCAACCCAAAGGATAATTCCCCACAGTTCATTTGGTCCGACACGTTTCAAGCATATCGCCCTTCCTCCTGGACCTAGAAAAACATGACAGCAGCTGTGTTATCTACTAATGCGGTCCCTCTTTTATTTCCATTTTTTCGCCAATGCACGTTCCAATGAACAACAATAATGCATGATGGGATTAGTAGTGTCAATTATACCCCAGTGGGTCACATGTTGCCATGAATCCATGCAACAATGTTCTTGCTGGGCACAGAATCAGTCCTTTACCTGCCGCTTTCAAAACATTCAACAGAGCACCTCCTGTTCCGCCTTCCTGCCATGGAGAAGGAAGCAGACCCGCTTCAATCCACAGTGATGCCGAGCCGTGGCCGGGTTAGCCACTAATTTGATTACACCAAAGTTACCCAAAGGCTGGCACACCCAGGTAAGTTGCGCATCTGACAATTCAACGGCAACCCAAAGGATAATTCCCCACAGTTCATTTGGTCCAACACGTTTCAAGCATATCGCCCTTCCTCATGGACCTAGAAAAACATGACAGCAGCTGTATTAACTACTAATGCGGTCTCTCTTTTATTTCCATTTTTTCGCCAATGCACGTTCCAATGAACAACAATAATGCATGATGGGATTAGTAGTGTCAATTATACGCCAGTGGGTCGCATGTTGCCATGAATCCATTCAACAATGTTCTTGCTGGGCACAGAATCAGTCCTTTACCTGCCGCTTTCAAAACATTCAACAGAGCACCTCCTGTTCCGTCCTCCTGCCATGGAGAAGGAAGCAGACCCGCTTCAATCTGCAGTGATGCCGAGCCGTGGCTGGGTTAGCCACTAATTTGTTTACACCAAAGTTACCCAAAGGCTGGCACACCCAGGTAAGTTGCGCTTCTGACAATTCAACGGCAACCCAAAGGATAATTCCCCACAGTTCATTTGGTCCGACGCGTTTCAAGCATATCGCCCTTCCTCATGGAACTATAAAAACATGACAGCAGCTGTGTTAACTACTAATGCGGTCCCTCTTTTATTTCCATTTTTTCGCCAATGCACGTTCCAATGAACAACAATAATGCATGATGGGATTAGTAGTGTCAATTATACCCCAGTGGGTCACATGTTGCCATGAATCCATTCAACAATGTTCTTGCTGGGCACAGAATCAGTCCTTTACCTGCCGCTTTCAAAACATTCAACAGAGCACCTCCTGTTCCGCCCTCCTGCCTTGGAGAAGAAAGCAGACCCGCTTCAATCCGCAGTGATGCCGAGCCGTGGCCGGGTTAGCCACTAATTTGTTTACACCAAAGTTACCCAAAGGCTGGCACACCCAGGCAAGTTGCGCTTCTGACAATTCAACGGCAACCCAAAGGATAATTCCCCACAGTTCATTTGGTCCGACACGTTTCAAGCATATCGCCCTTCCTCCTGGACCTAGAAAAACATGACAGCAGCTGTGTTATCTACTAATGCGGTCCCTCTTTTATTTCCATTTTTTCGCCAATGCACGTTCCAATGAACAACAATAATGCATGATGGGATTAGTAGTGTCAATTATACCCCAGTGGGTCACATGTTGCCATGAATCCATTCAACAATGTTCTTGCTGGGCACAGAATCAGTCCTTTACCTGCCGCTTTCAAAACATTCAACAGAGCACCTCCTGTTCCGCCTTCCTGCCATGGAGAAGGAAGCAGACCCGCTTCAATCCGCAGTAATGCCGAGCCGTGGCTGGGTTAGCCACTAATTTGTTTACACCAAAGTTACCCAAAGGCTGGCACATCAAGGTAAGTTGCGCTTCTGACAATTCAACGGCAACCCAAAGTATAATTCCCCACAGTCCATTTGGTACGACGCGTTTCAAGCATATCGCCCTTCCTCATGGACCTAGAAAAACATGATAGCAGCTGTGTTAACTACTAATGTGGTCCCTCTTTTATTTCCATTTTTTCACCAATGCACGTTCCAATGAATAACAATAATGCATGATGGGATTAGTAGTGTCAATTATACCCCAGTGGTCACATGTTTCCATGAATCCATTCAAACAATGTTCTTGCTGGGCACAGAATCAGTCCTTTACCTGCCGCTTTCAAAACATTCAACAGAGCACCTCCTGTTCCGCCCTCCTGCCATGGAGAAGGAAGCAGACCCGCTTCAATGTGCAGTGATGCCGAGCCGTGGCTGGGTTAGCCACTAATTTGTTTACACCAAAGTTACCCAAAGGCTGGCACACCCAGGTAAGTTGCGCTTCTGACAATTCAACGGCAACCCAAAGGATAATTCCCCACAGTTCATTTGGTCCGACGCGTTTCAAGCATATCACCCTTCCTCATGGACCTAGAAAAACATGACAGCAGCTGTGTTAACTACTAATGCGGTCCCTCTTTTATTTCCATTTTTTCGCCAATACACGTTCCAATGAACAACAATAATGCATGATGGGATTAGTAGTGTCAATTATACCCCAGTGGGTCACATGTTGCCATGAATCCATTCAACAATGTTCTTGCTGGGCACAGATTCAGTCCTTTACCTGCCGCTTTCAAAACATTCAACAGAGCACCTCCTGTTCCGCCCTCCTGCCATGGAGAAGGAAGCAGACCCGCTTCAATCCGCAGTGATGCCGAGCCGTGGCCGGGTTAGCCACTAATTTGTTTACACCAAAGTTACCCAAAGGCTGGCACACCCAGGTAAGTTGCGCTTCTGACAATTCAACGGCAACCCAAAGGATAATTCCCCACAGTTCATTTGGTCCAACACGTTTCAAGCATATCGCCCTTCCTCATGGACCTAGAAAAACATGACAGCAGCTGTATTAACTACTAATGCGGTCTCTCTTTTATTTCCATTTTTTCGCCAATGCACGTTCCAATGAACAACAATAATGCATGATGGGATTAGTAGTGTCAATTATACGCCAGTGGGTCGCATGTTGCCATGAATCCATTCAACAATGTTCTTGCTGGGCACAGAATCAGTCCTTTACCTGCCGCTTTCAAAACATTCAACAGAGCACCTCCTGTTCCGTCCTCCTGCCATGGAGAAGGAAGCAGACCCGCTTCAATCTGCAGTGATGCCGAGCCGTGGCTGGGTTAGCCACTAATTTGTTTACACCAAAGTTACCCAAAGGCTGGCACACCCAGGTAAGTTGCGCTTCTGACAATTCAACGGCAACCCAAAGGATAATTCCCCACAGTTCATTTGGTCCGACGCGTTTCAAGCATATCGCCCTTCCTCATGGAACTAGAAAAACATGACAGCAGCTGTGTTAACTACTAATGCGGTCCCTCTTTTATTTCCATTTTTTCACCAATGCACGTTCCAATGAACAACAATATTGCATGATGGGATTAGTAGTGTCAATTATACCCCAGTGGGTCACATGTTGCCATGAATCCATTCAACAATGTTCTTGCTGGGCACAGAATCAGTCCTTTACCTGCCGCTTTCAAAACATTCAACAGAGCACCTCCTGTTCCGCCCTCCTGCCTTGGAGAAGAAAGCAGACCCGCTTCAATCCGCAGTGATGCCGAGCCGTGGCCGGGTTAGCCACTAATTTGTTTACACCAAAGTTACCCAAAGGCTGGCACACCCAGGCAAGTTGCGCTTCTGACAATTCAACGGCAACCCAAAGGATAATTCCCCACAGTTCATTTGGTCCGAAACGTTTCAAGCATATCGCCCTTCCTCATGGACCTAGAAAAACATGACAGCAGCTGTGTTAACTACTAATGCGGTCCCTCTTTTATTTCCATCTTTTCGCCAATGCACGTTCCAATGAACAACAATAATGCATGATGGGATTAGTAGTGTCAATTATACCCCAGTGGGTCACATGTTTCCATGAATCCATTCAAACAATGTTCTTGCTGGGCACAGAATCAGTCCTTTACCTGCCGCTTTCAAAACATTCAACAGAGCACCTCCTGTTCCGCCCTCCTGCCATGGAGAAGGAAGCAGACCCGCTTCAATGTGCAGTGATGCCGAGCCGTGGCTGGGTTAGCCACTAATTTATTAACACCAAAGTTACCCAAAGGCTGGCACACCCAGTTAAGTTGCGCTTCTGACAATTCAACGGCAACCCAAAGGATAATTCCCCACAGTTCATTTGGTCCGACGCGTTTCAAGCATATCGCCCTTCCTCATGGACCTAGAAAAACATGACAGCAGCTGTGTTAACTACTAATGCGGTCCCTCTTTTATTTCCATTTTTTCGCCAATGCACGTTCCAATGAACAACAATAATGCATGATGGGATTAGTAGTGTCAATTATACCCCAGTGGGTCACATGTTGCCATGAATCCATTCAACAATGTTCTTGCTGGGCACAGAATCAGTCCTTTACCTGCCGCTTTCAAAACATTCAACAGAGCACCTCCTGTTCCGCCCTCCTGCCATGGAGAAGGAAGCAGAACCGCTTCAATCCGCAGTAATGCCGAGCCGTGGCCGGGTTAGCCACTAATTTGTTTTCACCAAAGTTACCCAAAGGCTGGCACACCAAGGTAAGTTGCACTTCTGACAATTCAACGGCAACCCAAAGTATAATTCCCCACAGTCCATTTGGTCCGACGCGTTTCAAGCATATCGCCCTTCCTCATGGACCTAGAAAAACATGATAGCAGCTGTGTTAACTACTAATGTGGTCCCTCTTTTATTTCCATTTTTTCGCCAATGCACGTTCCAATGAACAACAATAATGCATGATGGGATTAGTAGTGTCAATTATACCCCAGTGGGTCACATGTTTCCATGAATCCATTCAAACAATGTTCTTGCTGGGCACAGAATCAGTCCTTTACCTGCCGCTTTCAAAACATTCAACAGAGCACCTCCTGTTCCGCCCTCCTGCCATGGAGAAGGAAGCAGACCCGCTTCAATCTGCAGTGATGCCGAGCCGTGGCTGGGTTAGCCACTAATTTGTTTACACCAAAGTTACCCAAAGGCTGGCACACCCAGGTAAGTTGCGCTTCTGACAATTCAACGGCAACCCAAAGGATAATTCCCCACAGTTCATTTGGTCCGACGCGTTTCAAGCATATCGCCCTTCATCATGGACCTAGAAAAACATGACAGCAGCTGTGTTAACTACTAATGCGGTCCCTCTTTTATTTCCATTTTTTCGCCAATGCACGTTCCAATGAACAACAATAATGCATGATGGGATTAGTAGTGTCAATTATACCCCAGTGGGACACATGTTGCCATTAATCAATTCAACAATGTTCTTGCTGGGCACAGAATCAGTCCTTTACCTGCCGCTTTCAAAACATTCAACAGAGCACCTCCTGTTCCGCCCTCCTGCCATGGAGAAGGAAGCAGACCCGCTTCAATCCGCAGTAATGCCGAGCCGTGGCCGGGTTAGCCACTAATTTGTTTACACCAAAGTTACCCAAAGGCTGGCACACCAAGGTAAGTTGCGCTTCTGACAATTCAACAGCAACCAAAAGTATAATTCCTCACAGTACATTTGGTCCGACGCGTTTCAAGCATATCGCCCTTCCTCATGGACCTAGAAAAACATGACAGCAGCTGTGTTAACTACTAATGCGGTCCCTCTTTTATTTCCATTTTTTTGCCAATGCACGTTCCAATGAACAACAATAATGCATGATGGGATTAGTAGTGTCAATTATACCCCATTGGGTCACATGTTGCCATGAATCCATTCAACAATGTTCTTGCTGGACACAGAATCAGTCCTTTACCTGCCGCTTTCAAAACATTCAACAGAGCACCTCCTGTCCCGCCCTTCTGCCATGGAGAAGGAAGCAGACCCGCTTCAATCTGCAGTGATGCCGAGCCGTGGCTGGGTTAGCCAGTAATTTGTTTACACCAAAGTTACCCAAAGGCTGGCACACCCAGGTAAGTTGCGCTTCTGACAATTCAACGGCAACCCAAAGGATAATTCCCCACACTTCATTTGGTCCGACGCGTTTCAAGCATATCGCCCTTCCTCATGGACCTAGAAAAACATGACAGCACTTGTGTTAACTACTAATGCGGTCCCTCTTTTATTTCCATTTTTTCGCCAATGCACGTTCCAATGAACAACAATAATGCATGATGGGATTAGTAGTGTCAATTATACCCCAGTGGGTCACATGTTGCCATGAATCCATTCAACAATGTTCTTGCTGGGCACAGAACAGTCCTTTACCTGCCGCTTTCAAAACATTCAACAGAGCACCTCCTGTTCCGACCTCCTGCCATGGAGAAGGAAGCAGACCCGCTTCAATCTGCAGTGATGCCGAGCCGTGGCTGGGTTAGCCACTAATTTGTTTACACCAAAGTTACCCAAAGGCTGGCACACCCAGGTAAGTTGCGCTTCTGACAATTCAACGGCAATCCAAAGTATAATTCCCCACAGTTCATTTGGTCCGACGCGTTTCAAGCATATCGCCCTTCCTCATGGACCTAGAAAAAAATGACAGCAGCTGTGTTAACTACTAATGTGGTCCCTCTTTTATTTCCATTTTTTCGCCAATGCACATTCCAATGAACAACAATAATGCATGATGGGATTAGTAGTGTCAATTATACCCCAGTGTGTCACATGTTGCCATGAATCCATTCAACAATGTTCTTGCTGGGCACAGAATCAGTCCTTTACCTGCCGCTTTCAAAACATTCAACAGAGCACCTCCTGTTCCGCCCTCCTGCCATGGAGAAGGAAGCAGACCCGCTTCAATCCGCAGTGATGCCGAGCCGTGGCCGGGTTAGCCACTAATTTGTTTACACCAATGTTACCCAAAGGCTGGGACACCCAGGTAAGTTGCGCTTCTGACAATTCAACGGCAACCCAAAGGATAATTCCCCACAGTTCATTTGGTCTGACACATTTCAAGCATATCGCCCTTCCTCATGGACCTAGAAAAACATGACAGCAGCTGTATTAACTACTAATGCGGTCCCTCTTTTATTTCCATTTTTTCACCAATGTACGTTCCAATGAACAACAATAATGCATAATGGGATTAGTAATGTCAATTATACCCCAGTGGGTCACATGTTGCCATGAATCCATTCAACAATGTTCTTGCTGGGCACAGAATCAGTCCTTTACCTGCCGCTTTCAAAACATTCAACAGAGCACCTCCTGTTCCGCCCTCCTGCCATGGAGAAGGAAGCAGACCCGCTTCAATCCGCAGTGATGCCGAGCCGTGGCCGGGTTAGCACTAATTTGTTTACACCAAAGTTACCCAAAGGCTGGCACACCAAGGTAAGTTGCGCTTCTGACAATTCAACGGCAACCCAAAGTATAATTCCCCACAGTTCATTTGGTCCGACGCGTTTCAAGCATATCGCCCTTCCTCATGGACCTAGAAAAACATGACAGCAGCTGTGTTAACTACTAATGCGGTCCCTCTTTTATTTCCATTTTTTCGCCAATGCACGTTCCAATGAACAACAATAATGCATGATGGGATTAGTAGTGTCAATTATACCCCAGTGGGTCACATGTTGCCATGAATCCATTCAACAATGTTCTTGCTGGGCACAGAATCAGTCCTTTACCTGCCGCTTTCAAAACATTCAACAGAGCACCTCCTGTTCCGCCCTCCTGCCATCGAGAAGGAAGCAGACCCACTTCAATCCGCAGTGATGCCGAGCCGTGGCCGGGTTAGCCACTAATTTGTTTACACCAAAGTTACCCAAAGGCTGGCACACCAAGGTAAGTTGTGCTTCTGACAATTCAACGGCAACCCAAAGTATAATTCCCAACAGTTAATTTGGTCCAACGCGTTTCAAGCATATCGCCCTTCCTCATGGACCTAGAAAAACATGACAGCAGCTGTGTTAACTACTAATGCGGTCCCTCTTTTATTTCCATTTTTTCGCCAATTCACGTTCCAATGAACAACAATAATGCATGATGGGATTAGTAGTGTCAATTAAACACCAGTGGGTCACATGTTGCCATGAATCCATTCAACAATGTTCTTGCTGGGCACAGAATCAGTCCTTTACCTGCCGCTTTCAAAACATTCAACAGAGCACCTCCTGTTCCGCCCTCCTGCCATGGAGAAGGAAGCAGACCCGCTTCAATCTGCAGTGATGCCGAGCCGTGGCTGGGTTAGCCACTAAATTGTTTACATCAAAGTTACCCAAATGCTGGCACACCAGGTAAGTTGCGCTTCTGACAATTCAACGGCAACCCAAAGGATAATTCCCCACAGTTCATTTGGTCCGACGCCTTTCAAGCATATCGCCCTTCCTCATGGACCTAGAAAAACATGACAGCAGCTACGTTAACTACTAATCCGGTCCCTCTTTTATTTCCATTTTTTCGCCAATGCACGTTCCAATGAACAACAATAATGCATGATGGGATTAGTAGTGTCAATTATACCCCAGTGGGTCACATGTTGCCATGAATCCATTCAACAATGTTCTTGCTGTGCACAGAATCAGTCCTTTACCTGCCGCTTTCAAAACATATATATATATATATATATATATATACATATATATATATATATATATATATATTCACTGAAAAAACCATAGGTTATAGACCATATATAGTTAGGAATTAGCATTTACAAAACCTTGAAAATTCACTGAAAAAACCATAGGTTATAGACCATATATAGTTAGGGATTAGCATTTAAAAAACCTTATTTTACTCACACAAAACCATTGAAATTCCATATATAGTTAGTTGTACTAACTATATATCACGCACCCGCAATCCACTGCTGATGATGTCACATATTACATCATTCATGACATGGTCAGTGACATCACTGATGACATCACTGATGACATCTCAAATGACATCACTGATGACATCACTGATGACATCTCAAATGACATCACTGATGACATCACTGATGACAAAATCCAGTGACTGTATTTTTCTGTAAAGTTAAAATATGTCTTACATATTTATGAATGAGTCGATGTATAAGTGTCTGGACGAAGGATTTAGTAGGTGCATGACTGAATGTATGAGTGAGTGATTAAATGTGTCTCACTGAGTGCATGGGTTAGTGACTAAACTGTCTTAATTTGTGCATCATTATGTCTGTTGTTCTGTAAACTGCTGCATGTGTTGATCAGTAGCTATATGAGTAACTATATGGGTTATTGATTGGTTGCCCAAGCATTTGTATGGGAGACTGAGTGTGTGTGTGGGTGGCTGGGAAGTGTATGACTCTGTGCATAGATGTATGGGTTCAAAAGTGCATGTTGGAAACAGCTGTATGGGCGGTTGACTGTGTGCATGACTGTATTGTTGAGTGAATAGATATCTCAGTGCTACATGTCAAATTAAGTACATATGTAAAATACAATACATGTGAGAGTTGACATATATAAATAACTGTGCATAAGAGCCAGTGAATGTGTGAGTGGCTGTATGGATCATTGTGAACTTGTATCCAGGATTGTATAAGTGAGTAAATATGTCTTAGTATATGTTTGAATAAGTAAGGTGTGTTTAACTGTATAGTTAAGGAAATGGAGGTGTGATTGATTGTTTGCATGACTGTCTAGGTGTGTGTGTAACTTCATGGATGAGTGACAATCTTTGAGTCTGTGTTTACACTGAGTGTATCTAAGGTTATATTAGAGTCTGAAGAGGTTCATCGTATTATCACATAAATGATTTTATCAGTGATGTCATCAGTAATGTCATTTGAGATGTCATCAGTGATGTCATCAGTGATGTCATTTGAGATGTCATCAGTGATGTCATCAGTGATGTCATTTGAGATGTCATCAGTGATGTCATCAGTGATGTCACTGACCATGTCATGAATGATGTAATATGTGACATCATCAGCAGTGGATTGCGGGTGCGTGATATATAGTTAGTACAACTAACTATATATGGAATTTCAATGGTTTTGTGTGAGTAAAATAAGGTTTTTTAAATGCTAATCCCTAACTATATATGGTCTATAACCTATGGTTTTTTCAGTGAATTTTCAAGGTTTTGTAAATGCTAATTCCTAACTATATATGGTCTATAACCTATGGTTTTTTCAGTGAATTTCATTGTTTTTTTAATAGCTAATATCAAAACCTTTACAATGTATTATTCTTTAAATAGAAAAATATTTTTTACATGTTTTTAATACAATTTTTTATTTTATTTTTTGTTTCGCTCCCGGTACGCGTACCGGTTAGCTTCCCGTTAGCTCAATCCGGAGGCGCGACCCGGTACGCGAACCGGTAAACGTTCCTTTTGCGCACCTCTCGCGTTACAAAACAACATCGTGACGCTTCGCGTCAGCATGACGTTTCGCGTTCTCGCGTAATACGTCATATTACGTGCTACGTTCGCGTACCCGGAAGCGTAGCGGTACGCGAACCGGAAGCGATCCGCGGCGCGGCGCCGACCGCGTAACGTAAACACAGCAGGTCATGTGACTCGGTCATAACACTTTTCATTGGTTCATTTCACTTTTGGTTTCCTAATGATGTAATACTAGGTCATGTGATCTAAAATGAACACTTTTCATTGGTTTAGAACTTTTGTTTTTCCCAAATGATGAAAACCCCTCCTTCTTTCCTCACTCTGACTTTCATCTTGGTGAGAGAAAGACCCTTTATTTAGACTTTGAGATGGCTTCATTAGTAGCTTCAGCTGGTGCTAACCCACCACCTCCACCAAATCCAAGAAAGAGAGGACCACCTGCAGAAGTAATTTTGCAAGAAGAGGAAGAACAGGAAGAGGAGGAAGAGGAGGAAGAGCCTGAGTTTTTGCCAGAGGAGCCCAGGAGGTACAATCGAAAGGAGAATTACATCTGGCAATTCTATAGAATTCCAGAGGGGCAAAAAAAAGTGAATGCACGCTACGTGTTTTGCCGTATATGCGGTGATAGATTGTCAAGGGGAACTGATAAAAAATACAGTTACGGCAATCACACTATGCATCGGCATATGAGTAGGTGGCACCCAAATAATTATAGTGCTGCCCAGCTACGTGACGAACAACAAAATCCCCTGCCAATGGCAAGAAGATCGGTTGTCCCAGAGGTGTCGGGACCAGAGGCGAGGGAGATGATCGCAAACATCCAAATGTTGTTTGGGCACGTAAAGCAAGTGTGCGTGGAATGTGGCGCTTTCATCTGCTACAGAGAAAGTAGCATCAGTTTGATTTTACGAGCTATTCAAAATCATGTTAATGTTTGTCCGAGACGCCCCAAAAAATAAATTCTTTTTTTTTTGTTGCTCCTGTTGAGCCCTTTACAATGGATCGTTTTTGTTTCCCCCCCCCCAAAAAAAACCAAAATTTTTTTAAAAACGTTCAGAAAATACAAAAAAAGTAAAAAAATGTTCAAAAAATACTAAAAAAAATATAAAACAACAAAAACATTAAAAAAAAAGTTCTTTTCAGAACTAACTCCCCATTATAAAAAAATTGGTAGAATATTTGAAACTCTGCCAATCTCTATTTCTCTTAGTTCGCTCCCGGAGCGCTACCCGGTACGCGTACCGGAAGCTAACCAAAAAAAATATTTTTTAAAAAAAAGAACAGTAAGTATAAGGTAAGCAAACAGACAGTTATGTGAAAAGAAAGACAGCGTTAGGGAGTAAACAAGAGATACTGTTACCTACAATCCACTGCTGATGATGTCACATATTACATCATTCATGACATGGTCAGTAACATCAACAGCAGTGGATTGTAGGTAACAGTATCCTTAGTTTACTCCCTATAGCTGTCTTTCTTTTAACATAACTGTCTGTTTCCTTCCCTTATAGTTACTGTTCTTTTTTTAAAAAATTTTTTATGATCAGTCATAAACAGTGACATTAATAGAAACAGAGAGAGTGAACAAGAGTGAAGAACTATGGTCCTCCTCAGCCACCCTCAGAAAACCAAGGGGGTCAAGATACATCTACCGTGCCCCCTTCTACCCATTCTGAACATTATTTGCCCTCCATCTTGTATCTTGATTCGACTGAAACACAAAATGGTGGACTCCCATAACGCTGCTGGTTTGCGAACCAAGCAACTTCCCGGGAAGCGGTCCAAAAAAAAAGGTGGGAAAGTAATTCACAGACACTAAGAGTAATAGAGATGGAGTGAGTGAACAAGACTGAGGAACTATGAGAACAGAGGGACTGAGAAAAAGAGTGGAAGGATTTGAGTAAGTAGGTAATAGAGAAAGGAATGAGGAAAGTAACAAAGGCAGGAAACTGAGGATTAAAGAAGTGAAGCAGTGGATCTAATAGTAGGTGAATGTGATAGAAATGTAACGAAAAGAGTACAACTATTTACCTTGTAATTGCCGTTAAATTAATCACATTTTATTTTTATACTTTCAATCTGTGAAAGAGAGAACCAACATTTGAAAAATATTAAAACATGTATTTAAAAATTACAAAAGACAAGGGAAAATATTGAAGGACAAATAGTTTTTCAACAACTTTGACACTGACAGAAGCTTCTGCTTCTCCAGGTCCTCTACACAATCCTAAAGATATACATTTTAAACTAACAGTATCTTGATGCAGATGAAGTGAGGCCTATCTTAAAACATGGTGCATCTTTTGCATTGCTCTTGTTTCAGAAAAGTGTCGCTTCAGGATGCCAATAACATGTCTCCTATCCAGAGATTTGTTTGAGGTGAGGCCTACTCAGAGTTCAAGATGAGATTTACACTTGTTGAAGTGTACAGAGGAGATAATATCTGTGAAAGTCTACCAATGAAGTGAGTCATGTCCACTGCACTCTTCAACAAAGTAGAAACCTCCTATGTTTCCCTGGACAGACCTAAACTTGATCTGCACAATGTGATTCATAATGATAGGAAACACAGGTGATGTAATTGAAATATGTGCAATTTATTTTGCTCATTTCACAATCACATCACTTGTGTTTCCTTTGCTTAGGTATCTCATTGTGCAGATGTAGTCCAGCATATGAAAGAATACGTAGAAGTGCAGCACTGCATGCAATAAATTTAACACTTACAGAAAACTCACCTTCTCCATGCCTCCTACACAGTTCTACATATATATCATAAATGCAAACAGTACAGAATTAATTATACATGTTAAATGGTTTATTTTTGCTGTTCTCAGAATGTATCAAAATTCACTAAAAACAGTGACTTGAAGGTATTCATCATGTAACAGCGGGAAAAAAAAAACACAATCAAAATGATTGTGTTTAAAAAACCCATACAACATCAGAAATTAAAATTCAGAACTCCTTAAAGTTAACTTACTTTCCATGACGTCCAAGGATGTCCTATGAACAGCTTACACTCTTTTGTGCTGTTATTACTTTCAGCCCGCCACTTTCTGAAAGAAAACCTCCATCGTTTTTAAAAACACGTTACATGCAATAAATGACTTCTTGCTCTCTACCACTATTTTCCACAAGGCCAAATCTAGTCAGAGATATTTATAACTCTTGGATTTCTTGTAAGCCAATCCCATCATTTGGCATTTCCGCAACTTTCACAATTAAAATGTTGAAGATCATTTTCACAATCCTGGAATAGTAATATCTTCCCCTTCTTGCTCAGTCATGTTCTACATTTCCTATGACACTGATACTGCTTAATATGAAGCAGACTTACACTACCTCTATGAGTACTACAATTATTTAATTCTCTACATCACTTTTAATCACAAAGCAATGTAAAACAGTAGACAGCATTGCAGACTTACATTCCCTCTACTCCATGTTTTGATTGGCTGCTTCAATTAGCTTATGAAAAGAAACAGTTTTTCTGAACTCATTAAAAGTGCACATATATCTCCATGATGTCCAGTCCTATGATTAGAAGTTATGTCTCTGAACTACACTTATCCTCAAGGCCAAATTGTGTAGGAGCCATTAGAACTTCTTGAAATTCCACAGAGCACATCCCGAGATTATTTCCCTAAAATTTTGGTTTTAAAAACACCAGGTAAGAGTTTTTAAGGTCATACGGCAATTTTTTTTTGAAAATTAAAACAGAATCATTGCAGAATGACCAGCCATTTCTAGACTTTAAATAAGCTGTGTAATGTCCTGATGTTATTGAAGGGCCGTCATGATATATAATTGCTGTAGTTACAAAAGTCCTTCCTGATATTGACAACTGCGAAGCTACAAATTTTTTTATTAAAGTTGTCAATTTTGTTCCATCAGTCCTACATCGTTGGAACATTAAAATGACGTACTGGCCATATGTTCGTATAAATAATGTGGACATCATTTCAGATTTACATTGGCTACACTCCATGTTGTGATTAGCAGCTTTTACTAGCTTATTAAAGGAGACTGATTTACTGTCTGGCAAAGTTAAATATATAAATCTTTCTGAGTCTACACTAGTAGTACTTGATACCATACAGTTCTCGCAGTCATGCTGCCATTGATAAGAAAGCCCAAACAGCTGATCTACATCTACACCTTCACCATGTAATACATCAAGCATATACATTAAAAACTCCTGACAATCTTGCTGAATATTTTGAGAGAATTGTGTTTGGCCTGAACATCTATCTAACAGATTTCTAATTTCAGACACACTTTCTATGTTTCTTCTATCAGTGGTACATTTCTCTAACACAGAATTTAACAAACTGCAAAATCTTTGATCAGAATTGACCACAATCTCTTCTTTTACATTTTTTAGAGAAAACAAAACATTAATTACTACATTAGCATAGCAGTTGACACCAGAACTGTTTTCAAACTGAAAACCAACAACATCTTCAACAGAATCCTCTTTGTTTCTGCTTGTAATTTTAGGTTCATTCACTTTTTGTCTTTTTGCTACAACCTCCCCAGTATTGTTCTCATTTCTTCGTTTCCGGCCTACCAGACGTTTCTCAAACAAAGGAAACTGAGGCAAATGTGGCGCATACTCTCTTCTTAATCTATTGTATTCCTTAACACAATCTAGATCTGCACAAATGTTTCTGACATCACACTCAATCAAGTACAATCCCGATAAAGTTCTAACTCGTGACAATGCCACATATGCCATACCCTCCTTGAACACAGAACTGCCAATATTCACCAATGCACTGTCTACACTTAAACCTTGCGATTTATGGATTGTCACCGCATATGCCAAGCAAACAGGGAACTGTTTACGGCGAACATATAAGTCTTTTACAAGCAAAAATCTAGCAGAACAACGAGCAATTAGCTGTACTTCCTCAATGCCATCAAATTTAATTTTTAAAAATTCAATTCCATCTCTATTTCTGTATTTCACAAAATCAACAACATTACCCATTGATCCATTTACCAGACCTCTTTCAACATGTAAATTCCTTCTTAAAATTATACGGCAGTTCAAGCACACATTCAGAGTCTTTTCAAAACCTGCAGTTTTAGATATACTCTTCTCTAATGAATCCAATTTAGTTTTCAGATTCTCAGACAAAATAATTGTTGATCCCATATGCTCTACTCTGTCAATAGCTTCCAGTTTCACAATCTCTTGCTTTTCTAAATGCAACATTTTGTTGTTAAATTTGGCACATTCTGCAAGAGTTGGCATCAAACATATTCCAGATTTCTTTTCAGTAATTTTCTGAAAAATATTCTCAGGCACAACATCTTGTTCTGGATATAAATTTGACAGTAATCGTGCATTTAAAACTTCTTTCCCATGCTCGGTCACTTTTCCAATTCTAACATCTTGTAGAATAGTCTTGTAAACTTCATCCTTCGCCTGACGCATATTTTCATGCAGTTCAGCATAATTGAAGTTTAACCATATATTGACGTTGCCAATGCTGCCTAGGCACTTCCTGGTATCTTCATGCGTGAGCATTTTGAACACAGGTTGCCCTTTCACTGGTGTCAGCTGCAGAAGATCTCCGAAAACAATGATGTGTTTGCCACCAAATAACACATCATACTCTGTTTTGAGAACTTCTTGCATCCTCAAATGCACAAAGGCAAGCATGACATTGGAAACCATGCTTACTTCGTCAATGATAAGAAGTTTCATTTTCCTCAAGATTCTTGAAACTTCAAAACAAGCATCTCCAGATAGCTTGTGATATTCTAATTTGTTGTCATGCTCCACTGGCAGCATCAGTAAACGATGTAAAGTAATCCCTTTAATATTATGTGCTGCCAGTCCAGTTGGAGCAGTGACAACACAAGACAGCGATGACTCTGTCCTTTCCTGCAAATAGCATGAAATTGCTTTAATGAGGAAACTTTTTCCAGTTCCCGCTTCTCCACTCACGTACAGTCGGACAGGCTTCAACGACGTACATGAGCACTCTTTCTTATCATGACTTAATCCATGATCAATTTGCATCGTAACTTCGTCATATATTTTCCTCTGCTCAACGTTGAGTTGCCTTTCCAACTCTTCTAAGTTAACCGCATCCTCTTGAGCATGTGCCATGGCTCTTTCCACTTCATTCATAGCAGTGGCAGCTTCATTTTCAATAAGAGGTCCTCCTAGTGGATCCTGACTCAATGAAGCAGAACTCTGACTGTCCTGAGAACTGTCTCTGGCAATCTCGGCTGCAATCGTTGCTTCCTGCTCAATTTCCGCATTCAACATTTCTACATATTTGGGAAAAGCAGGACATTCTATGGTCTCCTTGGCGGCATTGAAAGAGTCTTCGTAACAGAGGAAATCTCCAAGCAGTTCCTCTTCTGCACGCCAAGGCTTGAAAAGTTGCAAAAGTGCTAAATAGAAAAACTCCTTTTTTTCAGGAGATTCGCCACTCAATTTTCGATGGTTTATCAAGTGGCATTTTCTTTGCTTGACCAGACATCCCTCACTTCCTATTACAGCATACACTCCTTTCTCAGTATCTTCTTTGATGTTCCTCTTGAATATGTAATTTTGCAGAACCTCATACAGACAAACATTCTCTAGGTGACTGCTTCGATTTGGATAATATGTATCCAACATGTTTGTCTTCAAAATGTCGGTACTGTTTGGCTCCTTTTCCGCCAAATACTCAATTTCCCGCACAGGTTTGAGAACTCGATTACGCGTTGCAGCAAGACCAAGACTCGCCCAAACGATACTCCTGGACTTGGCATAGAGACTTGCTGAAGACAACCGGTCAGAACATTCGTACGCTCCGATTTCTCGATGCGACAACATCTTCAGACTGAAACTGTACAACTTCTTGCTGAGGCTCTTTTCATGGGAAATGTCCTCCCACATATCCTTCAATTCTGTCTTCTCTTTTTTGGTGATGTAAGACGTCACATACCGAGCCACAGCCATACAGTTATCAGCCACAAAC
The DNA here is from genome assembly GCF_964261635.1 of Lissotriton helveticus. Lineage (NCBI taxonomy): Eukaryota > Metazoa > Chordata > Amphibia > Caudata > Salamandridae > Lissotriton > Lissotriton helveticus. The sequence goes on along the minus strand of NC_136061.1, from coordinate 1,359,926,732 downwards.
TGTATATCCATGTTAGCATTCCACATGGACAAAATCACCGGGTTGTAGTCGTTGATGTACTTGGACTCTTCATTCCTCTTCAAATTGTATGTGTTTTTAGGTGATTTCTTCATCACATTATGTCGCAGCGAAGACATCAAACTGTTTACTCTTCCTTTAGAAATCACCGGTCGTGGAAAGCCGAAACGACATTTGGTGTAGAACTTGTCTTTGTTTCGGAATTTACGACGGCAGTACTTTCCACATCGATGGCTTTGGAAACGCAGAACTTTTTCTCTTAGGCTTTTCTTCTCCTTTGCGTTTGGAACAGCACACGTAGAATACTGTTGGATGAAACTCATCACTGAGTCTTCTGGATCCGTTCCAAATTTAGGTGCATCCTTGATCCACAACAACATATGTATATGAGGAGCACCTCTTGCTTGGTACTCCTTTCTCCAGAAGAAATCCAACACCTCTCCAAGAGGTGGATTCTTCTTATTCATGATGAAAGACATCATAGCTTCAAATCTATGATTGAAGTACCTACATACATTGACTGGATCCAAAGAGCACAGTTCTCCGGGTGTCTTGAATTCGATGTTATCTACGTTAGCATTTGCCTCTCGTAGAAATTGAAGTAAGTCTTCCCAGCCATACTCGGCACAACTCAGAGTGAGGAACCATGTGGGAGTACCTAAGTTCCTCAGCATACATTTTAAATCACCATGACGACGGTACCAGTACTCATTAGTACCACGCTGACACGCCATGAGATTAATCAGGTGAGAATCCAAAATACTATCTTGGACATTCACTTTATCCATAAAATCACTTGCCGAGATGTTTTGCATGTGTATACCACTTTTCAAGATGTGGTTCACTGCATATGACAGTCCAGACAGATCGCTTTCAAACAGGAGATGAAACAAATAAGGAATGCATTGTCGAAACCTAGCATCTCCTGCATACAATCGCAAAGTCCGGTATTCAGAAGCAGGAATTTGATGAGGTCGCTCATCATATCTTCCTCCCTGACCTGTTGGAAAAAGCTGTGGGAAACACCGAGCTTCCAAACTTTCCTCCCAAACACTAATGGGACTCCCTTTGGCTTGTTTCATTTGAAACAACTCAATAGCATTCCCCATGACTTCCTTGGAATGCAAAGGATGAACACTATAATGTTCATATATTTCCTCACTAGTAGAGGGTTCTACTTTCTCAATTTGACCAGCACACAAATCGCTATCCTCTTCCTCACTTACTTCCTCTTCTGCAACATATACATTCTTATAGTATTTATTATTTTTTTTCAAATACAATGTTGCCTTTTTAACTTTCCTAACATCTACTAAATCTTGCCATATTTTCTTATTCTTTGTCGGAACCCCATTAACTAAGATAACCAGAGGTTCCTCTTCCACTTTTTCTACTCCAATTGTGTTAATGTTTTTCTTCAAATCTAGAGGCAAATAAACAACTCTTCCCTTTAATCCTCTCTGTAAATCTGATGGAGGCAATTTCCCTGTCTTTGGCTCCATTCTTACAATAGCCTGAAAGGGATGGATACTTTGAATCAAAATAGATTCATAAGTATTTAAGTCCTTCAATTCAGAAGGAATCTCAACCAATTCCAGATTATTATGAACTGCTCTAGCAGGCATCTGGTTTTGTTTTAATTTGTTACAACAATAAGTACACACACGTTGATCCAATCCCAAATCAAAACAATTTTCTACCATCAAGTATGTTGCAAAATCCTTCCATTCACTATTATTTTCCCTTTCACTTTTTGCATATAAATCCACTAACTTAGTCTGATTCTTATAATAAGTGCGTCTACAACACACACAAGTGAAATTAGGCCTCTCACTTGATTTCATGTCAAACGTCGCAATTTCCCTCTGGAAATTATCTGTACTGGAAACATGTACACTATCTTCCAAATGACCCTCTACTTCTTGCTCAATTTCAACATTCTCCTCTTTACTTCCAAAGTAACAAAACTCAATTTCTTCACATATATTCTTCACATCTATTTCAGAACCATGCAAAAGAGCAGCGCATAATTGTTTCAGCATAATTGCTGGACTCTTAGCATAATACAACATTCTAACTAATTTCCTCACTTTGTTATGATGCACTGCTAGCATCCTGAAATGATGAAAAACACTCTGGCATACTCTCCTGGAAAGACAAGCCAGTGAATGACCATGCAAACCTGTCACTTCTCTTACTCTGCAAGGATCTAATTCTTGCAACAACCTCATTTTCTGCTTCAAACTTTTTTTGTTAAATGACCGTACAAAATCACAAAGCAAATTGATGGAATCCTGTCGCACACTGCAAATACTACTACACTTCCAGGTGTACACAGGACCCTTAGCACGTCTTCCTAAAACCTCATTACCTAACAACTCTTCTGCCTCTGTTGTCACAAGTTTTTCTTTTTCAACTGGACAACCATCTTTCACTTCATAAGCACGACCACTGATGTCAACTGCATGCACCAAATCATTATCCTGGAAATAACTCTCTTCATTAAAAAATGCCTCACAGCTTGAACTATGCATCCATTCTCCAGAAAAAACTTCACAAAAATTACTACGATTAACTATTCTCTTCCATCTACTATTTCTTTTGAAATCAAAAATTGCCTTGTTTAGCTTCCTAATTCTATTGATTATCAAAATAAATAACTTACGTTTAATTTCAAATGCCTGATCAATAACTTTCTCAACTTTTTTTTTTCTCTCATAAAAAACTAGTTTCTGTTGACCTTTCTTAATATTTTTTAACAAATTGCCAATTATCCTGTTGCGGAACATTCGTTTACGAATCTCCCTAAACTGTTGTTTCCTTCTACTATCATGCACAGATTTATCTCTTGCTCTAGCAGTAACATTTTCCATTGTCCTTTTCTTTCCATTTGATTTACTCGTCGTGTTATGGACTGAAACATTTTCTGTAGTAATATTTTTTTTATTACAAATATTTCTTATGAAATATTTAGAGCTCTTACCCGGTGCTTTCTTCGTGGCTTGAGAAATCTTTTTGTTAGAGGACTGCTGCATTTTTTTTTTCTCCTGCTGTCTTTGACGTTTTGCAGCCTTTATCTGTCTTTGTGTTGTAGGCATATTAAAATCTTGAAATGATCTGCAGTTGAATCTGAGGAAAAATATAATAAAAAATTTTAATAAACATTATTATCAAACAGTAAATCAGTAATAGTGATCAAAAACATAACACACTACTTGACATTTTAATTTGAAGATTTTTTAGTCATTGCCATTTTTTCAATACAGAAATACCAGAAAAGAAATGACATTTATATTTATGTTACCTATGCTATTTTATATGTGAATCTGATCTAATTTTATGAGCATATTTTAATATTTTATTGAAGACACTACACATAACCTGTTTTTGAAGGTGTCTTTATTTTTAAATTAAACGGTTTACCTTTTCACTTTTTATTGATTATAAATTTTAAAAATAAATGTTTATAATTCCAAAGGCTCAAGCAGGTCAGCTTCCCATCCTATATCATATAATTCGGACAAATCTGCATCCTCATCACGCTCTTCTTCATCCTCAGGATTTAAATCATCCAAGGGATCAACATCCACTGATGTTTCAATTACGAGTTCAATGATGAGGTCAAAATCAACTGATTGCTGATTGTCGCTCATGTTGATGTTGTCTTTATCTTTAAAGAAAGATAACAACAATGAGATGTTGCAGAGTAAGAAACAAATCTCAGAGATTATAATAGTAAAATTGTTTAACAAGATTAACATTTTGCAGCTATTATTTAGCCATGTCCAGCAATGCTGAGCAGGTGAAGCCTATGTCTAATTTTTCACTGAACAGGACTCATCTCTTCTTAACCTTGGATAAGCCTCAACGACTCTGTGTCCCCTGCACATACTCAAATGTTAAAGTGCAGATTTATATTAAATGGCACATCCCCAGGCATGCACCAGTTAATGTGCACCACTGCTTTACCACCCATGGTGTGCCGCATTTACAATCAGATAGGAGAAAGCTGCGTCAAAACCCTGCGCCTGATTGAAGCTGGCATAGGTCTTGACGCAGCATTGTGCAGATGGGGCACCCCTGAGCCTTGCTGGAGCTGCATCGCACTTGCGATACAACTCCAGCAATGCACCACCTTTACGGCACAGATGCGTCACGCATCTGTGCCATTTTTGCCCCATGCTGCGCCACATTGTAAATGCAGCACAACATGGGTGGCGGAACAGTGGCGCAGGATGACTGTCACATCCCTGGTGATGCGCCAGTCATCATAAATCTATCCCTAAGCTTCTTATCTTGTTACAGATGAACTGCCATATGTATCATCAAAATATTTGACATTTTCTAAATAGCGAATTTTAAGGAATAAATAGCGATTCTTTACCATTCCTAATTTGTGATGAGCAAATTGCTAATTGCAAGTTACCCATTCATTTCCATGGCCTAGGAGGCTAATATGAATGAAGGTTTAATTTGCGATTAGCAATTTGCTCATCACAAAGTAGGAATTTTTCCAAGGGTGCAGGGGTGTCTCAAGAACACCTGCTGCACCCCTGAAAAACAAATTTGGGGGCATATGGCACACATACATGCCCTAAGAGCATGTGTTGGCGTCATATGGCACCTTTTGTTTTTTTGAAAAAAAGCTTTTTGAAAAGAATTCACAAATTACCACTAATTTACCACAATAGTTTCCAAATCCTTAATGTCATTTTTTACATAGTTTTTGTTTGATACATTGCATTTAAGTAGTCACAAAATTTACAAATGCTTCAGTGCAATCGCAAAATAAGGAATAGCAAATTTTGCTACTCCTTATTTTGCATCAAAGTTGTTTGATACATACCATTTGTCTAATTAACATTCGCAAAGGCCGAAATTCATAGAATTTTGATCTTTGCAAATGCTAATTAGCTTGATACATATGGCCCCAAGTGAGGCCTGTCTTGCGACATGGTGCATCTTTTGCATTACTGCTGATTGGGTTTTATGTGGTACGTTTTTTTTTTACACCATGACATATCTGCCTAAATGCATCAATTTTTAATGTTGGCACCTCATAGCAAATATTTTGCACCACCGCTGCATCATAAAAGTGACGCACAGTGGCAGAAAAAAGGCATACACCTATCATAAATCTATCCCTAGCATTTTAAATGATTAATCCAGGATGACAATAAAGTGTGTCCTATCCAGAGGTTTGTTTAAGGTGAGGCCTACTCAGGATTGCAGATCAAAGTTACGCTTGATGAAGAATACAGAGGAGATAATACATATAAAGGACTACCAATGAAGTAAGTAATGTGCACTTTATTGCACCAGTCATCATAAATGTATCCTTAAGCTTCTTATCTTGTTACAGATGAACCACCATATGTACCATCAAACTATTTTCCATTTCCTAAATAGCAAATTTTAAGGAATAAATAGCAATTCTTTACTATTCCTAATTTGCAATGAGCAAATTGCTAATTGCAAATTACCCATTCATTTCCATGGGCTAGGAGGCTCATAGGAATTAAGGTTGCAATTTGTGATTAGCAATTAGCTCATCACAAAATAGGATTTTTTTCAAGCGTGCAGGGGTATCTCAAGAACACCCTGCTGCACCCCTGAAAAAGAAATTTGAGAGCACATGGCACACCTACATGCCCTAATGGCATGTATGGGCGTCATATGGGACCTTTTTTTTTTGTTGAAAAAAATGCTTTTTGAAAAGAATTCGCAAATTACCACAAACTAGAAGTTGGTGGTAGTTTCCAAATCCTTAATATCATTTTTTACATATTTTTTTTTGATACATTGCATTTAAGGAATCGCAAATTTTGAATTATTGACATTTTAAGTAATTTCCACATGTGCAGTGTTTTCAAAATATAATATGAAAATCGTTTTTGGGGAAAAGTAATGGTTTGCAAATTTATGACAAGGACATATTGGTGTATGCTTCTCTATAAGGCCTTTCAGTGTCTCTAATGTCATTTTTCCCATATTACATTATAAGACCTTTCCCCATGAAGCACATTCCTTGTAAATATGCTCCCACCTGTGCATTGCAAATTTAGATTTTGACTGTTTCAGTCACATAGCCATGTTGAAAGTGACCCAAAAAATTTGCAAACGTTTTAAAATAACACATTCATGTGTCTTAAGGACATTTTAAGTCATTTCCCCATGGACAATGTTTTCTAAGTGGCACAAAAGAGGTATACACCTATCATAAATCTGTCCCTAGCATTTTAAATGATTAATTCAGGATGACAATAGGATGTGGCCTATCCAGAGGTTTGTTTAAGGTGAGGCCTACTCAGGATTGCAGATTAAAGTTATGCTTGATGAAGAATACAGAGGAGATAATTCATGTAAAGGCCTACCAATGAAGTAAGTGATTTCTACTTCATTGCGCCAGTCATCATAAATGTATCCCTAAGCTTCTTATCTTGTTAGACATCAACCGCCATATGTATCATATAACTATTTTGCATTTCCAAAAAAGCGAATTTTAAGGAATAAATAGCGATTCTTTACCATTCCAAATTTGCGATGAGAAAATTGCTAATTGCAAATTACCCATTCATTTCCATGAGCTAGGAGGCTCATATAAATGAAGGTGCAATTTGCGATTAACAATTTGCTCATCACAAATTAGGAATTTATTCCAAAGGTGCAGGGGTGTCTCAAGAACACCCTGCTGCAACCCTAAAAAAGAAATTTGGGGGCATATGGCGCACATAAATTTTAACAACATTCCTTTACCTCAACAACGATTTTCAAATCATAACTTCAAAACACTACACATGGGAAAATTACTTAAATTGTCCTTAAGACACATAAAAGCGTTTTTTGATTGGCTTTCCTGCATGGTAGGGTCACTTTTAACATGGCTATGTAACACAAACATTCAAAATCAAAATTTTCCATGCACAGGTGGGAGCATATTTACAAGCAATTTGCGCCACAGAGAAAGGTCTTACATTAAAATGGGAAAAATAACATCAGGGACAGTCAATTGCCTTATAAAGAACCATACACCATTATGTCCTTCTCATGAATTTAAAAACAATTCCTTTTTCCCAAAAACGATTTTCAAATCATAATTTCTAAACACTGCACATGAGAAAATGACTTGAAATGTCATTGAAACACATGAAAGCGTTTTTTGATTGGCTTTCCTGCATGGTTGGGTCACTTTTAACATGGCTATGTAACACAAACATTCAAAATTAAAACTTTCCATGCACATGTGAGAGCATATTTACACACAATTTGCGCCACAGAGAAAGGTCTTACACTAAAATGAGAAAAATAACATCAGGGACAGTCAATTGCCTTATAAAGAACCATACACCATTATGTCCTTGTCATGATTTTATAAACAATTCCTTTTCCCCAAAAACGATTTTCAAATCATAATTTCTAAACACTGCACATGGGAAAATGACTTAAAATGTCATTAAAACACATGAAAGCGTTTTTTGATTGCCTTCCCAGCATGGTTGGGTCACTTTTAACATGGCTATTTAACACAAACATTCAAAATCTAAATTTTCCATGCACATGTGAGAGCATATTTACAAGCAATTTGCGCCACAGAGAAAGGTCTTACATTAAAATGAGAAAAATAACATCAGGGACAGTCAATTGCCTTATAAAGAACCATACACCATTATATCCTTGTCATGAATTTAAAAACAATTCCTTTTCCACAAAAACGATTTTCAAATCATAATTTCTAAACACTGCACATGAGAAAATGACTTAAAATGTCATTAAAACACATGAAATCATTTTTTGATTGACTTTCCAGCATGGTTGGGTCACTTTTAACATGGCTATATAACACTAACATTCAAAATCAAATTTTTCCATGCACATGTGAGAGCATATTTACAAGCAATTTGCGCCACATAAATCATAATTTTCTCCTTAAAGCACACTATTCTCTATCTAAAATAAAGAAATATTTTCTCACCTTAGCAAATACTTTGAGTTTGAAAACAGTCTAAGAAACACACCAATTTGTCTTCAGCAGAGCAAACGGTATGCACTCCAGAGTCTGCAGCTATCAAAAGCACAGAAATGCTGTAATTCTTCACACATATTTCTCATGTCACCCAATCAAAACTCTTCCCTCACTTTTTTTCAAATGAAAACCCTTCCCCCCTCTGCCATTTCTGGCTATTTTCCATAGCAACCACCTCTTGGAGAAACTCTGGTGTTTGCAAGTTCACACAACAATGTTGCAATTGAACTCTGAACTCTCAGTGCACCTGCATATCCAGTGCTTTCTTTCATTTAATGATTTTTTATTGACCACTCAAAATACATCTCTCAAACAACACATCTGTACACCCTAACTTTCTGTTTTCATCAATCAAAATCCACCAATCACTGTTACTGCTTCATGAACACAGAAACTCCATAGTTTTTTTCATTTCAAACTCTCATTTTTTCAACTGCCATTTCATTGCCACACTTCATCTGACTGCAGGAGAACCTTCTCTCACCATGTTTTCTGTCTGGATTGTTGTTCATAGTTATATTCACTGGGCTCAAAGGTACGTTGAAAGCAGGAATTTACCTAACCTCAATTTACAAGATGTGGAAATTAAGTGGTTTGGCCACAGAGGATTAAAATGTCACCAATTGATACCATTGGTGAAAACCTTTATGCATTTGCCCAAACCTGACCTGTTAATTGTGCACTGTGGAGGTAATGACTTGGGCACTTTGACTGGTGTAGGTCTGGAAATGCTTTTAAAGGACACCTTTGAGCAATTGATGGCACTTTTTCCTCAGACTGCCTTGGTATATTCAAATATATGCCAAAGACAGAAATGGAGGTGGTCAAACCAATTTTGTCCACAAATTGAGAAGTCGAGGAAGCATGTAAACAAATCTGTTTCAGCTTACATGAGAGACCATGGAATGGGCTCCCTGTACAACAATAACTTGCGTTACTACATGCAAGATATCTACAGAGGAGATGGAGTTTACTTCTCAGATGAGGGCAACAGAATTTTCACTCTGAATTTAAGAATGTGCATTGGTACCTACTTATAAGTACCTAAATGTACCATAAACCCAAAAGCTCTTCTCAGAGCTACCCTACATCTAATCACTCACAATTATTATTTTACTCTAACTTTTTTCACTAATTTTCAACAAAGTACACTCCCTGGGGCGCTACCCGGTACGCGTACCGGGAGCTAACCTCGCGAAATTTTTAAAAAAAATGTTTTTTTTTCGCACATATGGGCCTCCTCAGCCACCCTCACAAAACCTAGGGGGTCAAGATAAGTCTACCGTGCCCCCTTCTACCTATTCTGAACATTATTTGCCCTCCATCTTGTATCATAATTCGACCGAAACACAAAATGGTGGACTCCCGTTACGCTTAAGGTTCGCATACCAGGGCGCTCACCGGTTCGCGTACCGGGTCGCTTCCTGGGAAGCGCACCATCAAAAAAGGTGGGAAAGTAGTTCACACAAAAGCCACTTGAGACAATTTCACCAAATATAGATTAGCTCATACTACATACCAATCCCTACCATTTTCACAAATTTGATTGGAATTCCATTTAGCCATTTAGCCTGTAGACCTCTCTAAATACCGTGAGGTAAATTACTTCACAAAACACATCTGAAGTGTTGGAATTGACAACCAATTAAAATGTTACTTTCATTTTCTACTTTTTTTACCTGACATTTGATTGGTTATGTACCCGAATATATATAAAGGAAGACAAGGAAACACAGCCATTTTGACTACTACTTCCTGGTGTACATTTCAATAGGATTTTCATTAATAACTTCAACTTCTTTTTAAAGGTAAGTTGTTATTTTTAAAACTGAAGTATATTGTGCACTTTAAGTTAATATGGCAAACTTTTTCTGTTAGTTATATACTATCCCTCTGTAGTACTTATAAATTTAGATACACTTTTTTATATTCCTACTTCCACTCTGATACTATACACTGCCCAAAGATAAATTCACTGTTAAAAACTGCCTATCTAAAATTAATCCCAACAGTGCCCTACCTCTACTAATATATATTTTTTTTATGCAAATTTCAGGGAAAATGGAAAGTGAACAAAAAATTTCATTTGAAATTGTCCTTCCAGAGTCCAACACAGAAATCATTGATCCAAATGAGATTGAATTTATGGATGAAACTTGGGACCAAGAACTACTGCAATGTGTACAAGCAGTAGATAACCTCATTGCAAATGAGGACATTTTACAACCTCAGAGACTACAATGTATATTCCATGATAATAATGAAATTTCTGACAATGAAATGTTAGAAAGTTTAATAAATTATGAAACACAATAAAAAATGCTTAAAAAATAAAAAATAAATAAAAAATAATCAACAAAACCAACAATCAATTAACATACAGCATTTGAAAAGTCTATCATTCATTTTTCATTGTAGTACGCTCCCCAGAACGCTTCCCGGTTCGCGTACCGGGCGCTAACCACGGGGCATTTTTTTTTTGCCCCGCGGGACCTCTTTAAAACCTTCACATTAAACCTAGGGGGTCAGCGAGGATCTACTATGCCCCCTTATAGTTATTTCCCCCTTTGTTTTGGCCTCCTCTTGTCTCTCGATCCTACCGAGAGACAAGATGGCGGCCGCTCCGGACTGTTTAGAATGTTGACAGACACCGGAGAGCCAATCAGCTTCGCTACGCGAAGTTCCGTTACGCGAAAAGTACGCGTACCGGGGCGCTGCCTGGTCCGCGCTTACAGATATATATCTTTTTTTGACCGTTAATTTCTCAAAATCCACTGCAGCACATATATTAAGACCTACAAAAGGCACATCGGGCTACCAGTCCCTACAATTTTGCCAAGTTTCGTGCAAATCCATTCAGCCGTTCGGGCTAAAAGTGAGGCTAACCGCCCTATGGAAAACTCAATGTTAAAAACACGTTTTGGGACCCCCCTTTTTTCTCGGCCCCCCCTGGACCAACTCCCCCCAAATTTCCAGGGGCTGCTCAGAAACAAAATGTGCCATTTTCCTGAAAATTTCAGCCAATTCCGTCCACAAACGCCAAAGTTATTAGACATAGAATTTTCAAAAAACCCATAGAGAAAAAATCCTAACTATATATACCTACTGGCGACCGCCAGTAGGTAATATATATATATATATATTCACTGAAAAAACCATAGGTTATAGACCATATATAGTTAGGAATTAGCATTTAAAAAACCTTATTTTACTCACACAAAACCATTGAAATTCCATATATAGTTAGTTGCACTAACTATATATTGCGCACCCGCAATCCACTGCTGATGATGTCACATATTACATCATTCATGACATGGTCAGTGACATCACTGATGACAACATCCAGTGACTATGTTTCTGTAAAGTTAAAATATGTCTTACATATTGAAGAATGAGTGGATGTATAAGTGTCTGGACGAAGGATTTAGTAGGTGCATGACTGAATGTATGAGTGAGTGATTAAATGTGTCTCACTGAGTGCATGGGTTAGTGACTAAACTGTCTTAATTTGTGCATCATTATGTCTGTTGTTCTGTAAACTGCTGCATGTGTTGATCAGTAGCTATATGAGTAACTATATGGGTTATTGATTGATTGCCCAAGTATTTGCATCGGAGACTGAGTGTGTGTGTGGCTGGATGGGAGGTGTGTGACTCTGTACAGATCAATGTGTACTTGTATCAATGATTGTATAAGAGAGTAAGTATGTGTTAGTATATGGTTGAAAACGTAAGGTGCTCTATGTTTAACTGTATAGAGTAGAAAATGGAAGTGTGATTGATTCTTTACAGGACTGACTAGGTGTGTGAGTAACTCCATGGATGAGTGGCAGAGTGTGAGTGTCTGTATAGGTGTATGAGTGCATATGATTGTGTTGTAAACATGAGTGATTGTATGTATGAATGATTGTATGGGTGAATGAGTGAATGTGTGTGTAGACGTAGGAATCAGTGAGTACGTATGTAGTAACTAGTATTGGTGTGTCAATGGTTTCAAAAATTATACTCTGTTTTTAACACTGGGTGAAACAGAGGTTATATTAAAATGTGAGGAGATGCATTGTATTGTCACATGAATGATATCATCAGTGATGTGGTCATTGATGTCAAATGAGATGTCATCAGTGATGTCATTTGAGATGTCATCAGTGATGTCATCAGTGATGTCACTGACCATGTCATGAATGATGTAATATGTGACATCATCAGCAGTGGATTGCGGGTGCGCAATATATAGTTAGTGCAACTAACTATATATGGAATTTCAATGGTTTTGTGTGAGTAAAATAAGGTTTTTTAAATGCTAATTCCTAACTATATATGGTCTATAACCTATGGTTTTTTCAGTGAATTTTCAAGGTTTTGTAAATGCTAATTCCTAACTATATATGGTCTATAACCTATGGTTTTTTCAGTGAATTTCAATGGTTTTTTAATAGCAAATATCATAAGCTGTCGAATGTCAAGTACGTGGTAAGAATTTTTTTTTTCGTGTTTATGCACACTGATCTGCTTTGATTGCTGCCCCCCACCCCTCATTTCTATTAGGAGTACTCTCTCTTTGCAGATAGTGAAGGGTAGTTAACGCAGCCCTTTCCCCCTTTGTAATCCGTCGTGCCTGCTTCTCTCTCCATTTGATTGATTGTTCTCTTTGGTTCATTCTCTATTTACAAACAAGCACAGAGTCGCAATACTCTGTTTAGTCTTTGCAGATAGCGAAAAATCGTGTAAAAAAACAAAAGGAATCGAGCAAAATCAGTAGGCCACTAATGGGATCTCTTTTGACCTCGCTAAAATAGAAACATTAGGAACAACCTGTTGAAAATAGCAATGCGTATGTATATAAGCGGCGTTCATTTGTGTTCACAGTACCCCTTGTTGATTGTTTCAATCGAGCATTGAATTGTTCGAAGTTAATTCTCTTAACGATCTTCTCTACCTGCAAACGAGGAAGAATAGGAATATTCTATCTCCCTTTGCAGATAGTGAAGGGTAGGTAACGCAAGCCTTTAACACGTCGTACCTATTTCATTCCTCATTGATTGATTGATTGTCCGAACATTGACTGTTTGGGAATTAGTTCTTTTTGGAGGTATTCCCTGTTTGCAAATAAACGTAGGAAAATCTTTGCAAGTAGTGAAAGGGTACGTAATGCGGACCGTTCTCCCCCGTTGTAATCTGTCATGCCTATCTACTCCCCACTGATTGATGCACCTTTTTCACCCGGACCATTTACTAGAGATACGTCATCTGGCCCGACCAGAGAGCACCCCTAGTGAAAAGGACATATGCAATAATAACGAAGTGATCACTGTATCCTGTTAACAGAAACTTTACCATGAAACAACCTGGAAAGAAAAAAATAGGAAAACGAAAATCAGTAGGCCACTGATGAACATGAACTTTTATTAAACAACGAACAAAGAAACGATAACATAACGTAATGATAAAACCTATTAATGTCCTAGAAACAAGAAAACGTTAAAATATGCCAGTGGTAAGAGACCAGAAAAACAGTAAGAGAAACCAAATCACCCCTCGCTGTCCCACCGCCTGCCACGCCAAAAAAATCGATAGACTAGGGAAAATGCAAGTCAGTAGAACATCCACCCCCACTCTGGAAACTTCCAAGGTGGGGCAGGGTTCCGGCTACGCCCAGCCGGGAGCAGCCCATATAAGGCAGGTCCTGCTGCCACGCCTCGGCCAGGAGATCCTAACGTAGGGTGTAGCCGGAGGAGAGGCCGAGACCAGCGGGACCCGGCCAGGGGATTGCCTTTACAACGCTGAACAGTTGCAGGGGGGGGGAATGTCTCCTCGACCCTCCCCTCTCTCTCCCAGTCCGGCCGCGGTGGCCCTTGAGAGTTGCAGGTAGTCCCGCCACATGCTCTTCCGGTCCGACCACCAACGGTCGGGGGGCCGAGGCCGACGGGATCCGGCTGCAGCCGATAAACCAAGAAACCCGTTCATGGGGCCAGAGCCAGGGGCGTCCGGCCGACATCCACCGGAAGCCCGGCCCGAAGACGGACGGGACACTTCTTTCTTTTATAATGGCTGCGACAACACTGGAGGGGGATGTCTTGCACATGCCTCCGACCCCCCCCTCGTCCTCATCGCCTGGTCCGGCCATAACAAATCTCAAGCGAGACGCCGTGGGGTGCACTGGGAGGGAGAGACGGTGCGAACAGGCCTCTCCCGCCTCCCCAGGTGGAGGCTTCCCAGCTGCACCCTCAGCGCTCCAGGCGGTGGCATCCTAACAACTACAGTGCTGCACAGTTTCGGAACGACCTAGATAACGGTTCTTCCACTGTGGCCATGCTGCAACGTCTCGCCCGGCAGGGTGGAGCCCGTCCGCTCATGTGACCCCGCGATCGCCGGTAGCTGCCGAACTCTCAAAATGGCTGTCGACCTGGCAAGAGCGGGCCCAACATAAAGAAATGGCCCGGTCACTGGTTGACTCCACCACCGTAGTCCTCCACGACCTTGAAGATTCTAGAGGAGCCGCGGGAGTCTCCGACCCCCGATGGGGAATGACTGCCATGATCGCCCGTGGAGTGACGAAACTGTATCCGCGGGACGTCGGCGCTCCCATGCTGGCGCCAGCCTCACTTTGAATTACTACAATCCTGCAGACCTCACTTCCGGTGAAAGCACAGTGTGACCCGGTAGGAAAAATTATTGCACCCCCTCCCCTTTTTGACTGATAGTTCAAACCACCGATCCTTTCCTTTGCCCTTTTAACGGAACTTTGGACTGCCTCCCCCTCTTTTACATTTTCTAGAGAAAACAAAACATTAACCACTACATTAGCATAGCAGTTGACACCAGAACTGTTTTCAAATTGAAACCAACAACATCTTCAACAGAATCCTTTTTGTTTCTGCTGTGACCCTGCTACAGCACAGGCATTGTCCCCAGCAGTAATTCTGCAATGCCGGTAAGAATAGCTGTGGTGCCTACTGGACTCACTCACCCCCGCGGCGCCCCACGCCGTTTTTTGCTGGGCGGCAACTTACTAGACATCACTTTCGTGCCATCTAGATTTCAGCGCGTTCTGTTGCCTTGGAACTATTCGCACAACAGAACGCTACTGACAAGAATATTTCATTATTGGTGCTGTCAATTTCAATAAATCTATTGGATAATTAAAAAGAAATTGCCACGGTCTCTTCGTTGTTTAAATGTTTTTACTGTTTTTGTTTTGTTGTATATATTTATATGTTATTAAAGTTTTATATTCCTACTACTTTGTTGGAGTGCTATATATTTTTAATGTGACACATAATTGTAAAAACTTTGATGTACAAAGAGTCATTCCTGGAATCTTCCGCTTCAGGCTCGGTCCCCTCCCCAATCACAATACAGGATGGTTTTCAGATAGTAGGAACGCGTGTGCTGTGACGGATCACATCGGGTGTGGGCCTTGATCTACTATAACTCCTTTGAAGAGGGGTGATTCTTTACAGCTGGGGCCATAAACTACATCTGCAGGGCTAGCTGATAGCCTAGGACCGGCCTGGACATTCGGACACAGAGGAAGAGGAGTGTCAGAGGGTGCGGTAGTGAATAGGGCGAAAGGGAGGTGTCGGGCGGGCACAGAGTGTGATTCTCAGGGAAGAGCAGCGCAGATGGGGGAAGGTTTATTGCCCATGCATAAGACAGAGAGCGGTGGTGACCAGTGCCTGGGGGAGATGCTTACGAGGGTGAGGAGCCATGCTACGAATCGACAGCGTGCAGAGAGTGGGTCTGGTCAAGACATCTAAAATGGCTGCCGTGCACGACAAAAGTGTGGCATTTCAAAAAAGGCAAGATGGCGCAGACAATGTTTTTCAACACTTCCTCATTTCCTTCGAATCGAACGTTAACAGACGTTGGGGCATATTACCAAAGTTAAGCGATATTTATCGCTAACGATGCTTACCAACCAATTTTTTACCACTAAGCATCGTCAGAAATTATCGAAGATAAACCTTACTATTATCAAGGTTTATCGCAAATGCGATAATAAACGGCCGCAATGCATGAATATCGCTAAAAACTCAGCGATATTCATGCATTACCGAGCTAATACTCTTAGCCATGTTATCCACCTCCCATTGGATAACATGGCTAAGAACTGCTCAGGGCAGGTGTTACTTTTTGGAGATATTCGCGCTTAGCGCGAATATCTCCAAAAGTTGGTAATAGGAGATAGATATCTTGCATGTTGTAATGCAAGTTATTGTGGTATATGGAACTCATACCATAATCTCTCAGGAAAGCAGAAACTGATCCTTTTGGGACCGCCTAAAAAGGCCTAGGGGGTGAGGAGTACTCTACTTTGCCCCCTTTTCACGTTCCGAACTATTTTATTTTACTCTCTTCTGTAATTACACAAAATAGCAGCGATAAGATGCATCGGAGACACACAGTGAGAGAAAGGAGGCCGGAGATGAAGAAGAGATGTCAAATACACATTGGAGATAATATAGTGGCAGAAGGGAAGTAAATATGAGTAAACTTACCATGTAACATAAAAATGTTGCACTCTATACTATAAGTCTCATTTTATACTACAATCACTTCGCTACAACCTCATAAATTAAAAATAAAAATAAATAATGTCTCAAACAATTTTTGATTTCTAAATATAAATTTATTCTTCAGAATTTTCTAAATTTGAAACAACTAGTAACATGTCCTCATCAGTAATTTCCTCTTCAATCATCTCATCTGGAATCTCCTCATTAAAAGTCTGCAATGATGATTCTTGTAACTCTATGGTCTCCAAACACTCGATAAATTCGCCATCAAGAGATTGATCAAAAAAATCATTCAAGTCATCTCCTCCTTCTGACAATATTTCATTATTGGTGCTGTCCATTTCAATCAATGTAGTGGAATCATTCAAGTCATCTCCTCGTGACAATATTTCATTATTGGTGCTCTCAATTTCAATCAATGTAGTGGAATCATTCAAGTCATCTCCTCCTTGTGACAATATTTCATTATTGGTGCTGTCCATTTCAATCAATCTAATGGAATCATACAAGCCATCTCCTCCTTGTGACAATATTTCATTATTGGTGCTCTCAATTTCAATCAATGTAGTGGAATCATTCAAGTCATCTCCTTGTGACAATATTTCATTCTTGGTGCTGTCCATTTCAATCAATCTAATGGAATCATACAAGTCATGTCCTCCTTGTGACAATATTTCATTATTGGTGCTCTCAATTTCAATCAATGTAGTGGACAATTCAAAAGAAATTGCCACGGTCTCTTCATTGTGAGCCATTTTATTTTGAAATTGCTTGCTGTAAATTGCAGAAAAAAATAATCACTTTCATTTATCGTTTTTAGTAATACATAATATAAAACTAACTTCATCAAGTATTTAGTATAACAGAAGGACTGCAAATAAATAACAGAAAACATTTTTCAAATTATCTTCAAGTGTACAACATAGTTCCCCTTACAAATTAACAACTCACCTTTTTAAAAGTAGCAGAAGTGTTAGTACTGTGTAAATCAAACACCAGAAATTCACCACCAAAAATTCCTCACAAATGTACCTCAGACAGTAGTATCACAAAATGGCTGTGGTTTCCTCTCATTTGACATATATACATAACCAATTAACTTTCATCACACACAAATACAAAACCAAAGTAACATTTTAATTGGTTCTAAATTTCAACACTTTCAAATGTGTTTTCCCCATGCAATTTTCCATAGGACATTTACATACGTCTACAGCCTGAATGGCTGAACGGAATTACACCAAACTTGGCAAAATGGTACATCAAACCTAAGAGGTCAGGAAGGATCTACTATGCCCCCTTATGGTCATTTCCCCCTTCGCTTTGGCCTCCTCTTGTCTCTCAATCCTACCGAGGGACAAGATGGCGGCCGCTACGGACTGTTTGGAATGTTGACAGACGCCGGAGAACCAATCAGCTTCGCAAAGCTCCGTAACGCGAAAAGTACGCGAAGCGGAGCGCTGTTACAGATATATATCTTTTTTTCAACGTTAATTTCTCAAAATCCACTGGAGCACATATATTGAGACCTAGCAAAGGCACATCGGGCTACCAGTCCCTAATATTTTGCCAAGTTTCGTGCAAATCCATTCAGCCGTTCGATTATTATTATTTTGGTTTTTTTTTGCCCCGCGGGGCCCTTTTAAAACCTCCACATCAAACCTAGGGGGTCAGCGAGGATCTACTATGCCCCCTTATAGTTATTTCCCCCTTTGTTTTGACCTCCTCTTGTCTCTCGATCCTACCGAGAGACAAGATGGCGGCCGCTACGGACTGTTTGGAATGTTGACAGACGCCGGAGAACCAATCAGCTTCGCTTCACAAAGCTCCGTTGCGCGAAAAGTCCGCGAACCAGAGCGCTAACCGGTCCGCTGTTACAGATATATATCTTTTTTTAAACGTTAATTTCTCAAAATCCACTGGAGCACATATATTGAGACCTACAAAAGGCACATCGGGCTACCAGTCCCTACAATTTTGCCAAGTTTCGTGCAAATCCATTCAGCCGTTCGGGCTAAAAGTGAGGCCAACCGCCCTATGGAAAACTCAATGTTAAAAACACGTTTTGGGACCCCCCTTTTTTCTCGGCCCCCACTGGACGAACCCCCCCCAAATTTTCAAGGGCTGCTCAGAAACAAAATGTGCCATTTTCCTGAAAATTTCAGCCGATTCCGTCCACAAACGCCAAAGTTATTAGACATAGAATTTTCAAAAAACCCATAGAGAAAAAATCCTAACTATATATACCTACTGGCGACCGCCAGTAGGTAATATATATATATATATATATATGTAGGTAGTTATGGTTACCACCTCGATGCCACAGAAAAAGTATTTATTGATTTGCTAATAACTATGGCGTTGTTTGATGGATCTTTGCAAAATTCTCCCCCAAAAAATCTATCCTGGTCAGCTCCTATCCTTGAAGGAAGTTTGGGGGTGATTGATCAAGCGGGGGCTGAGAGAAAAGGGGGTCCCAAAACGCGTTTTCCCCATGTTAATTTCCATGAGAAATTTTGCGACGAGCTATAGCCCGAACTGCTGAATAGAATTACCCCAAATTTGACAGAAAGTTCGAGCTTGGTTGAAAAAGCGACCATTTTTTAAAATGGTGTATATTTCTTCAGTAGTTTAAGAGAAATTCAAAAAAATAAGAGTCAAAAAATCGATTTCCCATAGGAAACTTTGTGCAAGGCTACAGCCAAAACTGCTGAGAGGAATTACCCCAAATTTGGCAATAAGGCAGTGCTTGGATCAGAAAGCAATCTTATTTTATATGGTGCAAATCCGTTCCGTAGTTGCTGAGAAATTAGAAAAATATTTTTTTTTATATCTGGTTGGAGCCAAAGTCCCGTGCACAAGCTTCAGTGTGATTGGCTGTCAACACTCCAAACCAAAAAGTGTTGGCAGCCATCTTGTGGCTCGGTAGAAGCGAGTCACCAGAAAACAGAGAAACAAAGGTATAAAACAAGAGAAGGGGGCAGGGTAGAAACACCCTGAACCCCTGGACCTGCTCGGGCCCTGTGGCTCATTTTAAGTTGGGGGATAAAGTCCCTTTTGAATCCTGAGGGTACCTGGGGGCCATCTAGCCCACCAGATACCTCCAGTATGCGCCAGGGATCTGCATTGCTTAGAGATGTTCGGAGGCTATGCCCCTTTTTACACCTCTCTGCAACACAGCTCTGTGGTGCTTACTGGAGGTACCTGGTGGGCTAGTTACCCCCAGGGACCATCAGGACTCAATAGGAATTAATCCCCCAACTTAGAAAACGCCAGGGGTCGTGTTTTCTGTGCACAGTGGTGAAGGGAAGGAAAGGGGCGGGGCCTGAAATAGCAAGTGTGCATTACACCTCTGTCACATTGTAAATTGGGGTATTAAGTACCCTTCAATTCTGAGGGTCCCTGGTGGTAAACTAGCCCACCAGGTACTTCCAGTATGCGCCAGAGAGCTGCCTTGCAGAGAGGTGTTGAGAGGCCACACCCTTTTTACATTTCTTTGCAACGCAGCTCTGTGGCGCTTGCTGGAGGTACCTGGTGGGCTAGTTGGCCCCCAGAGATCCTCAGGACTCCAGGGGAATTAATCCCTCAACTTAAAATGCGCCAGGGGTGCATTTGCACAGTGGTGAAGGGAAGGGGCAGGGCCTGACATAGCAGGTGTTCAAACCCACCCCCTGGCACATTGTAAATTGGGGTATTAAGTACCCTTCAATTCTGAGGGTCCCTGGTGGTAAACTAGCCCACCAGGGACTTCCAGTATGTCCAGAGAGCTGCCTTGCAGAGAGGTGTTGAGAGACCACACCGCTTTTTACACCTCTCTGCAATGCAGCTCTGTGGTACTTACTGGAGGTAGCTGGTGGACTAGTTGGCCCCAGGGACCCTCAGGACTCAAGGGGATTTAATCTACCAATTTACAATGCACCAGGAGGTGCGTTTGCAAAGTGGTGCAGGGAGGGGGCAATACCTGATGTAACAATTTTGCAAACGTTCCCTTTGATGCATTTTAAGTTGGGGGATTAAGTCCCTTTAAGTCCTGAAGGTCCCTGGGGGCCAACTAGCCTACCAGGTACCTCCAGTATGCGCCATGGACCTGCATTGCAGAGAGGTGTTCAGAGTCCACGCCTCTTTTTATACCTCTCTGCAACTCATCTCTGTGGTGCTTACTGGAGGTACCTGGTGGGCTAGTTGGCCCCCAGGGACCATTAGGACTCAAGGGGAATTTTTTCCCCAACTTAAAACGCACCTGGGGACGTGTTTGCACAGTGGTGAAGAGAAGGGGCGGGGCCTGGCATAGCAAGTGTGCAAATGTACCCCCTGGCACATTATAAATCGGGGGATTAAGTCTCCTTCAATCCTGAGGGTTTCTGGGGGCAAACTAGCCCACCAGGTACTTCCAGTATGTGCCAGGGAGCTGCGTTGCAAAGAGGTGTTGAGAGGCCATGCCCCTTTTTACACTTCTCTTCAACACAGCTCTGTGGCGCTTAATGGAGATAGCTGGTGGGCTAGTTGGCACCTAGGGACCCTCAGGACTCAAGGGGATTTAATCCCCCAATTTATAATGCTCCAGGGGCGCGTTTGCACAGTGGTGCAGGGAGGGGGCGTGGCCTGATATCGACCTTTAGATATACATATATAAAAAATATTTATTTTTCAGAAAGACACACATTTACTGGATGATGTCATCAGTGATATCATCAGTGATGTCATTTGAGATGTCATCAGTGATGTCATGAGTGATGTCACTGATCATGAGTGATGTAATATGTGGCGTCATCAGCAGTGGATTGCGGGTGCGCGAGTTTTAGTTAGATGAACTAACTATAGTGGGGGAATTTCAATGGTTTTGTATGAGTGAAATGTCCAGCTAACTATAACATTTGTGAAACCCAAGTTTTTTTCAGTAAATTTCTAAGGTTTTTTAAATGCTAATTCCTAAATATAACGTGCCTGATACATATTTTTACATACATATATATATATATATACATGTATGTGAACAAGGCCACTTCGTTGGCCGAACCTATGGTTTTTTCAGTGAATTTGCTAGGTTTTTTAAATGCTAGTTCCTAACTATAACATGCCTAAAACCTATGGTTTTTCCAGTGAATTTAATAGGTTTTGCAAATGCCTATTTTTAAATGTATTAATTGTTATATTTATTTCTTTAATACTAATTTACTACATTTTTTATAATAATAGTTTTTAGCTATTTTAGTTTTTTAAATTACATTACACATTTTTAATGTACAATAAAAAAAATAAAAAATGTTTTTTTTATTTTATATATTTTTTCAATATATTAAAATTAACTTCTATATTTTTTTTGCGTTTTTTGTGGGAAACGTAGGGTACGCGTTCCGCCCTCGCACACTTGTGCGCATCTGTAATCATACTGTACGCGTACCCGCGCATACGTTACAAATACGTTTTGACGTTACGCGTCGCATCGACGCTTCCGCGCGACGTCATGTAGGTTTGTATGGCGTACGCTACGCACACCCCGCAAATTTTTTTTTATGTTTAGTAAGACATATCTATGTATTTAATGCACATTTTAGGGCAAGACATTATCTGAGGTAATCATGAAAATAGTATTCATTTAGTTTTAATAAGCACATATTACTTTTAAAAGTGATTACGCCAATCACGGGGTAAGTCGTACGTACGCGCACCATAAGAGCAGCCTACGCGCACCCCATGTAACTTCAAAACAACAGATTTGATTGGTTCATAATACTTCCTATTCTAACTGTTGAAGGACCCCACCCATTTTAATTCTTCTTCTTTGACCTTCACTGAAAAAACATATTTTTGTGAAGCTGCTGTGTTTTTCAAGAGATCTTCAATATGACTGCACACCAGGATGAATATTTCTCTGAATACTCTTCAGAAAAAGAATTTGTTGCTAAGGATCCAGTCCCCAAAAAGAAGGAAGCACTTATATGGATTTTTTTTTCGATTCCTGATGGAGAAAAAAAAGTTAATGCAGCAACGGTAACCTGTAAGGTGTGTGCGACAGTGCTTTCCAGAGGCAACCTGATAAGAAATATTCTTTTGGAACTGCCAGCATGGTGAGGCATGTCAAAATACAACATCCCCTGCAATGATGCGTGAGCTGCATGCGACAGGCTTCGAGAAGACCTTCCACCAGGTGTAGCTAGCACTTCAACAGGACCATCAAGTCCTCATCCAGACATCCGACCTGATTTTGCTGATTTAATTATTTGATGCACATTTTGTAAAGAAACTCCATGCTATGGAGAACAATCCATAGCTTTAATTTGCAGGCGCAAACAAGACCACCATTGCTCCCACCGTTAATTTTTTTTTTTTTTTTTGTTCCAGTTCCAGACTGTTTTGTTTGTGCAGTTGCCTTTTTATCCTTTAAAAAAAAGAAAATTGTTCAAAAAATCCCCAAAAAATACAAATCAACAAAAAAAAAGTTCTTTTAAGAACTAACTTTACTGGTCAAAAAGGAGCTAGATTAGTATGATAGTGTGTAAAAGTTTTTTTGAATGAATGTGTAGTGCATAATTGAATGAAAGAACACATTGGTAGTGTATGGTGAATGTGAAAGTGCAGAACTATAAGGAGGTGCTACAGCATAACTCTATAAGGTGTTTACTTGCAGTATACTATAGTACTTCGGAAGCACATGAATATAACATATGTACATAAATATGTTACAAGTCTATGCTTCCCTCTGCACTGCTGGTGAAACTACTTGGGTGAATTTATAAGTGTTTGTGTTATAATGCAGTTAATGGATTTGTACATACTGATGAATGGGTCACTACAACAGTGCAATAGCAGTGACAGAGTGCTTGGTGAAAGTGTAAGGATACAGACTGGAGAATTGAATGTGTGAAAGACAAGTGAGCAGGTGGATACAAGACTGCAGGCATAGTGCATAGTGGTTTGAAGCAGTCCTTGTCCTAAGGCCTACTTCGCTGCATGAGTACTTGGGTACTGACTGAATGATTACAGTTCTGCAAGCACAGTGGTTGACTGAATTTATAAGTGCTTGAGTTTTAGCGCAGTGACTGCATTAGCACATACTACTGCATAGGTCACTACAATAGTACAACAGCAGTGACAAAGTGTTTGGTGGAAGTGTAAGGATACAGACTGGAGAATTGAAGATGTGAAAGACAAGTGTGCAGCTGGATAGAAGACTGCATGCATAGTCTATAGGGGTTTGAAGCAGTCCATCTTCTAAGGCCAACTTTGCTGCATGAGTACTTGGGTACTGACTGAATAATTACAGTTCTGCAAGGACAGTGCCTGACTGAATTTATAAGTGCTTAAGTTTTAGCACAGTGAATGGATAAGCACATACTGCTGAATGGGTCACTACAATAGTGCAACAGCAGTGACAGACTGTTTGGTGGAAGTGTAAAGATACAGAGTGGAGAATTGAAGATGTGAAAGACAAGTCTGCCGGTGGATAGAAGACTGCATGCATACAGCATACTGATATGAAGCAGTCCTTGTCCTAAGGCCTACTTCGCTGCATGAGTACTTGGGTACTGACTGAATGGCTCTCAGAACAGACCTGACTGCGGGCTGTGGGGGCATCGGCTCCTCACCTCTTCCAAACGCCGTGAGGGGAACGGCTGGACTCGCGGCAAATCTCGCAGCTCCATGAGGGCAACGGCCGTAGTTCCGAGTAGGGAACTACACGTCCCAGCAGCCTTGGGGGCGGCGCACATCCTCCATGCCACCAGCGCACCCGGAAGCGCTTGAAAAAGCCGGAGCACCGCGAGCTCCGTGGGGGCTCAGAACAGACCTGACTGCGGGCTGTGGGGGCATCGGCTCCTCCCCTCTTCCAAACGCCGTGACGGGAACGGCTGGACTCGCAGCAAATCTCGCAGCGCCGTGAGGGCAACGCCCGTAGTTCCGAGCAGGGAACTACACATCCCTGCAGCCCCGGGGGCGGCGCACATCCTCCACACTACCAGCACGCCAGTAGACGCTTGAAGAAGCTGGAACACCTCTCGCACTGCGAGTCGCACGCAGGAGCACCGCGGGAGAAGCCAGGGACAAGGACGGGGCCATCTGTGGTCATCGGGCCAGAAGAGGCCGGGACGGGACACTTCCCTTGGCCTCAAAGATGGGGAAGCTCAAATTGAATACTAAAGAGGGTGAAGGTAAGAACGCCAAAGTGCCCAGGAAGTCCGAAACAATAATGTCTTATCTAACATCGGCAGTTGGGGCCTTGAGCGCAGAAATTGCTGATGCGGAAAAGGAACTGGGGCTAGATATACCTTCTAATATACAAACTGACACACAACCTGAGGATTTATTGGACTGTGCTCCCCCTATCCCACTAGAACCAGATATCGTACTGATGAATCCCCCACAGGTTTATCCAGTTGCACAAGCACCTACGGAAGTACCAAGGACCGACAAAGTGGTGCAGCCTGAGGGTCCTGACTCTGCCAATTGTAAAGGAAAACACAACGGTTCCCGCAAACAGCTTAAAGTAAGATCAGACAAAACACCCAACCCTAGCCTTCCTGCCCACTTGGCTGATCTGGTGGAAGGCCTATTTGAATCACACTTGGAGCCGGCACTTGTAAGTATCGCAAAGGACATAGTGGACACCTTGAACTCTTGTGTGGCAAACCTCTTAAAGAAATGTGAACATATTGACGAGTTTGTGAGGGAGTTCAGGGCACAACGGTATGACTCTATGCACAGAAAGGAGGAGTGTGAGAGCTTAAACCTGACTGGTAGCCAGAGGGCACCCCCAGAATTATGGCCCTGTCAACCTCCCCATACCGAGCCGACGATCCAAAAAACCCAAGGGATAAGGGTCGACTTAAACCCAGGGGGGCAGCTGACCAAATCCATGGAGCCTAGGCCAATATTGCCCAGAGGCTATGTGCGCCCTGCCGCTGGGCCTGGCCATACAAAGTTACGTACATTAATCCTTCCCCCCGATGCTGCACCCTTAGTGGTAATTCTAACTGGGGTACCGTGCCTAGCCAATGGCTTTGTGGAAACTGATGTTGATCTTTTGAACAGGACAAAAAGATGGTGTTCCCAGCTAAGCAGTGGGAGTGTTGATGTAGCATCAAATATCATCATGGCAAGACGGGTTGGGTGGGTAGGGAAGAGAGACAAATGTTTACCAGGCAACTGTGTGGTGGTTAATTTTAACAGGCCAAATGTTGCAGATAGCCTGCTGTGGGACGGTTCGGAGATTGATGGTTCTGGCATCAGTCCGCTCCCTTTGGGCTATTTTTATCCCCCTCCTTCCCAGTCACAGATTAAATCTCACATACCGAAAGTGCAACTGCCACCACGTCCCCACTCTAGAGTCCTTGACATGGAGCATAATTCCTATCAAACACGACAGGCCCTACTGAGGGAAGAGGGCCGGGTCTCACACCCTCCATGCTTGCCTAGCTCACACCGCGCAGGAATGCACCCTGGATTAATTCTGTCAAACAGGTTCTCTCTCCCCTTTCCAGTTTGGAAACCAATGATTGACTATCACACTCACAGCAGGCTGGCATAGGACAAAATAGTCAGGTTGAAAGACATCCCACCCACAAATTACTAAGTTGGAATGTGACGGGGTTGAGAAACAAAGCTGCAGATGAAAGGTGGACATATTTTGTGACACAACACGACATTATCGCACTACAGGAGACCTGGGATATAGGAAGCAACTACTGTCTGGATGGGTACTGTAGCTTCTCCGTGAAGGCGGTCTCAGGCCTTGGTGGTAGACCAAAAGGAGGGTTACTTTCACTCATATCTTTGGAATTAGTTGGCTCCTTCAGAAAGCTGGAGACGGCCTCAGATAATATTATGTGTCTAGAGTGGGTTAACCCCAATTATTCAACAGTTTTGTTGATACATTTTTATAATGCTCATGAGAAGGATCTACGGAATACTCATCTAAGCTCCTTGGTGAGTTTTATAGATTAATACAAGTCAAAATATAATGCTTCATTCAAAATAATTTTAATGGGAGATTTTAACATTCATCCATGTGGTTGGGATTGTTTGGTAGAACAGCAATTGGGCCCCCCTGGATCCATTACCACCCACATCGAACACACCTCACAAGGGGAAGCGCTGGAAGATTCACTAGCTACTATGAATCTGTTCGAGGTAGATGCGGCCAGGGGGGAGGACAGGGTCCCGACATTCAAAGGCAGAGATGCTGATACAGTGATCGATTTTATTTTTGTCTCAGCCGGAATAGTAAATGTGGCCTCATCTTACGAAGCTGTAGTCTCAGTTTTCAGTGATCACAATCCCCTGGTACTGTCACTGACCTTTGGTGATGTTATTATCAGACGGGAGGGGACCCTGACAGACACTAACAACTTAATACCCAAGGATCAGGGTAGGAGACTTAATTGGGCAAAGATGGTTCCAGACACTTTTATGAAGGATCTTGCGTCCAAGGCTCACGCAGACATGGCAGTCTGCTTAGATAGTACAGCAGATGGTAAAGCCATTATTGGCGCTCATGTCGCCATCTACACACAAATCCATCAGGACCTGAAGATTAATAGTAAGCGGAAAGCATCAAACCAACCTAGGTGGTTCGATGCTAACTGCTCGGAAGCTCACAAAAAATTATTGCAAGCTCGAAAACAAAAACCCAGACTTCGTGAGCTTGTTGCTGGGCGAAGGAAAAACTATAAAATGGCCATAGCCAATCGTAGAAAGGCCATTAAAAGGGAGGCCTGGGATGACCTTATGTCGACTGACGTTCTTAGAGACAGCAGCAATTTCTGGGCAATCATTAATCACCCTTATTTTTCTGGAGAAGACAATTCTGTTCTGGATTGTGTGATCCCAGATGAGAAATGGGTTGCCCATTTTAGCAAGATTTATGACACTGTGGAGGGAGCCACTGATGAGATGGGTCTTGTACATATGCATCCAGCCCCCATGCTACGTTTTAAAGAGGTAGAGGTCCAAATGGGCTATAGAGGAGATGACAAAAAACAAGGCACCCGGACTTGATGGCGTCCCTGCCGATTTATACAGGACCCCACTTAAATTCTGGGCGAAGACATTAACAAACGTCTTCAATTCCACTAGTACATCAGGGTTCCCCACGTCCTGGGCAACTTCCATAATAATACCCATCTTTAAAAAAGGTTTGAGGAGTGACCCCGCCTGCTACAGGCCGATCTCCCTGATTGACTCTGCCGTTAAGATCTTGGGCTGAGTCATTCTGTATAGACTGGAAGACTGCCTGAAGGAGAGAGGGGTCCTCTCTCACTTACAGTATGGGTTTAGGGCCAATAGAGGCACTCTTGACCAATGTCAAACTTTCCACATATTAATTAGCAAATACACTCAGGCCAAGGATGGCCTGTTATACATGGCCTTTATGGACCTCTCTTCGGCCTTCAACTTGGTCAACCGAGCGAAGCTAGGTCCATTTTACTTAACTTAGGGATTGACCCGTCACTAGTGAATTTTCTGGCGGACCTCCACCAAGGACTTTTAGCCTCTATAAAAGTCAACAAGGAGGGGGGATGCACCAGCTCCTTTAGGTCTAAACGAGGTGTCAGGCAGGGCTGCATTTTTGCGCCCCTCCTATTCACCCTATACATAAATTCACTGGAAAAATTCTTGGAGGGGGCTACATTAGACGTACCGCGAGCAGGGAACTCTGCAGTACCAGTTCTTCTTTACGCGGATGACGCGGTGCTACTGGCCCGCACAGGACTTGGTCTGCAGAGACTCCTGTAAGCATTTGGGGAATTCATGCACAGCCTGGATCTTCAGGTTAATAATAACAAATCGCATGTCATGGTCGCGGGTAAACGACCAAAGACCCTCAAAATCAAACGCTTTACCTGTAATGGGGAGGAGGTATCCAGGGTCCCAGTATTCACATATCTGGGTGTCATTTTCGACGAAAGGGGCACCTGGGGACCCCAATTGAAAGCTAAGGGCACCTCTGATATTAGATCAACTTCAGCCCTTTTGGGCTTCGCTAAACGCTTGGGGTCTCGCCCTATTGAAGCTCTGTTAACAGTTTATAAGTCCAAATGTATGTCTATAGCATTGTATGGCGCCGCATTGTGGGGCTTTTTATCCCAAAGCAAATTGCAGATCACAGAGAACAAATTTCTCAGATCCCTTCTAGCGGTTCCCCAATCCACCCCAGTATTTTCGATGCACTCTGAGCTAGGATTCGGCTATATCTCCGACCAGTTACATTTGGCCACATTGATCAGCTGGGCCAAAACTTGGCTTAATAATGAGATTACATTGAACCACACTATTCTAAAAGACTGCATGGCACTAGACAAGGCACACAAAATTCCTTGGCTAGTATATATTAAAGACACCCTGTGTAAACTGGGACGTCCAGATTTATATACATCACCTAACTTGTTGCAGAAGGACAATGTAAACTGGATAAAGGACAACTTTCTGGGACTAGCTGTGCAAGAACGGGAGGTAGTGGAGGTGTTAAAACCGTGTGTCTGGGCGAATTATTTGCTTCTGACCACTCCACTTATTGAACCTTATCTAAAGATCGTCACTCTCCCGTTCCATCGTCACCTCCTTGTCAGATTTAGATTTAATATCATCCAGTTCTCCCTGGGTCATTTTCCAGTATGGGGAAAACCAGATCTGTCCATTCCCTGCAGTTGTGATAATTTCTCTGATCAATCCCTAATGCACTTTATCATGTTCTGTGACCACTATGCTGCTATTAGAAAACAGTTTCTGGTACCATTGCTGAGAGAGGGGGGTTTTACACAAGTGCGGCCCACACTCATGTATTTACAACTGTTGGGCAGCACCCAGGTAATATTTGGAGTTGCCTGTTTCTTGGTCTCAGCTATGCGTAACAAGGCCAAAAGATTGAATGTGAACATTGCTGAGGTGTGACTCAATTTTAGCTATTATTTTATCCTCCTGTGTATCATGTTTTTATCCATTCCTAATGTATATTTATGACGATGAACTGGTTTAAACTGGTTTTTAAATTTCTTACTCTTGGAATAATGTATTGTAATCGCTTTTATGATTTTAATTAATCGAATAAAGCATAATTTGACTGACTGACTGACTGACTGACTGACTGACTGAATGATTACAGGTCTGCAAGCACAGTGGCTGACTGATTTTATAAGTGCTTGAGTTTTATCGCAGTGAATGCATTAGCACATACTGCTGAATGGGTCACTACAATAGTGCAAAAGCAGGAACAGAGTGTTTGGTGGACGTGTAAGGATACAGAGTGCAGAATTGAAGATGTGAAAGACAGGTGTGCACGTGGATAGAACACTGCATGCGTACAGCATACAGGTTTAAAACAGTCCATGTTCTAAGGCCTACTTTGCTGCATGAGTACTGGGTACTAACTGAATGTTTACAGTTCTGTAAGGAGCGTGCCTGACTGAATTTATAAGTGCTTGAGTTTTAGCACATTGAATGGATTACCACATGCTGCTGAATGGGTCACTACAATAGTGCAACAGCAGTGACAGAGTGTTTGCTGGAAGTATAAGGATACAGACTGGGGAATCGAAAATGTGAAAGACAATTGTGGAGGTTGATAGAAGACTGCATGCATAGTGTATAGGGGTTTGAAGTAGTCTATGTTCTAAGGCCTACTTCGCTGTATGACTACTTGGGTACTGACTGAATGATTATAGTTCTGCAAGAACTAAGAACTATATAATGTATAAGTGCTTGAGTTTTAGCGCAGTGAATGCATTAGCACATACTGCTGAATGGGTCACTACAATAGTGCAACAGCAATGACAGAGTGTTTGGTGGATGTGTAAGGATACAGAGTGCAGAACTGAAGATGTGAAAGACAAGTGTGCACATGGATAGAACACCACATGCATACAACATACAGGTTTGAAGCAGTCCTTGCCATAAAGGCCTACTTAACTACATGAGTACTTGGGTACTGAGTGAATGATTGCACTACTAAAAAGAGAGTGTCTGAGTGAATCTATAAGTGCTTGAGTTTTAGCACACTGAATGATTAGTATATACCGCTGAATGGGTCACTATAACAGTACAAGGGCAATAACAGAGTGATTGCTGGAAGTGTAAGGATACAGACTGGGGAATTGAAGATGTGAAAGACAAGTGTGGAGGTGGATAGAAGACTGTATGCATAGTGTATAGGGGTTTAAAGCAGTCCATGTTCTAAGGACTACTTCACTGTATGAGTACTTGGGTACTGACTGAATGATTACAGTTCTGCAAGCACAGTGCCTGAATGAATTTATAAGTGCTTGAGTTTTAGCGCAGTGAATGCATTAGCACATACTGCTGAATAGGTTACTACAGTAGTGCAACCGCAGTGACAGAGTGTTTGTTGGAAGTGTAAGGATACAGAGCGGAGGATTGAAGATGTGAAATACAAGTGTGGAGGTGGCTAGAAGACTGCATGTATAGTGCATAGGGGTTTGGAGCAGTCCATGTCCTAATCCCTACTTCATTGCATTAGTACTTGGGTACTGACTGAATGATTAGAGTACTGTAAGGAGAGTGTCTAAGTGAATATATAAGTGCTTGAGTTTTAGTGCAGTACATAGATTAGTACATACCGCTGAATGGGTCACTACAACAGTGCAAGAGCAATGACAGAGTGTTTGCTAGAAGTGTAAGGATACAGACTGGGGAATTGAAGATGTGAAAGACAAGTGAGCAGGTGGATACAAGACTGCATGCATAGTGTAAAGGGGTTTGAAGCAGTCCATGTGCTAAGGCCTACTTCGCTGTATGACTACTTGGGTACTGACTGAATGATTACAATTCTGCAAGCACAGTGTCTGATTGAATTTATAAGTGCTTGAGTTTTAGCGCAGTGAATGCATTAGCACATACTGCTGAATGGGTCACTACAATAGTGCAACAGCAGTGACAGAGTGTTTGGTGGAAGTGTAAGGATACAGAGTAGAGAATTGACGATGTGAAAGACAAGTATGTAGGTGGATAGAACACTGTATGCATAGTGCATAGGGGTTTGAAGCAATCCATGTTCTAAGGCCTACTTCGCTCTATGAGTACTTGGGTTCTGACTGAATGATTACAGTTCTGCAAAGACAGTGCATCACTGAACTTATAAGTGCTTGAGTTTTAGCACAGTGAATAGATTAGTACATACAGCTGAATAGGTCACTACAATAGTGCAACAGTAGTGACAGAGTGTTTGGTGGAAGTGTAAGGATACAGAGTGGAGAATTGATTATGTGAAAGACAAGTGTGCAGTGGATAGAAGACTGCATGTATAGTATATAGGAGTTTGAAGCAATCCATGTTCTAAGGCCTACTTCGCTCTATGAGTATAACTGCAAATGGTAACAGTTAGAAAGAGCGCACAGCAAATTCAGGTAATGTAAAAAACAATAAGTAATAAGGTGCTCAGGAAGAAATAGGGCCGGTTACCACAGCCCCAAAAGTAAATCACATATGTGATTCAGGACAATTATGATGAACTTCCGAGCACTCAAACAAAAAGTCTTTGAGGAATATTTCCACCTCGTTATAGTGTTCTTCAAGGACAAAGAGTCTCTCAATCCAAGTAGTGTATGATCAATTCCAACACAAAGTATTGTTCGTTTGATTTTAATAACCAAAATCAGATGTCTCTCAAATTCATATCATATCCAATAATGGAAAAGCAGCCAACACGTGTTTCGTCACGTCAGTATAGACATAAGACTTCTTCAGGGCTGCAACCCAAAATAAATGCCATAAGTAACAAGTACAATAACTTTGTTGTCAAAACATTAACACTCCTAATAAGTTCCTAGGAGAGGTTCTCAAGGACATACACCCTCAAGCCAACACACAGAGAAATGAAATTTAGAGAAATTGTAAGATTCAAGTTTCAAATTCTATGAAATAAAAGAAAAGAAAGAATAGACTCCACCAAAGACGTGCTCAAAACACCGCAAACGAGAGAAAGGTGTAAGTAATTATAACCGGTATTATGCTAATTAACGTTTTTATGAATATATACAAAAATTGTCGTGAATCAAGGGTGACAACATTCTACCCCAATTCTTGTAACACTCACCAATATCTCATTTGTCAATTATCCAGTGTAATCCACTAGTTCAAACGTTATGTTTCTATGAAAAAAACGACATGCCTCAGTAATCTTTTTCTATATTAAATTACTATTCAAAGCTTCTCCTGTAAATTGTATCTCGTCCCTCACCTCAAAATTATGTCCGTAAATGAAATCCAATCAGTTTTCCCATTCGTTTTATATCCTCCAGACCTTATCAGTCTCAATCCTACAAGTTAAATGTGTAACATTCAATCAATTTATATATACATTACTGCCATCATCCAACATCTCAAGCTATTCACCATCGAAATGCAGCAGTGTCCAATAGATAATCCTCTCTCACCGTATCTAGGTTAGTTGTTCTATAAGGACGATCTCTGTTCCGTCCACATTATATCTTCAAAATCGTTTCCCACGTGTTCGTGTACTAAAAACAATGCAAAATCATAGTAAATAATATAGATAAAAGTAATGGGACGCCATATACGACATAGTTTTGATTTATAATTCACCAGTTCCAGACTCACCGTCTCAGTCAGTAATCACATGTATAGTTGTGGCGTTCAGCGCCATCGCCATCTTGGAATGGCAATATATACCGACACGGCATACTAACTACTCTCACTATTCTTGTCCTTCTTCTATTTTCAAAAAGGTTTTCTCTCACAGGCCGAGCATGGCCGCCATCTTATGACAGTAAAAATACGCTATCAATAAATAGAAAGTAACAATAAAGACATCGTACTTCACAAACTAACATCGTTAATTTCCTTTCGGTCTAATTCCTCACTCCATTTTAATAAAACGAAGGGGAAGACAATTGTCCCTCACAAGCCGATTTCGGCCACCATCTTTGAATAGTAAGTATGCGATAAAAATAAAAATTAACAATCTCAATATCAATTATAATTATCAACTCCTTAAGGCGTTATGACACAATGAACAAATTTCCATATTTCTCTAATCAAATCTGTGTCTGCTCCGCAAATTCCATATATCGTATATAGCGACCCCTATCCCTAGTAACAGGAGCAGAGCTCCAGGTAAAACAACGTCCTTATAAATCCAAGTCTACATGAGTAACATTGACTCAGTCAAACCTCTGAATTAGGGTATCGGGTCATCCACCAGTTTTTCACGACAAATCATTGAGTTAAAAAGAGAAAATAAAGAGAGAAAATTAAGTTCTACCGTCAATACTAATGGTTTCAGGGGGTCAATATGAACCAGAAAAATGTTCATATTTCTAAGGCCTATGTTCCATATTTTCGCTCCAAAAATATTACATATTGTAGATTCATAACATACTGTTGATTCATAACATAGCATCACAATCTTCCCGCTAAGTCGTTCATTAAGGAATATATATCCCATACTCTCAGTTACATAACTTCATTATTGATAATTTCAGGACAGAAGATGCAATCATTATGTAAATACTACATTCTTAGTATCATGTCACATGTTTTAAACAATTAATCTTGACCAAGAAAATATTCAAATTCATGATCAACGTTCAGACCACATTCCACAGCTCTAAGTTTAATCAACCACAGTACCTCCCTTCTCCTTAGGGTTAGTAATCTATTTCCCCCCCGGGGGTCAGGTTTAATATGATCAATTCCATGAAAGGAGAAGATATGTTGTTCTCTATTTTCAAAATTCTTTACCATATGGGATGCTATCGGATAGCGTGTATCTCCAGTTTTAAGAGCTCTAAAATGCTCCACCATTCTGTCCCTTAGTCTCCTAATTGTGCTTCCTACATAGATTTTACCGCAGGAGCAAACAATTACGTAAACCACAAAAGTGGTGTCACAGTAATAAACATACCAATCGTATGTATTCCTGAATCGTTGTAGTTGAAATGTAGTACCTTGGGTTTTGCCCATCTGCACGAGCTGCACCTTCCACATTTATAAAAACCTTTAAAGTTAGTCAACCAGTCGGATCTGTCTGGTTCCTCGGATAACTAGGACTAACTAGATTCTTTATCGTAACTCCTTTCCTGAAGGTAATACTCGGTCTTTCAAATAGGTAGGGTTTCAAATCTTGGTCCATGAGGAGAAGGTGCCAGTGTTTTTTCAAAATAGCAAAAAATTTTGAGCTCCCCATGCCATAGTTCGTAATCAACCTAATCCTATTCTCTTTGTTTTCCTTACTTTCAACTCTGTTATGTCTGATCAAAGTAGTTTTCCTCTTAACTTTTCTTGCTCTGGATACTGCAGCTGTGATCACATCATGTTTGTATCCGCGACTTAAAAATCTCTTTGTCATGTCTTGCACATTCATCTCAAAATCAGCATCCAGGGCACAGTTACGTCTGGCCCTAATGTATTCTCCATAAGGTATTGCATTGATTTGGCTGCTGGGGTGACAACTTCCAGCATGCAAAATTGCATTACAACTCGTGGGTTTTCTATACATTCTGCTTTTTATCCTATCTCCCTCGATAAACAGCTCTACGTCCAAGAACGTGATGCTCTTGCTATCATATTGTGAGGTAAATCGAAGATTAAGCATATTGTCATTCAGATAGTCAAAAAAAACTTTTAACTCCTCCACAGTTCCAGTCCAGACCATTAAGCAGTCGTCGATAAATCGACCCCAGTAGTGAATATACTGTATCCATTTTTTTCCAGATGGTCCCCAGATTCGCTCCGCCTCGAACCAGCCCATAAATAGGTTGGCAAAAGACGGAGCGAATCTTGAGCCCATCGCGGTCCCATGTCGTTGTCTATACCATCGTCCATCAAATAGGAAAACATTATTCCTAAGGACTAGTTCCGTCATCTGTAAAATCATTTGTGTATGATCATACATCTCAGCTGGCCTACGACTTAGGAAGTGATCCAGTGCATGTATACCAAGGTCATGATCAATAACAGTATACAAAGAAACCACGTCAAGTGTAACCAAAATCATCCCATCCTCCCATACAACATCATCAAGCAGGTTCAAAACATGTTTTGTATCCTCAATGAAGGAAGGCAAATTGTACACATACTGTCTCAAAAAGCAGTCAATAAATTCTGACAAATGTTCCATAGGTCCACCTATGCCGGAGACAATCGGTCGTCCTGGCGGCTTGTCCTGGCATTTGTGGACTTTGGGCAGAGTATACATACATGGTGCTTTAGGTGCAATAAGTGTCAAATAAAGATATTCATCATGATTCAAAAGATTTAAATCATACCATTCTTTTACCTTGCTATTGATTAGTAAAGTCAGATCATTCATTGGATTTGAAGTAAGTTTCTCATAGTATTGTACATTATTGAGTTGAGAATAAACTTCATCATTATAGTCACTTGTATCAAGAACAACTATGTTCCCTCCTTTATCTGCACTACGTATAGTAATTGTTTTGTTATTTCTCAACTCTTGCAACGCTTTTCTTTCGCCTATAGTAAGATTATCATTTCTCAAGTTAGTACTTCCCTTATAACAACTGCCCATCTCTTTATCAATATCTTTGTTAACAGCCTTAAAAAAGACATCAATAGTGTTACCAGCAATCAATTGTGGTGTCCATTTCGATCTCATCTTGAGACCACTTACTTCACTTGTAAATCTCTCCACTTCTAACTCTTCCAATAGTCTCGAAATTGTTACAGGGTCATCCTCTTTCTCAGTTAAAGACATTAGCAACTGTGTATCTTTGATTTCCTGAATGGTAAGGTCACTTAATGTTTTATTGAAAGTCTGCTTTGTTTTTTGTTATGTTATGTTATGTTATACATTTATTTTTATAGCGCACGGCTACTCCAGAGGAGTGTCCCGGCGCTTTATCGAGGCAGCTCAAAATAAAAAACATAACACCATACAGCGAACAACTGAGACAAAGAAAAAACAGCAGAGATACTAAAGGTTAAAAAGCCAGGTCTTCAGGCTCTTCCTGAAGTGAAGCAGATTAGAAGAGGACCGTAGGGCCAAAAGCAGGGTGTTCCACAGCTGAGAGGCCCTCAGACTAAAGGAGCACCTGGTACATTTGCAAAAAACTTTTTTAACTTCAGTTTCCTGACAAACTTAAATAGGTCTATTTTTGTCATACACCAATCCTGTTTGTTCGCAGGAACAAATCCCAATCCTTTCTTTAACACCGATATCATTTCTTCAGATAATTCACATGATGACAAATTGATCACCTCAATATCACATGCATTAGAATCACAGCTCATTGTTGTTGTTTCCAAGATCTTAAACTCCTTATTCTTGCGCCTGGATCGCCTGCCCCCCTCCCTCCTCTCCTAGTCTTTCTGCACCCAGGTCCCGATTCCTCATTTCTGAGTCCCGATTCCCCCTCCTCAGTCTCTGTACCTCTTCTAAAAAATTGTTCTCACTATTTCGGACCACTGTAGGTTCAGGTATCTCATCGTTATCACTACTCGAAATGTTAGAAGATGCATCAGTATCACTAACAAGTGGGGTGCCACCTCTCTGTTTAGTTATAGGACCTTTCTTTACCAGATAATCAAATCTTTTTGCAAATGTATATACACGCCCCGCACAGTAATCATTCTCATCACGCTTAAGTCTGTGTGCTTTCCTCTTCTTAATATCCATTTGTAGTTCATTTAGTTTTTCATCAAGTATAGTATCATTTTTAACTGTTGCTTCAGGTAGGTTCAATTCTTTAATCTCATCCTCAATCTTATTAATTTCTAGTAGTAATTTGGCTATCTTTCTCTCCGCATTCTCAATCAAAATCTGTATAAGATTGCGAGAACTGCTGTTTAGTTCTTTCTCCCATGTAATATACAGATCTGGCTCAAGGTCCTCATAAGTGGGTATAATCTGTGATCTTAACCCTCGTGGTATTCTGTTTAAAGTTAAATACTGTCTAAGGGTAGCAGCATCCCACCATTTGTTCAATTCTCTCCTCTTGAGTGATTCAAGTTTAACGAATTTGGCTCTGAGTCCTTCTTTCTTATTATCAATAGGAGGACCAACAGCTGTTCCTATGGTACCCCCCGCTACTAGCTTACTGAAAAGTAATTCTGCTTCCTTGTCCCTGTTCATGTTTGACCTCGCGGCTGCTCACTTAACCCAATAAAGATATAACTGCAAATGGTAACAGTTAGAAAGAGCGCATAGCAAATTCAGGTAATGTAAAAAACAATAAGTAATAAGGTGCTCAGGAAGAAATAGGGCCGGTTACCACAGCCCCAAAAGTAAATCACATATGTGATTCAGGACAATTATGATGAACTTCCGAGCACTCAAACAAAAAGTCTTTGAGGAATATTTCCACCTCGTTATAGTGTTCTTCAAGGACAAAGAGTCTCTCAATCCAAGTAGTGTATGATCAATTCCAACACAAAGTATTGTTCGTTTGATTTTAATAACCAAAATCAGATGTCTCTCAAATTCATATCATATCCAATAACGGAAAAGCAGCCAACACATGTTTCGTCACGTCAGTATAGACATAAGACTTCCTCAGGGCTTCAACCCAAAATAAATGCCATAAGTAACAAGTACAATAACTTTGTTGTCAAAACATTAACACTCCTAATAAGTTCCTAGGAGAGGTTCTCAAGGATATACACCCTCAAGCCAACACACAGAGAAATGAAATTTAGAGAAATTGTAAGATTCAAGTTTCAAATTCTACGAAATAAAAGAAAAGAAAGAATAGACTCCACCAAAGACGTGCTCAAAACACCGCAAACGAGAGAAAGGTGTAAGTAATTATAACCGGTATTATGCTAATTAACGTTTTTATGAATATATACAAAAATTGTCGTGAATCAAGGGTGACAACATTCTACCCCAATTCTTGTAACACTAACCAATATCTCATTTGTCAATTATCCAGTGTAATCCACTAGTTCAAACGTTATGTTTCTATGAAAAAAACGACATGCCTCAGTAATCTTTGTCTATATTAAATTACTATTCAAAGCTTCTCCTGTAAATTGTATCTCGTCCCTCACCTCAAAATTATGTCCGTAAATGAAATCCAATCAGTTTTCCCATTCGTTTTATATCCTCCAGACCTTATCAGTCTCAATCCTACAAGTTAAATGTGTAACATTCAATCAATTTATATATACATTACTGCCATCATCCAACATCTCAAGCTATTCACCATCTAAATGCAGCAGTGTCCAATAGATAATCCTCTTTTTTCATAGAAACATAACGTTTGAACTAGTGGATTACACTGGATAATTGAGAAATGAGATATTGGTGAGTGTTACAAGAATTGGGGTAGAATGTTGTCACCCTTGATTCACGACAATTTTTGTATATATTCATAAAAACGTTAATTAGCATAATACCGGTTATAATTACTTACACCTTTCTCTCATTTGCGGTGTTTTGAGCACGTCTTTGGTGGAGTCTATTCTTTCTTTTCTTTTATTTCGTAGAATTTGAAACTTGAATCTTACAATTTCTCTAAATTTCATTTCTCTGTGTGTTGGCTTGAGGGTGTATATCCTTGAGAACCTCCCCTAGGAACTTATTAGGAGTATTAATGTTTTGACAACAAAGTTATTGTACTTGTTACTTATGGCATTTATTTTGGGTTGCAGCCCTGAAGAAGTCTTATGTCTATACTGACGTGACGAAACACGTGTTGGCTGCTTTTCCGTTATTGGATATGATATGAATTTGAGAGACATCTGATTTTGGTTATTAAAATCAAACGAACAATACTTTGTGTTGG
Organism: Lissotriton helveticus; assembly: GCF_964261635.1. Lineage (NCBI taxonomy): Eukaryota > Metazoa > Chordata > Amphibia > Caudata > Salamandridae > Lissotriton > Lissotriton helveticus. The sequence goes on along the minus strand of NC_136061.1, from coordinate 1,359,887,455 downwards.
AATTGATCATACACTACTTGGATTGAGAGACTCTTTGTCCTTGAAGAACACTATAACGAGGTGGAAATATTCCTCAAAGACTTTTTGTTCGAGTGCTCGGAAGTTCATCATAATCGCTCTATGAGTACTTGGGTTCTGACTGAATGATTACAGTTCTGCAAAGACAGTGCATCACTGAACTCATAAGTGCTTGAGTTTTAACACAGTGAATGGATTAGTACATACTGCTAAATTGGTCACTAGAACAGTGTAACAGCAGTGACAGACTGTTTGGTAGAAGTGTAAGGATACAGACTGGAGAATTGAAGGTGTGAAAGACAAGTGTGCAAGTCGATAGAAGACTGCATGCATAGTACAAAGGGTTTTGAAGCAGACCATCTGCTAAGGCCTGGCTCACTGCATGAGTACTTCAGTACTGACTGACGGATTACAGTTCTGTAAGGAGAGTGCCTGGCTGAATTTATAAGTGCTTGGGCTCACAGTGTGATTCTAGACAAAAAATATTAAACCTTGCTTTTTACAAAAACACATTTACTAGTCTAGACACGGTAAGGTGACTAAACACATTATGTATATATGACTACTGCATTTTACTATACAATCCTGACTCATTTTGCAAATACATAAGCAATTTCCTGCATTATTGGCACCAACATTACATCAAAAAAGTGACGCAATAGAACAACAAAAAGGCGCAAGGGTCTTGTAAATCTGCCCCAGAGTGTTTGCAGCACTGTATATATACTGACTGGGGAATTATAGATTTGAAACACGTCTCATTCTATAAAAGCAACACTATTAATTACCACGGAAGGACTAAAATGACTGCACACATTCCAGAAATGTAAATACTGCATTTTAGTGTACACCCATAACTCATTTTCCAAATACAAAAGCAATAACAAGTTTCTAATTCTATCAAAACTTTAAAAAAGAATAGATTTTTAAGCAGTTATGTGTCTACAAACATAAAACGTATAAAAATGCTTCTTTCAGAATGATTCCTAAATGTACACAGACTCACAGTGTGATTCTAGACAAAAAATATTAAACCTTGCATTTTACAAAAACACATTTACTAATCTAGAAACGGTAAGGTGGCTAAACACATTCTATATATATATTTGCTGCATTTTACTATACAAATCTGATTCATTTTGCAAATACATAAGCAATTTGCTAGATTATTGGCACCAACATTACATCAAAAAAGTGACACAATAGAACAACAAAAATGCTCAAGGGGCATGTAAATCTGCCCCAGAGTGTATGCAGCACTGTATATATACTGACTGGGGAATTATAGATTAGAAACACATCTCATTCTATAAAAGCAACACTATTAATTACTACGGAAGGACTAAAATGACTGCACACATTCCAGAAATGTAAATACTGAATTTTAGTGTACAACCATAACTCATTTTCCAAATACAAAAGCAATAACGGGTTTCTAATTCTATCAAAACTTAAAAAAATAATAGCTTTTTAAGCAGTTATGTGTCTACAAACATACAACGTATAAAATGCTTCTTTCTGAATGATTCCTAAATGTACACAGACTCACAGTGTGATTCTAGACAAAAAATATTAAACCTTGCATTTTACAAAAACACATTTGCTAATCTAGAAATGGTAAGGTGGCTAAACACATTCTATATATATATCTGTTGCAATTTACTATACAAATCTGATTCATTTTGCAAATATTTAAGCTATTTGCTGGATTATTGGGGCCAACATTACATCAAAAAAGTGACACAATAGAACAACAAAGAAGTGCAAGGGGCTTGTAAATCTGCCCCAGAGTGTATGCAGCACTGTATATATACTGACTGGGGAATCATAGATTTGAAACACAAGTCTCATTCTAGACAAACAACACTATTAATTACTCTTGAAGGCCTATTATGACTGCACACATTCCAAAAATATAAATACTGCATTTTAGTGTACAGCCATGAGTCATTTTACAAATACAAAAGAAATAAATGGTTTCTAATTCTATTAAAACTTGAAAAAAGGAAAGCTTTTTAAGCAGTTATGTGTCTGCAAACACAAAACATACAAAAGTGCTTCTCTCAGAATGATTACTAAATGCTCACAGTGTGATTCTAGACAAAAAAATATTAGACCTTGTATTTTACCAAAACATAGTTATTAGTCTAGAAACGGTAAAGAGACTGCACACATTCCATGTATATAACTACTACATTTCAGTGCACAACCCTGACTCATTTTGAAAATACATAAGCAATTTGCAGCATTATTTATGCCAACATTGCATCAAAAAAGTGACGCAATGGCAGCACAAACAGGTGCAAGGGGCTTGTAAATCTGCCCCAGAGATTTTGCAGTACTGTATGTATACTAACTGGAAAATTGTACATTTGAAACACAAGTCTAATTCTAAACAAGCAACACTATTGCAACACTATTAACTACTGGAAAAGTGACTGCACACATTCTACATTTTTAAGTACTGCACTTTACTGTACAAAACTGACTCACCGAACACATTAACATACCAAATGCTTTTATCACAATGGTTATCCAAATGCAGACAAACTCAGAATATGATTCTACATAACTAAACTACTCCTTGCACTTTAGCAGGATAAACACATTATTCTTATTAAAAACAAAATGCACCACATACATCCCCTTACAAGTTAACAACTCTTCAGGTTTGGTGGGGGCGCACATGAACAAAGTCCAAAACAAGTCATGCATGTGTACAAAAATATTTCTTCTTTATTTATTCAAGTTCGCAGAAAAATTCATTGTTAAAATCACAAAAAAGAGATCAGCCAATGCGTTTCACTCCCTTGCAGGGAGCTTCCTCAGGGCAGTATAAACACAATTGGATTCCAAGAGTAGATAATCTATCGATGTATATGCGATGATAAAAATGCCAGTCTGTATTCACCATCAGCTTCAAGACTTCTCTTAGTATTTAAGATTCACGTGGCAATAGAATCATCGCCAGCTAGTTCAATAATCAATTCTAAGGTTGAGTCGGCTTTGCAGAATACCCGTGCACATGAACACGCAATGGACCTCTTTATGGCATTCAGGATTCACGTGTCCACGTGATTACGCGCTTCTTTTTCCTAAGCCAACTTAATCTTGGGAGTGGACTATAGAATTACCTGGCTATCACCATCTTTTGGACTTGTGAATCCTGAATGCCATAAGGAGGTCCCGATACCTTAGAAATCTTGCAGCATACGTGGTACGATAAGCATACCCAACGCATACACTCCAGAGGTGGCACTGATCGCTGTGCTGGATACGCACATTCTAATTTTACTGTAAAAAAGAAAAAAACAATAATCTGCCCTAAATTTAAATATTTAGTGCCCCAGGGAGGTGGCGGACCCCGGGGCTTGGAGGGGGCTTTCTTCCCCCCACACATTTACATATGCCGTGGGGGCCGTGAGTCCCCGCACATATTCAACCAAAGCCCCAGGAGGTGGCAGTCCCAGGGGCTGTGGGGGGGCCGTGAGCCCTCCCCCACATATATTTAAAAAAAGCCCTGGGGCGGTTATCCCCGGGGCTTGGGGGGCCTTTTAGCCCCCCCACACATTTACATATGCTGCGGGGGGCCATGAGCCCCACCTGCACATATTCAACCAAAGCCCCGGGGGGGGTGGCAGTCCCCGGGGCTGCGGGGGGGGGCCCAGAAGCCCCCACATATATTTTTTTTAAAAACCCGGGTGGCAGGCCCCAGTGTTTGTGGTGGCCTTTCAGCCTCACCACACATTTACATATGCTGCGGGGGGCGTGAGCCCCCCGCACATATACAACCAAAGCCCCAGGAAGTGGCGGTCCCCGGGGCTGCAGGAGGGGGGCCCGTAAGCCCCCTACAGATATTAAAAAAAGCCTCAGGGCTGGGGGGCCCCTCTGGGCCCCCCATTATAATAAACCACATTGCCCCCGGGACTTGGCTCCCGGGGGCTAATTAGCACTAAAGCGACCTTCGTTTTTTTTTTAATTCACGTGACACGCGTATCCTACGTGCATCCCACAAATTTGAGGGTCCTTGAGGGACCCCCTGAGCAGGCCTAGGGGGTCAGGAAGTCCTATGGCATATAGCAAACTTTCAAGTTTTCATTGTAGAATGTTGTCAAACAACCAATCATTACTTTTTTCAAAACTGCATCTTATCCACCACTCTAGAAAAATCATACTTTTCAAACTGCCATTTCATTTACAGAGACCATCTGAGTGCATCCAGACCTCCTTTCAAGATGTTTAGAGTGTGGATTGTGGGACACAGCTATATTTTCTGGAGCCAAAGGTATGCAGAACAGAAAGGAATTCAATTCACAAAGACCTAGGTTTACCACACGTAGACATTACATGGATTGGAAAGAGAGGGTTAAAGTGGCACCAATTGATGCCATTGGTTAAATCCTTTTTGCATCTCCAACACCCTGACCTCATAATTGTGCACTGTGGTGGCAATGACCTAGGCATTTTGACTGGGGTAGGTCTGGAAATGCTTATGAAGGACACCTTTGGAGAACTGATGTCACTTTTCCCCCAAACTGACTTTGTCTATTCTAACATATGCCAAAGGCAGAAACGGAACTGGTCCAATCAATTTCGTCCACAGATTTAAAAAGCTAGGAAATATGTGAATAAATCTGTTTTTGCTTTCCTCCGAGACTATAGAATGGGGTCCATATACCACAACAATCTGCGTTTCAATGTGCATGGCATCTATAGGAGAGATGGTGTACATTTTACAGATGAAGGGAACAGAAGCTTGATAGATATCTCAAAAATTATTTTCTCTTTCTGGCTTGGATACGCGTACCGGACGCCTTAGAAATCGGGCAGCATACGTGGTACGATATGCGTACCTAACGCGTGCACACCAGAGGTCGCGCTGAGCGCCACGCTTGGTATGCGTACCCTACTTTTACCGTAAGAAAAATAATCTTCCCTTAATTTAAATATTTGGTGCCCCAGTGCTTGACCCTATTTTTTTTTATATAAAAAAATGAGGAGGGTGCTGCATGGCCCCCCTTCTGAGGCTTATTTTAGCCCTGGGGACCCCATCCCCCGGGGCTCTGCCTCGTTTTTTAAAAACTTTTGTTGGGGAGGGGGGCCACATGGCCCCCCTCCTGGGCCACTTCTGGCCCCGGGGACCCCATCCCCCGGGCCTGGCCTCTAATTAGGGACCGTGGGGGGTCCCCAATCCCCCCACGGTCCCTGCCGGCTTCCCGTGTCCTGCGGGAGCCGGCATTGCTTTTCTACATGGGGAGCACCTAACATGCTGCTCCCCATGTAGAAAAGCAATAGTCTTTGGTTTTTGGAAGAGAGAGCAGGTTTCCTGCTCTCTCTTCCAAAAACCAAAGCAGTTTGCTGTGGTAGGGCAGGAGCCGCGAGGCTCCCGCCCTACCATAGCAAGCTACAGTGTCCCAGGGTGGGCACCCCGGGACACTGCAGGAGCCGGCCCTTGGGGGGTGGCGGTCCCCAGGTCCACCACAAGGCTACAGGAGGGAGGCTGCGCGGCCACCCTCCCAATATTTAAAAGCCCCGGGGCTGGGGGGCTGTCACGGACCCCCAATTTAAAAATGTTGTGCCCCAGGTAGGTGGCGGTCCCCTGGGCATGTGGGGGGGGGGGCTTGAGCCCCCCACACAGGTTTTTTTTTTATTGTTTAAAAAAGAAGCCCTGGGGGTGGAGGTCCCCGGGGCTGCTGGGGGGGGCTTGAGCCCCCACATACATAATGTTAAAGCCCCAGGGGTGGCAGTCCCTGGGGCTGGGGGAGTCCCTGTGGGCCCCCAATTATTATAAAAAAAGAAGCCCTGGGGGTGGCGGTCTCCGGGGCTGCGGGGGGTACATAGCCCCCGCATATGTCACATTAAAGCCCGGGGGTGGCAGTCCCCAGGGCTGGGGGACCCCTCTGGACCCCCATTATAATTAAAGACATTGCCCCTGGGATTTGGCCCCCAGGGGGCTAATTTCAAATAAAACAGGCTTCAGGTTTTTTTTTCACGCGATATGCGTATCCTATGCGCACTATGCGATTTTTTTAAATGGGGGTCCTTGTGGGACCCCCTGAGCAGGCCTAGGGGGTCAGGGAGTTTCTATCCTGCCCCCTTTGCGTCTTTTGCGCACTGGTTTTTCAGTTTTCTTGTGCCTCAGTTCTGCCGAGAAACAAGATGGCTGCCAACACTTCCTGGTTAGGAGTGTTGACAGTCAGTTGACAGCCAATTAGCATGCAGCTCGTGCTCGTAAGGATACGCGCATGATCCTTGGACAATACGCGTACCCTACTTCTCCATAGATATATCTATAATTTTACTTTTGATTTTCTCAGGAACATCTGCACGGATTTACACCATTTAACAAAAAACGTGATCTGTGAACCAAACTTTACCTTTTTGCCAAATTTAGTGTAATTCCATTCAGCAGTTCGTCTGAAGTCTAAAGGTCCCTATGGAAAATTTCATGGGGAAAACACGTTTTGGGACCCCCCTTTTTTCTCGACCCCCTGCTTGACAAATCAGCCCAAAACTTTCAGGATAGGACCGGAGCGGAGCACCCCATCTTCTTGGAACATTTTGCAAAGATTCATCAACCGGCGCCAAAGTTATTCCAAATAGAATGTTGCGGATTTTCTATTGAAAGTAGGTCTTAACTATAACTACCTACTGGCGACCACCAGTAGGTAATATATATATATATATATTACCTACTGGCGATAGCCAGTAGGTATATATAGTTAGGATTGTTTTCCATAGGGAAATCGCAACATTCTCTTGGGAATAACTTTGGCACCGGTTGAGGAATCTTCCTGAAATGTTCCTTAACTTTGCCTCGCAGCGCTCCGGTCCTTCCCTTAAAGTTTGGGGGGGATTCGTCAAGCGGGGGCCGAGATAAAAGGGGGGTCCCAAAACGTGTTTTCCCCATGTTAATTTCCATAGGGCGGTTGGACTCACTTTTAGCCCGAACGGCTGAATGGTTTTCCACCAAACTTGGCAAAATTGTAGGGACTGGTAGCCCGATGTGCCTTTGCTATGTCTCAAGATATGTGCTCCAGTGGTTTTTACGAAAATTAACTTTGAAAAAATATATATTGGGCTACATTGGGCTATATATATGTTAGAGCCCAAATGTAGCCCAATGTAGCCCAATGTAGCCCAAAGATGGCCACCAGAGACAAAAAAAAACAAATGTAGCCCAAATGTCAGCCAGATGTAGCCCAACTATATCCCAATGACAGAATGTCCCAGAGTGTTCTAAAGAACAACTAGAGCGCTAACAGTCTTACTTATGACAAAAGTATGGCACACCTGAAGTCATCTTGATTCGAATAAAGTGTTAACACTTAAAACATTTAATTTGCAAAGGAACAAAATGAGGGGGTTCATTTTGCCATAGCAATTATGATTAGAGCTGAAGAAAGAAAAATTAGGGCACATTTTGAGTGACTTCTCAAATCCTCTTATATTTCATTAAAACAATTCTGATATGCAGTCTCCCAAGATGGCCACCAGAGACAAAAGAGCCTGTGCTTAAAAACTCTGTTAGCAAAGCAGGCATTTGATATTTAAAAAACGTTTTAATATATAAAAACGTTATCCGCTAATAGAATTAGCATTTAAAAAACCTTTCGAATTCAATGAAAAAACCATAGGTTTCAGGCCTTATATAGTTAGGAATTAGTATTTAAAAAACCTTGCGAATTCACTGAAAAAACCATAGGTTTCAGGCCTTATATAGTTAGGAATTAGCATTTGAAAAACCTTTGAAATTCACTGAAAAAACCATAGGTTTCAGGCCTTATATAGTTAGGAATTAGCATTTAAAAAAACCTTGTAAATTCACTGAAAAAACCATAGGTTTCAGGCCTTATATAGGCAGGAATTAGCATTTAAAAAACCTTTGAAATTCACTGAAAAAACCATAGGTTTCAGGCCTTATATAGTTAGGAACTAGCATTTAAAAAACCTTTGAAATTCACTGAAAAAACCATAGGTTTCAGGAGTTATATAGTTAGGAATTAGCTTTTAAAAAACCTTTGAAATTCACTCAAAAAACTATAAGTTTTAGTGGTGTTATAGTTAGCTGGACATTTTACTCCTACAAAACCATTGAAATTGCTCCTATATGGTTAGTTGTACTAACTATATTTCGCGCACCCGCAATCCACTGCTGATGATGTCACATATTAGATCATTCATGACATGGTCAGTGACATCACTGATGACATCGCAAATGACATCACTGATGACATCACCGATGTGCCTTTGCTATGTCTCAAGATATGTGCTCCAGAGGATTTTGAGTAATTTAGGCTCAAACAAATTTATATATCTATAGCCATGCCCCGGTACCCGCACCGGGGAGTGCTCCGGGCGCGCCACGCGACTTGCGTACGGAAAGCTGATTGGCTCTCGGGTGTCGGAAAACATTCGAAACAATCTGCAGCGGCCGCCATCTTGTGTCTCGGTAGGATCGAGACACAAGAGGTGGCAAAAAACAAAGGGGGAAATGACCAAAATGAGGCATGGTAGACCCCCCTGAACACCTAGGTTTGATGTGGGGGCCATAAAAGGGGCCCGCGGGGCAAACATTTTTTTTTCAAAAATCGATTTTCGCAGGGGGAGCGCCCGGTACGCGCACCGGGGAGCGTACCGGGGAGCGTACTTTGGTGAAAAATAGTGAAAAAAGTTACAAAAAGATAATCATTTGGAGTGATCAGAGGTAGGGTAGCTCTGAAAAGAGCTTTTGGGTTCTGTGGCTCATTTAGGTACCTACAAGTAGGTACCAATGCACAGTCTTAAATTCAGGAGGAATATTCTATTCCCTTCATCTGAGAAGTGCACACCATCACCTCTGTAGATATCTTGCATGTTGTAACGCAAGTTGTTGTTGTATATTGAACCCATTCCATAGTCTCTCACGTAAGCAGAAACAGATTTAGTCACATGTTTCCGTGCTTTCTCAAATTGTGGACAAAATTGGTTGGACCACTTCCATTTCTGTCTTTGGCATATATTGGAATATACCAAGGTAGTTTGAGGAAAAAGTGCCATCAATTGCTTAAAGGTGTCCTTTAAAAGCATTCCATTTCAGTATTGAAAACTCACAATTTTACCAAATACATTTCCTACCTCTTGCAAACATTCCTACCAAACATTTCCCATAAAAATGTAACAAGCCAACAGCAAAGAAACTCAGTCTGCTTCCCAATCTGAGGTAAAACAGATAACATGTTTGTAAAAGATTCAAATATTTTTATGTAATTAAGCACACTCTATTTTTTCCTTTTTAAAAATGTTAAAGCCATGGATTTGCACTAAAATCGTTTTTCAATTACCATTTTAGGAACAGAACACAGGTCCTATGTACAACCATTCATTTTCACTACTGAAACCCATTCAGGGGCAGACTGGCTACCGGGCAGTTGTGTGTGCTGCCGAGCAGGGGGAGGATTTCTCCGTGGTGTGAGCTCATTTCATTGATGGGGACCTGCGTGCGCTTTGTAATAAATAAAGCAAAACGAATTTCGTTTTACACACACAGGTCCACATCAACGAAATGACCCCCCTGTTCGGCAGCACACACAACTGCCCGGTAGCCAGTTGTGTGATGCAAACGTGGCGCATTCCCAACATAAATCTGTCCTTTGGACACAAGCCTCATCTTTTGTGCTCCCCTGGACAGGGTTCATCTCATCTGCACTGCTGCTTAGGTGTCAGAATCGTATCACATGGGGAAACCTGCATGTGAAAGCGTTTGCTTCAGTCTTATGCCTGCTGTGTGGCAGGTGCAATATTTTGATGTAATAGTGTCCTAAAAGTGATGCAGTGAAATCTCATAGATTTCACTGCGTCACTATTACGAGGCTTTTTGTGGAGAAATGACCCCTCTATGTACTTTGCACCTGACAGAGGTATAATGTGGCGCTGAGGTTTAAAAAATGACGCATCTACCTACATGCGTCACTTTTTAAATATGGTGCAACAAGGCATATGCTTTATGTCACCAATGCATCACAAAAAATGACACATCAGTAGTGCATAACTGACACAGGGTTTTATAAATGAGGCTCATCTTTTTTTTTGCACACTACTCCAGTTTAGTCCTGTCCACTGCATTCTTGGACAGAAGCATCACGTTTTGTGCTCCCCTGGACAGGCTTCATCACATGAGCAGTCCTGCTTAGGCCTCATAATTTTTTTTTTGAATAAAATTTGAAAAACATAGATAAGGTGAAATGTATAAGCTTTTCATTACACTGATGAAACATTTATAGTGGAAATTAATGTGTTTTAAATTTTTTAGAAATAATAAATTATGTGTGCATGGTTACATAAAAAAAATTGATCTTTTCACAATCATGTCATCTGTTTTACCTGAGATTAGGAAGTAGATTGTGGAGATGTGGTGAGGCATGTTCAGAGGGACAGAGGAAGTGAGGTCTTTGTTCAAGACTGTAGTGGGAGAGAGGTCTTTCCTGGGAAGCATAGGTTGTGAAGCCTTTGTATAAGAGTGCAGTGGAGTAGAGTTCATGAAGTCTATCCCCTACTGGACTCTTAGACACAGGTCTCATCTACTTTGTACCTCTGGACAGAGCTGTCTTCCACTATACTCTTCAATGCAGGCCTCACCTCTTCTGCACCCCTGGAGAATCTTGACTTGATTTGTAACCCTGAATAGACCGTTTGCTTTTTGTCATTGCTTTGTTGTTTGGTAATAGTGATCTATAATGTGTTATTTATTTTTTTAACACAGATTGAAATCAAGATTTGAGGAGTAAGTCAAAATGCCTTCAAGGGAAAGGCGAAGAAAACAAGACAACCGTGAAAAATCAGAAAGAGCAACGGAATTACAGCACTCTTCCACAACAAATACTTCAAAAAACAGGAACAAAGCTCGGAAAAAAATGATGGACCGCATGTAGAAAAAGAGAATGAGAGAGTGAATTTGAAAAGGAAGGAGAGAACCTCAAAGAATTCTACAACTGGAGCAGGAGAGAAAAATATGTATAGGAATAGAAGGCAGAATCAGTTTAGAGACATTCGTAAACGAATGTTTCGCAATAGGGTGGTTTTAAATTTGTTAAAAAACATTAGGAAAGGTAAACAGAGAGCTGCTTTTTATAAGAAAAAGAAAAGTGTAGAGAAGATTGTTGATCAGGCTTTTGAACTTAAGAAAAAATTATTTATTTTAATAATCAATAGAATTAGGACACTTAACAAGACAATTGATGTTTTCAAATCAAACAGTAGATGGAAAAGAGTAATTAATCGGACTAATTTTGGTAAAGTTTTTTCGGGAGAATGGATGCACAGTTCAAGTTGTGAGCCATTTTTTAATGAGGAGAGTTACTTCCAGGATAATGATTTAGTGCATGCAGTTGACACCAGTGGTCGAGCGTATGAAGTGAAAGACGGTTGTCCGATTGAAAAAGAGAAACTTGTGCCTAGAGAACCAGAAGACGTGTTAACTGATGAAGTTTTAGGGAGACGTACTAAGGGTCCAGTGTACACTTGGAAGTGTAGTCGTATTTGTAGTGTGCGACAGGAATCAATTGATTTGTTTTGTAATTTCTTACGTACATATAGTAAGAAAAGTCTAAAGCAGACAGTGAAGTTGTTGCAAGACTTAGATCCTTGCAGAGTGAGAGAAAACACAGGTTTGCAAGGGCATTCACTGGCTTGTCTTTCTAGAAAAGTGTGTCAGAGTGTTTTTCATCATTTTAGGATGTTAGCAGTGCATCATACCAAAATGAGGAAATTAGTGAGAATGTTGTATTATGCAAAAAGTCCAGCACTTAAGCTTAAACAATTAAACAGTGCTCTTTTGCATGGAACTGAATTAGATGTGAAGAAGATTTGTGAAGAAATTGAGATTTGTTATTTTGGTGACAAAGAGGACAGTGTAGAAATTGACACAGCAATTCAAGATAATGTGGAAGACAATGTACAGATTTCAAATATAGAAAAGTTTGAGCAGGAAATTACCAGGGTTAAGGTGAAATCAAGCGAAAGGCCGAATTTTACTTGTGTGTGTTGTCGACGAAGTCATTATAAGCATCAAACTAGATTAGTTGATTTATACGTAAAAAGTGAAAAGATGAATAATTATGAGTGGAAGAATTTTGCTACTTATTTTTGGGTGGAGAATTGTTTTGATTTGAGTTCTGATCAGCGTATTTGTAAATATTGTTATGATAAATTAAATCAAAACAGAATGCCTGCGAGAGCTGTTCATAATAATCTGGAGTTGGTAGAGATTCCCCGTGAATTGATGGATTTAAATACATATGAGTCTATTTTGATTCAATGTGTCCATCCTTTTCAGGCAATTGTTCGCATGGAGCCTAAGATAGGGAAATTGCCTCCTACAGATTTGCAGAGAAGATTAAAGGATTAAAGGGAAGAGTTGTTTATTTGCCTCTAGATTTCAAAAAAAATATTGATACAATTGGTATAGAAAAAGTAGAAGAGGAACCTCTGGTTATTTTAGTTAATGGGGTTCCGACAAAGAGTAAAAAAAATCTGGCAAGATTTAGTGGATGTTAGGAAAGTCAAAAAGGCAACGTTGTATTTAGTCAAAAACAATGAGTATTACAAAGATGTATGTGTTGCAGCAGAGGAAATAGCTGCAGATGAAGACAGTGATTGTTCAGGCGGCCAAATTGAAAAAGTTGATGTGTGTAGAAGTGAAGAAATATATGAACATTATACTGTTCATCCTTTGCATTCCAAAGAAGTAATGGGGAATGCAATTGAATTGTTTCAAATGAAAGCAGCAAAAGTAAGTCCCATTAGTGTATGGGGAAAAAAGTTTGGAAGCTCGTTGTTTTCCACAGCTATTTCCAACAGGTCGAGGTGGACGATATGACGATTGACCACTTCAAATTCCAGCATCTGAATATCGAACTGTAAGATTATATGCTGAAGATACAAGATTTCGTCAATGCATTCCCTATTTGTTTCATCTAATTTATGAAAGTGACTTGTCTGGTCTTTCTTATTCAGTAAACCATATACTGAAAAGTGGAGCACATCTGCAAAATGTTTCGGCGAGGGACTTTATGGAGAAAGTGAATCTGCAAGATAATATTTTAGAATGTCATCTAATCAATCTCATGGCATGTCAGCGTGGTACAAACGAGTATTGGTACTGTCGTCATGGGGAATTGAAATGTATGCTAAGAAACTTAGGAACTCCTACATGGTTCCTCACTCTTAGCTGTGCCGAGAATGCATGGGACGACTTACTTCAATTTCCACGAGAGGCAAATGTAAATATACAAAATATAGAATTCAAAACACCTGGAGAACTGTGTTCTTTGGATCCTGTAAATGTATGCAGATATTTCAATCATAGAATTGAAGCTATGATGTCTTTTATTATCAACAAAAAAATCCTCCCCTTGGAGAGGTTTTGGATTTCTTTTGGAGAAAGGAGTATCAAGCGAGAGGTGCTCCTCACATACATATGTTGTTATGGATTAAAGATGCACCCAAATTTGGAACAGATTCGGATGAGACAGTGATGAGCGTCATTGAAGAGTATTCAACATGTGCTGTTCCGAAAACTACGGAAGAAAACAGTTTAAGGCAACACGTTTTACGCTTTCAATCCCATCGTTGTGGAAAGTACTGTCGTCAAAAATTCAGAAACAAGGACAAGTTCTACACAAAATGTCGTTTCGGCTTTCCACGACCAATAATTTCTAAAGGAAGAGTAAATAATTTGATGTCTTCTCTGCGACATACTGTGACGAGGAAATCACCAAAAAATACATACAATTTAAAAAGAGACGAAGAGTCCAAGTACATCAACGACTACAACCCAGTGATTTTGTCCATGTGGAATGCTAACATGGATATTCAATTTGTTGCTGACAACTCTATTGCTGTGGCTCGATATGTGACGTCTTACATCACAAAAAAGAAAAGACAGAACTGAAGGAAATGTGGGAGGACATTTCACATGAAAAGAGCCTAAGCAAGAAATTATACAGTTACAGTCTGAAGATGTTGTCGCATCGAGAAATTGGAGCATATGAATGTTCTGATCGATTGTCGTCAGCAAGTCTTTATGCCAAATCTAGAACCATCATTTGGGTGAGTCATATTTCTTGCTGCAACACGAAATCGAGTTTTGAAATCTGTACAAGAGATAGAGTATTTGGCGGAGAAAGAACCAGAAAGTACAGATATTTTGAAGACAAACATGTTGGATACATACTACCCAAATAGAAGTCCTCACCTTGAGAACGCTTGTCTCTATGAAGTTCTGCAAAGATATATTTATAAGAGGAACATCAGAGAAGATATCAATAATGGAATATATGCTGTCATTGGATGTGAAGGATGTCTAGTGAAACAAAAAAAAGGTCATTTGATTAATCATCGAAAATTGAGTTGTGGTAATCCAGATAAAAGAGAATTTTATTATTTGGCTCTTTTGCAACTCTTTAAACCATGGCGTGAAGAAGAGGAACTACTTGGAGATTTTCTCTGTTATGAAGACTCCTTTAATGCAACGAAGGATACCATAGAATGTCCTGTTTTTCCAAATTATCTGCAAATGTTGAATGAAGAAATAGAGCAAGAATCAACAATTGCTGCAGAGATTGCGAGAGACAGTTCTCAAGGCAGTCAGAGTTCTGCTTCATTGAGTCAGGATCCACTAGGAGAACAAATTATCCAAAATGAAGCTGCCACTGCCATGGATGAGGTGGAAAGAGCTATGGAGCAAGCACAAGAGGATGTAATTAATTTAGAAGATTTGGTGAAGCAATTAAACCTTGAGCAGAAACAGATATATGACGAAGTCACAGAACAGGTTGAACATGGATTGAGTCATGAGAAGAAAGAGTGCTCATGTACATCATTTAATCCTGTCCGACTGTACGTGAGTGGAGAAGCGGGAACTGTAAAAAGTTTTCTGATTAAAGCAATTGCATCTTATCTGCAGAAAAGGACTGAATCACCGCTGTCTTGTGTTGTTACCGCTCCAACTGGGCTGGCAGCACATAATATTAAAGGGATTACTTTACATCGTTTACTGATGCTGCCAGTGGAGCATGATAACAAATTGCAATATCACAAGCTATCTGGAGATGCGTGTTCCGAAGTTTCGAGAGTCCTGAAGAAAAGGAAACTTCTTATCATTGATGAAGTAAGCATGGTGTCAAATATAATGCTTGCTTTTGTGCATTTTAGAATGCAAGAAATTCTTTTTTTTTTTCTTTTTTTTTTTTTTTTTTTGGTATCCTCATCTGCCCAACACACGTCCTTTAGATACAGTAAAGGCCCCCCGACCAGCTCACTGCCGTTGGGAGCGATGCCCTGAGAATTGAGCCGCTACACGCCTAGGCAGAAATTTTTATGAGTTGGTGGGAACAACCATGCATCTTGTGACGATATCTCCGAGCAGCTTCGTGCCAATAATTCCAGTATTTAGGTGTCAGAATCTGGGCGGACCACCATACTGAACCATTAGATAGGTGGGCTTAATCATCGGATGTTTGGGGAAAAAAAAAAAAAAAAAAAAACCCCAAGAGGCAAGGAGAAATAACACAAAAAAAAAAAATACAAAAAAAAAATCACTTCCACTCTGTCAGGAATTTCCAAAATGTGAGGTTCTGGATTCTACATGATCTTTTCAAATCTACCTTGGAGGTTTCACAAAGTGAGGTTAGCCATGCTGAGTGAGAGGGAGGGGTGGTGTCCACCCAGTGCATGCATATCTGCCGTCTTGCCAGCAGAATGGCATAAAATATAAAGGACCGTACTGCCCCAGTGATGTTCTGGTCAAGACCAAGAATAACAAGTGGTAAAGTTAAGGAGATATTGGTCTTAGTAATTGAATCCAAAGTTACTTTGATCTCCATCCAAAAAGTAGATACGTAAGGGCAATCCCAGAACATGTGTACGTCGGAGGCTGCTGGCAGTAGGCATTTGTTGCAGCATTTCCCCTCTTGGTATTTAGATAGACGTAAAGGAGTGAGATAGGCCCGATGTAGAGTAAACAGGTGGTTTCGTCTAAGCCAAGCGGGTTTGACCAATTTATACAGAAGGGAAAAGATTCTGTCCACCGGTCCTCGTCTAATGACGCAATTTCTCTACCCCATAGCTCCTTTGGGAGATGAAAGTCACCATTTATCTCTTCCAGTATGGACCAATACCAAAGAGCCACCTCTTTGCCCCCTGTCTGTTTTTTGACGAGCTGTTGTTCTAGGAGACTAATTCTCCCGGTATTAGAATCTTTCCTGAATAGTTCTGTGGCCCAGCTATTCATCTGCGTGTACTTAAATCTCGACAGTGTCAGCCCTACTTTCTCCCTAAGGATATCCCACCGTATCAGTATACCTTCATAAAGCAATTCACCCCATCTAGAAAGCCCAGCTGTAATTAAGGGGGTAGCCAGAGAATCTTGCATGCACAGTGGGAGCCCTGGGGAATCCCAAATTTGAGCATAGTTAGAGTAGTACGCCAACCCCACTTTGCGTTTGATTTGTACCCATAACTTAAGTTGTGTTAGTAGCGTTTTCAACCTCACCTTCTTGAAAAATTTTCGATCTCCAAACTTAAACAAAAACCCATCTAATGGAAGGTTTGCCCCTACCAGCATTGCCTTAAATAGCTTCCCATTTGAGGTAGTATCTGGTGACTTCAAAAGCATTCTTGAATGGGAAAGCTGGAATGCCCAGGAGTAGTACTGCAAATCTGGGAGAGCCAATCCACCTTTTTCCCTCCTCCTCCTCAGTTTTTTCCAAGCCAACCTTGTCGCCTTATATCCCCATACGAAGGAATTAATTTCTTGTTGGCACTTAAGCAGTTGTTTTGAATCTAATGCAAGGGGAATTGTATTAAAAATAAAAGTCAATTTCGGAAGGATAGACATCTTTACGATGTTCACTTTCCCAAAAATTGATAGTCTAAGACCGTCCCAAGATCTCAAAAGGGCCCTACATTCTCTGGCGACCAGATCTAGGTTTGTTTTAGCTAAGACTTCAATATCTTGTGTTATTTTAACCCCGAGGTAACGCATTGAACATACAGCAGGCGCCATCTCAACACCCAGATTGGCAATATTCCATGTCATTAGCTCAGTCTTATCAGCATTGATATCATAGCCAGAAATACAACCAAATTCCTTGGCCCTTTCGACCACTATGGGAAAAGCATTCACTGGATCACTGGTGTAGATTGCAATGTCATCGGCGTAAAGCCCTACTTTCCTTTCCCATCCGCCAAATTTAAATGAGGAGATTCTAGAGTCATCCCTGAAAGATTGTGCAAGTGGCTCAATGTATATGTTAAAAAGTAAAGGGGATAGAGGGCACCCCTGTCTTGTTCCCCTGGTAATCAGAAAAGGCTGGGTACATACACCATTGACCATAATACTTGCTCTAGGATTTGCGTATAGGAGTCCAATTGATCTCCGAAAATTTGGACCGAGTGCGAATTTCTTCATGGTCTCATCTAAGTATGACCAGTTTACTCGATCGAACGCTTTAGTAGCGTCGAGGGTCATAATGGCCAAAGGAAGAGAGAATGTAGAGGCTATATCCACTGCTCCAATTAGGTCGTAGGTAAGATCTGAAAGTTGTCGACCCCTTATGAAGCCCTTTTGGTCGGTGTGGATTATTGAGCAAGCCTCACGCCCTAGCCTGTTTGCCAACACAGCTGCAAAGAGCTTATAATCGCTATTTAAAAGCGAGATCGGCCTATATGAGCCGCACTTGGTTGGGTCTTTTCCGGGTTTCGGGATCAGGACAATAGTCGCCTCGCCCCAGGATTTAGGAGGGGTCACCCCGTTTATTAAGATGTCATTAAAAAGCCTTGTAAGGACCGGAACTATTTCGGGTGCTAAGACACGCAATAGTTCCCCTGGGAGACCATCCGGGCCAGTTGCCTTACCCCTCTTCGCCTTATTAATACTTTCCCTCACTTCTTCCTCTGAGATAGGCCTATCTAGACGATCACTTTGTTCAGAGCTAAGAGTGGGTAGACTAATCTTCTCCAGCCATCTGGATTTTGATGTCGGGTCCCCCAAGGTCTCTTCCTTATATATTCGCTGGAAAAACTCCAGAAATGCTTCTCCAATATCTTTGGTGGATGATCTTTCAAATGTCTCTCCCTCTACCGTTATATGTTTTATATGTTTTTTTGCCTGCTCAGATTTAATTTTCCAAGCAAGAAGCTTGCCCGCGGATTCACCGTATTCAAAGTTGGAGAGCTTACTTGCTTCCCATCTCCGTGCGACCCTCTCCTGGAGGATATTATCCAGCTTCTCTTTTAGGTCTTTACGTTGTACTTGTTCCCTGTTGGTTCCATATCCGGAGCCGATACGTTGGTCCAGTAATGCTATATCTCTTTCGATATTGGCGATCTTAGCCCTATATATTTTCCCTCGATAAGAGGCCCTGTTAGTTATGTAACCTCGCAAATAGGCCTTGTAGGACTCCCATACTGTATTTAACTGGGTAGAGTTTAAATTAGTGTCCATAAAAAATTTGGTTTCTTGGATGAGGAGGTCGATTTCTTCATCTTCTAAAAGAATCGTACGATCAAATGACCATAATGCCTGAGAAGATTGCTGGGCCAATTGTAGGGAGAAAAATATAGCGGAGTGATCTGATAAGTGTGAGGGCAGGTATGTTAGATCCTTTAGGGGGTCCCTTAAAGAGTAGCTGAAAAGAGCGTAGTCAATTCTCGACTTGTGGTTGTATTTATAGTTATGATATGATACGCCGAGAGTCTCTCCAGCCCTCTCCCTCCATGGATCCGCCAATCCGAGCGCCGACATAACATCCCCCAGTACCTGCCTTGATTTCTTGTAGGTTAATGCCTTTGAATTGGGGGATTTATCTAACTTTGGGTTAAGTACCAAATTGAAGTCTCCCATCCAAATAATTGGACCATGAGTTGTTAGTAGATGGTTCTGGATTTTATTCAGATACGAGGGATCGTCCTGATTGGGACCATAGTAACCAACCAAGTTGTATGTATTGCCCTCAAGACTAACTTTAGCGCATAGCCACCTCCCACTAAGGTCCTCCTCATAGGCGAGAATCTGGGCTCTTATTTGTTTTTTAAAGATAATTAATATACCACGAATATTCGCATTGTGGTTAGTGCAAATAAAACAGTCTACCCATCTGATTTTGCTCAACATATCCCTCACTTCATGTTGAAGAAGATGTGTTTCTTGGATGACAATGACCTGTGCCGGAGAGTCCCTCAGATATTGTAATATTCTATATCTCCTGCTCTTAACACGCAGGCCATTGACATTCCAAGACAAAAATGTTATTCCCATCAGCTGTTATCCATGCCCTTACCCCAGCTCATTAAAGAATTACATCTCCCGATGTGGGTCGAGCAGGGTATACATATACTTGCTAAGAATTGTGTGTTCGAAACGGTGAATTGGCAGTGAGGATAATTTATAGTTTTGCCCCTTCCCCCCCCCCCCCCTTCCCCTCCCTGGAAAACCCCCCCTTAGTTAATCTGGACGTTGGTGCCAGATTTGTCCCCTTAAGGAGCATCCCTTGCCCAGGTATATTACATATATATAGTATAGCCCGGCATAATTAGATAGTTTTTTTTTTTTTATTTATTTATTTATTTATTTTGTCCCTTTTTTTTTTTTTTTTTTTTCCTTCTCCCTTTTTTAAGGGAAGCCGTCATATTTATATTTAGGAGAGTGATAAAACAATAAGTGGGTAGTTATCACCTATTTTTTACCAGATCAGAGATGGAACTCTAATAGTGTTTCCTTTTTATTTGTTTTTATATATATATTAACAGAGCCTGCCGTGCAGGTGAAACGGGTCTCTCGTGTCTCCAGGTTGAGGGTGACCTGACCCATTAAAGAAGCCATATTTTTACAGCCTCGTGTCCGAGTCTACCTAGTAGGTTAGTTCTGAGGAGGCAGGATTGATTGTTCACATATATATCTATGTGTACACACATACTTACACAAACATTCATATATTTTGCTTTCCCCTCTCTTTTTTTTTTTTTTTTTTTTTTTTTCTTCCTCCCTTCTCCTTTCCTCTCCTTTTCTCTTCCCCCTCCCTTCTTTTTTTTCCCTTTTTCTCCTTTAACTCTAGACACCCTCTGTGAAAAAAAAAAAAAAAAACACACTCTCCCCCAACCATACCTTGTTCTTTTTTTTTTTTCCTTTTCCCTTCCCCCTTTCCTTTCTTTCCCTTTTTTTTTTTCCTTTTCCCCTTCCTTTCTTCCCTTTTATTTTCCCTTTTGTGTGCTCCCCTTTTTTCCTTTAATCATATATATATATATATACATATATATATACACATACATATATATATACCATCATTTTATTTATTTATTTTTTTTTTTTCCCTTCCCCTTTTTTCCTTTTTTTTTTTCACCCTTATTTCCCTGCCTCCATATCATATATCTCTGTATCTCTGTATCTTAGTGTCTCCTTACTATCTACCACTAGATGTTATTCTGTTGATGAACACTGATAGATGACAGAAGTTCATCTGCCTCCAAAGGGGAATGGATGTTATGCATTTTATTGTTATACATGACCCTTAGGAAAGCAGGGAACCTCATCTGGACAGTGGCTCCGAGGGCCCTAAACTTCTCCATTTTCTGACCTAACTCCCATTGTCTATCAAGAGTGGTTTTGTGCATTTGAGAATGCAAGAAATTCTTAGAACAGACTATGATGTTTTATTTGAAGGAAAACATATTATTGTTTTTGGAGATCTTCTGCAGTTGACTCCAGTGAAAGGACAACCTGTGTTCAAAAAGCTCACGCATGAAGATACCAGGAAGTGCCTAGGAAGCATTGGAAACGTTAATATATGGTTAAACTTCAAATATGCAGAACTGCTTCAAAATATCCGGCAGGCAAAGGATGAAGATTATAAAAATATTTTACAAGATGTAAGAGTTGGAAAAATAAGTCAGCAAGGGAAAGAAGCTTTACATGGACGGTTAATTTCAAATTTGTACCCAAATGAAAACATTCTTCCAGAGAATATTTTTAAGAAAATTAACGAGAAGAAATCTGCCATATGTTTGATGCCAACTCTGATAGAATGTTCCATGTTCAACAACAAAATGTTAAATTTAGAAAATGAAGAGATAGTGAAACTGGAAGCTACAGATAAAATAGAGCATATGGGAGCAACAATTGTTTTATCTGAAAATTTGAAGTCAAAATTGGATTAATTAGAGAAGACTATATCTAAAACTGCTGGTTTTGAAAAGACTCTGAATGTGTGTTTGAATTGTCGTATCATTTTGAGAAGGAATTTAAATGTTGAAAGAGGTCTGGTAAATGGAGCAATGGGTCATGTTGTTGGTTTTGTGAATTACAAGAATAGAGATGAAATTGAAGTTTTAAAAATTAAATTTGATGGCATTGATGAAATAGAACAAATTTGTCGTTGTTCAGCTAGATTTTTGCTCGTGAAAGACTTATATGTTCGTCGAAAACAGTTTCCTGTTTGTTTGGCATATGCAGTGACAATTCATAAATCTCAAGGTTTAAGTGTAGATAGTGCTTTGTTGAACATTGGAAGTTCTGTGTTTAAAGAGGGTATGGCATATGTGGCATTATCACGAGTCAGAACTTTATCAGGATTGTACTTGATTGAGTGTGATGAAACAAAGATTTGTGCTGATTGTGTTAAAGAATACAATAGGCTAAGAAGAGAGTATGCTCCACATTTGCCTCAATATCCTCTGATTGAAAAACGTGTGGTAGGCCGAAAAAGAAGAAATGAGATTAATTGCAGTGAGGTATCAGCAAAAAGGCAAAAAGTAGATAAAAGTGTAATTGTAAAGAGAAAGAAAAAGGATTCTGTGGAAGATGTTGTTGGATTTCAGTTTGAAAACAGTTCTGGTGTCAACTGCTATGCTAATGTAGTAGTTAATGTTGTTTTTTTCTTCAAAATTTACAAAAACAGATTGTCGAAAATCAGGAACAAACATTGTGCGGTTTACGGAATTCTGTGTTAGAGAAATGTAGTAGTGATAGAGCAAAAATAGAAAGTGTTTCAGAAATTAGAAATCTTGTAGACATATGTTCGGGTCAAAATCAATTTTCACAGATAATTCAGCAGGATTGTCAGGAATTTTTAATGTATATGTTTGATGTATTGGAAGATGAAGGAGTAGATATAAAAAATCTTTTTAATCTTTCTTATCAATGGCAACATGACTGTGATAACTGTGCTTCATCAAGTACTACTAGAATAGACTCTGTAAGATTTATATATTTGACTTTACCAGACTGCAAATCAGTGCCTTTTAACAATCTAGTTAAAGCAGCGGATCACAATATGGTGTGTACCCAATGTAAGTCTACAATGCTGTCCACATTATTTCTACAAAATTATGGTTACTATGTCATTTTAATATTCCAACGATGTAGACCTGATGGAACTAAATTGACAACTTCTATTAAAAATTTCGTGGCATCTCAGTTATCAATTTCAGGAAGAACCTTTGCAACTGTAGCTATTTTTTTTCATGATGGTCCTTCTACAACATCAGGGCATTACACATGCTATTTAAAAACTTCTAAAGGTTGGACCCAATGTAACAACACTCATTTGACTTTCAAACAACGTTTGCCTTTTGGCTTTATAAATTCATACCTAGTGTTTTTACAGCCAAAATTTAGGTAAAAGTAATTGGCCTATGAAGACGGGAGCAGTTAATAAAGTTTATTTTGCTGTTTAAAAATATATTGTGAGTAAAAGTGATCTAGGCAATATAAAAAATTGACTTGTCATATAGGTACTGTAAGTGGATCTCATAGTAATTGATATTAGTTTTATACAAAATGATGAACATGAGTGAGTCAGAGATGGTTTTGCAAATACTTAAATATTGTGAAAATGTTGTAGAGCCTTTCTTTCAGAACGTCGGGAAAAAGGTCATTTCAGAGTGCCTTAGAATTAATTTGAAAATATACTCATACATCTGACACTATTTGGCCAAATGGAAAGGTGCAGGAATGAGTAAAGAGTCATGCCTGAAACAAAGGAGTGTATGAAAATATTCGAAATATTTCAGATGTTCTTGGAGCTTTTCTTATAGAAAGTCGATGAAATGGATTTTTAAGTGAACAGCCAAGTACTTTGCAATGAGAAAAGGACCTCCATGATACAGTATTTGGCGTCAAGGAAAAGTAAGCCAATCTAAGATTAGCATACATTTGTCATTTGTCAGTATTTACGTTTTTTTTTAAAACACAATCTTTTAGATTGTGTTTTTTTTTCCCGCTGTCTTATGATGAGTATAATCACTGTTTAAAGTGAAATTCAATATATTCCGAGAACAGCAATAATAAACTATGTAACATGTTGTAGAAGTTATGGTGGCCCACATGCATCAAGCATTTTTGTAGTCGCAAATGGTGCGATTCCTTAAAATCGGCCGTTTGCGAATGCAAAAGTGCTTTTTGGGATGCATGAAGCAATTTTAGAATTCGTAACATGTTTGCGAGTTCTAAAATTGCGGGTGCTTTTAAGAAGTCGCAGATGTGCGATTTCTTAAAAGCAATCATTTAAAACTGTAAATTCGCAATTAGGGTGCCAAATTTACCGAGTGGTTGAACCACTCGGTAAATTTGGAAAAAGTGTTTAAAATGCTTAAAATGTTTTTTTTTCAACATTCATGTTTCACACACACATGTCCTTAGGACATGTGTGTGTGAAACATGATGTGAAAAATACATTTCAGGGGTGCATGGGGGGGTCCTTTGGACCCCCCCCTGCACCCATGAAATTTTCAAAGTGCCACTCGCAATTCCCATTGACTCCTATGGGCCTTTTGGCCCATAGGAATCAATGGGAATTGCGAAAATTAACTTAAGAATTCGGTATTCATTTGGGATTCGGTAAAAATTGCGATTTTTACCGAATCACAAATGAATACCGAAAATAATGATGCATAGCATTTTGCACTTCTTAATTTGCGATTCCTTATTTTTCGCAAATTAGGAAGTGCAAAATGTCACAATGATGCATGTGGGCCTTTATACTTTGGATTGTGTAAATTAAATTGTATTCCCATTCTCTGACACTTACTTTCCTTTTTCCATCCTGTTTCAGCTCTTTTTACTCACTTATAATGTCTTTCTCTCACTCTCTGTAACCCCCGTTCCTTTACTCCACTTCTTTGACAACCTCTCATTCTTATTTCAACTGTGTGCATCTCCTCTCTCCCTTGCATAACTTTTCAGCTTTCAGTCTCTGTGCTTTATTTCCCTTTTCCGTATTTTCCTCCTTTTCTCTTTTAGTAATTCCTGTTTACTCACTCAGCAGTATTATTGCACTCTATCACTATAAATCACCCACTCTCCCTCGCTTATCTTTGTTTGCTCCTTAATTTTGACCTCTTCTCTCTATTTTTCGTTCACTACTTCTATGTCCTCAGTGCCTCACTCTACTTGTGTTATGTTCACTTCTGTTTATCTACCTTCTATCACTTCTTTCACAACAACTTCACTGCTCCTTTCTCATCGTTCTTCATCTCATTTCTTTTACTCTGGTTCCATTACTATCTCTCATTTCCTTTCTTTCAATGTCCTTCTCTTTACTTTCATCACCAAATTATTTTCTCTCTGTACCACTGTTTTAGTCGTCTTCTCCTCTCTTTCCTTCTTTTTGCTCCCTTACTCATTTCTTTTTCTCACTCATTGTACTCCACCTCACTCAGTTTTTCTCTTAGTGTGTCTACGTACTAACTTTCTCAGTCCATTTCCCTCAATCGTTGTATGTTATCCTCTCTCCTTTCATCCTTTCTCTCTATGACTGTTCTTCACTTACTCTCAGTTATCTTCTACTCCTCATTCTTCTAAATGCATACTTAATTAGACTGTTTTCTGTCTCAGTCAATATCTTTTTACTTACTTTTGTTTCCTGATTTAGTTTTGGTAACTCACATTGTTTTAGTATCTTTCTTACCTTCAGTTCATTTCTCTGTTCTTCTCTCTCTTTGTCAGTGAATCTGTATGCCTTACTGTTTGTAATTTGCTCTCCTTCTATTTCTTTTTCTCTCTTTTTGTCCTTTTACCTTACTTTATTTCCCTTTCTGTGTTCTTCACTCTAATTTTATTTCTAAATAGAGTGTTATGATTTTTAACCTCTTCATTTGTATCCTTCCATTTAAAATACATATTTTACTAATTATAACTTTTTTTTCTTCTCTTTCACAGATACAAAGTGTAGTTAAAAAAATTATTGAAAGTTACATTTATAATATGGTAAGTATGACTAAAAAAATGTAGTTTGTCATCACCCTTTGCTTTAAGGTCACTAACATTTTCTCAATCAACCTCACTCCTGTGTCTTTACTCTGCATTCCTCACTTATTCTTATTCTCCATGTTTACTCCCCTTTCCCTATTCCCCTCTCATATTCAACTTCTTTCAATCCCTATTTTTTACTTCACTTACCCTCTGTTCCCTTCTTTTGCTTTTTCACTCATTATCTATTTCTTAATTATTTACCTTACTCCTACACACACCTCATCCCCCTCCCAACACATACACACACCTCTAACATGCACCCCACACACACATCACACACACACCTCATACACACAAAGAATCCTTCCACACACACTCCTCAAACACATACACACATTCCATACACACACATACATCGAATACATTTACACCCCACACTCATACACTCTTCATACATATTTCACACACCCTCACCTCCACCCACACCGAAACACCCCACACAGCCACACCCACAGACACATCTTACACACCCACACCCCAACCTACTCCCATTGACTCCCTATAAGTCACACACACTGCATTACTTATCTTTCTTTGCTGTTTTACTCAAGACCATTCATTTACTGTTTCCTTTAGTCTCTTTCTCCTCTCTTTGTAACTTCCCATGTCTTATCCTAATTCAATTTCCACCCCTCTTTACTTATACTACGTGGTCTTTTCTCACCATCTCTCACCGTTCTTTATTTATCCTGGTTCCGCCACTACCCTTCATTCTCCATTTTTTACTGTCCTTTCTTTTTCTTTTAACAGCCAGTCACTATCTCTACTTTAGTGTTCTTCCTCTCTGTTCTTTTCTTTCGCTCCTTTAGTCATTTCACTTTTCTCACTTTCATCCAATTACACCTTCTCTATTTTTTACTATGTAATAAACAATCCCTCTGTGTTCATCCTGCAGCTCTTTTTCCAGGGCCGGACTGGCTACCGGGCAGTTGTGTGTGCTGCCGAGCAGAGGGGTCATTTCGTTGATGGGGACCTGTGTGTGCAAAGCGAAATTCGTTTTGCTTTTTTTATTACAAAGCGCACGCAGGTCCCCATCAACGAAATGAGCTCACACCACGGAGAAATCCTCCCCCTGCTCGGCAGCACACACAACTGCCCGGTAGCCAGTCCGGCCCTGAATGGGTTTCAGTAGTGAAAATGAATGGTTGTACATAGGACCTGTGTTCTGTTCCTAAAATGGTAATTGAAAAACGATTTTAGTGCAAATCCATGGCTTTAACATTTTTAAAAAGGAAAAAATAGAGTGTGCTTATTTACATAAAAATATTTGAATCTTTTACAAACATGTTATCTGTTTTACCTCAGATTGGGAAGCAGACTGAGTTTCTTTGCTGTTGGCTTGTTTCATTTTTATGGGAAAAGTTTGGTAGGAATGTTTGCAAGAGGTAGGAAATGTATTTGGTAAAATTGTGAGTTTTCAATACTGAAATGGAATGCTTTTAAAGGACACCTTTAAGCAATTGATGGCACTTTTTCCTCAAACTGCCTTGGTATATTCCAATATATGCCAAAGACAGAAATGGAAGTGGTTCAACCAATTTTGTCCACAATTTGAGAAAGCACGGAAACATGTGAATAAATCTGTTTCTGCTTACATGAGAGACTATGGAATGGGCTCAATATACAACAACAACTTGCGTTACAACATGCAAGATATCTACAGAGGTGATGGTGTGCACTTCTATTGATTATTAAAATTAATTATTTTTTCTTAACTTCAAAAGCCTGATCAACAATCTTCTCTACACTTTTCTTTTTCCTATAAAAAGCAGCTCTCTGTTTATGTTATGTTATGTTATGTTATGTTATGTTATTTGGATTTTTTAAGCGCACAGCTGCCCCAGCTAAGGGGCGTCCCGGCGCTATATCTGGAAAAGGTAACATAACTAACAACACAGAAAAGTAGGGAGTGATTAATAAGACAGAGGAAAGAAATGAGTTTTGACAGCTTTTCTGAAAGCAAAAAGGTCATCCAAAGAGCGAATGTAGGCAGGAAGTGCGTTCCATAGTTTAGAGGCTAAGACCGTAAACGATCGGCCACCCAATCTACATTTTTGAAAACGGGGGACAAGTGCCAAATTTTGGCCGGCAGAACGAAGGCTGCGCAAAGGGGTATACAAAGACAAAAGGCGCTGAAGAATGATAGGGGTGTCAGATTTAAGAATTTTGAACGCAAAGCAGAGGGCCTTGAACTCTATGCGCCTGATTACTGGCAGCCAGTGCAGATTGAAGATTGTGCTACGGGCTGAGCAGAAGCGCGGCAGGCCCACCAGGGCCCTAGCTGCCGCATTCTGCACCCGTTGAAGTCGCAGGACTTCCGCCTGGTTGGCGCCCAAGAACAGTGAGCTCGCGTAATCGAGCCTCGATAGTACGCTAGCTTGGATCACCATCTGGCAGGTGGGGGCATCAAAAAATTTGAGGATAGGCCTCAAGCCACGCAGAATGCCGAAGCACATGGATGCCACCTTCTTAGTGTGGAACGAGAAGGTTAGTTTGGAATCCAACCAGACGCCAAGATTTTTGAGTTCAGAGACAGGTTTTGGGGGAGGTCCCAGCTCCTTAGGCCACCAGCTAGCACCCCACAGATCAGGATGTTTCCCCAGCACCATCACCTCAGTTTTGA
This sequence comes from Lissotriton helveticus, assembly GCF_964261635.1. Taxonomy (NCBI): domain Eukaryota; kingdom Metazoa; phylum Chordata; class Amphibia; order Caudata; family Salamandridae; genus Lissotriton; species Lissotriton helveticus. The sequence goes on along the minus strand of NC_136061.1, from coordinate 1,359,859,529 downwards.
GGGCGTTGAGTTGTAAACAGTTGGCCGTAAGCCAACTAGCAATGGCCCTCAAACCATCCGCAAAGTTCGATGCCAGTTGGTCAGAGTCCCCATTAAGAGCCACCGCCAACTGGGTATCATCGGCGTATGATACCATAGTGAGACCCCAACTCTTCGCAACCTCCGCCAAAGGTTGAACGTAGAGGTTGAAGAGAGTGGGGCTCAACGCCGAGCCTTGCGGGACTCCTTGAGTGATAGCGTGGGGCTTGGATCTGAACGGTGGCACTACAACCTGAAAGGATCGTTCCGAAAGGAACGATTGAAACCAATCCAACGCCCTGCCTGAAATACCTGCCTCACTAAGCCTTCGAATAAGAATGGTGTGAGATACAGTGTCAAAGGCGGCACTGAGGTCCAAGAGGACCAGTGCCGCCGTTTGACCTGCATCTAGTACAGAGCGGAGGTGTTCGACCATGAATAGAAGTGCCGTCTCTGTACTATCTCCAGGTCTAAAACCATTCTGTGTAGGATCTAGTAGATGTGCAGATGCCAGATGGTTTGTTAAGATGTTATTCACATGGGCCTCTGTAATCTTTGCTACCCAGGGAAGGAGGGAGATGGGTCGATAACTCTCCGGCTTCAACGGATCCAATCCAGGCTTCTTTATGATGGGCATGACACAGGCAGCCTTCCAACTAGGTGGAACTGAACCGATGGCAAGGGATTGCTCCACCAGATGGCGGATAGGAGGAAGGCAAAAGGACGCTGAGTCCATAAACTGGGCAGGTCTCAAAGGGTCATCCGGTGAGCCAGACTTGACCTTGGCCGCTAGGAGATTAAACTCCTGCTCCGATGGTATAGAGAGAGAGTCCAAGCACTGAGAAGTACGCAATGTCAAGGTCGTACTGTCAGGGTCAGCTTTGGGAAAAGAGCGATAGATGGCATTTACTTTTTCCACGAAGAAGCTGGCTAACGACTCACAGTGGGCAAGGGAACAGATCTCCGTAATAGGAAGTCTGTTCACTGTGAGCTCCTTCAAGACTTTAAAAACCAGTTTGGACGGGTTAGAACTCGCCTGGAACTCCCGTGCATAGTAGTCAGCTCGGGCCCGGCAGACAGCTCTGTGGTATGTCTTTACCTTGGCCAGGTAGCATACTTTCAGGTCTTTATCATAATTCTTCCTCCATGCTCTTTCGGCTTGTCGGCAGGTAGCTTTAATACACCTGAGTGCCTCCGTGTACCAGGGATTGGGCTGAGAATGTCGATTCCTACTCCAGCCGGCTGGGATTAATACGTCAAGGACTTTAACAATCCAAGCGCAAAAGATGGTATACCCAGTTGCAACGTCATCCGTGTGAGCCAGAGGTGAAGTGATCAGGAGACGATGGAAATCCTCCAATTTGAGCTTTTTCCAGGGCCGCCTGAAAGATGTTTTATCAGGCTTCCCAATAGATTGTGTCACCATTGTGACAGAAAGCTCAATGAGGTAATGATCACTCCATCCCATGGGTCTAGGGGGTGAGACCTCGACCAGTTGAAGGTTTGTAAAGACCGGATCGAGGATATGACCTCCCTCATGGGTCGGATGACGGACCAGTTGGAGTAGCTGTACTGCTTCAAGGTCGTCCAGCAGACCTCTAACCACTGGTATCTCCATGGCATCGAAGTGTATATTAATATCGCCGATGATGGTTATGTTGGAGGAGAACAGAGAAAGAGAGCTTACCAGCTCAGGAAGGGCTTTCCTGAAAACACTGTCACTCCCTGGAGGGCGGTAGATCAAAAGACCTGACAATGTTTGATGCTGACTAAAGCTGATGGAAAAATGGGCACACTCTTTGCCAGCCAAGTCCATAGGCTTCCAGGTGCAAGTAAAGCAAGTTTTAAAAGCCACGGCTATGCCTCCGCCTCTCCCCTTGCGATTTAGTGTATGGATTGCGTAGCTTTTCTAATGTTTTTTAACAAATTTAAAACCACCCTATTGCGAAACCTTCATTTACGAATGTCTCTAAACTGATTCTGCCTTCTATTCCTATACATATTTTTCTCTCCTGCTCCAGTTGTAGAATTCTTTGAGGTTCTCTCCTTCCTTTTCAAATTCACTCTCTCATTTTTTTTTTCTACATGCTGTCTATCATTTTTTTCCGAGCTTTGTTCCTGTTTTTTGAAGTATTTGTTGTGGAAGAGTGCTGTAATTCCGTTGCTCTTTCTGATTTTTCACGGTTGTCTTGTTTTCTTCGCCTTTCTCTTGAAGGCATTTTGACTTACTCCTCAAATCTTGATTTCAATCTGTGTTAAAGAAAAAAATAACACATTATAGATCACTATTACCAAACAACAAAGCAATGACAAAAAGCAAACGGTCTATTCAGGGTTACAAATCAAGTCAAGATTCTCCAGTGGTGCAGAAGAGGTGAGGCCTGCATTGAAGAGTGTAGTGGAAGACAGCTCTGTCCAGAGGTACAAAGTAGATGAGACCTGTGTCTAAGAGTCCAGTAGGGGATAGACTTCATGAACTCTACTCCACTGCACTCTTATACAAAGGCTTCACAACCTATGCTTCCCAGGAAAGACCTCTCTCCCACTACAGTCTTGAACATAGACCTCACTTCCTCTGTCCCTCTGAACATGCCTCACCTCATCTCCACAATCTACTTCCTAATCTCAGGTAAAACAGATGACATGATTGTGAAAAGATCAATTTTTTTTATGTAACCATGCACACACAATTTATTATTTCTAAAAATTGTAAAACACATTAATTTCCACTATAAATGTTTCAGCAGTGTAATGAAAAGCTTATACATTTCACCTTATCTATGTTTTTCAAATTTTATTCAAAACAAAAATTATGAGGCCTAAGCAGGACTGCTCGTGTGATGAAGCCTGTCCAGGGGAGCACAAAACGTGATGCTTCTGTCCAAGAATGCAGTGGACAGGACTAAACTGGAGTAGTGTGCAAAAAAAAGATGAGCCTCATTTATAAAACCCTGTGTCAGTTATGCACTACTGATGTGTCATTTTTTGTGACGCATTGGTGACATAAAGCATATGCCTTGTTGCACCATATTTAAAAAGTGACCTACATGCGTCATTTTTTAAACCTCAGCGCCACATTATACCTCTGTCAGGTGCAAAGTACATAGAGGGGTCATTTCTCCACAAAAAGCCTCGTAATAGTGACGCAGTGAAATCTATGAGATTTCACTGCATCACTTTTAGGACACTATTACATCAAAATATTGCACCTGCCACACAGCAGGCATAAGACTGAAGCAAACGCTTTCACATGCAGCTTTCCCCATGTGATACGATTCTGACACCTAAGCAGCAGTGCAGATGAGATGAACCCTGTCCAGGGGAGCACAAAAGATGAGGCTTGGGTCCAAGGGACAGATTGATGTTGGGAATGCGCCATGTTTGCATCACGCACCTGCGGCGCAGGGCCGGACTGGCTACCGGGCAGTTGTGTGTGCTGCCGAACAGGGGGGTCATTTCGTTGATGGGGACCTGTGTGTGTAAAACGAAATTCGTTTTGCTTTTTTTATTACAAAGCACACGCAGGTCCCCATCAACGAAATGAGCTCACACCACGGAGAAATCCTCCCCCTGCGCGGCAGCACACACAACTGCCCGGTAGCTAGTCCGGCCCTGTCTTTTTCTCTTAATTTGACTGTCTTTGTGTCCTTCCCTCACCCTAACTGCTTCATTAAATTTTTTTATTTATTTTTTTGGGGGGGGCGGGGCGCCCCGGTACGTGTACCCTAAGGACAAAAAATTGACAGAGATCCTTTAAAAATATAGGTTTAATTTTATAAATGTAAGGTAGTTCTGAAAAGTACTTTTTTTAAAATTCTTTTTGTTGTTTTATATATTTTTTATGTTTTTTTAACATTTTGTACTTTTTTTGGCTTTTTAAAACAGTTTTATATTTTTTTTGTATTTTTTATGGGAACAAACAAAGAGAAAGGGAATTGAAAATGGCTCAACTGGAGCAAAAATCAAAAAACAGAAAAAATTACTTTTATTTGGGGCAATTGTGATTGTCACCAGCAAGGACGACGAGCTTCACGCTCTTTTCACCATAGGCGATGAGCTTGCCACATCCAATGCATGTTATTCTAAAATCAGCAAATCGTGGCTGAATGCAAGGCATCGTCTCCATTGATTCTGGTCCCGATTGAGTGGGTTGCTTTCTTTTGGAGCTGGTCCTTGAACACTGGGGGAGGTGACTGCCCAGTTCCCTGATCTCTGCACGAGAATAGTTATTAGGATGCTTCCGGGTCATATGACGAATCATGGTATTATTACCAAATGAATATTTTTTATCTGGATTGCCCCTTGAGAGTTCTGCACCACAGATTCGACAAGTTACCTTGGCCGCATGAACTTTTTTCTTGCCCTCTGGAAGAGAAAAAAACTCCCATACAATATGTTCTTTTCGGTTGTATGGGGTATTTTGTTCAGGCAGCCATCCTCTCTCCTCATCCTCTTCCTCTTCATCCTCTTCCTCTTCTTCACCACCAATGTTTTGTTGTGGTAGTCCTCTTGGTGGTGGTGGTGGTGGTGGTGGTGCAGATGCTCCAGCTGTTGCTGCTACAGTAGCCATTTCAAAGAACAGAAGTATTGTCTCTGTAGATGAAACAGGTCTTCCTCAGTCAAAGGACAAAGTCAGAATAAGGAAGAAAGGTGGGGTTTATTATCATTTGGAAATAAAAAGTGTCCTGAACCAATCAGAAGTGTTATTTACAGGTCACAAGACCCAGGCTGGTCACAAGACCCAGGCTATACTCATTTGGAAACCAAAACTGTTCGGCACCAATAGAAAGTGTTATTTTCAGGTCAAATGACCCGACGCGCTTACGCTACGCGCCGTGGGGCACGCCCGTAGTCGCGCCCGCGGGTGCGTAGCTTAAGCGTGTCCGGACGTTCCGCGATCGTATGCGATCGCGTGCTTTCGGTTGCGATTACGTTGTGCGTCATATGACGCATCACGCGTCTACGCGATACGTCACGATGTTGTTTTCGTTCGCGGGAATAGCGCTCCCGGGACGCGCCCTGGGACGTGGCGTAATATTGCGCTTACCCGTGCGTTCCCCGGTACGCTCCCCGGGAGCACCCCAGAGTCAAAAAAAATAAAAATACATTTACATATTTATACAATATAAAATTTGTTTTAAAATTTTTCACTTTTTATACCTATAAAGAGATGCTATTAAAAAACCATTGAAATTCACTGAAAAAACCATAGGTTTCACACCAGTTATAGTTAGGAATTAGCATTAAAAAAACCTATTAAATTCACTGAAAAAACTATAGGTTTCACACCAGTTATAGTTACCAGGAAGTTTTACTCTCATAAAACCATTGAAATTCCCACGTTATAGTTAGTTGGACTCACTATAACTTGTGCGTGCAATGCACTGCTGATGACGTCACATATTACATCACTCATGACATGGTCAGTGACATCACTCATGACATCACTGATGACACCATCCTTGTGACAGACTGACAGACCTCCATTCACTGTAATGTAACCCATGAAACACATATTCAGTAACAGAAACTAACATTTTCAAAAAAACTGAGATACCCATACCAGTTACAACAACCAATTCAATAATTCCACCATCTATATACACATCCACTCATTCACCAACAGTTCTATATAGTCACTCATACATATAGTCACTCATCATATGTAGTGAAACACCTAAACATCCTCTTACACACCAACAGTCATCCAAAAGATACTCTCACACATACTCACACATGTAAATAAACTATTGAACATCCATTTATTTCCATATACAGCTATACACACACTACCACTTTACTTCTAACGAAACTTACACAAACTTACTCTCTAAAACAATCACTTATAGAAACACATACTAATTTAAACAGGAACTCTTACAATCCCTCACTCTCACATATTCTCACTTATATACATCAATATTCACAAGTACTAGATTAAAACATATGTAGTTACTGATAAAGATACTAGTGAGACAGTCATTCACTCACTAACATACACATATACACATATACACACTTATCCACCCATACAGTCCTGCACATATGCTGTCTTCAAAACTCATACAAACAGAGAGTCAGTCATTCATGCATCTATGTGCTAAGTAATACCCCCACCAAACCATACAGATACTCATGCTGATACTAAAAAAACATCTAATAACCCATTTAGTTACACATGTAGCTACTCACAAACCCATGCAGCCAATTATACAGAAAGTGAAACAATAATACATATATTTAAATATTTAAACATTACTCACTAATATTTATTTTTCAGAAAGACACACATTCACTGGATGGTGTCATCAGTGATGTCATGAGTGATGTCACTGACCATGTCATGAGTGATGTAATACGTGACGTCATCAGCAGTGCATTGCACGCGCAAGTTATAGTGAGTCCAACTAACTATAACGTGGGAATTTCAATGGTTTTAATGGAGTAAAACTTCCTGGTAACTATAACTGGTGTGAAACCTATGGTTTTTTCAGTGAATTTAATAGTTTTTTTTAATGCTAATTCCTAACTATAACTGGTGTGAAACCTATGGTTTTTTCAGTGAATATATATATATATATGTATATATATATATATATATATCAGCCTGAATTTCTCTACCAGTTTGAGAGAAGAGGAGACGCACACGGCAAACAGGATGCAGGCAGCATTTTTATTAAGACAGTTGGAGGCACCTGACGCGTTTCGTTTCTTGCTTAAAACTTTTTCAAAGGTATGGCCTCGGTTCCTGAGAGTTCGTTGTGGGGATGTTACAGGTGAAAACTTTTTATGCCGGCCCCCTGGTGGACACTCCCTTTATACTTGCCCGGCATTGTGGTAGTTGTAGTTACCCATGTTGCTGCGTGACTCTCCAGTCCTGTTGGTTCTAAGAGGGGAGGGGGGGTTTCCCTCTAGTTGCGCAGGGTGCCTCAAAGGATTGCAATGACAAATACCTCTCCGCATAGACCGTTGCCTCCGCAGGTGGCTTACTCGGCATGCTGGTGTCTGCAGTCCTCGTGATATTCAATGGCATTCTGGGCAGGTCGGTGAACCTTCACTGTCTTCCCTGGGTCGTGTTTTTTTCACCATTCTAGGTCTGTTCGCCTCCCATTGTTGCTTCCCATATGATATATATATTACCTACCGGCGGTCGCCAGTAGGTAGTTATAGTTAGGATCTAGTTTCCATAGGAAATCCGCAACATTCTATTTGGAATAACTAGGTCCTAACTATAACTACCTACTGGCGACCACCAGTAGGTAATATATATATATATACCAATTCAAAGCTGTAATATTGTGCCTGGAGTGATAAATGGCTTTTGTTATTTTACAGCTCGGCAAGGACTGCACTGTACTAGTCCTATGCTTAAAAACTTTGCTTTTTAAATGGCAAAAGACTTTGTCATTTTCTATCTCGGCGTGGATAGCACTGTGCTAATCCTATGCTTAAAAACTTTGATAGAAAAACAGACGTTTGAGGTGAGCAGATCTAGAGTGTCGCTGGTGTTGAGAGTGCTCTAACAGAAGCTGCTTTCTACCTAAACTGAGACCTACCCAGAGTTCTCTCCTTCTTTTTTGCATAATTTATGCGTCACTCTATGCCTGAAAGGGTTTTGTTTTGACTTAATACTGGGTCCTACCTTGTGTCTGGACAAAGCTATACCTCTCTGAAGAGCTCTAATTAGAGCGAAACACTGTATCAGGGGTTGCTTTTACTCATTTCAGGTTGGCTTGAGTTGGTATTTTACCAATTCAAAGCTGTAACATTGTGCCTGGAGTGATAAATGGCTTTTGTTATTTTACAGCTCGGCAAGGACTGCACTGTAGTAGTCCTATGCTTAAAGACTTTGCTGTTTAAATGGCAAAAGACTTTGTCATTTTCTATCTCGGCGTGGATAGCACTGTGCTAATCCTATGCTTAAAAACTTTGATAGAGAAACAGACATTTGAGGTGAGCAGATCTAGAGTGTCGCTGGTGTTGAGAGTGCTCTAACAGAAGCTGCTTTCCACCTAAACTGAGACCTACCCAGAGTTCTCTCCTTCTTTTTTGCATAATTTATGCGTCACTCTATGCCTGAAAGGGTTTTGTTTTGACTTAATACTGGGTGCTCCCTTGTGTCTGGACAAAGCTATACCTCTCTGAAGAGCTCTAATTAGAGCGAAACACTGTGTCAGGGGTTGCTTTTACTCATTTCAGGTTGGCTTGAGTTGGTATTTTACCAATTCAAAGCTGTAATATTGTGCCTGGAGTGATAAATGGCTTTTGTTATTGTTAAACTTTAGAGAAACACACAGACACTGGGTGATGTCATCAGTTATGTCATCAGTGATGTAATCAGTGATGTCATCAGTGATGTCACTGACCATGTCATGAATGATGTAATATGTGACTTCATCAGCAGTGGATTGCGGGCGCGCGAGTTATAGTGAGTCCAACTAACTATAGCGTGGGAATTTCAATGGTTTTCTATGAGTGAAATGTTCAGCTAACTATAACTGGTGTGAAACCTATGGTTTTTTCAGTGAATGTCAAAGGTTTTTTAAATGCTAATTCCTAACTATAACGAGTTTGTAATATATGGTTTTTAATGTGAATTATTACGTTTTTTTATAGCTATTTTGTATTGCTAATAATTATTATAATTTTTATTAAATTATTTTAATAATGTATATTTTTCAAACATTCATTATTCAATGTATTTTTCCTGTGTTTTTTTTTGTAATCTTTTTACCCTGGAGCGCTCAGGGTACGCGCACCCGTTATCGCACTCGTAAACGCACCCGTAAACGCACCCGTACACGTAGCAAGAGCCCTATTCCCGCGTGCGAACAAAAAAATATAATTATGTATTTAAAGTAAATAATAATGCAAGACATTCAGTAGCATACTCATAAAAGTAGTATTTTTTAAATTTAAAAAGCGTATTTTTACTCTAAACACATTTCCGAAAATCAAGTAAAACGTCAATGTGACGCGCCGCGTAAGCGCCCCCGGAAGCCCCTTCGTAAGCGCCTACGTACGTGCCGCGAAAGCGCCCCCGGAAGCGCTCCGGAGCACGTAGCGTAAGCGCGTCAAGCCATGTGACCTTAAAAGAACACTTTTTATTGGTTCATAATAGTTTCTTTTCCAAATATTGTAAGCCCCCATCCATTTCCCTCACTATCACTTTGAATTGGAGAGAGCAAGAGGTGTTCTTTGGATCATCAGCAGCATCTCTACAGTTTCAGAACAATGGCTGGAAGACAACCATCCTCCAGTGACTCTGAAGAAGGTTTTTTGCCTGAGGACCCTCCTTGGCGCAAAGTCAAGGAGCACTTCATTTGGAAATTTTTTACCTTCCCTGAAGGAGAAAAGATGGTAAATGCGGCAAAGGTGTGCTGCAAGATTTGTGGCACCACCTTATCAAGAGGGAATCCAAACAAAAAATATAGTTTTGGGAATGCAACATAAGGCATGTAGAAAGGAGGCACCCCAATAACTTTGCGAGGGAGAGTGTCAGGGACCTGGCACGCAATCACCCAGCAGATGGCCGCAGCACCTCGACTGGTAGAGCAACACCTTCGGGAAGTCAAGCTGCAAGATTGATCCCGAATATACAGCCGGTCTTTGCAGGCATCAAAATTGTCTGCATGGACTGCGATGAACTGCTTTGTTATGGGGAGCAGAGCAGAGAACTCATTGCTCGTAAAAAACAAGATTACCGCTGCTCCATCCACCATTGATTTTTCCCTTTTTTTTCTCCTGTTGAGCAGTTTTGCATTCCCTAGTTTTGTTTTTGTTCTGAAAAAAATACAAACAAAATTTAAAAATGTTCGGAAAAAGTAAAAAAAAAAAAAAGAAGAAAAAAAAATGTTATTTTTATAACTACCTCCAATTCTCCAAAAAGAGCTATATTCTTTATATTGTTTGTTATTTTTTTTTAAAAACGAATGTATGTGAAGGGGAGAAAGAGACTGAAGGAACAAATGACAGAAGAGGAGTGAGTGAGGGTGAATTGATGAAGGAGAATGAGGATGTGACAGAACAGAGGGAGTGAGAGAAGCAGTGAGTGAAGTGGAGTAAGATGAGTGAGGTAAGGGGAATGAGTGAGGGAGCGAAGGAAGAGAAGAGAGGGGAAGAGAAGCAGCGGGACTGAAAGAAGGTGAGGAAAGCAGAGTAAAGGAACGGGGGTGAGGAAGGATAAGAGAAGAGCAGTGAGGTTGAGGAAAGAGGGGTGATAGAGGGTGGATAAAGGCAAGTGAGCGTGAGACAAGGGGAGTGAAGGAAAGAGTGAGAGAAGGGGACTGAGTGAGGGAGCATAGAAAGGTAAGTGAGGTAGTATAGGTACGTTAAAGGGAGTGAGCATGAGGGAAGGGGACTGAGAGAGTGAGGGACGGAGGTAGTGAGGCTAAGAGAGAGGGAGTGAGGGAAGGACAATGAGGATGTGACAGGACAGAGGGAGTGAGAGAAGCAGTGAGTGAAGCGGAGTAAGGTGAGTGAGGGAAGGGGAATGAGTGAGGGAGCAAAGGAAGAGAAGAGAGGGGAAGGGAAGTGAAGCAGGGGAACTGAAAGAAGGTGAGTGTGGGAGGTGAGTGAGGGTAAGGGGAGTGAACATGGGGAATAAGGATAAGTGAGGAAAGCGGAGTAAAGGAACGAGGGTGAGGAAGGGTAAGAGAAGAGCAGTGAGCTTGAGGAAAGAGGGGTGATAGAGAGTGGATAAAGGCAAGTGAATGTGAGATAAGGGGAGTGAGGGAGTGGGGAGACAGAGGGAGTGAAGGAAATAGTGAGAGAAGGGGACTGAGTGAGGGAGCATAGAAAGGTAAGTGAGGGAGTGTAGGTGAGGTAAAGGGAGTAAGCATGAGGGAAGGGGACTGAGAGAGTGAGGGTACAGAGGGAGTGAGGCTAAGAGAGAGGGAGTGAGGGAAGGAGAGTGAGGATGTGAGAGGACAGAGGGAGTGACAGAAGGAGTGAGTGAAGTGGAGTAAGATGAGTTAGGGAAGAGGAATGAGTAAGGGAGCGAAGGAAGGGAATAGAGGGGAAGAGGACTGAAGCAAAGGTACTGAGAGAAGGTGAGTGGGATGAAAGTAAAGGGAAGGGGAGTGAAGGATGCGGAATGAGGGATAGTGAGGGAATCAGAGTAAGGGAATGAACGTGAGGGAGGGTGAGAGAAGGGCAGTGAGCGTGAGTAAAGAGGGGTAAAAGAGGGTGGATAAAAGTGAGTGAGGGTAAGACAAGGGGAGTGAGGGAGTGAGGGGACAGAGGGAGAGAAGGAAGGAGTGACAGAAAGGGACTGAGTGAGGGAGCAAAGAAAGTTTAGTGAGGGAGTGTGGGTGAGGTATACGAAGTGAGCGTGATGAAAGAGGAGTGAGAGAGTGAGGCTAAGAGAGAGGGAGTGAGGGAAGGGGAGTGAGGAAGTGAGAGGACAGAGAGAGTGAGAGAACGAGTGAGTGAAGTGGAGTAAGGTGAGTGAGGGAAGGGGAATGAGTGAGGGGGCGAAGGAAGGGAAAAGAGTGGAAGGGAAGTAAAGCAGGGGGACTGAAAAAAGTTGAGTGTGGGAGGGTAGTGAGGGAAAGGGGAGTAAACATGGGGAATGAGAATAAATGAGGGAAGTGGTCTAAGGGAACGGGGGTGAGGGAGGGTGACAGAAGAGTAGTGATGTTAAGGAAAAGAGTGATGAGAAACTACATTTTGTTTGTCAAACTTACCTTATAAGTAATGTAAACTTAATTAAATATTTTTACTAAATTTAATATCTGTGGAAGAGGAAAAAAAATTACTTATAATTTTTATAATATATATTTCAAAATACAAGAGACAAGGCAGGAGATTAAAAGTCAAAAAAGGGTACTAAGAGATAAAGTAGGAGTAAAGGACACAGAAAGGGAAACAAAGGAATGGTGTAGGACAGAGAGAGGGAAAAAGAAATAGAGGGTGAGCAAATTACTAAGAGGATAATGAGGTGGATAGATTCAGTGACAGAGAGGAAGAGAGGGAGAGAGAAATAAAGTAAAGTGAGTAAGATACTAAAGGAATGTGAGTTAGCAAAACTAAATGAGGAAAGGGGAGTAAGGAAAGGGGAGTGAGTGAGAGAGAAGGGGGAGTGAGTGAGGGTGCATTCACGACAATGAGGGATGAAGGTGAGTGAGAGTGAGTGAAGGGGCATGAGAGAGTGAGGGGACAATGGGAGTGAAGGTCACAGAGAGGGAGTGAGGGAAGAGGAGTGAAGAAGTGAGAGGACAGAGGGAGTGAGAGAAGGAGTGAGTGAAGTGGAGTAAGGTGAGTGAGGCAAGGGGATTGAGTGAGTGAGCGAAGGAAGGAAATAGAGGGGAAGAGGACTGAAGCATAGGTACTGAGAGAAGGTGAGTGGGGGATGAAAGTAAAGGGAAGGGGAGAGAAGGATGGGGAATAAGGGGTAGTGAGGGAACTGGAGTAAGGGAACGGTGTGAGGGAGGGTGAGAGAAGGGCAGAGAGCGTGAGTAAAGAGGGGTGAAAGAGGGTGGATAAAAGTAAGTGAGGATAAGACAAGGGGAGTGAGGGAGTGAGGGGATAGAGGGAGTGAAGGAAGGAGTGACAGGAAGGGACTGAGTGAGGAAGCAAAGAAAGGTAAGTGAGGGAGTGTTGGTGAATTATAGGGAGTGAGCGTGACGGAAGAGAAGTGTGAGAGTGAGAGGATGAAGAGAATGAGGCTAAGAGAGAGAGAGTGAGGGAAGGGGAGTGAGGAAGTGAGAGGACAGAGGGAGTGAGAGAAGGAGTGAGTGAACTGGAGTAAGGTGAGTGAGAGAAGGGGAATTATTGAGGGAGCAAAGGAAGGAAAGAAGGGGAAGGGGAGTGAAGTAGAGTGACTGAGAGCTGGAAAGTGGTGGAGGGGAGAGAAGGAAAGAGAAGTAAAGGAATGGGGAATGAGGGGTAGTGAGAGAAGTGGAATAAGGGAACGGGGGTGAAGGAGACTGAGAGAAGGGCAGTGAGGGTGAGTAAAGAGGGGTGATAGAGGGTGGAAAAAGGTAACTGAGCATGAGATAAGGGGAGTATAATATATATTTCACAATACAAAATACAAAATAACTTGTACAACATGTTATATGGTTTATTTTTGCTGTTCTCAGAATATATTGAATTTCACTTAAAACAGTGAGTTCAATACTACTCATCATATGACAGCGGGCAAAAAAAAACACAATCAAACAAATTGTGTTTAAAAAACCCATACAATGTTTCAATAAATAATGTAAAACTTGGAAAAAACATATCTTAACTCATTTCTGATCCACTTACTTTTCCACGAGGCCAAATAGTATATGGAAAGTCCTTTTCTTTGGAAATTACTCAATAGTACTGTTAAACTTCCATTTACCCGAGTTTCTGAAAGAAAAGCTCAAACATCTTTTACATCATGTAACAATAGTTATATTTCCAGCTGTGGCTCAGTCATGATCATCATTTCCTATAATACTGATATCACTCACTATGTGATACACTTACACCACTATGACAACTACAAGTCTTTTATTATCTTGATCACTCTCCCTCACAAAGTAATTTTGAACAGCAAACTAAGTTTTATTAATTGCTCCAATCTTCATAGGCCAATTGCCTTTCCTAAAATTTCGGTTGTAAGAACACTAGGTAAGAATTTTGTAAGTCAGAAGGCAAACGTTGTTTGAAAGTCAATTGAGTATCATTACAATTAGTCCAGCCTTTTTGACATTTTAAATAAGCTTTGTAATGTCCTGATGTTGTCGAAGGACCATCATGGTAAATAATTGCTGCAGTCGCAAAGGTTCTTCTTGAAATTGAAAATTGAGAAGCCACAACATTTTTAATTAAAGTTGTCAATTTAGTTCCATCAGGTCTACATCGTTGGAACATTAAAATTACATACTGTCCATATCTTTGTATAAATTATGTTGATAGCATTGCAGATTTACATTGAGTACAGAGCATGTTTTGATTTGCTTCTCTAACTAGATTATTAAAAGACACTGATTTGCAGTCTGGTAAAGTCAAATATATAAATCTTTCAGTGTCTATTGTAGTAGTACTTGAAAAGGAACAATTGTCGCAGTTATGCTGCCATTTATAAGAAAGGCCCAAAAGATGTTCTACATCTATACCTTCATCTTGCAATACAACAAGCATATACATTAGAAATTCCTGACAATCTTGCTGAATATTCTGTGAAAATTGATTTAGACCACAGCATATGTCTAAAACATTTCGAATTTCAGAAACACTTTGTATTTTTGTTCTATCACTGCTATATTTCTCAAACACAGAATTCAACAAACAACAAAATCTTTGATCACGATTTTCAACAATCTGTTCTTGTACAGTTTGGAGAAAAAAAAACCATTAACCACTACATTAGCATAGCAGTTCACACCAGAACTGTTTTCAAACTGAAATCTAACAACATCTTTAACTGAATCCTTTTCCTTTCTGCTTACAATTACTGGTTCATCTACTTTTTTTCTTTTTGCTACAACTTCACTACAATTTTTCTCATTTCTTCTTTTTCGGCCTACTACACGCTTTTCAAATAGAGGATTGATTGATAACAAAGTTTATTTAGACAATCGTCTATAAACCATACATAGAACAATAGATCCACATAGTGATAAAATATTTAAAACCACAATTCATTTTACAAATCTACAACACTTATAAAACATAAAATTGGGATGCTCTGTAATTTTAAACTCTCCCACCCTCCTTTGTTGCCTCCGTTACACATTCTCTTGTCGCTTTCAGAAACTTCCCCACCGCAATTGTAATATCCAGAAATTACATTTCTGTAAGGAGGTCTATGGCGTCAGCACATGAGTTCCCCTCATATTTTAAAAAAATTGGACGTAAAAATGCTTTCTGAACTGCTAAAATCCATGTACAGTTAAGCAGTATATGCAAAATATAATTTCTTACTCCTAAACCAAAATTTACAAGTACCGTCTGGTTGGATCAGGGCCACTCTTATTTTTCTTTCAATCTTCCATGGATTTAGGCCCACCCGAACCTTCAAGATTTCATGTCTTAGCCATCTATTGGGCAGCAAATCCAGGTATGGGAACCGGACCTCCTTTTCCCATTCATTCTTTACCCAGTTAACCGATTTTTTTAGCCTCAGATAGTCCATGTCTTGTGATCTAGAGTACTCGAGCCCTTGGTCTCTAAGCATTTTTTTAGTACAAACTATATTCAACGAAGGTGGGGAGAGGCTCAATTTTAAGTGCACGGCTACCGTCTGGAGGGTTTTCCTCACATCTCGCGCCCAGCGTAAGCTGCTTACTTGAATTTCCTCTCTGCACCAAATTGAGACCTTCTCATCACCACCAGACTCCTGTCGGTTCCAAAATCTTATTAAGGACATTTGAGTCTTTCCATCCCATGCTGTCAGTCCCACCTCCATTCTAATAGCTTGGATCATGGAGCTATTTGGTAAGGACAGCAGCATTTTCAGAATTTTACCTTCTTCCCGGCCTCAACCTCTTTTACCACTCAGGTAAAGCACTTCTGCTCCATAAAGCACTTGTGGGGGATCATCACTTCAAAAGCCTTTAAAATTGGTCTGTGTGACATATCACCGTAATCTTTATTACATTTTTTCAGACCACAGACCGATGAATAAGCCTTTGCAGTTTGTGCCTCCAAGTGGGTATTCCACCTTAATGCGCTGTCAAACCAAAGGCCTAAATATTTATATTCACTTACTACGTCTAATTTATCCTGTCCTAAAAACCAATTAAAATTATTTACCCTCTTTCCAAAACATAGGATCTTTGTTTTCTCCATATTCACGGTTAAGAGCTTTTTATCACACAACTTTTTGAACACATTTAACTTCCTTTGGAGGCCCATTTCAGTTTGGTCCAAGATCACAAGATCATCGGCATGTAAGAGACATGACACTTTATTACTATTCATTCGTGGGCTCGAACTTTTTTCAACTTCCAAGACCGCTGGGAGGTCTGCTAAGAAAATTGAAAAAAGCAAGGGTGCCAAAACGCACCCTTGTCTCAAACCGTTCTTTACTGGAATTTTATGGGTTAATGAGCCCTTTATGTCTCTAATGACCTGGGCCCAATTACCACTATGTAATTCTTTTAAGATATTCAATATACCCTGTGGCATTCCATAGTTTTCTAGTACTTCCCAAAGGCTATTTCGGTCCACTGTGTCAAGCGCCGCCCGGAAATCGACGAAACAGCAAAATAATTTGCCGTTTTTTTCCATCGATTTCCTGGCCAATGCCCACAGTGCAAAACAATGAATTATCGTGGAGTGGCCTTCTTTGAACCCACCCTGTTCAACCGGCACGATAGACCTGTGTTCCACCCAAACTTTTAGCTTACTAAGGATTATTTTAGAGAAGATTTTTTCTCCTATATCTAATAGGTTAATTAGCCTATAATTCTTCGGGGCATGTACATCCCCTTTCTTATGTAACGGTCTTATTATAGCTCCCTTCCAGTTTGGGAGCATGGTCCCTTGGTCTAAAATTAAAGCAAACATTTTTTAGTAGAATTCCGCCCACCAGGGCTGATTTGAATTTAATATCAGGGCTGGTAAGTTATCTGGGCCTGCAGCTCTGGTTAGGTTCAATGTCCTTATTGTCCTAAGGACATTTGTTATTTAGCATTCTTGTTTTAAGTCCTCTACTGGAGTAGTGTGGCTCACTGGTTAGAGGCGGCAGACCCGGGAGCAAAAGTCGGCCCGGGACCAGGGTTCAATTCACGACGCGGCAGGGTCGTGGACCTGGGTCAGCGGACTCGATAATTCTCGCCTCGGTGCCTACTCTAATCAGGGGTCCCACTCGGCAACTCTGGGCATTAGCTTGCCTAATCTCCACAATGGCCCCATCAACGCCGGGGATGCCTGGCTCCACCTTGGGGACTCCCAGCAGGGACCATCCCACAGGGAAAGCCAGGACGGGTTCCCTAGCGTTCTACAGTGCCAGGAGACCTCCGGGTACCAGTCCCACTCCCAGGGGCGTATAATTGCTGTATATGGTCTGCCCACGCCCCCTCTTCGCAAATCATAGGAGCAACCGAAGGTTCCATAGCTGACTAAATTAGCTTTCAGAACTGACGTGTATTCTTGGATTCGATTGCTTCCAATAATTTGCCCCAACACATTTCTTTATAGGTCCTTTTAGCATTGCGGATTAGAGCGGTATATTCCCTCTTTATTTTTACTAGGTTTTCAGCCCTAGCTTGCACAAATTTGCTACGTAGGCTGCGCTCTTCTCGCCTAACTTCTCTTTTCTTTAGTAAGCAGTCCTTGTTAAACCAAGTTCCTTGCTTTACTTGTGACCTTCCATTGTTCTTATGGACGCTTACATCATACCTTAATTCTACACTTATGCTTTTCACTACTTGAGTTATTTTCCAACATACCAAGGTAAGTTTTGGCCGCACAAGCAACCTAATTGCACCTTTTGTTGCAGACTAGTTAGCCTCTCGATATATTTTTTAGTTAACCGGGTGGTTATCCGCTTTGGATAATCCATCTCTTGAAAAATAACTCTATCACATGCTAAATGTTGGGCTATTACAAGCTTTAATTTTAATATTTTATGATCACTACATTCTGCGGGTAGAGGATATTGAGGTAAATTTGGAGCATACTCTCTTCTTAACCTATTATATTCTTTTACACAATTTAGATCTGCACTAATCTTTGTCTCATCAAAATCAATCAAGTACAATCCAGATAAATTTCTGACTCGAGATAAAGCAACATATGCCATACCCTCCTTGAACACAGAACTTCCAATATTCACCAAAGCACTATCTACACTTAAACCTTGAGATTTATGAATAGTCACCGCATATGCCAAAGAAACAGGAAACTGTTTTCGGCGGACATATAAATCTTTCACAAGCAAAAATCTAGCAGAACAACAACTGATTTGTTGTACTTCTTCAATACCATCAAATTAAATTTTTATAAATTCAATTCCATCTCTATTTCAGTAATTAACAAAATCAACAACATGACCCATTGCTCCATTTACTAAACCTCTTTCCACATGTAAATTCCGTCGTAAAATTATACGACAATTTAAAGATGCATACAGAGTATTTTCCAAACCACAGTTTTAGATATTGTCTTCTCTAAAGAATCCAATTTTGATTTCAACTATTCTGACAAAATAATAGTTGCTTCTTCATGATCTATTTTATCAATAGCTTCCAGTTTCACAATCTCTTGATTTTCTAACTTTAACATTTTGTTGTTGAAGATTGAACATTCTTGCAGAGTTGGCATCAAGCATATGACAGATTTGTTTTCAGGAATTTTCTTAAAAATATTCTCTGGGAGAATGTTTTCGTTTGGAAACAAATTTGAAATTAATCGTGCATGTAAAGCTTCTTTGCCATGCTCACTTACTTTTCCAATTCTTACATCTTGTAGAATATTTTTATAATCTTCATCCTTTGCCAGTCGCATATTTTGAAGCAGTTCTGCATATTTGAAATTTAACCATATGTTAACATTTCCAATGCCTCCTAAGCACTTCCTGGTATCTTCATGCGTAAGCATTTTAAACACTGGTTGTCCTTTCACTGGAGTTAGCTGCAGTAGATCTCCAAAAACAATGATGTGTTTGCCTCCAAATAACACATCATACTCTGTTTTAAGAATTTCTTGCATTCTTAAATGCACAAAAGCAAGCATTACATTTGATACCATGCTTACCTCATCAATGATAAGAAGTTTCATTTTCTTTAGGACTCTTGAAACTTCACAACAAGCTTTTCCAGATAGCTTGTGGCATTGTAATTTATTATCATGCTCTACTGGCAGCATCAATACACTATGTAAAGTAATCCCTTTAATGTTTTGTGCTGCCAACCCAGTTGGATTGGTAAAAACACAAGACAGCGATGCCTCCGTTCTTTTCTGCAGATAAGTTGCAATTGCTTTAATCAGAAAACTTTTTCCAGTTCCTGCTTCTCCACTCACGTACAGTCGGACAGGTATAAATGATGTACAAGAGCACTCTTTTTTCTCATGACATAAACCATGCTCAATCTGTTCTGTGACTTCATCATATATTTGTCTCTGCTCAACGTTTAGTTTTTTTTCCAAATCTTCTAAGTTAACTACATCCTCCTGAGCTTGTTCCATGGCTCTTTCCACTTCATCCAGGGCAGTGGCAGCTACATTTTGGATAATTGGTCCTCCTAGTGGATCCTGACTCAATGAAGCAGAACTCTGACTGTCTTGAGAACTGTCTCTAGCAATCTCTGCTGCAATTGTAGCTTCTTGCTGGATTTTCTCGTTCAACATTTGCATATAATTTGAAAAAACAGGACATTCTATGGTATCCTTGGTTGCATTGAACGAATCTTCATAACTGAGAAAATCTCCAAGTAGTTCCTCTTCAGTACGCCATGGCTTAAAGAGTTGCAAAAGAGCTAAATAGTAAAATTCCCTTTTGTCAGGAGATTCACAACTCAATTTTCGATGATTAATCAAATGGCCTTTTCTTTGTTTCACCAGACATCTTTCACATCCAATTACAGCATATACACCTTTATTGATATATTCTGTGATGTTCCTCTTAAAAGTATAGGTTTGCAGTACTTCATAGAGACAAACGTTCTCAAGATGACTACTTCTATTTGGATAGTATGTATCTAACATGTTTGTCTTCAAAATATCTGTACTGTTTGGTTCATTCTCTGTCAAATACTCTATTTCTTGTACAGATTTCAAAACTCGGTTTCGTGTTGCAGCAAGACCTAGACTCACCCAAATGATTGTTCTAGATTTGGCATATAGACTTGCTGATGATAACCGATCAGAACATTCATATGCTCTAATTTCTCGATACGACAACATCTTCAGACTGTAACTGTATAATTTTTTCCTTAGTCTCTTTTCATGTGAAATTTCCTCCCACATTTCCTTCAGTTCCATCTTTTCTGATTTTGTGATGTAAGACGTCACATATCGAGCCACAGCAATAGAGTTGTCAGCAACATATTGAATATCCATGTTAGCATTCCACATGGACAAAATGACTGGGTTGTAGTCATTTATGTATTTGGACTCTTCATTTCTTCTTAGGTTGTATGTATTTTTCGGTGATTTTCTTGTCACAGTATGTCGCAGAGAAGACATAAAATTGTTCACTCTTCCTTTCGATGTTACTGGACGTGGAAATGCAAAACGATATTTTGTGTAGAACTTGTCCTTGGATTTGTGTTTTCGACGACAGTATATTCCACAACGATGGGTTTGAAAGAGTAAAACTTGATGTCTTAAATTGTTTTCTTCTGTACTTTTCAGGCCAGCACATGTAGAATACTGTTCAATTAAACTCATCACTTTCTCATCCGAATCTGTTCCAAATTTGGGTGCATCTTTGATCCATAGCAGCATATGTATGTGAGGAGCATCTCTTGCTTGATACTCCTTTCTCCAAAAGAAATCCAAAACCTCTCCAAGCGGAGGATTTGTTTTGTTTGTGATAAAAGACATCATAGCTTCAAACCTATGATTGAAATACCTGCATACATTAACTGGATCCAAAGAGCACAGTTCTCCAGGTGTCTTGTATTCATTATTTTCAATGTTTGCATTTGCCTCTCGTAGAAATTGAAGTAAGTCTTCCCAAGCATACTCAGCACAGCTAAGAGTGAGGAACCATGTAGGTGTTCCTAAGTTTCTTAGTATACATTTAAATTCCCCATGACAACGGTACCAATACTTGTTGGTACCACGCTGACATGCCATGAGAATAATTAGGTGAGATTCCAAAATACTGTCTTGCAGTTTGACTTTATCCATAAAGTCCCTTGGCCGAAACATTTTGCAGATGTACTCCACTTTTGAGTATATGGTTCACTGCATAAGAAAGTCCAGACAAGTCACTCTCAAACAGTAGATGAAACAAATATGGAATGCATGGACGAAACCTTGGATCTTCTGCATATAATCTTAAAGTCCGGTATTCAGATGCAGGAATTTGAACAGGTCGGTCGTCATATCGTCCACCTTGACCTGTTGGAAATAACTGTGGAAAACAACGAGCTTCCAAACTTTCTTCCCATACACTAATGGGACTTCCTTTTGCTTCTTTCATTTGAAACAAGTCAATAGCATTTCCCATTACTTCTTTGGAATGCAATGGATGAACACTATAATGTTCATAAATTTCTTCACTTCTAGAGACATCAACTTTTTCAATTTGCCCAGCTGAGAAATCACTGTCCTCTTCTACAGTTGTTTCCTCTTCTCCAACATATACATTTTTGTAGTAGTGATTATTTTTTACCAAATACAACGTTGCCTTTTTGACTTTCCTAACATCCACTAATTCTTGCCAGATTGTTTTAACCAGACGTTCCTCTTCTACTTTTTCTACACCAATTGTATCAATATTTTTCTTAAAATCTAGAGGCAAATAAAACACTCTTCCCTTTAATCCTCTCTGTAAATCAGAAGGAGGCAATTTCTTAGGCTCCATGCGAACAATAGCCTGAAAAGGATGCACACATTGAATCAGAATAGACTTATAGGTATTTAAATCCATCAATTCAGAAGGAATGTCTACCAACTCCAGATTATTATGAACAGCTCTAGAAGGCATTCTGTTTTCATTTAATTTATTATAACAATATTTACAAATACGTTGATCAGAACCCAAATCAAAACAATTTTCTACCACCAAATAAGTTGCAAAATCCTTCCACTCATCATTATTTTCCATTTCACTTTTTACATATAAATCAACTAATCTGGTCTGATTCTTATAATTAGTTTGTCGACAACACACACAAGAAATATTAGACCTTAAACTTTGTAATTTCATGTTCAAATTTTTCTGTACTTGAAATCTGTACATTCTCTTCCACATTACCTTCTATTACTGTATCAGTTTCTGCACTGTCCTCTTTTTATTTTATTTATTTTATTTTAAAAGTTTTATATAGCGCTGGCTAGACCCGGAGGTATCAGAGCACTTTACATGAGCATCGAATCATAGTTACAGGTTACATCATTATAAAGGTTACACAGTTCTTAGAGCATGGCAACATAGTTGTTTGTAAGGTCGAGATAAACAATAAGCACAAATACCTAAGGGGAAAAGAAGGCAAGGTGAGAAATTCAGTGGAGGGGCTTTGGAGTAGGGGAAGTAGACGGATAATGAAGGCGGGAAAGAGGCTTTTCACCAAAGTAACAAAACTCAATTTCTTCACAAATGTTCTTCACATCTAATTCAGTTCCATGCAAAAGAGCACTGTTTAACTGTTTTAACTTAAGTGCTGGACTTTTTGCATATTACAACCTTCTCACTAATTTCCTCACTTTATTATGATGCACTGCTAACATCCTAAAATGGTGAAAAACACTCTGACATACTTTTCTTGAAAGACAAGCCAGTGAATGCCCATGCAAACCTGTTTTTTCTCTCACTCTACAAGGATCTAACTCTTGCAAAATCTTCATCTTTTGTTTTAGACTTTTCTTAGTATATGTCCATAAGTAATTGAGAAACAAATCAGTTGAATCCTGTCGCACACTACAAATACTACTACAATTCCAAGTATACACTGGAGCCTTAGGACATCTCCCTAAAACTTCATCAGCTAACACCTCTTCTGTAATTCTAGGCACAATATTTTCTTTTTTAACCGGAAAACCGTCCTTCACCTCATATGCTCGACCACTGGTGTCAACTGCATGCACCAAATCATTATCCTGAAAGTAACTTTCTTCATTAAAAAATGGCTCACAACTTGAACTATGCTTCCATTCTCCAGAAAAAACATCACAAAAATTAGTCCGATTAATTACTCTTTTCCACTTACATTTTGATTTGAAAACATTGATTACCTTATCTAGTGTACGAATTCTATTGATTACTAAACCATATAATTTATTTTTCACTTTAAATGCCTAATCCACAATCTTCACTATGCTTTTTTTTCTTGTAAAAAGCACTCTTCTTTTGAAACATCTTTACATTTTTTAATAAATTTAAAACAATTATGTTATAAAACATTCGTCTACGAATGTCAATACATTGATTTCTCCGTCAATTGCTGTAAAGAATATCATCTCCTTCTACAGGTCTAATATTTTTTGAGGGGCACAGTTTTTTCTTTGTATTTACAGATGTCTTTTTTTTCTTTGAAAGAACATCTTTTTTTTTTACATTTCATTAATTTCCTTAAAAACTCCTTTGTTTGCTTACCAGGAGCATTCTTTTTTTTCACTGAAGATTGTGTTTTGGATGAATCTTCTGTTTGTGTTTTCTTGGACCATAAATCATGTTTATATATTTTTTGTCGTCTTTCCTTCGTCGGCATATTCTTTTATCTTTCTATAGATGATTACAATCTGTGGTATAGAAAAAATAACATATTATAGACCACTACAAACATACTACATAGCAATTACAATAAGTAAACAATATAAACACTAGTTTACAACATAAGTAAGTTTATACCACAGCAACTGTGTCACAGCAACAGTGCAGTACAGTTTCATTATTAATCTCACTCTCTGCCTGCACCATCTCACTCTGTGCCTGTGTCTCATGTCACTCTGTGCCGGTGTCTCATCTCACTCTGTGCCTGTGTCTCATCTCACTCTGTGCCTGTGTCTCATCTCAGTCTGTGCCTGCCCCATCTCTCTCTTTGTGTGTGTCATTTCTCTCTTTGCGTGTCTCATCTCACTCTGTGCCTGTGTCTCATCTAACTCTGTGCCTGTGTATCATCTCACTCTGTGCCTGCCCCATCTCTCTCTTTGTGTGTGTCATTTGTCTGTTTGCGTGTGTCTCATCTCACTCTGGTAAATGTTTTATTGTAAAACGTATGGCTTTAACATTTTTGACAAGGATCACACTGAGTGTCTCTATGAAATAAGGAAGTATATTTTCACATTTTTCAATAATGTCACCTGTGTCTGCTCACAGTTTCCAACTCTAAGCTTAAAGGGTACTCTGTGCCTGTGTCTCACCTCACTCTGTGCCTGTGTGTCATCTCACTCTGTGCCTGCCCTATCTCTCTCTCTTTGTGTGTGTCATTTGTCTGTTTCTGTGTGTCACATCTCACTCTGGTAAATCTTTTATGGTAAGAAGTATGGCTTTAACATTTTTGACAAGGATCACACTGAATGTCTGTATGAAATAAGGAAATATATTTTCACATTTCTCAATAATGTCACCTGTGTCTGCTCACAGTTTGCATCTCTAAGCTTAAAGGGTACTTTGTGCCTGTGTCTCACCTCACTATGTGCCGGTGTCTCATCTCACTCTGTGCCTGCACCATCTCTCTCTTTATGTGTGTCATTTGGTAAAATGTATGGCTTTAACATTGTTGACAAGGATCACACTGAGTGTCTGTATGATATAAGGAATTATATTTTCATATTTTTTCTACAATGTCACCTGTGTCTGCTCACACTTTGCATCTCTAAGCCTAAAGGGTAATCTATGCCTGTGTCTCACCTCACTCTGTGCCTGTGTATCATCTCACTCTGTGCCTGCCCCATCTCCCTCTTTTTGTGTGTGGCATTTGTCTGTTTGCATGCATCTCATATCACTCTGGTAAATGTTCTTTGGTAAAAAGTATGGCTTTAACATTTTTGATAAGAATCACATTGAGTGTCTGTATGAAATAAGGAATTATATTTTCACATTTTTCAATAATGTCACCTGTGTCTGCTCACAGTTTGCATCTCTTAGCTTAAAGGGTACTCTGTGCCTGTGTCTCACCTCACTCTGTGCCTGTGTGTCATCTCACTCTGTGCCTGTCCCATCTCTCTCTTTGTGTGTGTCATTTTTCTGTTTGCGTGTGTCTCATCTCACTCTGGTAAATGTTTTATGGTAAAAAGTATGGTTTTAACATTTTTGACAAGGATCACACTGAGTGACTGTGTGAAATAAGGAATTATATGTTCACATTTGTCAATGATGTCACCTGTGTCTGCTCACAGTTTGCATCTCAATGGTTAAAGTGTACTTCCTGCTTGTGTCTCACCTCACTGTGTGCCTGTGTGTCATCTCACTCTGTGCGTGCCCAATCTCTCTCTTTGTGTGTGTCATTTGGTAAAATGTATGGCTTTAACATTTCTGACAAGTATCACACTGAGTGTCTGTCTGAATATATATATATATATATATATATATATATATATATATATATATATATATATATATATATATATATATATATGAAATTATATTTTCAGATTTTTCAATAATGTTACCTGTGTCTGCTCACAGTTTGCATCTCTTAGCTTAAAGGGTACTCTGTGCTTGTGTCTCACCTCACTCCTTTAAGCTAAGAGATGCCCTTTTTCCCTAATACCCTATTTCATACAGACACTCAGTGTGATCCTTGTCAAAAATGTTAAAGCCATACTTTTTACCATAAAACATTTACCAGAGTGAGATGAGACACACGCATACAGACAAATGACACACACAAAGAGAGAGAGGGGGCAGACACAGAGTGAGCAATTTGAGGTGATTTAAAGACATCCAGCTCTGAATTAAGGTCATAGTTGCCTGAAAATTCTCTACAGCTTTAGGTGAGTTTAGTACAAAAACTAGCTGCAAGTCATCTGCATAGTTATATACAGTGACTTTGTGCTCTCTTAGGGAACACAAAAGAGGCCGCATATATAAATTAAATAGTAAAGGGGACAAGGAAGAGCCTTGAGGGACCCCACAAAAAGAATACATTTTAGGAGCTGTAAAAGACCCTAGCCGAACAGACTGGGTGCGTTCAGATATGAAAGATTTCAGCCAGGCCAAGGCAGAATCTCTGAGGCCGGCCTGTTCGACACGGTTGACCAGAATGGACTAGTCAACCGTGTCGAATGCTGCGGACAAATCAAGAAGCACCAAAGCTTGATGTAAATTTTTGTCGGCGTTAGACCTCAAGATGTTCTGAACGGCCAATATTACTGCCTCAGTGGAATGACCAGGCCGAAAGCCTGCCTGGTTAGGTTGTAAATAACCAGAATCTTCAACAAAGTTTGAAAGGCTGTTGGTAACATGAGCCTCCAAAATCTTAGATAGATAGGGCAGAAGGGATATAGGCCGATAATTAGTGAGGTCGAGAGGGTCTATGCCAGGTTTCTTAGTAAGGGGAATCAATAAGGCCTGCTTGAAGCTGCTGGGGACTGTCCCAGATGTAAGGGAATTATTAAGCAATGATATCATGCTGTTAGGGATAGCCCGGCCAATTTCCCTCATGATTTGAGGGGGACAAACATCCACAGGGGATCCTGATTTGACTCTAGTCAATAAATCTAAAAAAGCTTTTAAGTCAATGGGAGGAAAAGAGTGTAATGTTGATGGATTAAAAAAAATATCATCCAAAGGGGCACAGATTAGGAGTTTGGATATATTCTGTTTAATCAATAGTATCTTTTCACTAAAAAAGTCATTCAAGGAATTACAGAGTGTTTGTGAAGGGACTACCGGAGGAGAAGTTCTGTCATCATTACATAATTCATTCACAATTCTGAAAATTTCTTTCGACTTGTTGGTAGAACTTAAAATTTTTGTTGAGAAGTAAGCAGTCTTGTGATTATGTAAAATGTTTTGGTATGCTTTCCTAGCTAGGCAGTAAGCAGCCCTGGCTTGAGGGCAATAATTAGATCGCCATATTCTCTCCTGTTGCCTCACTTCCAATTTTATTTTTTTTAGCTCAGGTATGAACCATTTGTGTGCGTCCGTGCTTCTAGAGCTGCAAAGACGAGTAGGAGGAGCGTAAATATTAGTGGCTGTGGTTAACCATTCATTAAACCTGACGTCAGCTACCTCCACATTAGTACTCTGTAGGGGAAGGGAAGTGTTTAAAAAGTATTAAAAAGCTGACATATCCATAGAAGTCCATTTTTGAGTGGTCTTACTGATTTACAGCTTAAATTGAGTAGTTTTATCTATATGGAAAGAGAAACTTATGCTAGAGTGGTCAGACCAGCTACAAGGTTTTTTATCAATAGAGTGTACTGGTAAATTGGAGGACCAGATTTGATCGAGACTATGGCCCTTCTGATGAGTCTCGGTGTTAATATGTTGTGTCAAATTAATGTCATTAAGAAGGTCCTTCATCTCTGCTGCTTGAGGATCTAATAGTGTTATCGAACCAAAAATTCAAGTCCCCGACCAGAAGTAATTTAGAGTGATTTGTAACCAGCAGAGCCAGTTGCTCTGCTAGAATGGAAGGAAATGTGGCCATTGTTTGAGGTGGGCGATACAGTAGCACCAATACAAGTGTTCCATTAGCAGTATCTAATTTAGCAACTATATTTTCTGTATTGGGCAGAGATAAAGATGATAATTGTCTGAGTTGATGTTTTTTACTAACAATGATGGCCACTCCTCCCCCAGTTTTCCCTGCTGGACGTATTGCTGATAGAATGTAATAGTCTGCAGGTAAAGCAGCTAAAATGTCCGGTAGAGAATCCGGGGTGAGCCATGTTTCGGTCAGTAACAGCATATCCGGTTTTGTGTCAATTAGTAGCAGAAATATGTCCGTCTGATGTCTGGTCATAGAGCGAGTGTTTAAATAAATGCACCTAAAATTGCATGTTGCGCTAGGTGTGGTTGTAAGCACAGCATTGTTAGGGGCGGGATCTGCAGTTAGGTTGGCGGGATTGCTAATACCAAGACGAGATATTCGTTTCATCGTATTGAGAGGTACGGGGGGACACATCATAGGAGTAGGTCTTAACGCTTGTAACTCAGCGGATGTGTACATATAGGAACTAACAGAGTCCTTAGCCCCTAGCCCCGGACACTCGCGGACGAGCGCAGACGAGCTTAACTCTAGCGCAACTCCGGCGCGCCTCCGTCGCTCCCGCTGCGCTCCCTCCAACACATCACGTTTTATGTGAGTGAGCCTCGAGCAACTGGACCGCTGCCTCAGGTCCCAGTGCTCTCTGACTCCTCCCAATATGGCGCCCGCTCTCACCACCAGACCGGCACCAGGAGCCGCGGTAGGTGAGCCGCCCTCCACTCAATCGGCAGAGGAGCCGCGGTGGACCGGGGCAGAGGGGCCGCTAACTGAAGGTAGGAAGAAGGTGGTGCTAGTAATCAGCTGCGCTACGTGCGTTTAACTGCAAAAACACTCCAACAGCATTTAAGAGAATCAATTAAAAAAATTACCGCTTTGGCCACAGTAATTCAGTAAAACATAAAATAATACAAGTGCACACAAGTACATAAATTTAAAAAGGCGATTCTCTGAGGTCTGCCCTTATGCAATGTCTCTCTTCAAATGGCGCCGGGATGCTGCCACCAACCCGGAATCCATCCAATGGATTTAAATATTGTACTCTGTATTTTACAGTGAGTGACGAAAGGTTATACTAGTGTATGATGAGGTGTATCGTCACGTGGATGATGTCATCAGTGATGTCATTTGAGATGTCATCAGTGATGTCACTGACCATGTCATGACTGATGTAATATGTGACATCATCAGCAGTAGATTGCGGGCGCGCGAGATATAGTTAGTACAACTAACTATATCGGAGGAACTTCAATGGTTTTGTATGAGTGAAATGTCCAGCTAACTATAACACCCCTAAAATCTACAGTTTATTCAGCGAATTTCAAAGGTTTTTTAAATGCTAATTCCTAACTATATCAGGCCTGAAACCTATGGTTTTTTCGGTGAATTTGCAAGGTTTTTAAATGCTAATTCCTAATTATGATGTGTGTGAAACCTATGGTTTTTCTGTGAATTTCTAAGGTTTTTTAATGCTAATTCCTAACTACAACGTGTGTGAAATCTATGTTTTTTTCAGTGGTTTTACAAAGTTTTTTAAGTACTAATTTCTAAATATAACATGTGTGAAACCTATGGTTTTTTCAGTGAATTTCCAAGGTTTTTAAAATGCTAATTTCTGTATCAATTTTTATATTTTTTATATATTTATTTTCCAACAGAATGCCTTTGTATATTGTAATACATTGACTGTATCCTGTAATATGCAACAGCACAGCTAGTTTTTATGATTTGGATAAAGTTAAACAGTATAGTCTACATCTTCAATCAAAATATAAACAGTCAAATTTGTCAATTAATTTTTTTTTTATTCAACGTGCACGCAACGTTCGTGCACCTCGTGATTTTTTATTTTTAAATGGTTTTTTTGCCCTTTGGGGTCCTTCAGAGACCCCCTGAGAAGGCCTAGGGGGTCAGGGAGTCTTTACCCTGCCCCCTTTTCACGTTCTCCACTATTGTTTTTGACTCAGTTCTGCCTCGAGGGTGCATGCAACGTGCGCGCACCTCGCGATTTTTTAAATCCTTTTAATTTTTTTTTTGCCCTTAGGGGTCCTTCAGGGACCCCATGAGAAGGCCTAGGGGGCCCGGGAGTCTCTTCCCTGCCTCCTTTTCACGTTTTTAAAAGCTTTTACGGAAATCGGGTAAAACGTCATTTATATGCGATGGTCGCGCAACATGCACGCATGCGTGCGCACACGTTGCGCGCACGTAAAGTCATCTGACATGAAAACAACACTTTTAAGTGGTATATAGTAGTTTCTTTTCCAGAATCTTGAAAAACCCCACCCACTTCCCTCTCCATATTGTTTTTTGGTTTCCTGAGACAAGGATCTCTGCTTTGTTCCAGTTTTTTTCATATCAAAATGGCAGAACAGCAGCCACAGGATTCTTCTGAGTTTGTATGTGAGTAACTCTATAGATGAGCGTCCGTGTGTAATAAGATGTATAGGTATATGAGTACATATGATGAGTGAGTATATGTATGAGTGCCCATATTGAACTGTTAGTGAATGACTGGATGTGTATGTAGATTTTGGAATTACTGAATAGGTTGTTCTAACTGGAATTGGTATCTCCATTTTTTGAAAATTTTAGTTTCTATTTTTGAATGTGTGTATCAAGGGTTATATTACACTGAGAGGAGGTCTGCCACTCTTTCACAAGGATGATGTCATCAGTGATGACACTGACCATGTCATGAATAATGTAATATGTGACATCATCATCAGCAGTGGATTGCGGCCGCGCGAGTTATAGTGAGTACAACTAACTATAACGGGGGAATTTCAAAGGTTTTTTAAATGGTTATTCCTAACTATAACGTGGCTGAAACCTATGGTTTTTTCAGTGAATTTCAATGGTTTTGTAAATGATAATCTTAAAATGTATTAATTGTTATATTTTTTATACTGATTTACTATATTATTTTAAATTATAAATTTTTTGATATTTTATTTTTTAAATTACATTGCATATTTTTAATATAAATTGAAAAAAAATGTGTTTACACCTCTCTGCAACGCAGACCCCTGACACGTTTGCAGAGGGGGAACTAATTCCCCTTGCATACTGGGGGTCCCTGGGGGCCAACTAGCCCACCAGGAACCTCCAGTATTCCCCAGGGGGCTGCATTGCAGAGAGGTGTAATGAGGCCACACCCTTTTTTACACCTCTCTGCAGCGTAGCCCCCGGGGGCATTTGCAGAGGGGGAACTAATCCCCCTTGCATACTAGGGGTCCCTGGGGGCCAACTAGCCCATCTGGAACCACCAGAATGCGCCAGGGGGCTGCATTGCAGAGAGGTGTAATGAGGCTATGCCCCTTTTTACACCTCTCTGCAACGCAGCCCCCTGGCGCATTTCCATAGGGGGAACTGATTCCCCTTGCATACTGGGGGTCCCTGGGGGCCAACTAGCCCACCTGGAACCTCCAGTATGCGCCAGGGGGCTGCATTGCAGAGAGGTGTAATGAGGCTATTCCCCTTTTTACACCTCTCTGCAACGCAGCCCCCTGGCGCGTTTGCAGAAGGGAAACTCATTTCCCTTGCATACTGGGGGTCCCTGGGGGACAACTAGCCCACCTGGTACCTCCAGTATGCGCCAGGGGGCTGCATTGCAGAGATATGTAATGAGACTACACCCTTTTTACACCTCGCTGCAACACAGGCCCCTGGCGCGTTTTCAGAGGGGGAACTAATTCCCCTTGCATACTAGGGGTCCCTGGGGGCCAACTAGCCCACCAGGAGCCTCCAGTATGCTCCAGGGGGCTGCGTTGCTTTGCCCCGGGGGACGGCGGTCCCCGGGGCAGTGTGGGAGGGGATTGGGGCCCCCCACACTTCTTTATCACTATGCCCCTGCGATTTGGTCCCCCCGGGGGTAATTTGAAATAAAACAGACCGGGTTTTTAAAAAAAAAATGTGGGGCCTTGGGGGTCCTTGTGGGACCACCTGGGCAGGCATAGGAGGTCAGGGTGTTTCTACCCTGCCCCCTTTTTGTGTTCTACACGTTTGTTTTTCTGATTTCTTGTGACTTGGTCTACCGAGCACAAGATGGCGCGAACCGAGGCGCGAAGCGCAGCACTCCGGAAGCGATCCGGGGCGCGGCGCAGTGCGCGTAACGTAAGCGTAACAGGTCATGTGACTTGTTAATAAAACTTTCTATTGGTTCATTTCACTTTTGTTTTCCTAATGATGTAAGGCTAGGTCATGTGACCTAAAAATAACACTTTTCATTGGTTTAGAACATTTTTTTTTCCCAAATGATGAAAACCCCTCCTTGTTTCCTCACTCTGACTTTCATCTTTGTGAGAGGAAGACCTACTTTACATTTTTTCAAAAATGGCAAGTGTTGTAGCTGCAGCTGCTGGAGCCAATCCACCACCACCACCACCACCAAAAAAGGATGGACCACCTCCTCAGGTCATCCTTAATCAAGAGGAGGAAGAAGAGGAAGAAGAGGAAGAGGAGCAAGAGAGGAGGCAGTTTTTGCCTGAAGAGCCAAGGAGGTCCCATGCGAAGGATAGTTATATCTGGCAATTTTATACATTTCCCCGGGGCCAAAAAAAAGTAAATGCCCGCTATGTCACATGTCTGATCTGTGACAAAGTTCTGTCCAGAGGGACTGATAAAAAGTACAGCTTTGGGAATTACACCATGCATCGGCACATGGACAGGTGGCACCCTATAAATTATAGTGCTGCGCAGGTACGTGACCTGCATGATAATCCCCCTCCTGTGGCCAGTACATCAACTGATCAGGCAGTGATGGGACTAGAGGCGAGGGAGACAGTCCCAAACATCCAAATGAAGTTCGGGGACGTGAAGCAAGTCTGCATTTTTTGCGGCCAAATAATTTGCTATAGGGAGAGTAGCATAAATGTAATCAACAGAGCTATTGAAAATCATAAATGTACAAAACGCCCCAGAAAGTAAATTATCTTTTTTTTTGTTGCTCCTGTTGAGCCCTTTATAATGAATGATTTTCGTTTCCCCCCCCAAAATAAACAAAAAAAATATAAAACCGTTCAAAAAATACAAAAAAAGTAAAAAACTGTTCAGAAAAATAATAAAAAAAATATAAAACAACAAAAACAATTAAAAAAAAAGTTCTTTTCAGAACTACCTCTCATTTATAAAAAATTGCTAGAATGTTTAGCACTCTGGCAACCTCTATTTCTTTTGATTCGCTTCCCGGTTCGCGCCCCGGTACGCGAACCGGAAGCGAAACAGAATTATTATTTTTTTTTTTAAAAGGAAGAGTGAGTATAAGGGAAGGAAACAGAGAGCAATGTTAAAAGAAAGACAGCTAGAGGGAGTAACACTGAGATACTGTTTAATAGATCTATTTACCAAAGAAAAGATGTAAGAGGGTATAATTGAGAAAAACAAAATAGATAAGGAAGTGAAAGAAAAAAAGGAGAGTAGAAGAATAATAAACAAGAGTTTCTTAGAGAATGTGAGTGAATGTTCAAATTTAGAAGAAAAACAGTAAAGGATGTGGAATGAGAGGTAGGGATAGAACCGGACTAAAAGGACAACCCTGAGGGAAAGTGTTAAGAAAACAGTGAGCGAAAGTAAATAGGAATAAAACAAGATGTATGACAGTGACTAAGGTTAAAACATGTGGAATAACAGAGAGAAAAAACAGAAAGCAGAAAAGAAGAAGTGATAGAAAAGGAATAATTGAAAAAGCAAAGAAATGTAAATAACATAGTGTGCTTGAACTACAGGAAGAAAGCATAATGAACAAGTAGTGAAAGAGTGATGAGTCAGAGACAGTGAGAGTAATAGAGACGGAGTGAGTGAACAGGAGTGAGGAACTATGAGAACAGAGGGACTGAGAAAAGGAGTGGAAGGAGTAGAGTAAGTAAGTAATTGAAAAAGGAATGAGGGAAGTAGCAAAGGCAGGAAACTGAGGGTTAAAGAAATAAAGCAGTGAAACTAATAGAAGTTAAATGTGATAGAAATATAACGAAAAGAGTACAAAACACTTACCTTATAATTGTCGTTAACTTAGTCACTTGTTATTTTTATACTTTCAATCTGTGAAAGAAAGAACAAAAATTTGAAAAATATTAAAACATGTATTTAAAAATTAGAAAAGACAAGGGAAAAGATTGAAAATCATCCAATTTTACAAAGAAATAAAGTTAGAGATAAACATGCAGAAAAAAAAGAGAAAGAGACGGTGATAGACAGTAAGAGACAAAAAGAAATTGTAATAGAGTAAATTACTAAAAGAAAAAAAAGGAAGATACTTTCAGTGACAGAAAAGAAGGATAGAAGAGAAAACTAAATTGAAGTTGTGTAAGCTACTAAAAGAAAGTGAGTAAGGTAAACTATATAAGGAAAGGGTGAATAAGGAAAAGAGAGTGAGGGAGAGAGGAGACAGAGGAAGTGAAGGAAAGAGTGTCAGATACAGACTGAGTGAGGCAACAAAGAAAGATAAATGAGTGAGGGTGAGTTATACTAACTGATTGCACCAAAAAAGGAGAACCCAAAAATATTTAATTTAGAAAACAAAGGGAGGAAAGATGGAAAAGACAAGCGAAGCAGAGGGTCTAAAAGCTGGAAAATGGTGCAAGGGAGAAAAGAAAAAAGCAGAGTTGGAATAGGGAAACAAAGGTTGAAAGATAAGTGGAGTTAGAGAACAAGGGTGAAAGAGAATAAAACAAAAAGCAATGTGAGTATGTAAAGAGGATTGATAAAAGGTAGTAAAAGACGAGTGAGCATGAGAGAAGATGAGTACAAATTAAAATTCACTATATAAAGTACAGAATTAATTATACATGTTAAATGGTTTATTTTTGCTGTTCTCAGAATATATCAAATTTCACTAAAAACAGTGAGTTGAAGGTATTCATCATATAACAGCGGGGAAAAAAAAACACAATCAAAATGATTGTGTTTAAAAAACCCATATAACATAACCAATCAGAAATCAGAACTCCTCAAAAGTAACTTACTTTCCATGACGTCGAAGGATGTCCTATGAACAGCTTATACTCTGTTGTACTGTTATTATTTTCTGCCCGCCACTTTCTGAAAGAAAATCTCCATCGTTTTGACAAATATGTTACATACAATAAATGACTTCTCGCTCTCTACCGCACTTCTCCTCAAGGCCAAATAGTGTAAGAGCCATTTATAACTCTTGGAATTCTTCTAAGCAAATCCTGTCATTTTCTTTTTCCACAACTTTCAGAAAGAAAACGTTCAAGATCACTTTCACAATCCTATACTAGTAATATCTCACCCTTCTTGCTCACTCATGTTCCACATTTCCTATGATACTGATACTGCTTACTATGAGGCACACTTACACTACCTCTATGACTACTACAATTATTTAATTCTCTTGATCACTGTTAAT
The DNA here is from genome assembly GCF_964261635.1 of Lissotriton helveticus. NCBI lineage: Eukaryota > Metazoa > Chordata > Amphibia > Caudata > Salamandridae > Lissotriton > Lissotriton helveticus. The sequence goes on along the minus strand of NC_136061.1, from coordinate 1,359,824,897 downwards.
CACAAAGCAATTTAAAACAGTACATAAAATTATATCAAATCCTAGAATCATTATAGGCCAGTTACCTACCCTAAATTCTCTCTTCTGAAAACACAAAATAAGAATATTTTAAGTCAAAAGGCAACATTGTTTCATAGTCAAATGGGAATCATTTCCGAAACACCAGCTTTTTTTTACATTTTAAATAAGCTGTGTAATAAGCGGATGTTGTCAAAGGACCATCATGTCATATAATAGCTGCAGTTACAAATGTTCTTCCTAAAATCAACGACTGTGTAGCCTCAACATTTGTAATTAAAGTTGAAAACTTACTTTCATCAGGTTTATATAGTTGGAATTTTAAAATGACATTATAACCAAAAGTTTGTACAAATAATGTGGATAGCATTGCAGACTTACATTACCTCTACTCCGTGTTTTGATTAGCTGCTTGAATTAGCTTATTAAAAGAAACAGTTTTTCTGAACTCATTCAAAGTGCAGTTATTTTTCCATGACATCAAGTGTTATGGTAAGAACACCGTTTGCTTTGGGAAATACTCTGTTGTCCTTTAACTAATCTGTGCCCACCACTTTCTGTAAGAAAACCTTTTTTTTTCTCAGGAACTACTTAAAACTCAAAAATAACTTTTCACTCTGTACTACACTTATCCTCAAGGCCAAATAGTGTAGGAGCCAAGAGAACCTCTTGAAATACCTCAGAGCAAATCCCGTGATTCCTTCCCTAATATTTTGGTTGTAAAAACACCAGGTAAGAATTTTTAAGGTCAAAAGGCAATCTTTTTTTGAAAGTTAAAACAGAATCATTGCAGAATGACCAGCCGTTTCCAGACTTCAAATAAGCTGTGTAATGTCCTGATGTTGTTGAAGGACCGTCATGATATATAATTGCTGCAGTTACAAAAGTCCTTCCTGATATTGACAATTGCGAAGCCACAACATTTTTAATTAAAGTTGTCAATTTGGTTCCATCAGGCCTACATTGTTGGAACATTAAAATGACATACTGGCCATATGTTCGTATAAATAATGTGGACAGCATTGCAGACTTACATTGGCTACACTCCATGTTTTGATCGGCTGCTTTTACTAGCTCATTAAAGGACACTGATTTACTGTCTGGCAAAGTTAAATATATAAATCTTTCTGAGTCTACACTAGTAGTACTTGATACCCTACAGTTCTCGCAGTCATGCTGCCATTGATAAGAAAGGCCAAACAGATGATCTACATCTACACCTTCATCTTGCAATACATGAAGCATATACATTAAAAACTCCTGACAATCTTGCTGAATATTTTGAGAGAATTGCGTTTGACCTGAACATTTGTCTAACAGATTTCGAATTTCAGACACACTTTCTATTTTTGTTCTATCAGTGCTACATTTCTCTAACATAGAGTTCAATAAACAGCAAAAACTTTGATCCGAATTGATCACAATCTGTTCTTTTAAAGTTTCTAGAGAAAAGACAACATTAACCACTACATTAGCATAGCAGTTGACACCAGAACTATTTTCAAATTGAAAACCAGCAACATCTTCAACAGAATCCATTTTCTTTCTGCTTATAATTTCGGGTTCATCGACTTTTCGTCTTTTTGCTACAACCTCCCTACTATTGGTCACATTTCTTCGTTTCCGGCCTACCACACGTTTCTCAAACAAAGGATATTGAGGCAAATGTGGCGCATACTCTCTTCTTAACCTATTGTATTCCTTAACACAATCTAGATCCGCACAAATGTTTGTGACATCACACTCAATCAAGTACAATCCCGATAAAGTTCTGACTCGTGACAATGCCACATATGCCATACCCTCCTTGAACACAGAACTGCCAATATTCACCAATGCACTGTCTACACTTAAACCTTGCGATTTATGGATTGTCACCGCATATGCCAAGAAAACAGGAAACTGCTTACGGCGAACATATAAGTCTTTTATAAGCAAAAACCTAGCAGAGCAATGACCAATTAGCTGTACTTCCTCAATGCCATCAAATTTAATTTTTAAAAATTCAATTCCATCTCTATTTCTGTATTTCTCAAAATCAACAACATTACCCATTGATCCATTTACCAGACCTCTTTCAACATGTAATTTCCTTCTCAAAAAGATACGGCAATTTAAGCACACATTCAGAGTCTTTTCAAAACCAGCAGTTTTAGATATAGTCTTCTCTAATGAATCCAATTTAGATTTAAAATTGTCAGACAAAATAATTGTTGCTCCCATATGCTCTATTCTGTCAATAGCTTCCAGTTTCACAATCTCTTGGTTTTCTAAATTCAACATTTTGTTGTTGAAGATGGCACATTCTGCAAGAGTTGGCATCAAACATATTCCAGATTTTTTCTCAGTAATTTTCCGAAAAATATTCTCTGGCAGAACGTCTTCTTCTGGATACAAATTTGACAGTAATCGTGCATGTAAAGCTTCTTTCCCATGCTCGGTCACTTTTCCGATTCTAACATCTTGTAGAATATTCTTATAATCTTCATCCTTTGCTTGACGCATATTTTCACGCAGTTCAGCATAATTGAAGTTTAACCATATATTAACGTTGCCAATGCTCCCTAGGCACTTCCTGGTATCTTCATGTGTAAGTAGTTTAAACACTGGTTGTCCTTTCACTGGTGTCAGCTGCAGAAGATCAACGAAAACAATGATGTGTTTGCCACCAAATAACACATCATACTCTGTTTTAAGAACTTCTTGCATTCTCAAATGCACAAAGGCAAGCATGACATTGGAAACCATGCTTAATTCGTCAATGATAAGAAGTTTCATTTTCCTCAAGACTCTTGAAACTTCACAAGCATCTCCAGATAACTTGTGGTATTGTAATTTGTTATCATGCTCCACTGGCAGCATCAGTAGACGATGCAAAGTAATACCTTTAATGTTATGTACTGCCAGTCCAGTTGGAGCGGTGACAACACAAGACAGCGATGACTCAGTCCTTTTCTGCAAATATCATGAAATTGCTTTAATGAGGAAACTTTTTCCAGTTCCTGCTTCTCCACTCACGTACAGTCGGACAGGCTTCAACGACGTACATGAGCACTCTTTCTTCTCATGACTTAATCCATGATCAATTTGGTTGGTAACTTCGTCATATATTTTCCTCTGCTCAACGTTGAGTTGTCTTTCCAAATCTTCTAAGTTAACCGCATCCTCCTGAGCATGTGCCATGGCTCTTTCCACTTCAATCATGGCAGTGGCAGCTTCATTTTCGATAACTGGTCCTCCTAGTGGATCCTGACTCAATGAAACAGAACTCTGACTGTCCTGAGAACTGTCTCTAGCAATCTCGGCTGCAATTGTTGCTTCCTGCTCGATTTCCGCATTTAACATTTCTAGATATTTTGGAAAAACAGGACATTCTATGGTCTCCTTGGCTGCATTGAAAGAGTCTTCGTAACAGAGGAAATCTCCAAGCAGTTCCTCTTCTGCACGCCAAGGCTTGAAAAGTTGCAAAAGAGCTCAATAGAAAAACTCTTTTCTTTCAGGAGATTCGCCACTCAATTTTCGATGATTTACCAATTGGCATTTTCTTTGCTTGACCAGACATCCCTCACTTCCAATTACAGCATACACTCCTTTATCAATATCTTCTTTGATGTTCCTCTTGAATATGTAATTTTGTAGAACCTCATACAGACAAACATTCTCGAGGTGACTGCTTCTATTTGGATATTATGTATCCAACATGTTGGTCTTCAAAATATCTGTACTGTTTGGCTCCTTTTCCGCCAAATACTCAATTTCCCGTACAGGTTTCAGAACTCGATTACGCGTTGCAGCAAGACCAAGACTCGCCCAAATGATACTTCTAGATTTGGCATAGAGACTTGCTGAAGATAACCGGTCAGAACATTCGTAAGCTCCGATTTCTCGATGCGACAACATCTTCAGACTGAAACTGTACAACTTCTTACTGAGGCTCTTTTCATGGGAAATGTCCTCCCACATATCCTTCAATTCTGTCTTTTCTTTTTTTGTGATGTAAGATGTCACATACCGAGCCACAGCCATACAGTTATCAGCCACAAACTGTATATCCATGTTAGCATTCCACATGGACAAAATCACTGGGTTGTAGTCGTTGATGTACTTGGACTCTTCATTTCTTTTCAAATTGTATGTATTTTTGGGTGATTTCCTCGTCACATTATGTCGCAGCGAAGAAATCAAACTGTTCACTCTTCCGTTAGAAATCACCGGTCGTGGAAAGCCGAAACGACATTTTGTGTAGAACTTGTCCTTGTTTCTGAATTTACGACGACTGTACTTTCCACAACGATGACTTTCAAAGCGTAAAACTTGTTCTCTTAGGCTTTTGTCTTCCTTTGTCTTTGGAACAGCACATGTAGAATACTGTTCTATGAAACTCATCACTAAGTCATCCTGATCTGTTCCAAATTTGGGTGCATCTTTGATCCATAGCAGCATATGTATATGAGGAGCACCTCTTGCTTGATACTCCTTTCGCCAGAAGAAATCCAACACCTCTCCAAGAGGTGGATTTTTCTTGTTCATGATGAAAGACATCATAGCTTCAAATCTATGATTGAAGTACCTGCATACATTCACTGGATCCAAAGAGCACAGTTCTCCGGGTGTCTTGAATTCGATATTTTCAATGTTTCCATTTGCCTCTCGTAGAAATTCAAGTAAGTCTTCCCAGCCATACTCAGCACAGCTGAGAGTGAGGAACCATGTGGGAGTTCCTAAGTTCCTCAGCATACTTTTTAAATCACCATGACGACGGTACCAGTACTCATTAGTACCACGCTGACATGCCATGAGATTAATCAGGTGACAATCCAAAATACTGTCTTGCACATTGACTTTATCCATAAAGTCCCTTGCCGAGATATTTTGCATCTGTACACCACTTTTCAAGATGTGGTTCACTGCATATGACAGTCCAGACGGATCACTTTCAAACAGTAGATGAAACAAATAGGGAATGCATTGACGAAACCTAGGATCTTCTGCATACAATCGTAAAGTCCGGTATTCAGAAACAGGAATTTGATCAGGTCGCTCATCATATCTTCCTCCTCGACCTGTTGGAAATAGCTGTGGGAAACACCGAGCTTCCAAACTTTCCTCCCAAACACTAATGGGACTCCCTTTGGCTTGTTTCATTTGAAACAACTCAATAGCATTCCCCATGACTTCCTTGGAATGCAAAGGATGAACACTATAATGTTCATATATTTCTTCATTTTTAGAGGCTTCTACTTTCTCAATTTGTCCAGCACACAAATCGCTGTCCTCTTCTTCACTTACTTCCTCTTCTGCAACACATATATTCTTATAGTACTCATTGTTTTTCATCAAATACAATGTTGCCTTTTTGACTTTCCTAACATCCACTAAATCTTGCCAGATTTTCTTACTCTTTGTCGGAACCCCATTAACTAAGATAACCAGAGGTTCCTCTTCCACTTTCTCTACTCCAATTGTATTAATGTTTTCTTCAAATCTAGAGGCAAATAAACAACTCTTCCCTTTAATCCTCTCTGTACATCTGATGGAGGCAATTTCCCTGTCTTTGGCTCCATTCGTACAATAGCCTGAAAGGGATGGACACTTTGAATCAAAATAGATTCATAAGTATTTAAATCCTTCAATTCAGAAGGAATGTCAACCAATTCCAGATTATTATGAACCGCTCTAGCAGGCATCTGATTTTGATTTAATTTGTTACAACAATAAGTACACACACGTTGATCCAATCCCAAATCAAAACAATTTTCTACCATCAAGTATGTTGCGAAATCCTTCCATTCACTATTATTTTCCCTTTCACTTTTTGCATATAAATCCACAAACTTAGTCTGATTCTTATAATAAGTGCGTCGACAACACACACAAGTGAAATTAGGCCTCTCACTTGATTTCACCTGAAACGTGGCAATTTCCATCTGAAAATTATCTGTATGGAAATCTGTATACTCTCTTCCACATTACCTTCTTCTTCTGGGTCAATTTCAACATTCTCCTCTTTACTTGCAAAGTAACAAAACTCAATTTCTTCACAAATATTCTTCACATCTACTTCAGAACCATGCAAAAGAGCACTGCTTAATTGTTTAAGCTTAATTGCTGGACTCTTAGCAAAATACAACATTCTCACTAATTTCCTCACTTTATTATGATGGACTGCTAGCATCCTGAAATGATGAAAAACACTCTGGCATACTCTCCTGGAGAGACAAGCCAGTGAATGACCATGTAAACCTGTCACTTCTCTCACTCTGCATGGATCTAATTCCTGCAACAACTTCATTTTCTGTTTTAAACTTTTCTTATTAAATGTCCGTACAAAATCAGAAAGCAAATTGATGGAATCCTGTCGCAAACTGCAAATACTACTACACTTCCAGGTGTACACTGGACCCTTAGGACGTCTCCCTAAAACTTCATCACCTAACACCTCTTCTGCCTCTGTTGACACAAGTTTTTCTTTTTCAACTGGACAACCGTATTTCACCTCATATGCTCGACCACTGGTTTCAACTGCATGCACCAAATCATTGTCCTGGAAGTAACTCTCCTCATTGAAAAATGCCTCACAACTTGAATTATGCATCCATTCTCCTGAAAATACTTCACAAAAATTTGTACGATTAACTATTCTCTTCCATCTACTATTTGTTTTGAATTCATAAATTGACTTGTTTAGTTTCCTAATTCTATTGAATACCAAAATAAATAACTTTCGCTTCATTTCCAAAGCCTGATCAATAATTTTCTGAACTTTTTTTTTTCTTATAAAAAGCCAGTTTCTGTGGACCTTTCTTTACATTTTTCATCAAATTTACAATTATCCTGTTGCGGAACATTCGTGTATGAATGTCCCTAAATTGATTGTGCCTTCTACCGGCACTCACAGAGTTTACTCCTGCTCTACCACTTACTTTATTAAGGGGCCTTTCCTTCCTGTTTAAATTGACTCTCTTCTTCTGGACTAAAACATGTTCTGTAGTGATACTTTTTTTTCTGGAAATGTTTCTTAGGAAAGATTTCGTTGTCTTACCCGGAGCTTTTTTGGTGACTTGACGAGTTTTTATTGTAGAGGACTGCTGCAAGCATGTAGTAAGCTGCTGTGTTTGACGTTTTGTAGCCTTTCTCCTCCTTTGCCTCGAAGGCATATTTTAATTTTGAAATGATCTGCAGTTGAATCTGTGGTAAAATATAATAAAAAATGTTATTAACTACTATTACCAAACAGTAAATCAATAACAGTCGTCAAAAAAGTAACACACTAGTTGTCAATTCTACATACAATAATTTTTAGTGCATTGACAAATTTAAAACTCACAAATAGTAGCAAAGAAATGGAATGCTTCTACATTTGACCTGTGCTCTTTTATATGTGAATCTGAACTAATTTTATTAGCATATTTCACTATTTTATTAAAGACACTTCACACAAGCTGTTTTTGAAGTTGTATTTAATTTTAAATAAAACGGTTAACATGGTTACTTTTCATTTCCAGTAACTTAAATTTATTTTTAAAAGTCATTATAGTGTAATAGGCTCGAGCAGGTCAGCTGCCCACCCTATGTCATACAATTCTGACAAATCAGCATCCTCATCATATTCTTCATCATCCACAGGATATAAATCATCCAAGGGATCTACTTCCACTGACGTTTCAATGACAAGTTCAATGATAAGATCGAGATCAAGAGATTGCTCATTATCACTCATGATTGATGTTGTCGTTATCTTTAAAGAAAGAGAACAACAATGAGATGTTGCAGAGTAAGAGACAAATCTCAGAGACTATAATAGTAAAATTGTTTAACAAGAGTAACATGTTGCAGATATTATTTAGCCATGTCCAGCGATGCTGAGGAGGTGAGGCCTATGTCCAAGTTTTCAGTGAACAGGACTCATCTCTTCTTAACCTTGGATAAGCCTCACTGACTCTGTGTCCCCTGCTCATACTTAAATGTAAAGGGGCAGATTTATGTTAACTGGCGCATCCTCAGGGATGCACCAGTTAACGTGCGCCGCTGCTCTGCCACCCATGGTGTGCCGCATTTACAATGCGGAGCACCATGGGGCAAAAACAGCACAGATGCGTTACGCATCTGTGCCGCAAAAGCGGCGCATTGCAGGAATCACGTCGCAGGCGCGACATGACTCCTGCAATGCAATGGGGCAAGCCACACATTGCATGGTTCGTCACTCCTTATGCCTGTTTCAAACAGGCGTAAGGATTTGATTCAGCAATGCCATAAAGCTGACTCAGTGAAATCTTGTAAATTTCACTGTGTTAGTTTTACAGGGCTTTCATGCAAGTGAACGCCCACCCTACAACAAAATGCCCACATGAAACCTGACGCAGGTTTCATGTGGCGCAGGACTTTACAGCGTGACACATCTGCCTAGATGCATCAAGTTGTAAATACGTCGCAACATAGCGCATCTTTTGCGCCGCCACTGCGTCACAAAAGTGACGCAACAGCGGCGCAAAAGAGGCTCACGGCCATCATAAATCTGCCCCTAACATTTTAAATGATTGGTTCAGGATGCCGATAAGGTGTGGCCTATCCAGAGGTTTGTTTGAGGTGAGGCCTACTCAGGGTTACAGATGAAATTTAGGCTTGTTGAAGAGTACAGAGGAGATAATACATGTGCAGGCCTACCAATGAAGTGAGTCAAGTCCACTGCACTCTTGAACAAAGGCCAGACCTCCTCTGTCTCCCTGGACAGGCCAAAACCTCATCTGCACAATGTGATTCGTAATGTTAGGAAGCATAGGTGATGTAATTGAAAAACGTGCAATTTTTTTTGCTCATTTCACAATCACATCACCTGTGTTTCCTTTGCTTAGGTATCTCATTGTGCAGATGTAGTCTAGCATATCAAAGAGTACGCAGAAGGTGAGCACTGTATGCAACAACTTTGACACTTACAGAAGCCTCAGCTTCTCCATGCTCCCTACACAGTCCTAAATGTATACAGTTTAAACTGACGGTATCTTGTTGCAGATGAAGTGAGGCATATCTTGCAACATGGTGCATCTTTTGCACCGCTGCTGCATCACAAAAATGACGCAACGGCGGCGCAAAAGAGGCGCACGGCCATCATAAATCTGCCCCTAACATTTTAAATGATAGGTTCAGGATGCCGATAAGGTGTGGCCTATCCAGAGGTTTGTTTGAGGTGAGGCCTACTCAGGGTTACAGATGAAATTTAGGCTTGTTGAAGAGTACAGAGGAGATAATACATGTGCAGGCCTACCAATGAAGTGACTCATGTCCACTGCACTCTTGAACAAAGGCCAGACCTCCTCTGTCTCCCTGGACAGGCCTAAACCTCATCTGCACAATGTGATTCGTAATGTTAGGAAACACAGGTGATGTAATTGAAAAACGTGCAATTTTTTTTGCTCATTTCACAATCACATCACCTGTGTTTCCTTTGCTTGGGTATCTCATTGTGCAGATGTAGTCTAGCATATCAAAGAGTACGCAGAAGGTGAGCACTGTATGCAACAACTTTGACACTTACAGAAGCCTCAGCTTCTCCATGCCCCCTACGCAGTCCTAAATGTATACAGTTTAAACTGACGGTATCTTGTTGCAGATGAAGTGAGGCCTATCTTTCAACATGGTGCATCTTTTACACCGCTGCTGCGTCACAAAAGTGACGCAATGGCGGCGCAAAAGAGGGGCACGGCCATCATAAATCTGCCCCTAACATTTTAAATGATTGATTCAGGATGCCGATAAGGTGTGGCCTATCCAGAGGTTTGTTTGAGGTGAGGCCTACTCAGGGTTGCAGATGAAATTTAGGCTTGTTGAAGAGTACAGAGGAGATAATACATGTGCAGGCCTACCAATGAAGTGAGTCATGTCCACTGCACTCTTGAACAAAGTCCAGACCTCCTCTGTCTCCCTGGACAGGCCTAAACCTCATCTGCACAATGTGATTTGTAATGTTAGGAAACACAGGTGATGTAATTGAAAAACGTGCACATATTTTTGCTCATTTCACAATCACATCACCTGTGTTTCCTTTGCTTAGGTATCTCATTGTGCAGATGTAGTCTAGCATATCAAAGAGTACGCAGAAGGTGAGCACTGTATGCAACAACTTTGACACTTACAGAAGCCTCAGCTTCTCCATGCCCCCTACACAGTCCTAAATGTATACAGTTTAAACTGACGGTATCTTGTTGCAGATGAAGTGAGGCCTATCTTGCAACATGGTACATCTTTTGCACCGCTGCTGCGTCACAAAAGTGATGCAACAGCGGCGCAAAAGAGGCTCACGGCCATCATAAATCTGCCCCTAACATTTTAAATGATTGGTTCAGGATGCCGATAAGGTGTGGCCTATCCAGAGGTTTGTTTGAGGTGAGGCCTACTCATGGTTGCAGATGAAATTTAGGCTTGTTGAAGAGTACAGAGGAGATAATACATGTGCAGGCCTACCAATGAAGTGAGTCATGTCCACTGCACTCTTGAACAAAGGCCAGACCTCCTCTGTCTCCCTGGACAGGCCTAAACCTCATCTACACAATGTGATTCGTAATCTTAGGAAACACAGGTGATATAATTGAAAAACGTGCAAATATTGTTGCTCATTTCACAATCACATCACCTGTATTTCCTCAGCTTAGGTATCTCATTGTGCAGATGTAGTCTAGCATATCCAAGAGTACGCAGAAGATGAGGACTGTATGCAACAGAGCAATGTACATTACTCACCTCCCTTGACACTTACAGAAGCCTCAGTTTCTCCAGGCCTCCTACACAGGTCTAAATGTATATCATTATCATCATAGTGACTATGAAACTCTAGCAGTACATATTGTGAAACCTAAATGTCTTAAAGTAACGATTTTTTAACCGACAAACAAGGAAATTATTCTCCCAGATTGATGGTGAGAAGTGATATATTTATTTAAAGAAGCAGACACCTTTTTGTCATTGTCATGAATGTAAAAAGCATTCCTTTTCTTTATGAACCATTTTCATGTCATAATTTGAAAACACACCACAGCTCCTATGTACAAACACACCCTGTCAGTACTTAAATTTGCCAAGCACACATGGGGGCGTATTTACAAGGACCTTGCACCACGGGGAAATGACTTAAATTTGCAAAGCACTCATGAGGGCGTATTTACAAGGACCTTGCACCACCTTTAAAGTCACTTTTAACGTGGGGAAAATGACGTGAATGTGGCTCATAAGCTTTGTAAATTTGCCCCCATGTTGACTATGAAACTCTTGCAGAACATATTGTGAAACCTTAATGACTTCAAGAAACGTGTTTTTAAACCGGCAAACAAGGAAATTATTCTCCCATATTCATGGTGGAAAGTGAAATATTTATTTAAAGAAGCAGACACCATTTTGACCTTCTCATAAATGTGAAAAGCATTTCTTTTTTAAAAAAAACGTTTTTCTGGTCATAATTTGAAAACACAACACAGCTCCTATGTACAAGCACACCCTGTCAGTACTTAAATTTGCCAAGCACACATGGGGGCGTATTTACAAGGCCCTTTCATCACTTTAGCGTCACTTTTAACATGGGGAAAATAACGTAAAAGTGGCTCAAAGTCCTTCTAAATATGCCCCATGCTGGCTATGAAACTCTAACAGCACATATCAAGAAACCTAATTGACTTCAAGAAACGTTTTTAAACACATCAAGTAAGCAAATTTTTCACCCAGATTCATGGGGAAGTGACTTAAAATGCCCTAACTCACATGAAAGCTTATTTTTAAGGCCCTTGCACCACTTTTGAGTCACTTTTAACATGGCTATGAAACTCAAAGAAACAAAATCTATTTGTAAAACACTTGACACAAAGCAACATTTTAAATACACAACTTTCTTCATAATTTTCTCCCTAAAGCATACTATTCTCTATCTAAATTAAATTAAACTGTTCTCACCTTAGCAAATACTTTTTGAGTTTCAAAACAGTCTCAGACACACACCGATTTTTCTTTAGCAGAGCAAAGGGTATGCACTCCAGAGGCTGCAACCAACAAAGGCACAGAAATGCTGTCATTCATCACACATATCTCTCATGTCACCCAATCAAAACTCTTCCCTCACTTTTTTCAAATCAACACCCTTCCCCCCTCTGTCCTTTCTGCCTTTTTTCCATAGCAACCACCTCCTGAAAGACCTCTCATGTTTACAAGTTCACACAAGAATGTTTCAATTGAACTCTGAACTCTCAGTACACCTGCGTATCCAGTGCAATCTTTCATAAAATGATTTTTTCTTGACCACTCAAATTACATCTTTCAAAGAACTCATCCATGCACCCTAACTTTCTGTTTTCAGTAATCAAAATCCACCAATCACTGCTACTGAATCATTAGCACAGAAACTCCACAGTTTTTTTCATTACAAACTCCTACTGTTTCAACTGCCATTTCATTCCCACACTTCATCTGACTGCAGCAGAACCTCCTCTCACCATGTTTTCTGTCTGGATTGTTGGACATAGTTACATTCACTGGGCTCAAAGGTATGCTGATAACAGAAATTTACACAACCTCAATTTACAAAATGTGGAAATCAACTGGATTGGCCACAGAGGATTAAGATGTCACCAATTGATACCATTGGTGAAAACCTTTTTGCATTTGCCAAAACCTGACCTGTTAATTGTGCACTGTGGAGGAAATGACTTGGGCACTTTGACTGGGGTAGGTCTGGAAATGCTTTTAAAGGACACCTTTGAGCAATTGATGGCACTTTTTCCTCAAACTGCCTTGGTATATTCAAATATATGCCAAAGACAGAAATGGAGGTGGTCCAACCAATTTTGTCCACAAATTGAGAAATCTAGGAAGCATGTAAATAAGTCTGTTTCAGCTTACATGAGAGACCATGGAATGGGCTCCATCTACAACAATAACTTGCGTTACTACATGCAAGATATCTACAGAGGAGATGGAGTTCACTTCTCAGATGATGGAAACAGAGTTTTCATCCTGAATTTAAGACTATGTATTGGTACCTACTTATAAGTACCTAAATCTACCACAGACCCAAAAGCTCTTCTCAGAGCTACCCTAACTATGATCACTGTAAACAAATTTTAAATGTAACTTTTTTTTTACTCATTTTCACGATTTACGCTTTCCGGAGCGCTACCCGGTTCGCGCACCGGACGCTAACCGCGTGAAAATTTGAAAAAAAATGTGGGTTTTTTCGCACATATGGGCCTCCTCAGCCACCCTCAGAAAACCTAGGGGGTCAGGATACGTCTCCCGTGCCCCCTTATACCCATTTCCCACATTGTTTTTCCTCCATCTTGTGATTAAATGTGACCGAAACACAAGATGGCGGACTCCCGTTACGCTACCGGTTAGCTACCCGGTTCGCGTACCGGGTAGCGCCTCTACCGCGAAAAAATTGAATTTTTTATTTTTTTATTTTTTGCCCCGCGGGACCCTTTAATAGCCCCCTCATCAACCTTAGGGGGTCAGGAGGGGTCTACCTTGCCCCCTTTCATTAATTTCCCCCTTCGTTTTTCTTCACCTCTTGTCTCTCGATCCTACCGAGAGACAAGATGGCGGCCGCTCCGGACTGTTTAGAATGTTGACAGACACCGGAGAGCCAATCAGCTTCACTTCGCGAAGTTCCGTTACGCGTCAGATATGCGAACCGGGGCGCTAACCGGAGCGCTGTTACAGATATATATATTTTTTTGAACGTTAATTTATCAAAATCCACTGGAGCATATATATTGAGACCTAGCAAAGGCACATCGGGCAAACAGTCTCTACAATTTTGCCAAGTTTCGTGGAAATCCATTCAGCCGTTCGAGCTAAAAGTGAGTCCAACCGCCCTATGGAAAATTGCATGGGAAAAACGCGTTTTGGGACCCCCATTTTTTCTCAGCCCCCCCTTGACGAAACCCCCCCAAATTTTCAGGGGCTGCTCAGGAACAAAATGTTCAATTTTCCTGAATATTTCAGCCAATTCCGTCCTCAAACGCCAAAGTTATTCGACATAGAATTTTCAAAAATCCCATAGGAAAAAAATCCTAACTATATATACCTACTGGCGACCGCCAGTAGGTAATATATATATATATATATATATATATATATATATATATATATATATATATATATATATATTCACTGAAAAAACCATAGGTTTCACACCAGTTATAGTTAGGAATTAGCATTAAAAAAACTATTACATTCACTGAAAATAACATAGGTTTCACACCAATTATAGTTAGCTGGAAGTTTTACTGGCATAAAACCATTGAAATTCCCAAGTTATAGTTAGTTGGACTCACTATAACTTGCGCGTGCAATGCACTGCTGATGACGTCACATATTACATAACTCATGACATGGTCAGTGACATCACTCATGACATCACTGATGACACCATCCAGTGAATGTGCGTCTTTCTGAAAAATAAATATTAGTGAGTAATGTTTAAATATTTAAATATATGTATTAGTGTTTCACTTTGTGTATAATTGGCTGCATGGGTTGGTGAGTAGCTACATGTGTATGTATATGGGTTATTAGATGTTTTTTTTTAGTATCAGTATGAGTGTCTGTATGGTTTAGTGGGGGTATTTCTTAGCACATAGATGCATGAATGACTGACTCTCTCTTTGTATGTGTTTTGAAGACAGCATATGTGCAGGACTGTATGGGTGGATGGCTGCGTATATGTCTGTGTTAGTGAGTGAATGACTGTCTTATTAGTGTCTTTATCAGTAACTACATATGTTTTAATCTAGTATATGTGAATATTGATGTATATAAGTGAGTATATGTGAGAGTGAGGGATTGTAAGAGTTCCTGTTTAAATTAGTTTGTGTTTCTATAAGTGATTGTTTAAGAGAATAAGTATGTGTAAGTTTCCTTAGAAGTAAAGTGGTAGTGTGTGTATAGATGTATATGCAAATAAATGGATGTTGAATAGTTTATTTACATGTGTGAGTATGTGTGTGAGTAACTTTTGGATGACTGTCGGTGTGTAACAGGATGTATAGGTGAATCACTACATATGATGAGTTAGTATATGTATGAGTGACTATATAGAACTGTTGATGAATGAGTGGATGTGTATATAGATGGTGGAATTACTGAATAGGTTGTTGTAACTGGTATGGGTATCTCCATTTTTTTGAAAATTTTAGTTTCTATTTTTGAATATGTGTTTCAAGGGTTACATTACAGTGAAAAGAGGTCTGTCACTGTGTCACAAGGATGGTGTCATAAGTGATGTCATGAGGGATGCCACTGACCATGTCATGAGTGATGTAATATGTGACGTCATCAGCAGTGCATTGCACGCGCAAGTTATAGTGAGTCCAACTAACTATAACGTGGGAATTTCAATGGTTTTATGCCAGTAAAACTTCCAGCTAACTATAACTGGTGTGAAACCTATGTTTTTTTCAGTGAATTTAATAGGTTTTTTTAATGCTAATTCCTAACTATAACTGGTGTGAAACCTATGTTTTTTTCAGTGAATTTCAATGTTTTTTTTAATAGCAAATCTTTATAGGTATAAAAAGTAAAAAAAATTGAAAACAAATTTTATATTGTATAATTATGTAAAAAAAAAAATAATAATTTTGTGCCCTGGGGCGCGTACCGGTGAATGCACGGGTAAGCGCAATGTTACGATGCGCCCCAGGGCGCGTACCGGTGAGCTTCCCGGGAGCGCTATTCCCGCGAACGAAAACAACATCGTGACGTATCGTGTAGATGCGTGATGCGTCATATGACGCACAGCGTAAGCACACCCGGAAGCACGCGAGCGCATACGATCGCGCAACGTCTTGACGGGCTTACGCTACGCGCCCGCGCCCCGGAGCGTGACTACGGGCGTAGCGTAAGCGCGTCGGGTCATGTGACCTGAAAATAACACTTTCTATTGGTGCAGAACAGTTTTGGTTTCCAAATGAGTAAAGCCCGGGTCATGTGACCTGAAAATAACAGGACAGTTTTTTTTCCAAATGATGAAAGACCCCACCTTTCTTCCTTATTCTGACTTTGTCCTTTGACTGAGGAAGACCTGTTTCAGCTATACAGATAATTCTTTTGTACTTTCAAATGGCTACTGTAGCAGCAACAGCTGGAGCATCTGCACCACCACCACCACCAAGAGGACCACCACAACAGTACATTGGTGGTGAAGAAGAGGAGGAGGAGGAAGAGGAAGAGGAGGAGGGGAGAAGATGGCTGCCTGAAGAAAATACCCCATACAAGCCAAGGCCACGCATTGTATGGGAGTTTTTTTCAATCCCAGAGGGCAAAGGTAACTTGTTGAATCTGTGGCATGGAACTATCAAGGGGCAACCCAAACAAAAAATATTCCTTTGGTAATAACACCATGATTCGACATATGACCCGCAAGCATCCTAACAACTACTCTGCTGCAGAGATCAGGAAACTAGCCAGTAACCTCCCCCAGTATTCAAGGACCACCTCCAAAAGAAAGCAACCCACTCAATCGGGACCAGAAACAACGGAGATGATGCCTTGTATTCAACCACGATTTGCTGATTTTAGAATCACATGTATTGAATGTGGCAAGCTCATCGCCTATGGTGAAAAGAGCGTAAAGCTCGTCGTCCTTGCTGGTGACAATCACAATTGCCCCAAAAAAAGTAATTTTTGCAGTTTTTTGTTTTTTGCTCCAGTTGAGCCATTTTCAATTCCCTTTTTTTTTGTTTCTCCCCATAAAAAATACAAAAAAAATATAAAACTGTTTTGAAAAGCCAAAAAAAGTACAAAATGTTCAAAAAATATTAAAAAAACATATAAAACAACAAAAATAAGAAAAAAAACAGTTCTTTTTAGAACTACCTTTCATTTATAAAATTAGAATCTCTGTCAATTTTTTTTCCTTAGGGTACGCGTACCGGGGCGCGCCCCCCAAAAAAATAAAAAATAAATTTAATGAAGCAGTTAGCATGAGGGAAGAACACAAAGAGAGTAATGGTAAGAGAAAGAGAGCTACAGGATGAACACAGAGGGATTGTTTATTACATAGTAAAAAATAGAGAAGGTGTAATAGGATGAAAGTGAGAAAAGTAAAATGACTAAAGGAGCGAAAGATGGGAAGAGAGAGGAAGAAGACTAAAGTAGAGATAGTGGGAGAATGTGAGTGGGTGTTAAAAGAAAAAGAAAGGACAGTAATAAATGGAGAATGAAGGGTAGTGGCGGAACCGGGATAAATGAAGAACGGTGAGGGAGGGTGAGAAAAGACCAGTTAGTATAAGTAAAGAGGGGTGAAAGAGGGGGAAAAATTGAATTAGGATAAGACATGGGGAGTGACAAAGAGAAAGGACAAAGAGAGTAAAGGAAACAGTACCTGAATGGGTTTGAGTAAAACAGCAAAGAAAGATAAGTAATGCAGTGTGCGTGACTTCTAGGGAGTCAGTGGGTGTAGTTCAGGGTGTGGGTTTGTAAGGCGTGTCTGTGGGTGTGGCTGTGTGGGGGGTTTCGGTGTGGGTGGGGGTGAGGGTGTGTGAAATATGTGTGAGGAGTGTATGGGTGTGGGGTGTATATGTGTTCGATGTATGTGTGTGTATGGAATGTGTGTGTGTGTGTGAAGAGTGTGTGTGGGGGGATTTTTTGTGTGTATGAGGTGTGTGTGTGGTGTGTGTGGGGTGTATGTTAGAGGTGTGTGTATGTGTTGGGAGGGGGATGTGGTGTGTGTGTAGGAGTAAGATAAATAATTAAGAAAGAGAGAACGAGTGAAGAAGCAAAGGAAGGGAACAGAGGGTAAGTGAAGTAAAGAATAGGGATTGAAAAAAGTTGAATATGAGGGGAAATAGGGAAATTGGAGTAAACATGTAGAATAAGAATAAGTGAGGGAAGCAGAGTAAAGACACAGGAGTGAGGTTGGTTGAGAAAATGTTAGTGAGCTTAAAGCAAAGGGTGATGACAAAATATATTTATTTAGTCATACTTACCATATAATAAGTGTAACTTTAATTAATTTTTTTTACTACACTTTGTATCTGTGAAAGAGAGAAGAAAAAATAAGTTATAATCAGTAAAATATGTATTTTAAATTAAAAGATACAAATGAAGAGGTCAAAAATCATAACAGTGTATTTAGAAATAAAGTAAGAGTAAAGGACACAAAAAGGGAAATAAAGTAAGGTAGAAGGATAAAAAGAGAAAAAAGAAATAGAAGGAGAGCAAATTACAAAGAGTAAGGCATATAGATTCACTGACAGAGAGGAAGAGAAGAACAGAGAAATGAACTGAAGGTAAGAAAGATACTAAAAGAATGTGAGTTAGCAAAACTAAGTCAGGAAACAGTATTAAGTAAAAAGATAATAACAGAGACGGAAAAAAGTCTAATTAAGGATGCATTTAGAAGATTGAGAAATAGAAGATAACTGAGAGTAAGTGAAGAACAGTCAAAGTGAAGGGATGAAGGGAGAGAGGATAATATACAATGATTGAGGGAAATTGAGTGAGGAAGTTAGTACACAGACACACTAAAAGAAAAAACTGAGTGAGGTGGAGTACAATAAGTGAGCAAAGGAAACGAGTAAGGGAGCAAAAAAAGGAAAGAGAGGAGAAGACGACTAAAACAGTGGTACTGAGATAAATTAATTTGGTGATGAAAGTAAAGAGAAAGACATTGAAAGAAAGGAAATGAGGGATAGTAATGGAACCAGAGTAAAAGAAATGGGATGAAAATCGATGACAGAGGAGCAGTGAAGTTGTTGTAAAAGAAATGATAGAAGGTAGATAAACACAAGTGAACACAACACAAGGAGAGTGAGGCACTGAGGACATAGAGGTAGTGAACGAAAAATAGAGAGAAGAGGTCAAAAGAAAGGAGCAAACAAAGATAAGCGAGAGAGAGTGGGTGATTTATAGTGATAGAGTGTGACAATACTGCTGAGTGAGTAAAGAGGAATTACTAAAAGAGCAAAGGAGGAAAATACGGAAAAGGGAAGTAAAGCAGAGAGTCTGGAAGCTGAAAAGTTATGCAAGGGAGAGAGGGGATGCAGACAGTTGAAATGAGAATGAGGGGTTGTGAAAGAAGTGGAGTAAAGGAACGGCGTTGAAAGAGAGTGAAAGAAAGACATTATATATGAGTAAAAAAAAGCTGGAAGAGGGTGGAAAAAGAAAAGTGAATGTGAGACAATGAGAAAATAATTTAAATTACAGAATACAAACTATAGATTAACTTGTACAACATGTTACATAGTTTATTTTTGCTGTTCTCAGAATATATTGAATTTCACTTAAAAAAGTGAGTTCAAACTACTCATCATATTACAGCGGGAAAAAAAAACACACAATCACAAAGATTGTGTTTTAAAAAAACCCATCCAAAGTTACAAATAACAAATATACACTAATCTTTGATTCATTTACTTTTCCTTTAGGCCAAATAGTATATCATGAAGGTCCGCTTCTCGTTGGAAAGTACTCTGCTGTTTACTAAAAATTCCATTTCATCGACTTTCTAGAAGAAAAGCTCCAAAAACATCTGAAATATTTTTATTATTTTCATATACTCCTTTTTTTCACTCATGACTCTTTGCTCATTCCTTAACTTTTCCTTTAGGCCAAATAGTGTCAGATGTATGAGCATACTTTCAAATTAATTTAAAGAAACTCTTAAATTACCGTTTTTAAATAGCAAACTAACCTTTATTAACTGCTCCCGTCTTCATACGCCAATTACCTTTACTTAAATTTCGGTTCTAAAAACACTAGATATGAATTTTTTAAGTCAAAAGGCAAATGTTGTTTAAAAGTCAAATGAGTATCGTTACAAAGGGTCCAACCTTTGCAACTTTTTAAATAGCATGTGTAATGCCCTGATGTTGTTGAAGGACCGTCATGATAAATAATACCTACAGTTCCAAACAGTCTTCCTGAAATTGATAACTGATAAGCCACAACATTTTTAATAGAAGTTGTCAATTTCGTTCCATCAGGTCTACATCGTTGGAACATTAAAATGACATAGTGACCATAACTTTGTAGAAATAATGTGGACAGCATTGCAGACTTACATTGGGTACACACCATATTGTGATCAGCTGCTTTAACTAGATTATTGAAAGACACTGATTTGCAGTCTGGTAAATTCAAATATATAAGTGTCTATTCTAGTAGTACTTGATGAAGTACAGTTATCACAGTCATGTTGCCATTGATAAGAAAGGTTAAAAAGATTTTTTATATCTACTCCTTCATCTTCCAATACATCAAACATATACATTAAAAATTCCTGACAATCCTGCTGAATTATCTGTGAAAATTGATTTTGACCAGAACATATGTCTAGAAGATTTCTAATTTCTGAAACACTTTCTATTTTTGCTCTATCACTGCTACATTTCTCTAACACAGAATTCAATAAACAGCACAATGTTTGATCCCGATTTTCGACAATCTGTTTTTGTAAATTTTGAAGAAAAAAAACAACATTAACTACTACATTAGCATAGCAGTTGACACCAGAACTGTTTTCAAACTGAAATCCAACAACATCTTCAACAGAATCCTTTTTCTTTCTCCTTACAATTACAGTGTCATCTACTTTTTGTCTTTTTGCTACTACCTCACTGCAATTAATCTAATTTCTTCTTTTTCGGCCTACCACACGTTTTTCAAACAGAGGATATTGAGGCAAATGTGGAGCATACTCTCTTGTTAACCTATTGTATTCTTTAACACAATCTAGATCAGCACAAATCTTTGTTTCATCACACTCAATCAAGTACAATCCTGATAAAGTTCTGACTCGTGATAATGCCACATATGCCATACCCTCTTTAAACACAGAACTTCCAATGTTCACCAAAGCACTATCTACACTTAAACCTTGAGATTTATGAATTGTCACTGCATATGCCAAACAAACAGGAAACTGTTTTCGGCGAACATATAAGTCTTTCACAAGCAAAAATCTAGCTGAACAACGACAAATTTGTTATATTTCGTCAATGCCAACAAATTTAATTTTTAAAATTTCAATTCCATCTCTATTTTTGTAATTCACAAAACCAACAACATGACCCATTGCTCCATTTACCAGACCTCTTTCAACATTTAAATTCCTTCTCAAAATGATATGACAATTTAAACACACATTCAGAGTCTTTTCAAACCAGCAGTTTTAGATATAGTCTTCTCTAATGAATCCAATTTTGATTTCAGATTTTCTGACAAAATAATTGTTGCTCCCATATGCTCTATTTTATCTATAGCTTCCAGTTTCACTATCTCTTCATTTTCTAACTTCAACATTTTGTTGTTGAACATGGAACATTCTTTCAGAGTAGGCATCAAACATATGGCAGATTTCTTCTCGTTAATTTTCTTAAAAATATTCTCTGGAAGAATGTTTTCATTTAGGTACAAATTAGAAATTAATCGTCCATGTAAAGCTTCTTTCCCATGCTGACTTATTTTTCCGATTCTTACATCTTGTAGAATATTTTTATAATCTTCATCCTTTGCCTGCCGCATATTTTGGAGTAGTTCTGCATATTTGAAATGTAACCATATATTAACGTTTCCAATGCTTCCTAGGCAGTTCCCGGTATCTTCATGCGTGACCATTTTAAACACTGGTTGACCTTTCACTGGAGTCAACTGCAGTAGATCTCCAAAAACGATAATGTGTGTTCCTCCAAATAAGACATCATAGTCTGTTCTAAGAATTTCTTGCATTCTCAAATGCACAAAAGCAAGCATTACATTTGAGACCATGCTTACTTCATCAATGATAAGAAGTTTCCTTTTCTTCAGGATTCTCGAAACTTCACAACACGCACCTCCAGATAGCTTGTGGTATTGCAATTTGTTATCATGCTCCACTGGCAGCATCAGTAAACGATGTAAAGTAATCCCTTTAATATTATGTGCTGCCAGCCCAGTTGGAGCGGTAACAACACAAGACAGCGGTGATTCAGTCCTTTTCTGCAGATAAGTTGCAATTGCTTTAATCAGAAAACTTTTTCCAGTTCCCGCTTCTTCACTCACGTACAGTCAGACAGGCTTAAATGATGTACATGAGCACTCTTTCTTCTCATGACTGAATCCATGTTCAACCTCTTCTGTGACTTCGTAATATATCTGTTTCTGCTCAAGGTTTAATTGTTTCACCAAATCTTCTAAATTAATTATATCATCTTGAGCTTGCTCCATAGCTCTTTCCACCTCATACATGGCAGTGGCAGCTTAATTTTGGATAATTGGTCCTCCTAGTGGATCCTGACTCAATGAAGCAGAACTCTGACTGTCTTGAGAACTGTCTCTCGCAATCTCTGCTGCAATTGTTGCTTCTTGCTCTATTTCTTCATTCAACATTTGCAGATAATTTGGAAAAACAGGACATTCTATGGTATCCTTTGTTGCATTAAAAGAGTCTTCATAACAGAGAAAATCTCCAAGTAGTTCCTCTTCTTTATGCCATGGTTTAAAGAGTTGCAAAAGAGCCAAATAGTAAAATTCTCTTTTATCTGGATTTTAACAACTCAATTTTCGATGATAAATCAAATGACCTTTTTTCTGTTTCACTAAACATTCTTCACATCCAATGACAGCATATATTCCTTTATTGATATCTTCTCTGATGTTCCTCTTATAAATATATCTTTGCAGAACTTCATAGAGACAAGCGTTCTCAAGGTGAGGACTTCTGTTTGGATAGTATGTATCCAACATGTTTGTCTTCAAAATATCTGTTCTTTCTGGTTCTTTCTCTGCCAAATACTCAATCTCTTGTACAGATTTCAAAACTCGGTTTCGTGTTGCAGCAAGACCTAGACTTATCCAAATGATGGTTCTAGATTTGGCATAGAGACTTGCTGATGACAATCGATCAGAGCATTCATATGCTCCAATTTCTCGATGCGACAACATCTTCAGACGGTAACTATATATTTTCTTGCTTAGACTCTTTTCATGTGAAATGTCCTCCCACATTTCCTTCAGTTCTGTCTTTTCTTTTTTTGTGATGTAAGACATCACATATCGAGCCACAGCAATGGAGTTGTCAGCAACGAATTGAATATCCATGTTAGCATTCCACATGGACAAAATCACTGGGTTGTAGTCGTTGATGTCCTTGGAGTCTTCGTTTCTTTTTAAATTGTATGTATTTTTTGGTGATTTCCTCGTCACAGTATGTCGCAGAGAAGACATCAAATTATTTACTCTTCCTTTAGAAATCACTGGTCGTGGAAAGCCGAAAATACATTTTGTGTAGAACTTGTCCTTGTTTCTGAATTTTCGACGACAGTACTTTCCACAACGATGGGATTGAAAGCGTAAAACTTGTTGCCTTAAACTGTTTTCTTCGGTAGTTTTCTGAACAGCACATGCTGAATACTCTTCAATGAAGCTCATCGCTGTCTCATCCGAATCTGTTCCAAATTTGGATGCATCTTTAATCCACAACAACATATGGATATGAGGAGCACCTCTCGCTTGATACTCCTTTCTCCAAAAGAAATCCAAAACCTCTCCAAGGGGAGGATTTTTTTTGTTGGTAATAAAAGACATCATAGCTTCAAATCTATGATTGAAATATCTGCATACATTCACTGGATCCAAAGAACACAGTTCTCCAGCAGTTTTGAATTCTATATTTTGAATATTTGCATTTGCCTCTCGAAGAAATTGAAGTAAGTCGTCCCATGCATACTCGGCACAGCTAAGAGTGAGGAACCATGTAGGAGTTCCTAAGTTTCTTAGCATATATTTCAATTCCCCATGACGACGGAACCAATACTCATTTGTACCACGCTGACAAGCCATGAGATTGATTAAATGGGATTCTAAAATATTATCTTGCAGATTCACTTTCTCCATAAAGTCCATCGCCGAAACATTTTGCAAATGTGCTCCACTTTTCAGTATATGGTTTACTGCATATGAAAGCCCAGACAAGTCACTTTCATGCAGTAGATGAAACAAATAGGGAATGCATTGACGAAACCTTGGATCTTCAGCATATAATCTTACAGTTCGGTATTCAGATGCAGGAATTTGTAGTGGTCGATCGTCATATCGTCCACCTCGACCTGTTGGAAATAAATGTGGAAAACAACGAGCTTCCAAACTTTCTTCCCATACACTAATGGGACTTCCTTTTGCTGCTTTCATTTGAAACAAGTCAATTGCATTCCCCATCACTTTTTTGGAATGCAAAGGATGAACAGTATAATGTTCATATATTTCTTCACTTCTTGATACATCAACTTTTTCAATTTGGCCAGCTGAACAATCACTGTGTTCATCTGCAGCTGTTTCCTCTGCTTCAACACATACATGTTTGTAGTACTCATTGTTTTTGACCAAATACAACGTTGCCTTTTTGACTTTCCTAACATCCACTAAATCTTGCCAGATTTTCTTACTGTTTGTCGAACCCCATTAACTAGAATAACCAGAGGTTCCTCTACCACTTTCTCTACACCATTGGTATCAATATTTTTCTTGAAATCTAGAGGCAAATAAACAACTCTTCCCTTTAATCCTCTCTGTAAATCTGAAGGAGGCAATTTCCCTATCTTAGGCTCCATGCGAACAATAGCCTGAAAAGGATGGACACATTGAATCAAAATAGACTCATATGTGTTTAAATCCATCAATTCAGGAGGAATGTCTACCAACTCCAGATTATTATGAACAGCTCTAGCAGGCATTCTGTTTTGATTTAATTTATCATAACAATATTTACAAATACGCTGATCAGAACTCAAATCAAAACAATTCTCCACCCACAAATAAGTAGCAAAATCCTTCCACTCATAATTATTTATCTTTTCACTTTTTACGTATAAATCAACTAATCTAGTTTGATGCTTATAATGAGTTCGTCGACAACACACACAAGTAAAATTCGGCCTTTCACTTGATTTCACCTTAAACCTGTTAATTTCCTGGTCAAACTTTTCTGTACTTGAAATCTGTACATTGTCTTCCACATTACCTTGAATTTCTGTGTCAATTTCTACACTGTCCTCTTTTTCACCAAAATAAGAAATGTCAATTTCTTCACAAATCTTCTTCACATCTAATTCAGTTCCATGCAAAAGATCACTGTTTAATTGTTTAAGCTTAAGTGCTGGACTTTTTGCATAATACAACATTCTCACAAATTTCCTCATTTTTGTATGATGCACTGCTAACATCCTAAAATGATGAAAAACACTTTGACAGACTTTTCTAGAAAGACAAGCCAGTGAATGGCCTTGCAAACCTGTCTTTTCTCTCAGTCTGCAAGGATCTAAATCTTGCAACAACTTCATTTTCTGCTTCAGACTTTTCTTACTATATGTACGTAAGAAATTACAAAACAAATCAATTGATTCCTGTCGCACACTACAAATACGACTACACTTCCAAGTGTACACTGGACCCTTAGTACATTTCCCTAAAACTTCATCAGTTAACACCTCTTCTGGTTCTCTAGGTACAAGTTTCTCTTTTTCAATCGGACAACCGTCTTTCACCTCATATGCTCGACCACTGGTGTCAACTGCATGCACTAAATCATTCTCCTGAAAGTAACTCTCCTCATTAAAAAATGGCTCACAACTTGAACTGTGCATCCATTCTCCTGAAAAAACTTTACAAAAATTAGTCCGATTAATTACTCTTTTCCATCTACTGTTTGATTTAAAAACATCAATTGTCTTGTTAA
This sequence comes from Lissotriton helveticus, assembly GCF_964261635.1. NCBI lineage: Eukaryota > Metazoa > Chordata > Amphibia > Caudata > Salamandridae > Lissotriton > Lissotriton helveticus. The sequence goes on along the minus strand of NC_136061.1, from coordinate 1,359,799,192 downwards.
GTGTCCTAATTCTATTGATTATTAAAATAAATAATTTTTTCTTAACTTCAAAAGCCTGATCAACAATCTTCTCTACATTTTTCTTTTTCTTATAAAAAGCAGCTCTCTGTTTGCCTTTCCTAATGTTTTTTAACAAATTTAAAACCACCCTATTGCGAAACATTCGTTTACGAATGTCTCTAAACTGATTCTGCCTTCTATTCCGATACATATTATTCTCTTCTGCTCCAGTAGTAACATTTTTTGAGGGCCTCTCCTTCCTTTTCAAACTTACTCTCTCCTTCTCTTTTTCTACATGCTGTCCAACATTTTTTTTTGTTCTACATATGTTCCGTAAGAAAGACTTAGTTATCTTACCAGGAGCTTCTTTCCTGTTTTTTGAAGTCTTTGTTGTGGAGGACTGCTGTAATTTCGATGCTGTTTTTGTTTGTAACCGTATTTCAAATTTTCTTGTTCTTTGTCTTGAGGGCATCTTTCCTTACTCTTGAAATCTTGTTTTCAATCTGTGTTAAAGAAAAAAATAGCACATTATAGACCACTATTATCAAGCAACAAAGCAATGACAAAAAGCAAACAATCTATTCAGGGTTACACATCAAGTGAGGATTCTCCAGGGGTGCAGAAGAGGTGAGACATGCATTGAAGAGTGTAGTGGAAGAGAGGTATGTCCACAGGTACAAAGAAAGTGAGACCTGTGTCTATGAGTGCAGTAGGAGATAAGCTTCATGAAGTCTAGTCCACTGCACTCTTATACACAGGCTTCACCACTTATGTTCTCCAGGAAAGGCCTATCTCCCACTACAGTCTTGAACACAGGCCTCACCTCGTCTGTCCCTCTGGACATGCCTCACCTCATCTACACAATCTACTTCCTAATCTAAGGTAACACAGGTGACATTTTTATGAAAGGATGACATATATGTATTTAATCATGCAGAGACTATTTATTCCTTCTCAAAAAACTAAAAGTCATTGTTTTTCACTAAAATCGTTTTTTAAATAACATTTTAGACACACAGTGCAGGTCCTATGTACAAGCATTCAGTGTCCATGACTACAGTGGAGAGGACTAACCTCCTCTCACCCTTGGACAAGCCTTACCTCATCTCTGTCCTCTGAACAGGCCTCAATGTATTGAGTATAATTGATAGTAAGTAGGTGCAGATGAGGTGACGCATGTCCAAGGGTGTAAATAAGCTGAGGCTTGTCTAAGCATGCCAATTAGGTCAAGTCTATTCAGGGTTGCAGATGAGATAAGGATTGTCTAGGAGTGCACAAGAAGTATGGCCTCTATTGAAGAGTGTAGTAGAAGAGAGATCTGTCCACGGGTGCAAATAATTTGAGACCTGTGTCTAAGAGTGCAGTGGGGTATAGGCTTCATGAAGCCTAGTCCACTGCACTCTTAGACACAGGTCTCACCACCTACGCTCTCCAAGAAAAGCCTCTCTCCCACTACAGTCTTGAACACAGGCCTCACCTCCTCTGTCCCTCTGGACATTCCTCACCTCATCTGCACAATCTACTTCCTAATCTGAGGTAACACAGGTGACATGATTGTGAAAAGGTCAAATATTTTTATGTAATCATTCACACACTATTTATTCTTTCTCAAAAATGTAAAAGACATTAATTTGCCCCAAAAATGTTTCAGTAGTGTAATGAAAAGCTTATACATATGACCTTTTCTCTGTTTTTCAAATGTTATTCTAAAAAAAGATTATGAGGCCTAAGCAGGAATGCAGATGTAATGAAGCCTGTCCAGGGGAGCACAAAAAGTGAGGCTTGTGTCCAAGAGTGCAGTGGACAGGACTAAACTGGAGTAGTGTGCAAAAAAAAGATAAACCTCATTTATAAAGCCCTGCATCAGTTTTCCAATGCTGATGCGTCATTTTTTGTGACGCATCGCGGCATAAAACATGTGCCTTGTTGCGCCATATTTAAAAAGTGACGCAAGTAGGTAGATGCGTCACTTTTTAAACCTCTGCGCCACATTATACCTCTGTCAGGTGTAATGTACACAGAGGGGTTATTTCTCCGCAGAAAGCCTCGTAATAGTGATGCAGTGAAATCAATGAGATTTCACTGCGTCACTTTTAGGACACTAATACGTCAAAATCTTGCGCCTGCCTCACAGAAGACATAAGACTGAGGCAAACGCTTTCACATGGAGCTTTCCCCATGTGAAAGGATGCATTGCTGGAGTACAAGCATTCCATTTCAGTACTGAAAACTCACTATTTTACAAAATACATTTCCTCTGTCTTGCAAACAATCCTACCGCATGTCCAAGGGTGTAAATAAGCTGAGGCTTGTCTAAGCATGCCAATTAGTTGAAGTCTATTCAGGGTTGCAGATGAGGTAAGGATTGTCTAGGGGTGCACAAGAGGTATGGTCTCTATTGAAGAGTGTAGTAGAAGAGAGATCTGTCCACGGGTGCAAAGAACTTGAGACCTGTGTCTAAGAGTTCAGTGGGGGATAGGCTTCATGAAGCCTAGTCCACTGCACTCTTAGACACAAGTCTCACCACCTACGCTCTCCAAGAAAAGCCTCTCTCCCACTACAGTCTTGAACACAGGCCTCACCTCCTCTGTCCCTCTGGACATTCCTCACCTCATCTGCACAATCTACTTCCTAATCTGAGGTAACACAGGTGACATGATTGTGAAAAGGTCAAAAAAATGTATGTAATCATTCACACACTATTTATTCTTTCTCAAAAATGTAAAAGACATTAATTTGCCCCAAAAATGTTTCAGTAGTGTAATGAAAAGCTTATACATATGACCTTTTCTCTGTTTTTCGAATGTTATTCTAAAAAAAGATGATGAGCCCTAAGCAGGAGTGCAGATGTAATGAAGCCTGTCCAGGGACGCACAAAAAGTGAGGCTTGTGTCCAAGAGTGCAGTGGACAGGACTAAACTGGAGTAGTATGCAAAAAAAGATGAACATCATTTATAAAGCCCTGCATCAGTTTTCCACTGCTGATGCGTTACTTTTTGTGACGCATCAGCGGCATAAAACATGTGCCTTGTTGCGCCATATTTAAAAAGTGACGCATGTAGGTAGATGCGTCACTTTTTAAACCTCTGCGCCACATTATACCTCTGTCAGGTGTAATTTACACAGAGGGGTCCTTTCTCCGCAGAAAGCCTCGTAATAGTGACGCAGTGAAATCAATGCGATTTCACTGCGTCACTTTTAGGACACTGTTACGTCAAAATCTTGCGCCTGCCTCACAGCAGACATAAGACTGAGGCAAACGCTTTCACATGGAGCTTTCCCCATGTGAAAGGATGCATTGCTGGAGTACAAGCATTCCATTTCAGTACTGAAAACTCACTATTTTACAAAATACATTTCCTCTCTCTTGCAAACAATCCTACCACATGTCCAAGGGTGTAAATAAGCTGAGGCTTGTCTAAGCATGCCAATTAGTTGAAGTCTATTCAGGGTTGCAGATGAGGTAAGGATTGTCTAGGGGTGCACAAGAGGTATGGCCTCTATTGAAGAGTGTAGTAGAAGAGAGATCTGTCCACGGGTGCAAAGAACTTGAGACCTGTGTCTAAGAGTGCAGTGGGGTATAGGCTTCATGAAGCCTAGTCCACTGCACTCTTAGACACAGGTCTCACCACCTACGCTCTCCAAGAAAAGCCTCTCTCCCACTAAAGTCTTGAACACAGGCCTCACCTCCTCTGTCCCTCTGGACATTCCTCACCTCATCTGCACAATCTACTTGCTAATCTGAGGTAACACAGGTGACATGATTGTGAAAAGGTCAAATTTTTTTATGTAATCATTCACACACTATTTATTCTTTCTCAAAAATTTAAAAGACATTAATTTGCCCCAAAAATGTTTCAGTAGTGTAATGAAAAGCTTTTACATATAACCTTTTCTCTGTTTTTCAAATGTTATTCTAAAAAAAGATTATGAGGCCTAAGCAGGAGTGCAGATGTAATGAAGCCTGTCCAGGGGAGCACAAAAGGTGAGGCTTGTGTCCAAGAGTGCAGTGGACAGGACTAAACTGGAGTAGTGTACAAAAGAAAGATGAACCTCATTTATAAAGCCCTGCATCAGTTTCCCACTGCTGATGCGTCACTTTTTGTGACGCATCGGCGGCATAAAACATGTGCCTTGTTGCGCCATATTTAAAAAGTGACGCAAGTAGGTAGATGCGTCACTTTTTAAACCTCTGCGCCACAGAGGGGTTATTTCTCCGCAGAAAGCCTCGTAATAGTGATGCAGTGAAATCAATGAGATTTCACTGCGTCACTTTTAGGACACTGTTACGTCAAAATCTTGCACCTGCCTAACAGCAGGCGTAAGACTGAGGCAAACGCTTTCACATGGGGCTTTCCCCATGTGAAAGTATGCATTGCTGGAGTTGCGTCATTTTTGTGACACACTCCAGCAATTTGTCACTTTTGCGCTTACAGATACATCACAAATACTGACTTATCTGTAAGTCCTAGAAACATGATGCGTCATACAATAAATATAATGCATCATTGGTGTCACAAGGAGTGCACAGTGAAAAGTGATGCATCGCTGTTTTCATAAATAAAGCTCTCAGTGTGCTTCCTAATCAGAGGTAACACAGGTGACATGATTATGAAAGCTTCAAATTATTTTACTTAATCATGCACACATTTTTTATTTTTTCTCAAAAATGTAAATCTATTAATTTGCCCCAAACTCGATTTTTCAATAACATTTTAGAAACACAGTGCAAGTCCTATGTACAATCATTCCATTTCAGTACTGAAAAGTCACTATTTTACAAAATACATTTCCTATCTCTTGCAAACATTCCTACCAAGCATTACCCAAAAAATTAAGCAAACCAACAGCAAAGAAACTCAATCTGCTTCCCAATCTGAGGTAAAACAGGTAACATGTTTGTAAAAGATTCAAATATTTTTATGTAACTAAGCACACACTATTTATTCCTTCTTAAAAATGTTAAAGCCATGGATTTGCACTAAAATCGTTTTTCAATTACCATTTTAGGAACAGAACACAGGTCCTATGTACAAGCATTCATTTTCACTACTGAAAGCCATTAATTTGCACTAAAACCTTTTTTTATTTAATATTTTATGAACAGAGCACAGATCCTATTTACAGGCATTCATTTTCACTAGTAAAAACCATTATTTTGCACTAAAATCGTTTTTCAATTAACATTTTAGAAACAGAGCACAGATCCTATATACAAGCATTCATTTTCACTACTGAAACCCATTGATTTGCACTAAAATCGTTTTTCAATTACCATTTTAGGAACAGAACACAGGTCCTATGTACACGCATTCATTTTCACTACTGAAACCCATTGATTCACCCTAAAATGGATTTTTAAAATAACATTTTAGATACAGAGTGCAAGTCCTATGTACAACCATTCAACTTCACTACTGAAACATCACTATTTCACAAAATACAAATCCTCTATTTTACAAATATAGAAACCATGCATTTTCAAAAAGCATCACACAGACCAACAGCAAAGAAAATCAATGTGCTTCTTAATCTGAACTCTCTATCTAAATGAATCATAACTCACCTTTACAAATGCGTTAGGAGATTCAGAACAGTGTCAGATACACACACCAATATTTCTTTAGCAGAGCAAAAGGTATGTTCTCCAGGCACTGCAACCATTAATGGCATAGAAAACCTCTAATTCTACACACATATTCCTCATGGTAACCAATCAAAACTCTTCCCTCTCTATTTTCAAATCAACACCCTTTCCCCCCTCAGCCCTTTCTACCTGTTACCATAGCAACTCCCTCCTCACTGAGCTCCCAGGGTTAAAAGTTTATTCTACAATGTTGGAAATCAAATCAGCAAGCATATTTGACCTCTCAATACACCAGCTTATCCACTGCAATCTTTCTTTAAATGACTTTTTTTTACCATTCAAATGACTTCTTTCACACAACAGAACTGTTGGAACTGGCCCTTTTTGCAGGGTCATCCCCAAACTTTTTGCTTCCTCCTCCCTTATTTTTCTTGACCCGTGGCTGTTGGCAATAGGACTCTGCGCACTTTACCACTGCTGATCAGTGCTAAAGTGCATATGCTCTCTGTGTAAATTGTTATTCTGATTGAATATACCTGTTTGGCATATTTGTATCACCATGAAGTCCCTAGTAAAGTGCACTGGGTGTGCCAGGGCTGGTGATGACAAATGCTACTAGTGGGCCTGCAGCACTGATTGTGCCACCCACAGGAGTAGCTCTAAAATGGTGTCTCAGGCCTGCCACTGCAGTGCCTATGGGCAGTTTAGAACTGCCATGTCCTCCTGGTCAGTGTCCACACTGACCAGGCCTAACCCTTCCCTTTTCGTGCACATCAGCCACCCCTATGGAAGGCCCAAGGTACCCCCCTGGGCAGGGTGCAGTGTATGTGAAAGGTAGAGCATGTACTGGTGCAGGTAACATGTTCTGGTAGTGAATTACAGCCATTTTCGTTTTTCACTATTGTAAGGCTATCTTGCTCCATAGATTAACATGGGGGATGCTGGCTACAGTGGTTAACAGCATTTCTTCCCATAGGAACAAGATAGGACATAAGTATCTAGTATCCCTGAACTCAGAATTTAATAACACATCTTTTAGGAAAGGTTGTTTTTAAATCCTGTGTTTGAGAACAGCACTTTTAGAAAGTTGCTGTTCTCTTGTCTGAACCTTCTGTGTGCCTGGGCCTGTTTGTGTATTGACTGTCTGGTTTGTGAGTGACAGGGGCTGGGGAATTCCCCAGCAGGATGAATGAGTCAGCACTAGGCTGAATGACTGCAGTTGCAACTGGAGTGGTGGGAGGAGTTAGCACCTGGGCTGAATAGGGCTGTGCCTGCCTTCCACAATGCTGGCTCCACCCCCCTGCTGGGCGGCTGAGGACCCTGCCCCTCACTCTGAAAGGAAAGATGCAGCCACCAAAACAAAGTGCTCAGGATCCGCCCAGAACTGGTTCAGACCGGGCACAGGGCCCACATGCACCAAGAGAACAAAGACTTTAGGGGTATAAGTACAGGACCCCTGACAACAGAAAATTAGATCATCCTGGAAATCAAGAAGGAACCTCTGCCAAGGAGAAAGCTGACTCTGAAGAAGGAAGATTGTCTTGCTGTTGCTCTGCTGGACTGACCTGCTGTTGCTTTGCTGCCAAGGAGAGGGGAAGGACTTTGCTGTGAGCTGTGTCCCCTGTCTTGAAAGGAATCTCCAAGGGCCTGAGAAGAGCTGGCTCCCTGTTTTGAAGTCCCAGGAACAAAAGGACTTCACCCCCAGCTTCCCTGAACTCTGCTGAGTGAGTTCTGTCCCTCCTAGAGTGCTTGATCCAGTTGTGGGGCCTCTGGAGGTTGGACCTGTGCTGGGAAGCTTGAGACAAAAGCTTGAGAGACTTTCGAAATTGAAAAGTGTCGCATCGCTCGCTTGCGGAGCGCATCCCCGACAGTGCGAGAAGTTTCCCGCCGCTACGGAGGTCGAGATCGTCGCAGCGCCTGACGCCGCTGCCAGAGACGTCGCATCCTCCGTTTGCGGGACGCACCAGACCGGTGCGGGAGAATCGAACATCGCTGCGAGTATCGTCGCAGAGCCTGTCGTCGCTGGGTGAGAACGCCGCACCGCTTGCTTGCGGACCGCATCACGTCGCTGCGAGTGTCGTCGCAGAATCATCGCATCGAGGAGCTGCGAGAGAAAGGATCACCGCTGGACCGCGCATCGTCGCCCCGGAGATCGTCGCAGCACCTACGAGATCGTCGCATCGTGCCTTTGCGAGAACAGACTTCCTACGGAACCTACGCACCGGAATCCATACAAGTGGCCTTCCTCCCCATACAGACCGGATTCGTCGCAACACGCCCGCTGCTGCAGCGGGGCTGTCGCATCGCCTCCCCAGGGTCTCAGGAGCGACGCATCGCTTGTTTTCCACCGCACCAGCTTCTGCTTTTGGAACTTTGTTGCAACTAAAGGTACTGTGAGTAAACGTGACGCAACTGTGAACTTTTCACGCAACTGTGGTTTGTTTTTACCGCAACTTGAAGAACTTTAACGCAACCTTAAGAACTCTTTGAAACCATATTCTTGAACCGTGTATGTTGGATTTTTATCGTTTTGGTCTTGTGTAGTTTTAGAATAAATACCTTTATTTTTCTAAACTGTTGTGGAATCAGTTTGTGGTGTTTTCACTGTATTACTGTGAGTGTTGGTACAAATACTTTACGCATTGCCTCTGATTAGCCTAGACTGCTCAGGCCAAGCTACCTAGAGGGCGAGCAGGGGTTATCTCAGAGAGTTATCTCCTTGTCCTGACTAGAAGCAAGGGTCCCTATTTGGACAGTGGTACCTACCTCTGCCAACTAGAGACCCCCAGATCTAACATTGGTGGTCAGGCGGTGGGATTTGAACTTGTATTTGTACTTGACCCACAGTAATTGGTGTACATCACTAGTGAGTGCAGACCACTACGCCACCGCATACTACTGTTTTTTTGGTTGGTTCTATTTTTTTGATCGTAACCCTGAAGGAATCCAAGCATCATGTCTCTGAATGGTAAACCAGCAAGTGATGTTGCAGAACTGGAGTTTGATATTGAAATGTTAAGCGATTACAAAGTAGGTCAACTCAGGCAGTTCTGCAGGAACTTTGGATGCCCCATGAAGCGCCGCTCCAAGAAGGAGGAGCTACAGGAGGCCTTAAGGGCCTGGTGGGAGACCAAAGAGGCTGGGGGGACAGATGATGCAGAAGTGGATGAGGATGCACAAAGGAATGGTTTCAGGCCACAGGATCTGCCTGTGTCCAGAGCAGCCTCAAGGGCTGGCAGCAACCATTCAGCTGAAAGTTTTTCCCCAGAGGAGTTGGAGGAAAACCAAAGGGCTAGAGATCATAAGTTAGAAATGTTGAGGCTTGAAATGGAGCTGAAGCAATTGGAAATGGAGAAAGAGAGAGAAAGGGCGGCAGAGGAGAGCAAAAATGCCCATGCCCTGGAAGAATTGAAATTGACCTTGGCCCATGAATTAAGAATGAGGAAGCTTGAGTTGGAGCTCCAGAAGCGTGAGGCCATGAGGGTCTCAGCTGAAGAAGAAACATGGGTAGCTCAAGAGGTGAGCTTTGCTGAGTTGGAGGAGGAGTCCAGCTCAGATGGTGGCAGCATGTTTATGATATCTAGTGCTGAGAGAAAGGTACAAACACCCAGAGATGTGGCACCTGACTTGAGGGAGGGGGTCGACATACACCAGGGGGTTCAGGTTTATGATGTAGTTCCAGTGGAGTGCAGTGTCCCTGAAGTAGATTGGGGGACTGGCACAGGGGACCATATTCCTAGTGGTGGGAGGGACACTCTACTGACTCTAGATGAGAGGTACAGGGAGAGGGGTTCCCCCATGGTAGAAACCTTGGTGTGTGTGTGTGAAGACCAGCCAGAAGAGTGTGGGTTGTGTGACAGAGACAGTCAGATACTGTCTTGCCAGTCTCAGGAGAGTGGTGTGAGGTTCTTGTGTGAGGCACTGGAGGGTGAGGCAAAGGGTAGCTTGGTTAACAACTGTGGGGGGCTGTGTGATTCATTTGTTGGAGAGCATATTTTAAGTCCCTGTCTTCCAGAGCTATGCCAACACCCGGTGGAGCGTGAGTTCTCTGACCCCAGAGAGCTTGCATTGGAGGCGGACCTCTTGGTGGATTCCAAAGGGTCTGAAGAGGCATTGGGGAGTGATCCAAAAAGGAGTGGCTTAGATATCTTCCAGACCTGTGAGGTGGAAGAGGTTCAGTGTAACCCGGTTAGGTCCCAGTGTAGTGGGAGGGGTGTAGGGGCTCATGTCCGGTCTCAGTGGAGAAGGAGTGAGTGTGGGACGGTGTGTCTCACGGTGCCCGAAACCCAGTCTCAGGGCCTGGAGGGTTTCTTGAGGGAACACCAGGTTGGGGGCCTAGACTGTACTTGTAGGCCATTTGAGGAGGATCTCCTAGTATCTGTCAAACGGGGAGTGCCTGTAACCAGGCCTCCATCAGTTCTGGTGTCTGGCAGTGCTGCTCCATTTGGGAGGGTACAGAAGTCCAGACTGAGGGGTGAGAGGGGGAAGGAGTCCCCAGTGGGAGATCCAGTGGGTCAGGGACCAGTCAGAAGGGCTGAGTCCCCAGTGAGTGACCATGGTGACCTCACTTCTGTCCTGGGGGATCTTCCCGCGCTGTCAGGTGGACAGGGGTCGGGAGATCTGCGCCAGGCAGACTGTCACAGGACACATGAGTTGTGTGTCACCCTCAAGGGGGTACTATGTAAGTCCCCAGAAGTCCTGGCGTGTCAGGCAAGTGTTCCACCGCAGGGGTTGGTCCCTGGGTGGGGAAGCCAGGTTCAGGTATTGTCTGACCTGGAGGCTTTTGAGACTAGGTTTGAGAGCCAGGTCTGGGGTGTCCCCCCTTACCTGGAATACCAGTTGCAGGATAGCACCCCTGAACTGGTGGGTGAATGGTGCAGGACACCTGCCACAGGTGCCCTGGCTATTCTAGAAGGGGGTACCGCTCCAGGTGGGAGGGTACAGAGCCCCAAGGAAGAGGAGAACCTGGTGTGGGGAAGCCCACCCCAGCCTCCTGTCCAGCCGCCGGATACAGGTCCGGGACTGGTGGGTCAGTGCCAGGATGTTAGACCTGACCTGACAGGTGGGAGAATGGACAAAGGGTGCCAAGCACCTGGGGCTACTGCCCCCCACCCTCTGACGCCACAGGGGTTTGAGAGCCCTGAGAGGCATGAGGCCTGGATCTCATCCCTGATCACTGTTGGTGGTCACTGTGGCTTGCTGTCGGTCTGTTGGGACACACCTGTGAGAAAATTAAGGTTAAGTGCTGCACAGGTGGTGTCCACAGGTGAGGAGAAGGGTTCCACATGGGTTGGCATGGTGGACCCTGAGAGTATGGATAGAGTGATCCAACTGGGTTTAGGACGGCGTAGAACAGGACTGCCCTGCTGTGTGGGCCAGTTTCCATGTTCTATCGCCTCAAGCAGGGAATCCCATCGAGGTATCGTTTGGTCTACCCTGGCTTTAGGCTGGAAGGGGGTTGTGTTGGAACTGGCCCTTTTTGCAGGGTCATCCCCAAACTTTTTGCTTCCTCCTCCCTTATTTTTCTTGACCCGTGGCTGTTGGCAATAGGACTCTGCGCACTTTACCACTGCTGATCAGTGCTAAAGTGCATATGCTCTCTGTGTAAATTGTTATTCTGATTGAATATACCTGTTTGGCATATTTGTATCACCATGAAGTCCCTAGTAAAGTGCACTGGGTGTGCCAGGGCTGGTGATGACAAATGCTACTAGTGGGCCTGCAGCACTGATTGTGCCACCCACAGGAGTAGCTCTAAAATGGTGTCTCAGGCCTGCCACTGCAGTGCCTATGGGCAGTTTAGAACTGCCATGTCCTCCTGGTCAGTGTCCACACTGACCAGGCCTAACCCTTCCCTTTTCGTGCACATCAGCCACCCCTATGGAAGGCCCAAGGTACCCCCCTGGGCAGGGTGCAGTGTATGTGAAAGGTAGAGCATGTACTGGTGCAGGTAACATGTTCTGGTAGTGAATTACAGCCATTTTCGTTTTTCACTATTGTAAGGCTATCTTGCTCCATAGATTAACATGGGGGATGCTGGCTACAGTGGTTAACAGCATTTCTTCCCATAGGAACAAGATAGGACATAAGTATCTAGTATCCCTGAACTCAGAATTTAATAACACATCTTTTAGGAAAGGTTGTTTTTAAATCCTGTGTTTGAGAACAGCACTTTTAGAAAGTTGCTGTTCTCTTGTCTGAACCTTCTGTGTGCCTGGGCCTGTTTGTGTATTGACTGTCTGGTTTGTGAGTGACAGGGGCTGGGGAATTCCCCAGCAGGATGAATGAGTCAGCACTAGGCTGAATGACTGCAGTTGCAACTGGAGTGGTGGGAGGAGTTAGCACCTGGGCTGAATAGGGCTGTGCCTGCCTTCCACAATGCTGGCTCCACCCCCCTGCTGGGCGGCTGAGGACCCTGCCCCTCACTCTGAAAGGAAAGATGCAGCCACCAAAACAAAGTGCTCAGGATCCGCCCAGAACTGGTTCAGACCGGGCACAGGGCCCACATGCACCAAGAGAACAAAGACTTTAGGGGTATAAGTACAGGACCCCTGACAACAGAAAATTAGATCATCCTGGAAATCAAGAAGGAACCTCTGCCAAGGAGAAAGCTGACTCTGAAGAAGGAAGATTGTCTTGCTGTTGCTCTGCTGGACTGACCTGCTGTTGCTTTGCTGCCAAGGAGAGGGGAAGGACTTTGCTGTGAGCTGTGTCCCCTGTCTTGAAAGGAATCTCCAAGGGCCTGAGAAGAGCTGGCTCCCTGTTTTGAAGTCCCAGGAACAAAAGGACTTCACCCCCAGCTTCCCTGAACTCTGCTGAGTGAGTTCTGTCCCTCCTAGAGTGCTTGATCCAGTTGTGGGGCCTCTGGAGGTTGGACCTGTGCTGGGAAGCTTGAGACAAAAGCTTGAGAGACTTTCGAAATTGAAAAGTGTCGCATCGCTCGCTTGCGGAGCGCATCCCCGACAGTGCGAGAAGTTTCCCGCCGCTACGGAGGTCGAGATCGTCGCAGCGCCTGACGCCGCTGCCAGAGACGTCGCATCCTCCGTTTGCGGGACGCACCAGACCGGTGCGGGAGAATCGAACATCGCTGCGAGTATCGTCGCAGAGCCTGTCGTCGCTGGGTGAGAACGCCGCACCGCTTGCTTGCGGACCGCATCACGTCGCTGCGAGTGTCGTCGCAGAATCATCGCATCGAGGAGCTGCGAGAGAAAGGATCACCGCTGGACCGCGCATCGTCGCCCCGGAGATCGTCGCAGCACCTACGAGATCGTCGCATCGTGCCTTTGCGAGAACAGACTTCCTACGGAACCTACGCACCGGAATCCATACAAGTGGCCTTCCTCCCCATACAGACCGGATTCGTCGCAACACGCCCGCTGCTGCAGCGGGGCTGTCGCATCGCCTCCCCAGGGTCTCAGGAGCGACGCATCGCTTGTTTTCCACCGCACCAGCTTCTGCTTTTGGAACTTTGTTGCAACTAAAGGTACTGTGAGTAAACGTGACGCAACTGTGAACTTTTCACGCAACTGTGGTTTGTTTTTACCGCAACTTGAAGAACTTTAACGCAACCTTAAGAACTCTTTGAAACCATATTCTTGAACCGTGTATGTTGGATTTTTATCGTTTTGGTCTTGTGTAGTTTTAGAATAAATACCTTTATTTTTCTAAACTGTTGTGGAATCAGTTTGTGGTGTTTTCACTGTATTACTGTGAGTGTTGGTACAAATACTTTACGCATTGCCTCTGATTAGCCTAGACTGCTCAGGCCAAGCTACCTAGAGGGCGAGCAGGGGTTATCTCAGAGAGTTATCTCCTTGTCCTGACTAGAAGCAAGGGTCCCTATTTGGACAGTGGTACCTACCTCTGCCAACTAGAGACCCCCAGATCTAACAAGAACCATGCACCCTAACTTTCAGTTTTCAACTATCTGAATCCACCAATCATTGCTTGTCATTCAAGAGCACTGAAACTCCACAGTTTTGTTTGCAAACTACTACTGTTCCAACTGCCATTTCATTCCTACACTTCATCTGACTGCACCAGAACCTCCTCTCACCATGTACTCTGTCTGGATTATTGGACATAGCTACATTCACTGGGCTCAAAGGTATGCAGCTACCAGAAATTTTCACAACCTTGATTTACCAAATGTGCACATAAAATGGATTGGCCAAAGAGGATTGAGATGTCATCAATTGATACCATTGGTGAAAACCTTTTACCATCTGCCACACCCTAACCTCAAAATTTTGCACTGTGGTGGAAATGACCTAGGCACTTTGACTGGGGTAGGTATGGAGATGCTTTTAAAGGACAACTTTGGGCTATTGATGACACTTTGTCCACAAACTGCCTTGGTATATTCCAATATATGCCAAAGACAGAAATGGAAGTGGTCCAACCAATTTTGTCCACAATTTGAGAAAGCACGGAAACATGTGAATAAATCTGTTTCTGCTTACATGAGAGACTAGGGAATGGGTTCAATATACAACAACAACTTGCGTTACAACATGCAAGATATCTACAGAGCAGATGGTGTGCACTTCTCAGATGAGGGGAATAGAATATTCCTCCTGAATTTAAGACTGTACATTGGTACCTACTTGTAGGTACCTAAATCAGCCACAGAACCCAAAAGCTCTTTTCAGGGCTACCCTACCTCTGATCACTCCAAATGATTATCTTTTTCTAACTTTTTTCACTATTTTTCACCAAAGTACGCTCCCCGGTACGCTACCCGGTGCGCGTACCGGGCGCCCCCCCGCGAAAAATATATATATATATTTTTTCGCCTATATGGGCCTCCTAAGACCCCCTCAGAAAACCTAGAGGGTCAAGGAGTTCCTACCGTGCCCCCTTTTACCCATTCCCAACGTTGTTTGTCCTCCATTTTCTGTCTCAAATCGACCAAAACACAAAATGGAGGACTCCCGTAGCGCTGCCGGTATGCGCACTGGGGCGCGCACCAGGAAGTGCTCCCAAGAATTTTTAAAAGTTAATTTACATAAAAACCACTGGACACACTTTCACCAAATATAGAATAGATCATACTACATACCAGTCCCTACCATTTTCCCAAATTTGGTGGAATTCCATTGAGCCATTTCGCCTGTAGCCCTCTCTAAATATCCTGAGGTAAATTACTTCACAAAAACACATCTGAAGTGTTAGAATTTACAACCAATTAAAACGTTATTTTCATTTTCTACTATTATTCATGACATTTGTTTGGTTATGTACATGAATATAAATGAAAAATAAGAGGGAAACACAGCCATTTTGACTACAACTACCTGAAGTACATCTTGAGAGGATTTTCTCATTTTTCTTCTTCACCTTTCTGTCAGGTAAGTTCTTAATTTGTAAGGAGCACTTTAAGTTAATTTGTAAAAACGTTTTCTGATAGTTATTTACTGTCCCTCTATTATAGTTATACATTGAGATAGGCTTCTCTGTTATATTTATGGTTTAAGTTAGGCTTCTCAGGTATAATTATGAATTTACTTAGGCTTCATCACATGCACTTTTTTATATTTATAATTCCTGCCTGATACTATACACTGCCCAAAGATAACTTGACTGTTAAAAACTCAGAAGTACCTGTCTGAACTTAAACCCAACAGTGCCCTAACTCTACTGATATAGTTATTTTTTATGCAATTTACAGCAAGAAAATGGATGTTCCACAACAGACCTCCAATATTTCTTTCAAAATTACCATTGAGGAGATTCCTCAAGAAGATTTTCTTGACTTCATGGATGAGTCGCATGACCAAGAATTCATTGACTGTTTAGAAAATATGGAATCATGCAATACAAATTTGGAGGACATTCCAGATGATGTAATGTTGGAAGTGTTATTAAATTATGAACAATCTCAACAATAAATTTTAAATTAATAATTAAAAATTGTTTGACACATTATTCATTTTTATATGTAATTCATGAAATAGTACCAAAATGAATATAATATAAAGTGAGACTTATAGTATACTGTGCAACTTTTTTATGTTACATAGTAATTTTGCTCATAGTTACTTCCTTTCTCCCACTATATTATCTCCAATGTGTATTTGACATCTCTTTTTCATCTCCTGCCTCCATTTTGTTTCTGATTTCCTGACAGACTATGATATGGATTCCATATACCACAATAACTTCTGTAACAACATGCAAGATATCTACAGAGGAAACGGTGTACATTAAATTTAAGACTCTGCATTGGTACCTACATGTTGGTACTTAAAACAACCAAACAACACAACAACTCTATGCAGAACTACCCTACCTCTAAGCACTTTTAATTATTATTTTCCTATTTCACTGGGTTTTCCCAGTGGTACGCTCCCCAGTACGCTCCCCGGTGCGCGTACCGGGCGCTCCCCCCGCGAAAATTGCCACCTCTTGTGTCTCGATCCTACCGAGACACAAGATGGCGGCCGCTGCGGACTGTTTTGAATGTTTACAGACACCCGAAAGCCAATCAGCTTTCCGTGTGCAAGTCGCGTAGCGCGCCCGGTGCGCTCCCCGGCGCGCGTCCCGGGGCGCGCTTATAGATATATATTTTTTTTTAAACCCAAATTACTCAAAATCCTCTGGAGCACATATCTTGACACATAGCAAAGGCACATCGGGCTACCAGTCCCTACAATTTTGCCAAGTTTGGTGAAAATCCATTAAGCCGTTCGAGCTAAAAGTGAGTTCGACCGCCCTATGGAAATTAACATGGGGAAAACACGTTTTGGGACCCCCCTTTTATCTCAGCCCCCGATTGACGAATCCCCCCTAAACTTTCAGGGAAGGAGCGGAGAGCCACGAGACAAATTTGAGGAAAATTTCAGGCAGATTCCTCAACCGGCGCCAAAGTTATTCCCAATAGAATGTTGCGATTTCCCTATGAAATCAATCCTAACTATAACTACCTACTGGCGACCGCCAGTAGGTAATATATCAATATATATATATATATATATATTACCTACTGGCGGTCGCCAGTAGGTAGTTATAGTTAGGACCTAGTTTCCATAGGAAATCCTCAACATTCTATTTGGATTAACTTTGGCCCTGGTGGATGAATCTTTGCGAATTTCTCAAAGAAGATGGCTCGGTCCGCTGCGCTCCTTCCCTGAAAGTTTGGGGGGGATTGGTGAAGTGGGGGCTGAGATTAAAGGGGGGTCCCAAAACGTGTTTTCTCCATGTTATTTTCCATAGGACGTTTAGACACGGCTACAGGTCGAACGGCTGAATGGGTTTATAAGAAATTTGGCAAAACTGTAGAGTCCGGCTCGCAGATTACGCTTTTTTTGGAATGGTGTAAATCCGTTCAGTAGTTGCTGAGAAAATTAAAGTTAAAGTCAATTATATATCTATACGCGCGCACGGGTGCGCGCACTCAAGCGGCTGCGCGCGAGCGGAATTTTTTTTTTGCTGCGTGACGTCTGTTAACGTTCGATTCGAAGGAAATCAGGAAGTGTTGACCGCCATTTTGTCACTGCGAGTAAATATATTGTTCATTTGAAAGCGTTGGAACATGGAAAGGGGAGAAGGTAGAGATTGTTTTGCTGCGTAGGTTTTCTCAGGGTGTGCAGTAAGGTCCTTAAAGGCAAAAATATATATATATTTTTTTTTGAAAAAAGTCGCGGGGTGCGCGCACTCGGGCGCGCACACTTATTTAAAAGAGTGTGAAAATGGAGATAAATCAGAAGTTTGAGTGCTTTGATATAAGGTGGCTCTGAAAAGAGCCCTTGTGTTAATTGAGTTTTTTTTGCATTTATAAGTAAGTAGCGATGCAGAGCCGGATGTTGCAGAGGAAGATTCTGTTTCTGCCTTCCTTCTTACTTAGTTATGGTTTTTTCACTCTCACTCCAGGCTTTTAGTCTGTGGATGGAAATCCATGAACCTAGACTCACCTATGAAAATCATACTATTGATGCTTGACTGAGGCCAAGGAGATCAGAGTGCATGTGTGTGTAAGGTGATGTACCTCTGGGGAGATGATGTTACGTTTAAACGTAGCCCCTGAGTGCTTAGTTCGGTTCTGTTCTCTGTCACTGTTGTTGATTTAGAGCCCCAAATACAAAGGCTTGTTGTTGCTTGTGAATCCCCAAGTGTATATTTGCTCATACTGATCCATAACGCCCCGGCGTATCCATGTCGTAGGCCGCAAGAGTGGCGAAACTCAGCTGGCCGAGCAAGACTTGGGGAGGGGGCAGGAGCCAAGAGGAAACAAGGAGGGGTTTTCATCATTTGGGACAAAAAATATTTCTAAACCAATGAAAAGTTTTATTAACAAGTCACATGACCTGTTATGCTTACGTTACGCGCTCCGCGCCGCGCCCCGGATTGCTTCCGGGAAGCTGCATTTCGCGCCTCGTGCACCGGAGCACTTCCGGGTGCGCTAACGCGGCGTGTCATATGAAGCATTATGCAACAACGTGATATGTCGTTGGGGCTCCACCGGAACTGATTGAATTGGTAGTCTACAGTGTTTCTGGAAGTTTCAGACTGAAGCTGGCGTCAGCATGAGAGCACCCCGTGGCTACGTCGTGGCCATTCTGCGAGCAATCATGGCAGAAGCTCCCCACCGGAACTCTGCGGGAGTCGGGGGCCCCGGTGACTCTTGTAGAATCTTCAAGGCTGATGGGACGCTTTTGGGAATGGGGCCCATGCCGTAGCAGTCAAGCGTCCGAGTTCCAGGGTTGTCCAGAGCCATCCTTGCAGGCCAGGCCCAAGTCTGTGGAGCCGACCGCCATTTCCTGAGCTCTGTGGCAGCCGCCTGTCGCTGTGCCGCAAGAGTGGGTGCAATTCAGCCGGATGGCGGGTGAGACGCTGTATAGCAAGAGCAGGCGTAATTCAGCTGGCCGAGCGAGGCACTGTGCCGCAGGAGCGGGCACAACTCAGCTTGTCGAGTGAAGCGCTGGGGTGTAGCTGAGAAACCTCCACCTGGGGAGGTGGGGGAGGCTCGTTCGCGCCGCCTCTCCCTTCCAGTGCACCCCTCGCCGTCTCCTGGCGCAGGTATATGTGATGGTTGGACCAGGGCACCGCAGGACGTGTCTTCAGGTCAAACGGATTGTGGGACAAGGTCCAGAATGGAAGAGTCACCAAAAGGCTAAAAGTTCCGCCGGACCCCGGGAGCCGGCCGCCTATGTCGAGGGAAGTGCTAGGGTGCAGCTGAGAAACCTCCACCTGGGGAGGTGGGGGAGGCTCGTTCGCGCCGCCTCTCCCTTCCAGTGCACCCCACGCCGTCTCCTGGCGCAGGTATATGTGATGGTTGGACCAGGGCACCGCAGGACGTGTCTTTAGGTCAAACCCTCAACTATGGCACCCAACATCCAGGACTTATGACATTTGTGGAAGGCAGTGACATCGAAGCATCTCAGGGACCAAGCATATCCAGAGTCCTTCCTACAGCCTCTGCGTTCCTTCTTACCTAGTTATGGTTTTTTCACTGCCACTCCAGGCTTTTAGTCTGTGGATGGCAAACTATGAACCTACACTCACCTATGAAAATCTTACTATTGATGCTTGACTGAGGACAAGGAGATCAGTGAAGCGCTGGGGTGTAGCTGAGAAACCTCCACCTGGGGAGGTTGGGGAGGCTCGTTCGCACCGCCTCTCCCTTCCAGTGCACCCCACGCCGTCTCCTGGCGTAGGTATATGTGATGGTTGGACCAGGGCACCGCAGGACGTGTCTTTAGGGGTGTAGCTGAGAAACCTCCACCTGGGGAGGTGGGGGAGGCTCGTTCGCGCCGCCTCTCCCTTCCAGTGCACCCCACGCCGTCTCCTGGCAGAGGTATATGTGATGGTTGGACCAGGGCACCGCAGGACGTGTCTTTAGGTCAAACCCTCAAGTATGGCACCGAACATCCAGGACTTATGCCATTTGTGGAAGGCAGTGACATCGAAGAATCTCAGGGACCAAGCATATCCAGAGTCCTCCCCGGGGTATTTGCACAACGGTCCTCCACCCCTAGGCCGCCAGCTATGCTACCTTGACAGGAACAGTGTCATGCATTTGGATCGATGTTGCAGCAGGCTGCCATGTAAATAGTTATTTAATGAAACGTTTTTCCCTGTTACTTTGTTGGTGTGTTGTATATATTTATAATATTTGCATAGGGTTTCTCGTTATTTTGGGCGGGGTGGGCGGCAGAGCAAATTCACTGAAAAAAACATGCATTTGGATCGATGTTGCAGCAGGCTGCCATGTAAATAGTTATTTAATGAAACGTTTTACCCTGTTACTTTGTTGGTGTGTTGTATATATTTATAATATTTGCATAGGGTTTCTCGTTATTTTGGGCGGGGTGGGCGGCGGAGCAAATTCACTGAAAAAACCATGCATTTGGATCGATGTTGCAGCAGGCTGCCATGTAAATAGTTATTTAATGAAACGTTTTACCCTGTTACTTTGTTGGTGTGTTGTATATATTTATAATATTTGCATAGGGTTTCTCGTTATTTTGGGCGGGGTGGGCGGCGGAGCAAATTCACTGAAAAAACAATAGGTTATAGACCATATATAGTTAAATATCTCAAGTCCATCTCTGCACTCGATGGAGATACAGGTCGTCGATCAGAAAATGTGCTGGCCACCTCTAATGGTAATAGCGTGGCCAGGGCTTTTGTCGATGCCTCTGCAAATTGCACAGGGTGCACTTGTTTGACATGCCGCACCATGGTATGTATGGAAAAGGGATATTTTTTTGTTGGATTTCCTCTTGAGAGGAACGAGTCACATATCGTGCAGGTTACTTTTGGTGCATTTACTTTCTTTTGATCTTCAGGATAAGTGAAAAATTGCCAGATGAAAGATTCTTTTTTTCTTCTTAAAGGTAGTCGATCATTTTGTTCAGATTCGGAAGATGAATGAGATACGGTAGCCATTTCACCAAAGTCTTCCGAAAAATGAAGGACGTTGTTCTCTCTTGAGAGTAGAAAAGATAGTGAGAGAAGTGGGTGGAGTGCTGCGTGTAAATTCCAGAATAGAAACTAGTAAGAACCAATTGGAAGTGTTGTTTTCATGTTGCAGCAGGCTGCCATGTAAATAGTTATTTAATAAAACGTTTTACCCTGTTACTTTGCTGGTGTGTTGTATTTATTTATAATATTTGTATAGGGTTTGTCGTTATTTTGGGCGGGGTGGGCGGCGGAGCCGAGCTATCTTGCAGCCATCATGGCGTCGAGCTCGGTTTCTCTCACTAGTTTCATATTTTTCATGAGGGGTTGTTTCTAATGTTTCTATTTTAGCGAGGTGAAAAAGAGATCCTATCAGTGGCCTACTGATTTTGCTCGATTCCTTTTGTTTTTTCTAATGATTTTTAAGTTAAAGTTTGCTAGCACGATACAGCGGCTAGTCCGCATTTTATATATATGTCTTTTTTATTAGGGGTGTCCTCCGGTGGAGTCGGACGATCTACCTCTAATAAACGGTAAGTGTTCCTCTGTAGGAATGCGTCTTGAAAGTGGCTGACTGTAATGTATGATATTTCACTCAGTGACTTTCAGGCCCATGCTGTTTCAAAACTGTGCATGTGCTTGAAGCAGGCGTAGGTATTGACGCAGCATTGTGAATATAGTGCATTGGTGAGCCTTGCTGGAGCTGCATCACAGTTGCGATGCAACTCTAGCAATGTATTAGTTTTTTAGCACAGATGTGTTACGCATGTATGGTGTTTTTGTACCATGGTGCGCCACATTTCAAATGTGGCACACCATGGGTAACGGAGCACTAGCATACTGTGGTGCACATTAACTGGTGCATATCTGGGTATGAAGTAGTTAACATAAATCTGCCCCATAGGTTACAAATCCGCGTTTAGTAGACTGTTTGGCCTTTGTAGTTTTATGTTTTTTCTGTTATTCTATGTAGGTATGTAATATTGTAATATTTTTGTCACGAAAAAGAAGCCATGAGTATTGGGTTTGTGAAAGATTGCAAGATTTTTAAAATTAAAAAGCAAAAACCATGGCATTGTTTAATATAGTATTGTAAATACTTATCTTTAACAATGATGAGAGAGTAAAAAAAGGTTAACCTGATGTTCTAAAGTTATTCACAGGCTTCTTTAGAGGAAGTATTCTATATGATTGTAGCGTGGGTGTTTCACTTTTTTATAGGTAATAGAATGCATTCTGCAAGCATGTAGTACTCCTCCTGCTACAGCATAAATATTCTTCAGTGCTTATTTTCATTTCGTAAGTGGTATTGAGACCGACACAGAACTTCAATGGATCGGAGGGGCTGTTCCTGTGCATCTGGAGGACTGCCAAGCCGTTGCAGCAGTGGGAGTGAGGCCTCTCACGACAGAGAACTTGAATGGATCGGAGGGGCTGTTCCTGTGCATCTGGAGGACTGCCAAGCCATTGCAGCAGTGGGAGTGAGGCCTCTTACAGGGGTGTAGCGCAACTCCTTTTGATGTTCACAATTGCAGATAACAGGGTAGAGATGTGAGAGAAGTGGGTGGAGTGCTCCGTGTAAATTGCAGAATAGAAACTACTAAGAACCAATTGGAAGTGTTGTTTTGAAGTCACATGACTTCACATGCGCGTCTCAGGACGTGTACGCGGTGATAGTATCTGGTCACGTACGCCATTTGGAAGTGGCGGTCTAATTCAGCGAAGTTTCAAAACGTGAAAAGGAGTAAATCCAAACATATCCGGATTTATTATATCTTCTGAGGTCGAATCAAGCATACAATTGTTAAAGTATAAAACCTTTTATATATTTTTTTAAAATACCAAGGTGTGTACATTCGGTCACACACGAAAGTTTAAAAAGACATTCGGCTCCATTTAATGAAAATTTTCATAATAATAAAAATGAAGCCTAGGTTTAGTGTCTTTGACGTAGTATAAGTTCTTTGATGGGTCTATGAAGAAATTTAATAACTTGCAATCACAAAGTTTTCCCGAAATATATATAGGCGGGTGCGCGCACACGGTCGCGCACGAACGAAAGCCAAAAAAGCGGAGATAAACCCCCTTTATAATATGCTCCTGGAGCTGTTTTTGGTACAATGAGTTAGTTCTGAAAAGAACTTTTTTTTTTTTTTTTTTTAAACAACTGTTATGTTGTTTTTGATTTTTTAAACTTGCAACAACATTTTCAAGTGTGACACAGGATCAAAATGAAATGAAGAAATTTATCTTTTCTCGGGGCATTTATGACTCTCAATTTTTAGTTTAGTAAGAATGAGGCTCTGCTCTCCGTACAGAAGAATTTCTCCACACTCGTTGCATTTCATGTGCACCTTTGCAAGATATGGTCTCAAGTCCATCACAGCACTCGATGGAAATACAGGTCGTCCACCAGAAGATGTGCTGGCCACCTCTGATGGTAATAGCGTGGCCAGGGCTCTTGTCGATGCCTGTGAAAATTCCACAGGGTGCACTTGTTTGACATGCCGCACCATGGTATGTATGGAAAAGGAATATTTTTTTCTTGGATTTCCTCTTGAGAGAACCGAATTGCATATCGTGCAGGTAACTTTTGGCGCATTCACTTTCTTTTGTTCTTCAGGATAAGTGAAAAATTGCCAAATAAAAGATTCCTTTTTTCTTTTTAAAGGTAGTCGCTCATTTCCTTCAGATTCGGAAGATGAATGCGGGGCGGCAGCCATTTCAGAAAAGTCTTCCGAAGGGTGTTGAACGTTGTTCTCTTTTGAGAGTAGAAAAGATAGTGAGAGAAGTGGGTGGAGTGCTCCGTGTAAATTGCAGAATAGAAACTACTAAGAACCAATTGAAAGTGTTGTTTTCAAGTCACATGACTTCACATGCGCGTCTCAGGACGTGTACGCGGTGATAGTATCTGGTCACGTACGCCATTTGGAAGTAGCGGTCTAATTCAGCGAAGTTTCAAAACGTGAAAAGGAGTAAATCCAAACATATCCGGATTTAATATATCTTCTGAGGTCGATTCAAGCATACAATTGTTAAAGTATAAAACCTTTTATATATTTTTTTAAAATACCAAGGTGTGTACATTCGGTCACACACGAAAGTTTAAAAAGACATTCGGCTCCATTTAATGAAAATTTTCATAATATTAAAAAAGAAGCCTAGGTTTAGTCTCTTTGACGTATTATAAGTTCTTTGATGGGTCTATGAAGAAATTCAATAAGTTCAGATTGCAAAGTTTTCACGAAATATATAGGCGGGTGCGCGCAGTCGGTCGCGCACGAAAGCCTGGAAATGCGCTATCCATTTTATTGAGAACTGTTGCCGAGAGTGCGCACACCGGGTCGTGCAAGAAAGTTTAGAAAGGCAATTTTTTTTTACAGACAAATTTTAATGCGTTGAAAAAAAGGCAAGGTACAGACTTTCTAATTATGTATCGCTTTACAAGGAGTCTCTATGCAACTTGAACAGTGAAGAAAACGGCTTGTTTCCGAAAAAAATATTGCCAGAACTTTATTGACAAAAGTATAGGTTGTATACACGAGATATTTCTGAATTAGCATTTTAAAAACCAATGAAATTCACTGAAAAAAACATAGGTTTTACACACGTTATAGTTAGGAAGTAGCATTTACAAAACCTATGAAATTCACTGAAAAAACCATAGGTTTGACACCAGTTATAGTTAGCTGGAAATTTTACTGATATAAAACCAATGAAATTCCACGTTATAGTTAGTTGGACTCACTATAACTTGTGCGTGTAATGCACTGCTGATGACGTCACATATTACATCACTCATGACATCACTGATGACACCATCCTTGTGACACAGTGACAGAGCTCCTTTCACTGTAATCTAACCCTTGAAACGCATATTCAAAAATAGAAACAAAAATTTTCAAAAAAATGGAGATACCCATACCAGTTACAACAACCAATTCAATAATTCCACCATCTATATACACATGCACTAATTCACCAACAGTTCTATATAGTCACTCATACATATATTCACTAATCATATGTAGTGATACACCTACACATCCTGTTACACACCGACAGTTATCCAAAAGTTATTCACACACATACTCACACATGCAAATAAACTATTGAACATCCATTTATTTGCATAAACAGCTATACACACACTACCACTTTACTTCTAAGGAAACTTACACGTACTTACTCTCTTAAAAAATCACTTATAGAAACACATACTAATTTAAACAGGAACTCTTACAATCCCTCACTCTCACATATAGTCACTTATATACATCAATATTCACATATACTACATTAAATCATATGTAGTTACTGATAAAGACACTAATAAGACAGTCATTCACTCACTAACACAGACATATGCACACTAATCCACCCATACAGTCCTGCACATATGCTGTCTTCAAAACACATACAAACAGAGACTCAGTCATTCTTGCATCTATGTACTAAGTAATACCCCCACCAAACCATGCAAACACTCATACTGATACTAAGAAAAACATCTAATAACCTATATACATACACATGTACCTACTCATCAACCCATGCAGCCACTTATACACAAAGTGAAACACTAATACATATATTTAAATATTTAAGCATTACTCACTAATATATGTATTCACTAAGATATTCAATAATATATACATATATAACACATATTTATTTTTCAGAAAGACACACATTCACTGGATGGTGTCATCAGTGATGTCATGAGTGATGTAATATGTGACGTCATCAGCAGTGCATTACACGCGCAAGTTATAGTGAGTCCAACTAACTATAACGTGGAATTTCATTGGTTTTATATCAGTAAAATTTCGAGCTAACTATAACTGGTGTCAAACCTATGGTTTTTTCAGTGAATATATATATATATATATACAAGCTCACTGTCCGTCTGCTCCCCTTCACTCATGGCCGGGTGCTGTAGCAGCAGGTGCCGGCACCACGCGGGTCACACTAAGACCAAAGCTCAGTTGCACAAAAGTACATAGCGACTCACGGGGACAAGTCCAATAAGTTTATTGGGCAAAACACTCTCTCAGATTTGTTTCGGCAACCGCCTTTCTCAATTAGAGGCCGGCGCCACCATCAGGCAGTGTTTAAATACATCCGATCAACAAAATAAAGAAAGGACATCATATAAGCATTACAAACCACCATTACTAAGTGGTGTAAGTCCAGTTGAAATCACTGTCATCATTGCGCCCTGGATGGGCAAATACAATCAGTAATGCACAGAATTTATCATAATCAACAAAGTAATTTAGCCCTGAATGGGCATACACACAGAAATGTATAAGTGCATTGTTATATACACCTTACAATATTGAGGAAAATCAGTTCAAAGGAAAATCATAAATGGACTGCTAGCTCCTCCCCAGCATTAAGGCCACCTGGTTTTTTGGTTTGGTTCTCGATTATATGGCGAGATTCCAACCTTCGTAGCTGGAGCAACCTGTTCCCTCCCCTTATGTCTGCAGGCACCTGATCCATGCAGTAAAAGCTGAGGAGTTCTCTGTTGCTTTGGTGAAACATTCCAAAGTGTCTCGACACTGGATACGTGGGATCCTTGTTTTGTATAGCCCTCAGGTGTTCTAAGATCCTATTCTTGGTTTGGTGAGTAGTGCTCCCAATGTAGCGCAGGCCACACGGACATACAAGACAGTACATTGTGTGGCTTGTGTTACAATTCATTAAACTCGTGATCTTTTTGGGCTCCTTCATCCCAGGTACTTGGTAACTGGTCACCTTTTTGCTATTCTTGCAGGCTTTGCATTTGAGGCATGGGTAAAACCCTGCCAGTTTACCTAATGGCGAGGTTTTTTCCTCTTTTCTACAGTGGCTTTGCACAATACTAGAGCCCAATGACCTTGCTCTCCTGAAGGTTATTAATGGAGACTTAGGTAGATCCTTTCCGATAATCGGATCAGATTTAAGTATGTGCCAGTTCTTCACGCACTTCTTTCTGATTTCATGTGCATCACTAGAATAGTTCATAATCAGTCTCATACTGTTCTTGTTGGCCTTTCGTTTTTTAGATACCACCGTGCTGTTTTTGGAAATTAGTTCAGATCTCAACTTATCAGCTTTCAACTTTGCCTCGTGTAGTGTCTCCTTGCTATATCCTCTCACTTGGAACCTCATTATACTATCCCTGGCCGCTATCTCATAGTCCTTCTGTCGTGTACAGTTCCTTTTTATTCTCAGTAATTCGCCATAGGGTATACTAGATATGGTTTTCCCTGGATGGCAGCTACTCGCATGAAGCACAGTGTTTCCCACTGTCGGTTTCCTGTGTAATGCAGTACAGATATTCCCTTCAGCTATGAACACTTTAAGGTCCAAAAAGTTAACTGTCTCTGTGCTAATTTCACCAGTAAATCTGAGATTCAGGTTATTCTTGTTTAGTACCTCGACATATGCCTATGCACACTCTATTGTACCTCGATAGATGATAAACAGATCATCTATGTACCTGTTCCAGGATATCACTCTCTCAGTCCATATGGCATTCTCTGCCGCCCAGGCCACCTGCTCCTCCCACCAGCCAATGAAAAGATTTGCGTAGCTGGGGGCGAAGCAGGTGCCCATCGCGGTGCCACACATCTGTTTGTAAAATTGATCCTGGAACAGAAATATATTGTTACTCAAGCAAAAAGTTATAAACTCCAGTAACATTTCGTTGTGTGCCGTAAGGTTGATGGGCCGTGCCTCCAAGTACCATTTTATTGCTTCTACCCTTTGGAGATGATCTATACTTGTATAGACTTTACAATTATAACAAGGGGACCCAATGGATACCTTCGGACCATGGGCGGACAGTTTATTATAAAAAACACAAGGTCCTAAGGCTAATTTTGATAAAACAAACAATGGAGTTATAGACTAGAATCAGTACTATATCCGTTTCTCCTGTACCCAGCCGGGTCAGGAAATTTTATTCAAGTTAGTCAAAAAGGAATCAGTTACCACAGAGAAGGTAAATTACAGCGTTTGATAGGGTACAAGCCTGTACCTATCCAAAGTTAAACAATTTTTTTTAGAGAAAGGTAGAAAAAGGAAAAAACATTATCAGGCAAGAAAATGTAGGAGCCACATGTCCCTTGCAAATGATTAACTAATACGCAAGTTGAGACAAACAGTTCATGCAAACACAGTAAACACAATGGATATATTGCAGAACTGTTTAAATTGTCGACGACGTTTCGATCCCCTGGCTCCTAATGAACCGGGATCATCTTCAGGACTGTATAAATAGTTGCCTGTTTAGATTTAGATGCGCCTGTGGGAGTAGGGGCAAAGGAAGGAAACAGTAAGTCAAATTTCACAGCTAGCAGAAAGTTCTGCAATATATCCATTGTGTTTACTGTGTTTGCATGAACTGTTTGTCTCAACTTGCGTATTAGTTAATCATTTGCAAGGGACATGTGGCTCCTACGTTTTCTTGCCTGATAATGTTTTTTCCTTTTTCTACCTTTCTCTAAAAAAAATTGTTTAACTTTGGATAGGTACAGGCTTGTACCCTATCAAACGCTGTAATTTACCTTCTCTATGGTAACTGATTCCTTTTTGACTAACTTGAATAAAATTTCCTGACCCGGCTGGGTACAGGAGAAACGGATATAGTACTGATTCTAGTCTATAACTCCATTGTTTGTTTTATCAAAATTAGCCTTAGGACCTTGTGTTTTTTATAATAAACTGTCCGCCCAAGGTCCGAAGGTATCCATTGGGTCCCCTTGTTATAATTGTAAAGTCTTGAGCGCAAACGCTGGTTTGCAAGGGCTCGAAATAGTCCGAACCACCTTGGTTTGGGTCTCCCTAGTACTTTTCCCCTCCCCATTCCTCTAAAATCTAGACTTTCCGAAAGTGACAGGATTCCTCCCTGTTGTCCTTTTTTGTTAGAAAACGACCCCAGTATGTCAAACCTTGCTCTTTTATACACAGATGACTATTTAAAGCAACTATGCTCTGGCCCTTCACTATTGTCAGAAAACTCAGAAGTTCCTAGCCCAGCAAGCACTACAATCCCTGACCAATTAGAAAGATTAAGGAAAAAACAGGTGCGGTTGCAACTAATGGTATTGATGTTAACAGACTACCTGAAGGCTGACGTGATCCCTTTGGGTTTACAGGTCCGAAATATACCAGGTATCTTCACAGATAACCCTAAGAATACATCAAACATCAGTTATATTGGGACAACCTGTTCCCGCCATTGGTTGGCATTAGGCATTAACATCGCCACTGAGACCCTGAAATCGCTCGAGATCGAGATCTCAGATATCTTGAAACAGATTCAGGATTCTGGTACATCCACGGAAAATAAAAAACTTTTAGAACAAGTTGATAAAACAATTGCTGACTTTTACAGGATCGAACAGAACAAAAAGTCTAATAAGATTAAGAAAGACATAAAATCTTACAACATTGAAACCACTTATCCGTACCTACAAAAGGATTATTACACAAATAGGTCATATACTAATCCCCAACAATACAGACTGTGGGGCCGTTTTAACCGACGTCAGAATTTGGTGGGTTTTTCAGATACCTCAGCGGAGTCATCATATAACTCAGACGCAGGTGAGGGTAGCAGCACCTCTAGACGGGGGGGCGCACATCAGAACTCTATTTCTTTTTTACAGAGAGGCCAACAAGAGACACCACAAAGGGGAAGGGTAAAGAAAACCCAAAGATGGTTCAACCCCCCGGGAGAGCGGCGAACAAGGAACAACTATTACCAGTGGTAGGGCCAAGAGCGACACAAGTTGAAACCATTCCCATCTTTAACCTTTCCAACTACTCATTGATGGAGGATGAACTCTCTCTACTTAAGAAGGGGCTAACATTTGTCCCCACGATCCCACCAAACTTCATGGAGATCCAAACGGAACTCATGAAGTTCTTTAGGCGCATTCGCCTGAAGGCATTTTTTCAACTACACCCTACAAATGAGACCAATGCCCTAACTCCCTTTCGCCCTCCGTCTACTTTCTTGCCATTATCTGGCATGGTTCCACCTGAAATACTCACTTTTGAGAAGATGGTGCTAAAGGATATTTCAGCCCTCCAATGTAAAAAGAGGTTCACTCCTTACAATATAACACTTAAGGAGAAACAGGCTATAAATTCATTGAAAACCAATGACTCCATAGTTATCAAAAGTGCGGATAAAGGGGGTGGTATCGTAATACAGGAACTTGACTCCTACACTGCTGAAATCCAGAGGCAGCTGGATAATAAGGAGCATTACCTGAGGTTGGCATCCAATCCCACCAAAGCAATTCAAGAGCTAATACACACGGTCACCTCGGATGCTATTAAGGAGGGTTTCCTAACTTAAAAATAATTCAATTACTTAAATGTAAAAAGCCCAAGGACGCCAGTAATATACACGCTCCCTAAAGTTCTTTAAAATCTTACCTCACCACCAGGGCGGCCCATTGTTTCCGCTTGCGGGTCAGTCCTTGAACCTCTTGGTGCCTTTGTAGATTTTTTTATCAAGGAGTTTGTGCCAGCTACCCCATGCTATGTACGTGACTCCATGTCCATGATCAGTCTGATTGAAGACCACCCTTTCGACCCCACAATTGACACCTTATGTACCATGGACGTGGAGTCCCTTTATACAAACATTCCTCAAATCACAGCCCTACGTGTTATTCAAAAAACCCTTGACTCACGTCCACGCCCCCATGCTATGCCCACCTCATTTATCTTGCAGCTCCTTGAAATCTGCTTAACCAGAAACTTTTTTACATTCAATGGTCTCTTTTATCAGCAAATAAAGGGGACCAGTATGGGCGCAATTTTTGCCCCAAATCTGGCTATACTCTTTATGGATGAGATTGAGAGACAAGTGATCCTGCTGCCATCCAATCCCTTCTTTCCTGGCATTATCATGTGGCGCAGATACATCGATGATATCTTCATGTTATGGAGATATGATGTCGGTGATCTGCGCCACTTCCTACACTGGATGAATAACAACTGCTCTGGACTCAACTTTACCCTCACATTCGACAAATCCTCCATTGATTTTCTAGATCTCACCATCTTCCATCAAGAAGGGGCCCTCCTGACACGGCTTTATAGAAAGCCCACGGAGCGCAATACATTGCTCGAATACACGAGCAATCACCCCAGGGCCCTGCGGGATTCTCTCCCGTTTTCACAGTTTATCAGAATCCGGAGAAACTGCTCACGCAGGGAGGACTACTTTAGAGAAAGTGCAATTCTGGCTACCAAACTCAGTGACAGGGGGTATCCCAGAAAAGTTATTAAGAATGCCCTTAAACGGGCTTGGTATAGACCACGGGAGACTCTGCTTACCCCTACTCCCAAGAAAGATCAAGAGAGGATAGCCTGCGTGACAACTTTTTCTCCACTATCAAACAAACTCAGAAAAATGATACTTCATCATTGGCCAATAATCAATGCAGGCATTGTTGAAATTGAGCGTCCGTTGTTCGCTTTCAAAAAAAGTAAAAACTTGAAGGATCATTTGGTCCGGGCAGCCCTTCCCATTCCCTCTCATGCCTCTACTCTTGAGGATGTATGGGGTCTGTCCCCCATTGTTGGTCATGTGAAATGTGGTGGGTGCAGCGTATGTGACTTGACTATTGAAGGAAAATCTATGGTATTTAACAACATCACTTTTAAAAGTAACACTCTTTCCAATTGCAATACAAGTAATGTTGTATATTTGATTCAATGCCCGTGCAGTAAAGTATATGTGGGGCAAACAACACAGAAAGTAAAGACTCGTATCTGCCAACACAGGAGCCGCGTTAGATGTCATACCCCTAATGCCCCTCTTGTGGAACATTTCACCAATGCTAACCACAGCGAGGATGACATCCGATGGACCATTTTGAAAGTCCTGAAATTACCATCAAGAGGCGGAAGCATGTCGCACCTTCTGAATAAGGAAGAACTCAGGTGTATAATTCTGCTGGATTCAATTGAGAATGGACTGAATCGCGCAGAGGACTGGGCTGCCTTGCTCTGACAAGAGACTCTATGTAATTTCAGAAGTCATGGTTTCTGTTGTTTCCATTTATTAACTTTATTCATCACATGATGTTGAATCGGGCAAATGTTGAATCATGTCCTGCCTTGCATTATAATTGCCATAGATGAACTGAAAACTGTGTTCTAGGAATGAGGAATCCCTATTTTTAATATATATGGTGCTGCCCATGTACACAATTGTCACTTTAGAATTCCCCCTGCATGGCACTTTTTTCACTATTAGGCTTTTATATATCACCATCATTCTAGATCTAGAACACAACCCCACTCTAAGATGGCCGCCGTAGTTCAGTTCTAAGTCCTTCTTCGCTGCCCATCACGCAGCTCTCGGCTCAACCGCGTTAAGCCCTCGCCTTCCTGTCAGTCTGACACGATTGCCGTGCTGCCGGTTGGATTGACCATCGAGTCTACCGCCATCCCTAATTTTGCTCGATCGAGGAGCAAGCCATCGGGGTTACCGCTAAGCTACCAAAGGTAAGCCCACCAGGTACTCGTCAGCACTATGCCGGTACTCTGTTTTTTAACTTCACCCGACCACCCCCGCTAATCCTTGGTTTTGTTTATTACCTCAGAGTTGATTGAGCTGCCGACCCACGGGAGCCTCATACTCCAACATTAATTGAGAATATCCAGCCCGGAGCGCGCCCCCCCAACGTGGTGGCTTTCAGAGAGGATACCTATACCTTTTTGATATAGTGACCAGCCCAAGAGGTAAAATAACAAATCACCCACTACACCGCAGCCTTTTACCACGAGGGTGCACTTTTAAGTAATCAGCATTCCCCGTTTTTGCAGGCTTCACCTAACGGCGCCATATGCAGTACTCTTCAGATTACTCAACTGACCAGTGTCCCACCTAGGAACCCCGAAGGTTAGTTGTTCATCCACCCACAGGGTGAACTCTAAGTACTTCACCTTCCTAACTACCCTGTAATAGTGCAACCACGCTGCCATTCACGCGATCGGCACCAATGACGCACAAAATCCAGAGTTTATCTCGTGGAGCTCACACAGACGTTGTATATAGATATCGCATGCATTGAAGTAACAATGATGTGCACGGACAGTAGTGTTATTGGATTCAGGTGTGGCACACCATTATTTTTAAACTGTTTTTGACAAATGGAGCGCGTTTTCGAACTTTCTGCTAGCTGTGAAATTTGACTTACTGTTTCCTTCTTTTGCCCCTACTCCCACAGGCGCATCTAAATCTAAACAGGCAACTATTTATACAGTCCTGAAGATGATCCCGGTTCATTAGGAGCCAGGGGATCGAAACGTCGTCGACAATTTAAACAGTTCTGCAATATATCCATTGTGTTTACTGTGTTTGCATGAACTGTTTGTCTCAACTTGCGTATTAGTTAATCATTTGCAAGGGACATGTGGCTCCTACATTTTCTTGCCTGATAATGTTTTTTCCTTTTTCTACCTTTCTCTAAAAAAATGTGTTTAACTTTGGATAGGTACAGGCTTGTACCCTATCAAACGCTGTAATTTACCTTCTCTGTGGTAACTGATTCCTTTTTGACTAACTTGAATAAAATTTCCTGACCCGGCTGGGTACAAGAGAAACGGATATAGTACTGATTCTAGTCTATAACTCCATTGTTTGTTTTATCAAAATTAGCCTTAGGACCTTGTGTTTTCTATACTTGTATAGAGGCTCAAAATGTCAAGTGTCATCATTACCAAATCATCAGTCCAGTTCAAATCATCAATTTTGAGGAGAAAGTCAGTTGTGTCCTTTATATATGATTTTAGCATTTTCACAAAATCGTAGAGAAAGTAGTCCACAAACCTCGACATATGCTCCGTCAGGCTTCCCACAGAGGAAACAATCGGGCGTCCGGTTGGACACGTTGCGTGCTTGTGCAGCTTAGGCAAATGGTAAAACGTCGGTACCCTCGGTTGCTTGCATTCCAAGAAGGCAAATTCCTCCTTACGGAGCATCCCCTTGTGATACCATTTATTGAGTAGGGAACGATAAGCAAGGACACTCTCATCAAATGTCCTTCTGGTCACCTTTATATATATAAATGACCTACTGGCAGTCGCCAGTAGGTAGTTATAGTAAGGACCTAGTTTCCATAGGAAATCCGCAACATTCCATTTGGAATACCTTTGGCGCCGGTGGACGAATCTTCGTGAATTTCTCCAAGAAAATGGCCTGCTTGGTTCTGCTCCTTCCCTGAAAGTTAAGGGGTGATTCGTCAAGTGGGGCCCGAGAAAAATGGGGGTCCCAAAACGTGTTTTCCCCATGCAATTTTCCATAGGGACCTTTAGCCAGGGCTACAGCCCGAACGGCTGAACGGGATTACACCAAATTTGGCAGAAAGGTAGAGTTCGGTTCGCAGATTGTGCTTTTTGTTAAATGGTGTAAATCCGTTCAGTAGTTTCTGAGAAAATTGCAAGTAAAATCATAGCGATATCTAGAGATGGGGTGCTGCACGCATACGGAAATTCGTTCAATTACAAGCGCGAGCTGCATGCTGATTGGCTGTTTACTGTCTGTCAACACTCGAAACCAGGAAGTCTTGGCGGCCATCTTGTGCCTCGCTAGAACCGAGTCACAAGAAAACAGTAAAACAAAGTTGAGAAATAAGGGAAGGGGGTAGGCTAGAAACATTCTGACCCTCTAGGCTTCCTCAGGGGGTTGTACATGGATGTTTAGGTTCTATTTTTTTTTTAAAAGAAAAATCGCGGAGTACGCATACGGAAATACCTAGAATTACGAGCAGGAGCTGCATGCTGATTGGTTGTGAACTGTCTGAACACTCGATACCAGGAAGTGTTGGCAGCCTTCGTGTTTGTCGCTAGAAGCGAGTCACAAGAAAACAGTAAACAAAGTTGAGAAATAAGGAAAGGGTGCAGAGTAGAATGATTCTGACCCTGTAGACTTCGTCAGGGGTTAGGTTTAGAATTTTTAGGCTATTTTTCTAAATTTTATTTTGAATAGAAAAATCGCGGAGATACTCCAAACCAGGAAGTGTTGGCAGTCGTGTTGTTGGTCACTAGAACCGAGTCAGAAGAAAACAGTTAAAAAAAAAAAGTGAGAAATAAGGAAAGGGGGCATGGTAGAAACATCCTTATCTTGTATGTCGGGTCAAGGGGTCGTTCATGGATTTTTAAGCTCTATATTTTTTTATTTTGAATAGAAAAATTGTGGAGTACGCGTATTTACGTGCATGCTGATTGGTTGTCGACTATCTGTCAAATGTGAGAAATGATGAAAGGGGGCATGGTAGAAACTTCGTGATCATCGTGATCCTGTAGGGTTGCTCCGGGGGTCGTTTATGGATTTTTAAGCTCTATATATTTTTTTATTTACAATGGAAGAATTCCGGTGTGCGCGGACGTACAATCACGAGTTGCATGTTGATTGGCTGTCAACGCTTCATTTTGTCGAGGAGGCGTACTTGCCTCGGGGTCCGCCACCTTCCTGTGGCAGTAATCTTTAAAATAGGGTGGCCGTGAGGTACGGATCTCCTAGCTCCGGGGGTTACCACTTTTCGGGGCTTTTTAATATTGGGAGGGGGTAGCGGTGATTCTGTCTTGGAGCTCTTGATTGTTCTGGGGAGTCCTGCAGTGTCCTGGGATGTGTACCCCCGGGACACTGCTGTTTGGTATGGTAGGGCGGGAGCGTCACGGCTCCCACTTCAGCAGAGAAAACCGGTTTCCTATTTGAAAGGGAGAGCAAGTTAAGCTGCTGTGTCTTTCAAGTAGGAATTAGATTGCTTTTCGTAGAGAGCAGCATATAAACTGTTCTTTTTCTTTACTTGTATTCCGTTTTCTTTACAGTATGTTTCTACGTCTCTTCAGAATGAGTTCCACAGGGTAGCGTCTGTGGCAGTGTTGTTTTTTGTTTGACTCCCTTCACCCTAATTGACAACATAATGGGGGCACTGCTGTTGTCTCTGTTTTAAGTTTTCAACACAGTAGGTAGGATAAATAAAGCACTTGACACAATGTAGAGTTACACTATTTATTGTATTTAATTTTCAATGTTTTGAAAATAGAATATACTCCTGTTCAAAATATTGTTTTATTTCAAAAGTTAATATTTAATATAATTTTTTTGAATCACCACATGAGCTGATATTATAGTATAGATAAAAAGAAGTGTTTATGTACAAGGAGCTACAACAGAAGAAATTCAGTATGGAAAATCAACCACATAATTTAAACACTTTTTCGAAATTAGTAACAGTGTCATAGAAGAGCTGAACATACTTTATAAGTAGCGAGAATGAAGAGCAAGATATAAATGCTGGAGATATTAGCTGTGATTTCCTAGATTAAAGGTTAGATGTTGATTTTTTGGAAGAATTATATGACATCTAGTATGATAATATGAGTTTTGAAATTGATAATGAGGTATATGAAATAAATGATGAAATTATTTTAGGTCTATTAAGTTATGAGATGTTATAAGAATACATTTATTACCCAGTGCCTTTAGCCGGGGAAGTAGTTACAACAAAAAGGCTCGATGAAGGGCCTTGACGTTCAATCAGAATGTGATATTGAAGAATAATTGATAATACCAGTCAAGAAAGGCAGAAAGTGTGCAATTTAAGCACTGCTTTCGGCTGAGGTAGTTCATACTAATTAGAAGATAATGTCAAAAAAGTAATGTTGAGCATAGTGATGCTTCTGATCCATGCATTTTATTAGGTCGATAGATTGTTCCTTGTGAGACAAAACTTCATCACAATAAATGCATAGAATGTTAATTTCATCGAAATGAGGATTAATTTGTGGGTGTGGATTGGTTGCTGAATGTGCTGCTGCAGCAAGCGCTGTGCTTGGTGCAGCAGTAGGTGGGTTCTCTCTGTAAATGAAAAGGAGGATATTTTTTTGTCTTAGGCTCTATACGAATAATAGCCTGAAATGGATGGACACATTTAATAAGAATAGACTCATAGGTATTTAAATTCATCAGTTCAGAAGGAATTATTACGAAGTCTACATTATTATGCACAGCACTAGGAGGCATTTTGTTCTTATTCAATTTGTTAAAAAAATATTTAGAAATATGCTGATTAGAATGCAATTCAAAACAATTCTGTGAGTAATAAGTTCTGAAATGTTTCGTCATTATTATTTTCCTTTTTAAATACACATGAACAGTACTGGTTTGAATTTTAAAACAAGTTTGTTGAAAACAAATGGAAGAATAATTAGGTGTTTTGGTGTTAGTGAAATCACCTACAACTTTGTAATTTGTTGCTCACAATTATGTACAGTACAACATTGTACATTCTGTTCCACATTTTCTTCTATTAATATTTCAGTTTCTGCACGGTTTTCCTGAGGCGCAACGTAACTAAGCTGAATTTCTTCAGAGACATTTGTTACATCTGATACAGATGCACGGAAAAGTGTACTGGTCAATTTTTTTTTAACATTAGTGCTGGAATTATTGCGTAATACAATGTTCTGATTAATTTTCTGATTTGAATATGATTAACTGGCAACATTCTGAATTGGTGAAAAACACCTTGGCATACTTTTTTAGAAAGATAAGGCAGGGAATGACTTTGGAAAGCAGTATTTTCTCTCACTCTGCAAGAGTCTAGTGCGTGCCACATCTTAATCTTTTGTTTAACACTTTTGTTATTATAGTTGGGTAAAAACTTGCATAAGAAAATTTATATATTCTTAACTGACAGTATAAATGCTACTACAATGGGAAGTGTTCACTGGAGTTTTAGAACGTGTCCCTAAAAGTTCCTCAGGTAACACTTCTTTTGCATATGTAGGAACAATTTGGTGTTTCACAATAGAACAACCATTTCTAACTTCATAGGTACGAATACTAGTGTCATCTGTATGCAAATCATTACTCTGAAGATAACTTATAATTACAAAAAGGCTTAGAACTTGATCTATCGTTCCATTCTCCTAAGAAAAATGTTTGAGAAATGTGTTAGTTTCTCTTTTCCATTTACTTTTGTCTTTCATTAAAGGGATCGATGAATGCAATTTTGTCACAGTTAACAGAATCTGTGGACACAGTACAATTGTCAGTCTTAAATAAAGCAAAGCTACATTCAATGTTGTCCGTAGTGTAGATGGAAAGGTGAATTGAAGTTGTTAATCCTCTTGTCCGTAGTGTAGGTCGAAGGCAATAGTTGACAGAGAAATGGAGGAATGCTTTGTCTCTTTTTTAATACAAAATCTGGGGACATACAGTAGAAACATCTAGAAATGAAGGCGGAATTTTGTAATGTACAAACTGTAAGGAACTGTGATGTCATTCTGAAATTGTCTGTTTTAAATAAATCAAGATTGTATTGAATGTTTTCTGTACTACGGGCGGTATTGGTATCTAGTTGTGATCTCTAGTGAGTGCAGAATTTATTGAAGGCTCTTCTTGGTAGACATAAGAGAAATGTAGATGCAAAAGTGAATTGAAGTTGTCAACCCTGCTGTCTGCAGTGTAGATTGAAGGCAGTTGTTGAGACACGGCCTGAAGAATGCTATTTAGTTACAGATAACAGAATCTGAGGACATAGAATTGTATTTGTGATAAGGAAAACAGTGTTTTTTTTTTGTCCTCATTTGCCCCTCCTCACCCTTTTCCCTTACGGTGGCACCCTAGGGTGGTTTCATCTCATATAATAGGACATTTTGCTCTCTTGGGAGGGAGTACACTCCCTAAAACTGACCTACGAGAGAGCATATTTCCACCAAGATTTGGAGAGACTTAATCATAGGACTTTCTTCCACCCTTGTTTTCACCAGCATTCCCATAACCTTCACCCATAGCAATTTAGAAAAGGAGTCCAGAATCTATATCTCTTCTTGTACTGTCCGACCATATCCAGCTTTGCTACAGCCCTCATAGCTCGTATCCAAGACAGATGTGACGGAGAATCAGCAGAGACCCAAATCTTGCGGATTTCCCTCCGGGCCAACAATATAGCATAGAACACTAATTTTACTTTATCATCAATGCTCTTACCTTGTAGATCTGCTCTTCCTGTGATAACAAGTTGAGGGCTTACATCAATATGTTGGGCCAGTGCAGTTGACAGGCATTTACTCACATCACCCCAGAAGACTTTTATTGCTGGGCAAGTAATGAACATGTGCATATCATCCTCGTTTGGGCTACTGCATTTAGGGCATCTCACAATTCCTCCGTCTTTAAATTTCGCCAATTTTTTGGGAGACCAATACGCCCTGTGGAGAGTGAACAAGTGGTTCCTTCTTAAATTCGCAGGTTTTGCCACCTTGTATAGAATCAACATAGTTACTTGCCATTGGTCTTTTGTGGCGATCCTCGGCAAGCACTCTCCCCACAGGCTCTCCGGCAATGTAAACTCTCCATCCTCCATTTCGACTAATGCCCAGTACCACATCGCCACTTCTTTTTTAAACGGAATCTCCGATGCCAGTTTCTCTTCAAACTCGTTATATTGCCCAATTAAATGTTCTTTGCCAACTGCCCAGCGTTGTATCTGGAAATATTTAAATTTTGCAAAAATAGAGCCCCACTCTTGTTCGCAGTATCTCCATGGCAATAAACTGCGGTCTAAAAACAGGTCTCCCCATTTCTGAGGTCCCTCTAATTTTAATGTTCTTGCCAACGCATCCTCAGCCCAACTCGGGGCACCTGGTGATTCCCATATCGGCGCTCTTACACTAAAATATGGTATTTTTGTGGCCCTCCTAATTCTATACCAGACCATCGCCAAATCTTTCAAAACTTTTAATCTTACTTTTTTAAAGTACTTTGGGTCGGAAAATTTATACATAAAACGATTCTGGCTTATAGTCTCAACTCTCAACAATGCAGACAAAAGTTCACCAATAACCGAGCTCCCTGGTGTGCCCAACAGCATTCTACAGTTTTTAAGCAAAAAAGCCCAAGAGTATATCTGGAAATCTGGTGCGGCCAAACCTCCTTTCAAAAGTCTTCTCCTGATTTTCTTCCAAGATAAGCGTGATCCCTTAGATGCCCAAATAAACAACCCAATTTCTCTCTGCAGTCTCGAAAACCCCTCTTTCTCAAACATAAGAGGAAGCACATCAAATAAAAAAGTTATCTTAGGTAGCGCCATCATTTTTACCAAACTTACACGACCGTACATTGTTAAAGGCAAATGGGTCCAACCCTTCATATCCGAGGAAATTTCATTCCTAACTTTGGCAAAGTTTACTTTAGTTAGATCCTTTATGTCTTGAGTAATTTGAATCCCGAGATATCTTATTTCTTTTTTGCAGACAATATCTTCAGTTGCCAAGTTCCAGGACATAATTTCTGTTTTGTCTACGTTTAACTGATATCCTGAAACTTTACCGAATTTCCTCGTTATAGAGTCTATGGAGTCCAAGGTTTGATGTAAATTTGATGAAAATATAACTATGTCGTCTGAATAAAGTCCAATCTTTCTGGCCCATCCCTGAAACTCAAAGGGGGAAATCATATCTGCCTCTCTAATTCTAGAAGCTAACGGTTCAATATATAAATCAAACAGAAGAGGGGATAAAGGGCACCCCTGCCTAGTATCTCTCATTACCTTTATTGGCTCAGTTAATGTCCCGTTTACTAGAACTCTCGAGATAGGTGATTGATATATTTGAGCCAAACCAATACCATAGTTAACCCCCAGCCGTAGGTGCGTTATTAAGGCCTTTAGAAACTCCCAATTGACACGGTCGAACGCTTTAGCGGCGTCGAGAGCAACTACCGCCAATGGGAGTTTGTATGTAACAGCGACATCAATACTAGCTATTAGAGAGAAGGTTAGCTCTTTTAAATATCTACCCTTGATAAACCCTTTCTGATCTTCATGAATGAGATAGGGAATTACTGTGCCAAGCCTATCTGCCATGATTTTAGCAAACAACTTATAGTCGCTGTTTAACAGCGATATAGGCCTGTACCAGTCCATATTTCTTGGTGATTTGCCTGGTTTCGGAATAACTATAATGTTCGCCTCATTCCATGATGTAGGAAGAGCCACCTTCCCTTCAAAAATCTCATTGAAGAGCCTTGTTATTAATGGTGCCAGACTCCTGCCCAATTCCTTATAGACCTCAACAGGAAGCCCATCCGGACCTGGTGCTTTCCCTTTCTTGGCCTGCTTAATAGCCTCCTCTATTTCAGCCTGTCTAATCTCCTGATTCAAGGACTCTTGCAGCTCTTCTGTCAATGGGTCTAGCACTTTTATCCATTTTTCTACCTCATACTTATCTGGGACTAGATCCTCTCTATAAACCTCCTCAAAATAGCTGTGAAAGGCGTCAACAATATCTTTAGTGTCTGTTACTAAACGGCCTGACTCTCTCTCTTTCACTTCTTTAATCGTATTTCTGATCCGGTCTTTCCTTGCTTTCCAAGCTAATAATTTACTCGAGCCTTCTCCATACTCAAAGTGCGCCAAATTAACAGCCTCCCATCTCTCTTTCACTCTGTTGTTAACAACTGTAGCTATATCCTCCTTCAATTGATCCAATTCTTGAACAGTCTTTTCCTTCATCAAGATATTCTCTGTGTTTACCAATACTGCCTCCTTCTGCCTGATTTCCTTCTCTAAAAACTCTATTGTATTATAATACGCTCTTCTTCTCCTAGCCCCCATTGCTCCCAACCTACCCCGCAGAAATGCCTTTGCCGCCTCCCATACAATATCTATCCTTGCTGAACCCACATTCTGCTCAACAAATGCGTCAACTTCCTGCCTGAGGATCTCCATAGCCTCATGATCATACAGGACAGTACGGTCTAACCTCCAGACTGAACCCAGATCCATAGCACCTATCTTGAGTTCCAAAATAACCGCTGAATGGTCTGATAGATGGACCCCTACATGTATAATCTGTTTCACTCTATCTTTAAGTCTCAGGTCTATTAGAAAATAATCAATTCGAGATCTATGATTGTATTTTTTGTTATAGTACGTGTATCCTAATGCCAGCCCCGACCTCTGTCTCCATACATCGTAAAGACCGAACTGATCTAGCAAACCCTTAACTCTCGATGACATTTTACTGTTAGCCAGAGCCCTACTGTTGTCTGACCTATCTAATTTTTTGTCAAGCACAGTATTAAAGTCACCAGCAAGAATAAACAAACCTGTGAGACTCATCATTTCCTTAATTAACTCATCAAGGGGGCCCACATCATCTTGATTAGGACCGTAATAACCTATAACATTAGACATAAGACCGTTTATCATCAAATTCACAATCAACCACCTACCTTTAATGTCTGCTACCTTACCGACAACAACGCAATCTAACCCTCGCCTAACCAAAACTGCAATACCTTTAGTTACTGCCACTTGTGGTGTATAAAACACATGTTTTACCCATTGTTGTGATCCAAGAAATTTCTTACCCTCCTCCTCTGTTAAATGGGTCTCCTGCAAAATCATAATATGCACTGAGAGATCTCTCAAATATTTCATAATCCTGTCTCTTCTGGATTTAACCCGTAGACCGTTTACATTCCAAGACATCCAAGTTACCACCGTTGCACTACCCTCCACCATCCCAGAGCCTCCCACTTCTTTCCATCACCCAGGTGAAAAGATGGCTTATGAAAAAGTTTTTATGTGCCCCCCTCCCTCCCTGTCCCTCCGGACCTAACCCATCCCCCTTCCCTACACTCCTGCCTTTTCCCCCCCTCCCCTCCTCCCTGGAAAACCCATCCAGCTTCCTTAGGCCCAACCTAGGCCCATTCAAGTGTCTATTGGGTGGTCGTGGTCGTGCCTTATCTCTAAATAACAATTTTAACATAAAAGAACCTGTACGAAACTAACGATTTTTTTTTTTTTCCCCCAGAAACTTTACATCAGTTTAATCTATCTTTTCCTACTAGGCTTTTAAAGTAACCCGCTCTGACACTGTTCCAAGAAACCATCTACATCTTCTACAAATCTAAAGGTGTACATTTTATTCTTCGACATGACTTTTAGGAAGGCTGGGAACTTCAGTTGTACAGTGGCCCCCAAACTCTTTAGTGCTTCCATTCTTTTGCCAAGCTCCCACTGTCTATTTGCAGTCACCACAGAAAGATCTGACCTGACCTCTACCCTCGTGCCCTCCACCATTATTGCGCCCTTCTTTAAAGCTGCTGCGAGGATTTTTTCTTTTAAACTATGAGTTAAGAAATTTATCAGAACCCTCCTAGGTTTTAGGCGGTTTGGGTTCAGTCTGAAGGGGTCTCGATGTATCCTTTGAATATCCAAAGAAATCTCCTCTTCTGTTTCCTCTATCTGCAGTTCAGTTTTTAGTAAATGAACTATGTATCCTTTTATATTGTCCCCTTCTTTCCCCTCTGGAAGCTTCAAAATGTTTAGATTATTCCTACGCTGCATATTTTCTAATTTTTCTAGGCGCTCCTCATACATTCTTTCCTTATGTCTGACCTCCTCCAAGTCTCTGCTATGTTCCTCAACCTTGCCCTGAATTTCCTTTATCTCTTCCTCAAGTGCTTCTGTGCGGGTATTCAACGCCTCAAACTTTGCCTCCAACAGTCCACATGCCTCCCTGATCCCCTCTTGATTTGCCTTTGACTCCTCGAAGCCTCTATGTACATCTAAATCCTACTTTTTTAGTAAGGCTATAACCGCACTATCAGAGTTCGCAGCTCTCAAAAGGTCTACCTCACTCTCTGCGCTACCCTCTTGTTTTTCAGCCCCACTTAGCGCCTCTGACAACAGTGTTGAATGTAATGTGGTCCGTCATGTAGAAGCTAAGCTCAATTGAAGTTGTCAACCCTGCTGTCTGCAGTGTAAATTGAAGGCAGTTGTTGAGACAAAGATTGAAGAATGCTATTTAGTTACAGATAACAGAATCTGAGGATATAGAATTGTACTTGTGATAAGGAAACAGTGTTGAATGTAATGCAGTTCTTCATGTAGAAGGAAAGCTCAATTGAAGTTGTCAACCCTGCTGTCTGCAGTGTAGATTGAATTCAGTTGTTGAGACAAAGATTGAAGAATGCTGTTTAGTTACAGATAACAGAATCTGAGGACATAGAATTGTATTTGTGATAAGGAAAACAGTGTTGAATGTAATGCGGTCCTTAATGTAGAAGGAAAGCTCAATTGAAGTTTGAACTCTGCTATGTGCAGTGTAGATCGAAGGTAGTTGTTGACAGAAAGATCGGTCAATGCAAGTTATGAACTCTGCAGTCTGCAGTGCAGATTGAAGGCAGTTGTTGAGACAAAGATTGAAGAATGCTATTTAGTTACAGATAACAGAATCTGAGGACATAGAAGTGTTTTTCTGATAAGGAAAACAGTGTTGAATGTAATGCGGTCCTTAACCCCTTCCATGCTCATGACGGAACGGTTCCGCCATCAGCGTCGGTGCTCTGGTGCTGATGACGGAACATTTCCGTCATGAGCCAATATGCTTT
This sequence comes from Lissotriton helveticus, assembly GCF_964261635.1. Classification (NCBI taxonomy): domain Eukaryota; kingdom Metazoa; phylum Chordata; class Amphibia; order Caudata; family Salamandridae; genus Lissotriton; species Lissotriton helveticus. The sequence goes on along the minus strand of NC_136061.1, from coordinate 1,359,755,270 downwards.
TAAACCCTTCAGCACTGCAGCGAAATTCGCGCAGCACTGAAGGGGTTAATGTAGAAGGATAGCTTAATTGAAGTTGTGAACTTTTTCTGTCTGCAGTGTAGATTGAAGGCAGTTGTTGAGATAAAGATTGAAGAATGCTATTTAGTTACAGATAACAGAATCTTAAGACATAGAATTGTATTTGTGATAAGGAAAACAGTGTTGAATGTAATGCGGTCCTTAATGTAGAAGGAAAGCTCAATTGAAGTTGTGAACTCTGCTGTGTGCAGTGTAGATTGAAGGCAGTTGTTGAGACAAAGATTGAAGAATGTTATTTAGTTACAGATAACAGAATCTGAGGACATAGAATTGTATTTGTGATAAGGAAAACAGTGTTGAATGTAATGCGGTCCTTAATGTAGAAGGAAAGCTCAATTGAAGTTGTGAACTCTGCTGTCTGCATTGTAGATTGAAGGCAGTTGTTGAGACAAAGATTGAAGAATGTTATTTAGTTACAGATAACAAAATCTGAGGACATAGAATTGTATTTGTGATAAGGAAAACAGTGTTGAATGTAATGCGGTCCTTAATGTAGAAGGAAAGCTCAATTGAAGTTGTGAAGTCTGCTGTCTGCAGTGTAGATTGAAGGCAGTTGTTGAGATAAAGACTGAAGAATGCTATTTAGTTACAGATAATAGAATCTTAGGACATAGAATTGTATTTGTGATAAGGAAAACAGTGTTGAATGTAATGCGGTCCTTAATGTAGAAGGAAAGGTCAATTGAAGTTTGAACTCTGCTATGTGCAGTGTAGATCGAAGGTAGTTGTTGACAGAAAGATCGGTCAATGCGAGTTGTGAACTCTGCAGTCTGCAGTGCAGATTGAAGGCAGTTGTTGAGACAAAGATTGAAGAATGCTATTTAGTTACAGATAACAGAATCTGAGGACATAGAAGTGTTTTTCTGATAAGGAAAACAGTGTTGAATGTAATGCGGTCCTTAACCCCTTCCATGCTCATGACGGAACGGTTCCGCCATCAGCGTCGGTGCTCTGGTGCTGATGACGGAACATTTCCGTCATGAGCCAATATGCTTTTAAACCCTTCAGCACTGCAGCGAAATTCGCGCAGCACTGAAGGGGTTAATGTAGAAGGATAGCTTAATTGAAGTTGTGAACTTTTTCTGTCTGCAGTGTAGATTGAAGGCAGTTGTTGAGATAAAGATTGAAGAATGCTATTTAGTTACAGATAACAGAATCTTAAGACATAGAATTGTATTTGTGATAAGGAAAACAGTGTTGAATGTAATGCGGTCCTTAATGTAGAAGGAAAGCTCAATTGAAGTTGTGAACTCTGCTGTGTGCAGTGTAGATTGAAGGGAGTTGTTGAGACAAAGATTGAAGAATGTTATTTAGTTACAGATAACAGAATCTGAGGACATAGAATTGTATTTGTGATAAGGAAAACAGTGTTGAATGTAATGCGGTCCTTAATGTAGAAGGAAAGCTCAATTGAAGTTGTGAAGTCTGCTGTCTGCAGTGTAGATTGAAGGCAGTTGTTGAGATAAAGACTGAAGAATGCTATTTAGTTACAGATAATAGAATCTTAGGACATAGAATTGTATTTGTGATAAGGAAAACAGTGTTGAATGTAATGTGGTCCTTAATGTAGAAGGAAAGCTCAATTGAAGTTGTGAACTCTGCTGTCTGCAGTGTAGATCGAAGGTAGTTGTTGAGAGAAAGATCGGTTAATGAAAGTTGTCAACTCAGTTGTCCGCAGTGTAGACTAAAGGTAGTTGTTGACAGAAAAATTGAGGAATGCTATTTAGTTACAGATAATAGAATCTGAGGACAATAAATTGTATTTGTGATAAGGAAAACAGTGTTGAATGTAATGCGGTCCTAAATGTAGAAGGAAAGCTCAATTGAAGTTGTAAACTCTGCTGTCTGCAGGGTAGATTGAAGGCAGTTTTTGAGATAAAGATTAAAGAATGCTATTTAGTTACAGATAACAGAATCTGAGGACATAGAATTGTATTTGTGATAAGGAAAACAGTGTTGAATGTAATGCGGTCCTTAATGTAGAAGGAAAGCTCAATTGAAGTTGTGAACTCTGCTGTCTGCAGTGTAGATTGAATGCAGTTGTTGAGACAAAGATTGAAGAATGCTATTTAGTTACAGATAACAGAATCTGAAGACATAGAATTGTATTTGTGATAAGGAAAACAGTGTTGAATGTAATGCGGTCCTTAATGTAGAAGGAAAGCTCAATTGAAGTTGTGAACTCTGCTGTCTGCAGTGTAGATTGAAGGCAGTTGTTGAGACAAAGATTGAAGAATGTTATTTAGTTACAGATAACAGAATCTGAGGACATAGAATTGTATTTGTGATAAGGAAAACAGTTTTGAATGTAATGTGGTCCTTAATGTAGAAGGAAAGCTCAATTGAAGTTGTGAACTCTCCTGTCTGCAGTGTAGATCGAAGGTAGTTGTTGACAGAAAGATCGGTCAATGCAAGTTGTGAACTCTGCTGTCTGCAGTATAGATTGAAGGCAGTTGTTGAGACAAAGATTGAAGAATGCTATTTAGTTACAGATAACAGAATCTGAGGACATAGAATTGTATTTGTGATAAGGAAAACAGTGTTGAATGTAATGCGGTCCTTAATGAAGAAGGAAAGCTCAATTGAAGTTGTGAACTCTGCTGTCTGCAGTGTAGATTGAAGGCAGTTGTTGAGGCAAAGATTGAAGAATGCTATTTAGTTACAGATAACAGAATCTGAGGACATAGAATTGTATTTGTAATAAGGAAAACAATGTTAAATGTCATGCGGCCCTTATTGAAGAAGGAAAGTTGAATTCAAGTTGTGAACTCGGCTGTCCACAGTGTAGATCGAAGGTAGTTGTTGACAGAAAGATTGGTCAATGCAAGTTGGGAACCCAGTTGCTTGCAGTGTAGATTGAATAATTGAGAATCCCAGGCAAGAAAGGCAGGAAGTTGCATCTAAAGCAACAACGTTTTTTGGAGTTTGCGATCAGGAGTGGTCGAAGGAGGACGCATTGGTAACAAAGTGTTTATATTCAAGTTTTCAAATAAATATTGGTTGTTTTTTTACAGAAGTAAGTTGAAGTGTGTCTCTGAAAAGTTTGAAATATTTTTTTTCTAATTAGGTCACCTCAATCAGTCAGTCAGTCAAAAGTACTTTATTTGGTTCATAGCAAAAACCATAAAAGTATACAAACATCAAGAGTCAGTCCCATAATGGAATACAATAATTAAAAATACAAATACAGACAATGAATGAAATGGCTTTTATAACGCGCAACTATGCCCAATGGGCGTCAAGGCGCCTAACTCAAACAACTAGCTAGGGGTAGTCAGATACAAGAGCTTACTGATATGCTTTAATGAAACACCAAGTTTTCAACGCTTTCCTGAAGAGATCAAGTGAAGGCTGTAGTTTGATCTCCAGGGGAAGTGTGTTCCATAATTGGGGTGCAAGAATGGAAAAGGCCTTGCTCCCCCATCTAGCCTTCTTAGCGCGTGGGACTACCAGTTGGTTTAGCTCTAGAGAGCGTAGACATCTGTTCGGGACATACCTCGTGAGCAAGGATCCCAGAGCATCAGCCGAACCGGCCATCAAGGCACGGTACGTGAGGCAAAGAAGTTTGAACGAAACTCTGGAAGGGATGGGGAGCCAATGGAGACTCTTCCTGGCCAAGGTCACAGATGTCAGCCAAGGCAGGGCCAGTACAAAACGCGCCGCCGCATTCTGTACGACCTGCAATCGCTGCAGGAGGCCCTTGTTGGCCCCGGCGTAGAGTGAATTACAGTAATCGAGCCGTGAACCAACAAGAGCGATCACAACCTGCTTACGTGCCTGTGGGGAAAGATAATGGACAATTCTTTTCAGAGTCCTAATGACACCCCAATAGGTGTCATTCTAAAATTTGTCCGAACTTGATCGCTTTTGAGGTAGGTGAGCACAGTAGAAAAAAAACAACAAAAAAAAACATTCCCATGAAAAAGAGGACCCGCTACGCACATCTCTTCCAATTGATTTTTTTGCTCAATCTCATTACTATAGTCAAAAAGTTCGACACATTAAAAATTTCCTAAATGTTCGACAACAGCTGAAGGTACAGAAGGGCCGGTTTCACTTGTCTAAAACCTTTATCTTTGATTAGGGGTAAAATACATTTTTTCCGTGTTAAGATAAAATATTTACAGAAAAATATAAAGTGCGTGGTATCCATGATTGAGAATCCATCACATGGACAGATCTCTAAATCTTTCGCCTTAGTCCAGCCTGGGCGTCCTGTAAGAAGGAGATGGAATTTATTTAACCTGAACTTGGTCAACAAAAATCTATGATTAGTATTGTTTACCACTCTCAGGTATAGTTCCATCTCGCCAAAATTTGTTAACAGCTGATGCTCTCTTAGAGTTGGTTTAGTCATTTCATTCATTTCATTTCAAAAGCTTGATTCGATCATTGAAAAAACATTCATAAAAGCACATAAAATACATCACAGCATTACAGGCCAGTTACAATGTTAAAAAATTTGCAATTATTAACGGGAGGAAACACAGTTAATATATCAAAGATCGGGTCTTATCAATTATTCAATAAGTGTCGAAGACCATACTTTTCCTAGCGGACACAGATTTCAAAATAAAAACAGCTGTAAAAAAACACACATCTTGATCGTCAAGTGCAAATAAAAGCCTCATAGCAGTTTTGATAGAGAACACAGAATACTTTTTAAAAAGCGGCTTAAGATAGGCAATACAAAGGTGCAAGTACAAAGGACAAATAAGTAAAAAGTGCTCAGTGCTCTGCTTCGAAATTCCATCACAAGGGCAGCGGATAGATGGGTGCTTTTTTATCAAAGGGAAAGCCACCAGTTTATGTACGATACCTAGTCTTAACCTGGTAAGGACATACTGGTGAGCTTGCTAAGTAACCACCTTCAGATAGTTTGGGAAGCCAGGGCTATTCAGATTGTAAGATTAGTAAAATTGATGGGTTGTGAGCTTGCTGGTGGTCTCACCATGCAATATAGCTAAGGCCTCCAAATAAATATTTTTAAGTTCCTTTTTGGAAATGTCAGTTGCACTAGCGGGGTCTGCAGAAACATCCAGGTCAAATATGTCTCTGAATGAAGTTATGACATAATTAAGCCATGGGATCAAGTTACAGTTATCCAGGCGTAAGCAATCATTGATAATTCTCCTGGTGAAACTAGTTTCTTCCTTTGCCCAAATCGATCGCCAGGCCATTAGGGTTCTTAAAGCAATAAGGTCCGTCAGAAAGACCAACCCAACTTCCTGGTGTACCAACCCAGTAGGGGCAGATGTTGGGAGACAAAGAAGTCTCTTTAAGAAACTATTTTCCTCCACTTGCAGGTCCCGTGTCGGCAATGGCCCCATCTATGGCGATAGACGTGCAACATATCAATAATACATCTAGTTCCTAGTTTGGAGGCAAATTTGAAGACACCAGAAGCACTTTTGCCCATCTTGGCCTTATCATTAGATATTTCCTGAGCCCCCATGCCATTGCTATGGAAAGTAATGCCAAGATAGCAAAATGTATCAACCACTTGGATTTTCTGATCTTCAATCTGAAATGGTCGTAGTTTCCTGACCTTTTTCCCACGCGCCATAATGAATGTTTTAGAATCATTAATCCTAAATTTCCTCCCCCTAATGAAATCTGAGAATCTGTCCATAAGTCTCTGCAGACCGATAGGAGTTCTAGAGAGGAGGACCGTGTCGTCTGCATAAAGCAGCACGGGGGTCGCATGGCCCTCAACTAGCGGTGCATCAGAATTAACAGATTTCAGCTCGGAATCAATGGCATTGATGAATAGGGAAAAAAGGAGTGGAGCAAGAACACATCCTTGTCTGATACCTGATTTGACCTTGATGTCATTGGTGCATTCCCCCGCTTGACCAGTTGGTTTAGTCAATTCATTATCTTCTCTCTCTAGTCCCTTAATAAGCTTGTATGTGTATTTTACCCATTTCACATCCCCCTTAACTAATTTAGAAGGCTGACTGAACAATTCTGGGCGACCTGAAATGGCCGCTACCCTCTTAACGTAGTTCAGCCATGGGATGGAATTGCTTTGCTCGAGGGCTAGACAGTCCCTCAATACCTCATGATTTAATTCTAGTTCTGGGTTCAACCACACTGTAATCCATTTTAAGAGCGGTGCTAAGGCTATTCGATCCACCAAATATTCCAACCCACATTCTTGGTGAACAATATAACCCGGGGTAGATTGGGGGACCAATAGAATATTCCTTAAAAACGTATCCTCCACACCCTGCAACAGTTTTACATCTTTAAAAGCCCATAAATCTGCTCCATACATGGCCAAGGAAACACATTTAGCGTCATAAACTTTTAAAACAGCCTGCAATGGTTTCATGCCTAATTTCCGCGCAAAACCTAATACAGCCAAGGTAGCCCTTGCGAAAACATTACGCTTAGCGGCCAGTTGGGGCAGCCATGAGGAGCTGTCATCAAAAATAACCCCTAGATAAGGAAATCTCGAAAGTTTATATAAGTTTATATTTAATAATTTGTGATCCCGATCTTGCCCGTGCAATTGCCCTGGCGGTCAAACCTAACTGTGGCCGTGGGGTCCCTGTAAAGATCTGCCAGGAAGTAAACAATATGTTCGTCGATGCCTAACTTCAGGAGCATACCCCACAATTTCGACCTGTTCACTCGGTCAAAGGCCGATGACAGGTCCATGAATGCTAGATGTAGTGAGCCCCTTTTGGCAATTGTGTACTTCCCAATTAATAATTGGAGATTAACCCCTTCCATGCTCATGACGAGCTGAGCTCGTCATAAGTCGCGGCGCTCGCATGCTCATGACGAGCTCAGCTCGTCATGTAACGCGGCTTTTCGCAAAACGCTGCACAGCGCGAAAAAAGCCGCCGCACGCATGCGGTTAAGGCTTTGGTCTATGGTGCCACGACCCTTCCAGAACCCAAATTGGAGGACCGAAAGGGTGTTTGTTTCATCCAATTTCTCACAAAGTTTGCTCAGGACCACACGAACTAAGACCTTCACTGAAGAGTCAATGAGCGAGATCGGGTGATAATTACTGGGTTCCCCTCTGTTACCTTTTTTAAAAATCGGCACAAAGACTGATTCGGACAAAGTAGTCGGCATACCGGATTTACAAACTCCATTAAAAACATTGGTTAAAACTTTGGACCATAACTTGACGTCTGATTTAAAGAGGTCGGCAGGGACACCATCGGGACCTGGGGCCTTATTACTGGTCATTTTCCCTATGGCATCTGCTAACTCAACCTCAGTGACTGATAAAGTATACAGGAGCAAAGTGGCGGCGGGTGAATCCTCCTCCCCTATATTTCCCCTTCATAGACTGATTTAAAATGAGAGTGCCATACCTGTTCCTGTATGGCGCAATCTAGCTGATGGTTGCATGCATCGTTAAAAAATGGTTTATTGACAACAGACCAGACTTTAGCACTATTCTTCAGCACGTCAATGGAGGTCAATTCTTCCCAGGCTGTTTCCCTAATTTCACACTTTCTGGCTTCTACTGCCCTTTTGTAGGTTTTCCTTAAGGAAGCCACAAGTGACCTATCCACTGGTTTACACCTCAGTGCCAATCTTAATTTTTGGTTGGCATGTGTGCAATTATGGTCAAACCAGCCAACCTAGGTCCTTAACTTTCCCTGTGCGTTTAAGATCCGCATCTATTTGAGTACAGACTGTTGAATAAGCATCTAAAACCTCCTGCTCCCCTGCTTCAGAGTCCATGCATATGTCCATCTCCCTGCCTACATTGTCAATAAGATTGATTAAAAAATCTTCAGGGACGACCCTACCCCATCTTATCCTTCTGGCCTGATCTGTTGGGACAATGTCATTCTTTTCAACCCTATTATAACTCTTCTCAGGTAATCTAATTAAATCTGTAACACTGAGAGTTACTGGGTTATGGTCACTAAAATGGGACCATGCCACGGAATAGCTATTAATTTTACTCCCCTGTGTATGACTAATGAAAATATAATCAATAATTGAGCCTCTCCCTCTGCCTTTAAAGGTAGGTATATTCTCGTCTTCCCTTTGCGGGAGCATCAAACCATGGTCTGCCAAAATTGCTTCAAGAAATACCCCTTGTGCTGAGTGCTCAAAATGAGTATCCCCTTGTTCTACAGGACCTAACTGTTCCAGAGTCGAGCATTTTTCTGGGCACCCATGAATATTGAAGTCGCCTAGGAGGATAATTGAACAATGATACTCATTAGCCTCCCTTTATTTTTCTAGGAAATGATCAAGAGTGGCCAGATGGTCGATCAGGGTAGTTCTAACGTAAGAATTATAAAAGTTCACAATTAAAATATTACATGCACCATCACAGGCAATTTGTACTGCTAAACAGTGTGGAAAACCTGTTTCTATCTGCATGTGAATCCCTGGGATAGTAGCCGCTATTAACGTCACTAACCCCCCCTTTGCTCTCACCATGGCCGAAGGTATTCACGGTGGAAGTGCGTAGAATAGTCATCCAAGCTAAGGTTGTTCCCTAAATCCCAAGTTTCTTGTAACCCAATAATGTCTGCTGTCCCTATAAACTCTCTCCAAATTGGATCGTCTAATTTATTCCGTAAGCCTGCGATGTTCCAGGTTAGGCACTTTATATTAGTACTAGTCGGAGGATTAGCTAGCCTTTCTAATGGTTCATCCGTGCCCATAGGAGTGTTTACATCATCATCTAATTTCAGAACAGCTGGTGCCAGGTCCTCACCTGACCCCAGGGGACCTAATGTCACTCGATTACCTGATCCGTATTGGAAGAAGGGAGTTTTGTGTCCATTTAATTTTCTGTGCTCCCTCATGTGTCAATCTATCCAACCTAGATTGGACAGTGCATCAAAGTGGTTAAAAACCGGGACATTAAAGAGATCACCTGCTCCCTGGGTGTCACAGAAATTGTTTTGGGGGTAGCCTCTATGCAATGAGGGGGTAGTCAGGGTATTAGCAAATTGCCTTCTTTAGGCATAGCCTCTCCCATGGGAAGGCATGAAGAGATTCCCCTTGCTGGCCATTTGGGGGACCCGTGGATAAAAATGGCTTAGGTCAAATGTCATAATCCCACCCCTGTTGTTGTAATTCGGGAAACCGCTAATGAACTGAACTACGTATGGATTTCTGAAGTTCACTATAATGCAGTCTCCCTCAACATCCTTGGCCTTATGACCCACCCAGCGGACACGTCTTACATTGATTATTTCCCCATGTAGGTCTGGTCTAAGTGGCCGATTTTTCCCTAACCAAAACATCACCTTATTTTTTTAGTTCATGATAAGACTCCACCCTATTATTTTGCCACACTGGGACCCCCGCCAAAAAAATCACAAAAGGGTAAGACTCCCAAGGGAGATCAACTCCTTTATGATTCCTCTATTAAATGCCTCTGGCACTACTTGGTCTTAAATATTGTCAGGTTTCTGTAATCCCTTAAGAGAAGTCTGGCTATGGTTATCAGCTATTTTACCTGTGTGTGTATCACTTACTAACTGAGGAGGCATTCCTTTAATCTTATCCCCCCTAATTTGGAATGTACGCTATTCCCTTTAAGCAGCTTATCCTTAGGAGGAGGCTTCTGAATGTTTTTCGGGGGATTGACTAAGGAGGGTGCACTGTTTGGCAAATGATTTGCTTCCCCCAATTTCTTAAGCATATTTGAATTAGCCTGAGTGACATTTTGAAGAGCTTCTAACTGCGTGCCTATCCTTTTTAGACGTTCAACTACTGGGAAAATTAGAGACTTTACCAAGTGTTCGATTTTATCTAGTGAGCAAGAAGTGTCTACAGCTCCACTTGGTGCGATATCCGTTATATCAAGAATGGAATTGGTTTGGGTAGAAACAGGTATCTCCTCCTGGATAGAGGTGATATTAGTAGCTTTGTGGATTCCTGCCATATATCTAGGTGATATAGCTTTCGTCCTCTTACGGCACCCCCCTTCTGTGCTTTACCACCACGTTTGCGTTTCAAGGCGGACACTGGCGTGCTTTCTAGGGATTTATGTGCAGCTAGATGTTCTTTTGTTGGCTCTGTGCTTTTTTTAGCCCTGATATCAGTACCTGGATAGGCCATGAAAGAGACCAAGTTAGCATCCACCCCGCTTATATCAAAAGTGACCGACTGCTCCATGTTAAACTGAGTTGGGGGGGCACTCTGTATCAGAGCGTGCGCTGGTGACGTTGCGGAAGCAATGTTCCCGAGAGACGATCTTTTTTGGAGAGCGGGGTCAAGAGATAGACGTCGCACCGTGTGGTCAATCTCCTTTTCCAAGGCCGAAGCGGCCATGGTGATGAAAGCATCTATGGGGCCAATAATTCCCCCTGCCCCTCCCTTGTTACCCAATTTCTGGCCTTTCGGTATTTTAGATGCCATACTACCTAAATCGCAGACCAGTATCTAATATACAGTAGTCAGTAAGTGCCAGTCTACAATTATGGACAACAATACTTTACATCTATATCTCCTTCCCTCCACCGTAGTTTTGTCCGTGTTAAACAGCCAAGGGGGGTGGCCCAGTCCAGTCTCCTTCGGTCTCTGACTGGAGAAGACGGGCCCGCCCTTTGCCCGGGCTTCGCCCGGCGCGTCCCGCGCAGCAATATACAGAGTCGAGTATGTAGCTTGTGTGACGGCCTGGGGGCAGGGCTACCAGGGGGCGCGGACCAGGTGTCTATGGTCGTGCAGGGACTCCTGGGAAAGTGAGTCCCTGTTATGCGGCGCTCCACACCTGCAACAAGATGTTTTATCCCCACCAGCAGTCCAAGGCTCTCCTTCAGTGCTTCCCCCGATCTGCTGCACGACGCGGCACCCGCGGAGCGGGTGCGGCGAGAAGTAGGGGTGAAACACACACCACAGGACAGGAGGCAAGAAGGTCCCAAGTAGATCACTCCACACAATCACGGCGGTTCCACTCCCAATCAGCGGTAAGGGTCACCTCAATCAATATGGTGATATGGTGATGATTTGTGGTGCACTGAGTTAGAAATCTTTGGCGCTGAGGTTGAATTTAATGCGATCCTTAATGTAGAAGGAAAGCTCAATTGAAGTTGTGAACTCCTCTGTCTGCAGTGTAGATTGAAGGCAGTTGTTGATACAAAGATTGAAGAATGCTATTTAGTTACAGATAACAGAATCTGAGGACAAAGAGTTGTATTTGTGATAAAGAAAGCAGTGTTGAATGTAATGCGGTCCTTACTGTAGAAGGAAAGCTCAATTGAAGTTGTGAACTCTGCTGTCTGCAGTGTAGATTGAAGGCAGTTGTTGAGACAAAGATTGAAGAATGCTATTTAGTTACAGATAACAGAATCTGAGGACATAGAATTGTATTTGTGATAAGGAAAACAGTGTTGAATGTAATGTGGTCCTTAATGTAGAAGGAAAGCTCAATTGAAGTTGTGAAGTCTGCTATCTGCAGTGTAGATTGAAGGCAGTTGTTGAGACAAAGATTGAAGAATGCTATTTAGTTACAGATAACAGAATGTTAGGACTAAGTAGAATTGTATCTGTGATAAGGAAAACAATGTTAAATGTTATGTGGTTCTTAATGTAGAAGGAAAGCTGAATTTAAGTTGTGAACCCTGCTGTCTGCAGTGTAGATTGGAGGCAGTTGCTGAGACAAAGATTGAAGAATGCTATTTAGTTACAGATAACAGAATTTGAGGTCACAGTAGAGTTATCTCTGCCTTAAGGAAAGCAAGGCTGAATGCAATGCTGTCTTTAATATAGAAGGAACGCTCAATTGAAGTTGTGAACTGAGCTGTCTGTAGTGTAGATTGAAGGCAGTTGTTGACACAAAGGTCGATGAATGCCATTTAGTCACAGATAATATAATCTCAGAATGCAGTATAATTGTGTGTGCCTTAAGGAAAGAAAGCAAAGTTAAATGTAATGCTGTCTTTAAAGTAGAAGGAAAGTTGGATTCAAGTTGTGAACTTGGCTGTCCACAGTGTAGATCGAAGGTAGTTGTTGACAGAAAGATCGGTCAATGCAAGTAGTGAACCCTGCTGTCTGCAGTGTAGATTAAATAATTGATAATCCCAGGCAAGGAAGGCAGGAAGTGTGCATCTAAAGCATCAAAGTTCTGTGAAATTTGCGATGAGGAGTGGTCCAAACAGGACGCATTGGTTGCAAAGTCTTTATAATCAAGTTTTCTAATAAATACTGGTTGTTTATTTACAGAAGTAAGTTGAAGTATATGTCTGAAAAGTTTGAGATATTTTTTTTAATTAAGTCATCTCATTCAATATGGTGATGTGGTGATTTTTGGTGCACTGAGTTAGTAATGTTTGGCGCTGAGGTTGAATGTACCCAGCGATGATGTGTGATTGGGCGGGGTACAGTAATTAAAGTAATGTGTTATGTCGATTGAATTCTGCATGAATTTCATTTAAAAGGTACAGTATGTCTCACTGTGACATAAAACTGTTCACTCTTTTTCGCAATGATTTATGGTGCAGTGAGTAAGTAGCATGTTTGGCGCTGAGATTGTATGTTATCTGTTCAGTGTATATTGAGGGTAGTTATTAATAGAGACAGACAAATGGTATTTGTCACTTATTGAAAGAAAATCTAAAGATATACAGTAGAAGCATCTCTAAAATAAATAAATGAAGTCTGAATTTCCTATTCTTCAAACTGTGAGGAAATGTGAGAACATTGTGAAATTGTCTATGTTTTAAATAAATTAAGATTGTATTGATTTTTTTCTGTAGGGTTGGTGGTGTTGGTATCTAGTTGTGAAGTGCACTGAGTGCAGAATTGGTTGAAGGCACTTCTGAGGAGACATAGTGAGGAGAAATTTATATGGAAAACTGAATTGAAGTTGTGAATTCTGCTGTCTGTAATGTAGATCGAAGGTACTAATCCATACAAACATTGATGTGTGCTATTTTGTACAGTTAACAGAATTTGAGGACAGAGTACAATTGTGTCTGCCTTAAGTAAAGCAAAGCTGAAAGGAATGATGTCTTTAATGTAGAAGGTAAACTGAATTAAAGTTGTGAACTGAGCTGTCTGCAGTGTAGATTGAAGGCAGTTGTTCACACAAAGATCGATGAATGCCATTTAGTCCCAGATAAAAGGAACTGAGGATACAGTATTATTGTCTCTGCCTTAAGGAAAAGAAGGCTGAATACAATGTTGTCCTTAATGTAGAAGGAAGGTGAATTCAAGTTGTGAATCCAGCTGTTTGTCATTCATTCATTCTAAACTTTATTTCGGTTTGTTTATGAACCATAAAAGTACAACAAGGAAAGAAAACACGTTTTAAGCAATAGAATAATACACATGTTACATCCTAGTTCATATACACAGTCCATAAGTTTCCATATGGTTATGGAGTCCCATTAAAATACTTAAGACAATAATTTATATATTAACAGATTAAAAAGTTAAAATACAATAGAAGCCCAAAGTTTTCCTGGGAAGGTTATCTAACAGCAAACCAGGGAGCTTTGTCTCTTCCGAAACATTCTCCGTCTTGTTAACCACATAGAAAACAGGAACTTAGCAATGGCTGTAGCTATTAGTGCATTGGTGTCGGATTTTAAAATTCTAAAAAACTCTAGATAATTCCTAACTCCCAGGTTCACACATAGCTGTACAATCCATTTCTTTCTACTGTTGCAGTAGGAGGGACAGAACAAGATCACATGCATTAAGGTCTCGTTAGGGTTTTCACAGCCTGGACAGGGGCGAGCTGGACCCTCTTTCCATTTGTCTGTGTATGAGTGCAGAGGCAGTGTGCCGTATCTAAACTGCAAATACAGTTTCTTTGCTAGAACCGGTTCAATCATATCTAATTCCTTCTCAAAGCTGTAAACATTCTTGAAATCTAAGAAACTATCGGTAAGACTGGAGGGCCTGGCTGATTGGAGAACTTCCTGTAGATTATGATGTTTTATGGTCTCAGCCAGGGTTTGTCTTGAGGTAGTTTGGCATGCGGCCTCTGGATTGGACCACAGGTTCTCCATGCCAATCCTGGACGCCTGCCCCCTTATGAATGATAACCACTGTATCCTGCCTACACCCTGACAGGCCATCACGATCTTCAGTTCTTCTCTATAGCTCTCAAGCTCCGGGACACTCCACAATCTTTGCCAATAGAGAAGTGGACGAGAGGCAATTGCTTCTGCAATTGGCCTCAAGTTTAGGTCCAGCCTTAGTGGAATTAACTGTGTATTTTTTGGTAGAGAAAGCAACTGTCTAATGAAGTTATTCTCAGTAACACTGATCTCGATTGCTGGTCGGTGCCCCCAGAGTTCCGCCCCGTAAAGAGTGGAAGATCTGGCTGGAACCTTATATATTTCTAGCGGTGCACTCACTAGTTTGTGCACGCAAGTTTTCTGCACTCTTAAGATTCCCCCCGCGGACTGTGAAAGCCCTAAATTAGCCCTAGACATTTGGGTGTCCCACCCCATTTTGTCGTTCAGTGTCAAACCTAGGTAGACAAAGTTATTTACCCTTTCCAGGGGTCGTCCATCCATTTTCGGGTGAGGGCAATTAATTGTGCTGGCATTAAACACCATGTACTTTGTTTTATCTATGTTAATCACCAGATTCCTTTTCTTACAGAATTCGGTAAATTGGTCTAACACCCGCTGCATCCCCATTGGTGTTTTTGAAAGCAGCAGGGTGTCGTCCGCAAACATTAGTGCAGGAAATTTACCGCCAGCTAAATTGGGGCCATCAATATTATTTGCGCTGGTCAAATCATCTACGAGGTCATTTAAAAAGAGAGAAAATAGGGTAGGGGCAAGTACCCCCTGCCTGACTCCCTTCTCGATTGGGAATGCTCTTGTCAACTGACCAGATTTACCATAGCGTACCTTCGCAAAGGTTCCTTCATGGAGTCTTTTAAATTGATGGCACAGGTAAGAAGGAATCCCCATATTGGTTAGTATGCTCCACAGTTGGTTCCTATCCACCATATCAAAGGCGGATTTGAGGTCCACAATTGTAAGGTACAGGCTGCCCCCATCCAGGACCACATGCTTCCAGTAGAGTACCTGGAGCCGTAGTAGTTGGTCAATGGTCGATGTTTTGGCTCTAAACCCTGCTTGCAGGTGGGAGAGAATATTGTTCTCTGTGATCCAATCCTGTAGGCGTTGTAAAAGGAGTCTGGCATAGATTTTTTGTGTAACATCGATAAGGCTAATTGGCCTATAATTTGATGGTGCCAGCGGAGAGCCCTTTTTGTAAACCGGGATGATTTCGGCCCCCAGCCAAGTGCTAGGGAGTTCTTGTCCGTCCAAGATGGTGTTAAATAGGACAGTCAAGTAAGGAACCCATATCTTCAGCTCATCTCTGTAGAGATCACCAGGAATCCTATCCAACCCCGGAGCCTTATTAGGTTTCAGTGCTAGTACCGCTAATGTCACTTCCGACAAAGTAAATAAAGGAGGGTGCCAACTTGGATCCAGCCTCAAGGAAAATCTTGATAAATCAATGGTTAGGGAAGCGGGACTAGAATAAAGATCTCTAAAGTAAGCACACCAAGCTTCCTCAGCAATGTTAGGATCGATCTTGGACTTGCCCTCTACCTTCCCAGTGTGGACCAGATTCCAAAAGGTTCGGGCATCTTTCGCAATTAATGCCTGTTTGATTGCATACTATCTCTCAGTTTCCCATTCAGATTTTGCATGGAACAGGAGATCCTTATAAGCCTTCCTTGCAGTCATAATGGAAGTCCTACTGCCTGTTTTGAGAGCAGATATTAGAGTAGTTTTCGCCTTCCTACATGACTGGATGTACCAGGGATTAGAGTCCTGTGGCTGCCGTTGGCTCTGCTTGGAGGGTTTGTAAAAACAGCCCGCCAAGGCCGACATTAATTCTTTATGGATTTCTAAAATTTTAGCGCCTTCAACATAATTTGGGACGCTCTCGTACAGTGCTGACAACCGCTCTAGCTGAGGAATTACACTTTTGTACATCGAAGCCAGGTTTTCTGGTGAAGTCTTAATAGAGGCCCAGCGGATTCTTTTACCACCCTGTGTAATCCTAATATTGCTAGAAGCCATGTCAGCCTCTTGATGCACCCCCTCAGGATGTGGCAGATCCAGGTCCACCACCAAAGGGTTATGATCACTTTCCGAGCGATCGTGTACATGGAAGTGACGGATCAGTGGTCATAAAGACAAACTAGCCATAAAATAATCAATTATTGACGAATGGCCCATTCCATTATAAGTACTCTTTCCTGGACTATCCCCCGGAAAGCGACCTTTACATGCTCTAAGTGAGAATGTATACGTCAAGGATGTAAGCTGCATAACCATAGGTGACCAGGATTTGGTTTGATAAACATTGGGAAATGGAATCTGGCAGGCGTCATCCTCATCTGACGATATCTGAGTAACCCCCCCAAGTGGCTCGTAGTGGCAGTTGAAGTCTCCCCCTATTAGCACCTTAGTCTCGCTAGGGAGGCTATTCAATAGATCAGTTAAGGACTCTAAAGTCTGTGATGTCCCTCCCCCACGAACAGGGCGTAAGTAGATATTAATGATTGCCATTTTGGGTGTGTTTGGGCGAGCTAAAAGAATGCATAATATGTCGCGGCTATTAGTATTGATCCTTTTAACCGACAACCCAAGATGGACACCCACCCATATGGTCAGGCCACCAGATGGCCTGCCTCTAGCACCCTTTATGGCAAGTTCAGCGTAGGTAACAAAACCCATTCTATGGTGGGTAGTCATGGCCCATGTTTCTTGGAATATACAGATACCATAAGTATCCACAAAATCACACCAATCAGTGCTGTCTAATTTTGTAGCCAAACCCGCCACGTTCCATGAAAGGACCGCTAGATGTCTACTTTGTCGGGTCGGTGGATCAATTAGCTGATTGGAAAATGTAGCAGATTCTACAATTGGGTCACCTACTTCAGGGCTCATCTGCCCCTTAGATGTATCGTGGCTAGATATGGGGAGTTTAGCCTCGTGTGATATGGAGGGGGCAGTAATAGGTTGGGAGAGTGTAGATATCAACCTAATCCCACTCTGAGTGTCCTCCCGGGCTAGCTCCCCTTTACCCACCCTTGAGCTAGTTAGAGGAGGAATGATGGAGACGGGAAGTCAATTACAGCCATCGAAACAGGAAAGGACACCGTATCTATTAGAAGTTTCCAGCGGGGTAAAAGGGATCAAATGCTCCATACTCCTGTTCCCATACAAGTAGTCCAACCCCCCTGTAGGCATACTGCGGCCACTAGCAGGGACTATGTTCCACCCCGAAGTGTTCCCAGTAGGCAGGGGCCTGAGCGAATGGCCCGTGTGGTTGTTATGGGGAGGCATATACACATTCTTGTTGCGGTGAGGATCGACTAGCCCTCCGGGGAAAAGAAGGGGAGTCGCATGCGATCTTGGATAAAAGTAGGTTAGATCGTATGGGACTATGGCAGTATTCAAATTCCCAGAGGACCCTGTTAATATACATCTAACTGCCTCTGGGTTCCTAAAATTTATTACAACAATATCTCCCTTTAGGTTTTTTTCCCTGCTTCCCAGCCAAGAGAGGCGCCTGACGTGGACTATCTCCCCGTCGATGTAATATGGGAGTGGTCTATTTTGTCCTAGCCAGTGCAGAATCTTGTTTTTTAGCTGGGGATGCCCCTCCCTTTTGCCTGCCTCTAGAGTAGGGACTCCTGTAAGTACAACAACGAATGGTACAGCCTCGGGGGGTAGTTCAACATTGTGGCCCTGTGTTTTATCATTAGTGAGCAAGCTCGACCTTCCCCTTCCCAGTTGCTGATTCGTAATACTGGGGTTTACACCACCCTTCTGAGGTTCTCTTGCATCCTGGGCTATAGATTTTACCGCTGTTGCCGCAGGAGCCTGGGCATGCTGGGATACCAAGTTTTTCCGCTGGATATTACTAGGGGGCTTGTTAGCTATATTATTATCCTTACTGGAGCTCTTGGGAGAACCTACAGTTCTCGGTTTGTTATTACCAGAAGGTTTGTTGGCTCCTATAGTGCCATTATTAGGGCCATTAGAGGCAACCAGGGTAGGAACAAGGACAGTTGGAATCTGAGGTAGAGTTGTCGGCAAAGTGGAGGGCCTTGGGATGGTCGTAGAAGGCCCTGTCCCAACTTTATCAGCAAACAATGCCTCTAGATTACCTAGTCGATGCTCCACCCTCTTTAAAATATCCAGTATAGGGAGCATAAAGGACCTAAGTAACTGCTCAGCGGAGTTCCACGGGGTATCAGAGAATGAAAAAACTTCTTGGCATGAGGGGGAAACTACCCCAGTTTCCCTTACTATATTGGTAGCAGATAATATAGCATTTGTGTCTAGGGTTGGCATTACTGGTGACACTATATCAGATGGTACAGGGGCCTTAGTTATAGTTACACCAGTAGTCTTGCTTTTCAGGGATTTGCCGAACTCGGAGTGGATAAGCTTACCCCTCTGGGGAGCACCCAACCCCCTCCTCTTTTTAGATGGCGGTGGACCAAGAGCTTTGGTCATATGAGGTAGCTTGCCCGTCCTTTTAGGCAACTCCCTAGCTGGAGCACAAGGCACATTTTCTACATTTAGTCCTGTGCAAGGAGCACATGAAGGCAACACATTAGGTAAAGAGTCAATGGATACTGTGCCAGGGGACGGTGGAGTGTCTCTGAGGAGTAGGGGAAATTTATCCATGGTCAGTGGATCTTCGTTATAGGTGTCAATGGTATTATCCGTCAGGGCAGATGTAGGCGCCAGATCAATCAATGATCTATTTTTCAGAGACTCAATAGAGCGGCGACGTTCAATACTACGCTCTGTCAGCAAGTCATCCTTGTCCAGATCCACAGAGGCCCTGGTGAAGTAATTCTCTAGTGTTCCTTTACTGCCCCCCACAGTACTACATTTATCACAGTTTGAAGCCATAGTATTATGTTCCTACCTTCCACTTACAGTTGAAGGCGTAAAGGGGGTGGCCCGTCCCGTCCTCGGGCGTCCCCGTACGGCCACAGATGGCCCGCCCTTTGCCCGGGCTTCGCCCGGCGTCCCGCGTTGCGGAGGACGCCGACCGTTAACGCGCCTCCAGGCGCCGATGCTGACAGGAAAGGTCTGCGCCACCGCTAGGAATCCTGAGTAGCCGAGTCCTCCACTCGGCGGCCGCCTGAGATGTTTAGCGCGGCAGCGGGAGGACTCGGGCAAAGGCAGGGAGAGTGGGTCCAACAATAATTCTGGTGAGCAGAGTGGCCTTGGGGGGATTACAGCCCCGTGACGGTAATGCCGGAAAGATTGCCAGCTGTTTGTAGTGTAGATTGAAGGCAGTTGTTGAGACAAAGATTGAAGAATGCTATTTAGACACAGATAAGAGAATTGGAGGACACAGCATAATTGTCTGTCTTAAATAAATTGAGAGTAATATGTCATACTCTGTTTTACGATTTTTTTGCATTTTTAAATGCACTAAGGCAAGCATTAAGTTTGATACCATGCTTACGTCATCAATATTGACAACTTTAAAATTTTCGTCAAGAGTCTTCACAACAAGCTTCTCCAGATAGTTTGTAGTATTGTAATTTGTTGTCATGCTCCAGAGGTAGATTAAGTAAAAGGTGTAATGTAGCATTGGAAATGTTAATCTCTGGTCATATTTTGAATATATGGGATTTATTACAAATATGCGACAAGTATATGATGCTAGTTATGGAAGTATTGTATAAGATATAAGAATTGAAAAAAAAGTGAACATGGCAAAGAATTTTTACAGATATGATTACTTTGCAATTTGTTTGCAAATGAAAATATTGTTTCTGAGTTTGTAGTTATTTTTAGAATGGATGATAACCCTGGTTAAGAAACATAGGTAGTGTGCAAATTTCGAACTGCCTTCGACTGGGGTAGTAGGTACAACGAAAAGGCTTGATAAAGGGCCTACAGTTTGAATCAGAATATGAAATTGAAGAATAATTGATAATCCCAGAGAAAAAAGGCAACAAGTAGGTGTGTGTATGTGTGGATGATATGTTGATTGAGTGGAATATGAATAAGGTAAAAAATAAGAAAGGATGCAGATGTGCAAAGTACCCACTGATTTGTCAGGGAAGTTGTTCTTTAGATATTCAGCTCATTACACAGACTGTGCGTGGCAAGAAAGGATTACAGTGTGGAAATTACCCACTGCTCTTTAAGGGGAGGTAGTTATGAAGAAGGTTGAATAAAGCGTCTGTACTTTGAATTTGGATTATAAGAATAATAATTCATAACCGCTGCGAAGAAAGGCAGCAAGTGCAACATTTTCAACTGTCTTACGTTGGGGTAGTATGTATATAAAAAAGTTCTTAGCAGAGATACTGAAGATAAACTTGGATTCAAAGCTGAATTTAAGTTGTGAACTCTGGTGTTTGCAGTGTAGATTGAAGGCAGGTGTTGACAGAAAGATTGATGAATGGTATTTCGTTACAGTTAAGTGAATCTGAGGACACAGTACATTTGTCTCAGTTATAAAAAAAACAAAGTTGGATTTAATGGTGTTCTTGGTGTAGATAGAAAGGTGAATTAAAGTTGTGAATCCTGCTGTTCGTAGTGTAGATTGAAGGCTCTAGTGAGCACAGTTATAGATGAATGCTATTTGTCACATTCTTTTACAAAATCGAAGACATAGAATCCATTAGTCTGTACCTTCAATAAACAAGGTTGGATTACATTTTTTCTAGAGTAGTGGTGCTACTGGTATGAAGTTTGAACTCTAGTGATCGCAGAATATATTGGAGGCAGCTCTTAGCACAGATAGTGAAGAGAAATGTAGATTGAAAGATTTATTGAAGTTGTGAACACTGCTGTCTGTAGTGTAGATTGAATGAAGAATCAGTTAAATTCGGGATGAATATGGATATGTGGTGATTGCAGGAGATAGTGCTTACCACGACTTCATGTGTGTGTGACAGCTGCACAATATTGTTAATTTAGTGTTTGTGAATGCATCGTTGATAAGTGGTGGAATGAGTTAGTGACATGTGAAGCAAGTAAGTTTTGTGGAGTCTGTAATTATCCATGATCAAAGCAGGATGTCTTGGTAGCAAAGTCTTTAAAATTAAGTTTTCTGGGGCGTGGCCAAGATGGCGACGGAGTAGGACGTGCTTTTGTCCCCTCCGGCGCCGGGCCCTACACAGCTTTGTTTAGAGTTAACCCCGAGCGTCCTTCTGAGGCTTTTGGCCGCTCTGGAGCCGACTCACAGCGGTGGCCGGCAGTGGAGTGCTTTTCGGTGACCCCTGCGCCCGGAATCGGACGACCGAGGACCGGTGGAGCTGCCCGAGGCCTGGGCGGCGCTGCGAGCTGTGGCGCGGGGGAACAAAGTCGGGACTTTTGGAGGTCTCCGGCGGCTGGCAACAGGCGGGAGCACCGGAGCAAAAAGGTGCGGCACCGTGAGGAGCTTACGGCGGTGAGGAGACGTCTACCTGCCGTGGAGCCCGGGACCCGGTGAGGGGGCGGGGCCTGTCCTCCGCGGACGCCCGGAGCTGCGAGGCGGCCGCCGGAGAAATCGAGGCCGCAGCTTGAGGCCTAGCCCAGAGGGAGGAGCGCACTGCTGCCGGGACCCGCGTCCAGTGCCCAAACCCAGGAGCAGCAGCCATTCCGGCCCGGGAGGAGCGAGGACGGCCCCCCCGGAGTGAGCAGAGACAGGCAGGGTACGGCTACACTCGAGGCCCCTGCCTGGGACCACGTGTGTCTGGAGGGTCTAACCTGGCAGTTGGAGGACGGGACAGTGGCGCAGGACACCGAGAGCGCCAAGGACTGCAGGCACAGGCACTGAGGGAGCTGTGGGGACAGTGGGGGCAGGCATTGGCCAAAGGATTGTTCTCCTCCTCCCCCCCCACCTGCGTCCCGTAGACCGAATCTCGGCTGCAGCAAGTGAGAGGGCGGGTCTACCCTGAAGAGCGACTCTGAGAAAGGGTTTTGGGAGGGCGCACCTGAGGTGTGCCAGGTCTGGTCGGAGCGTCTGCTGGTGGAGTGGCTCGTGAAGGGGGGTCGGGCCCCCTGGACATTCGCCACCGCTGAACTGCGGGCTGAGACTGCAGCGCCATCCCTGACATTGGAGAGGGAACTGGTGCGGTGAGAACTTCCCCTGCTGGACCGGGGCTTCCTGGCGCACTGCAGCGCTTGGGGGCAACAACCCCGACTGGTGCTTTGAACGCACATCAAAGGGGCACACGTCAGGGGACAGTGGCGGTAGCAGCGACTGGATTCTGGCCTGGTGTGAGGGGACAGCGTCCGTGGCGCCTCCCAGGAAAATGAGGGGGGCCACGATGGCTACCGTCCTGCGCAAGGGGAAGACCAGTAAGGATGGCCAACCGAAGAGCACCCAGCAACCGGCGTCCCCTGGCTCAAGCTCCTCTCCCGGGAGGTCTGATGATGACGCTCCGGCCACCAAAGCCTTTATGACCGACCTCTTTAAATCCATCAAGGAGGATATCTCGGACCTCCGAGCGCAACTGACGTCTGACCTTCGGGAAGTGCGACGTGACGTGGATAGCATTGAGGAGAGAGTGGCCACACTGGAAGATCACGATCTCAACGTAGCGAACGACGTCCACCAACTGCAGCAGGATGTGCTGAGGCTCACCGAGCAGAACCTGGACTTGCAATCTCACGCGGAGGATTTAGAGAACCGCTCTCGAAGGAATAACATTCGTATACGAGCGGTACCGTGGGATGGCGAAGCAGGGGACCTACGGGGATACGTACAAGATCTCTTCCTTCAGATCCTGGGTGAGGACGACGTAAGTGAGATCCGGATGGACCGTGTCCATAGAGTTGGCCTACCTCGGAGGGGGGGAGGGCCACTCCCTGATATCTTCGTCTGTGTCCATGACTTTCAGCTCAAGGAGAGAATCCTCAGGAAAGCGCGAGACGTTCCTAATCTGCAGTTCCGGGAGCACCGCCCGCAGCTTTATCAGGACCTGGCGGCAACGACCCTCCAGAAACGGCGAATGTTTAGACCGGTAACGGCATTTCTACGGAACCACAACATTCCTTACTCCTGGGGCCACCCCTTCCGTATAGTTTTCCGGTGGCAGAACAAGCTAGAGCAGATCCGCTCCTTACAGGTGGCAAAGGAACTCCTAGGCATCGAGGATGAAACCCCGACTTCGAGGGCGAGCAGCCCCTTGACAAGGAGACGACGTCGGTCTTCTTCCTGGCAAAGAGTTGGATTGGCGGCAGATGGCAGGCGGCCTGATCGAGCAACCAGCCTGCAGGAGAGGGGTGCCACAGTGGCTTCCGTTGCTTCAGCGACGTTGACGGATTCGCTGCAGAGCTCCGGAGCGGCCTAACATGTGGGCTGCGGGGCTGTAGGCGCCGGAGGGGTCCGTGCGCTCTGGTTCCGTGAGTATGGTGGTACTTTGTGAGAAGACACCCCGGACCGAGGCCTTGGGAGTCCCGCCTGGAATCTCCCGTTCCCTGCCCAAGGACAATTCAGTGCGCTGTACTGACCTGGGATGATCCATTAAGACTGCTAAGTATATTTGTTTGTTCTTGAGTTGGGGTTTGGTTTGGGGGGGGGCACTGGAGGTGTTGTGGGGGGCCTGACGGGAGGGGGGGAGTGGGTCAGGGGGTGGTGGCGCCTGGTATGACTGTGTGGTGTGCTTCTCTCGCGTTGATGCTATGTCCTTGAGGCTTTTGAATGTTCGGCTTCGGGGGGAAGTCGTTACTTGGGTGAACTATGTTACTGACATTGAGCTCTGGTTTTTGAATACGGAAGGTGGGGTTCCTGGGTACTGGCTGGGAGGCATGTCGCTGGCATTGATGGGGAGGGGGCGAAATCTACCTTACCATTATGCCGATTAGTATTGGGACATGGAACGTTAAGGGGCTTAACTCCCCTCAGAAGCGCCAAAAAGTGTGGAAATATATTGCTGATCATCACTTGGATATTGTGGGACTCCAGGAGACCCATCTGGCGCGTAAAGACGAACTGCGGTTGCGCCATAAACTTTTCCCGCTCGTCTATAGGTCCTCTGCATCTACTAAACACAGGCGGGTGGCGCTTCTCTTCCGAGCGTCTTTACATTTCCAACCCTTGGGGGTTAGCGGGGATAAGGAGGGGAGGTGGCTTATGGTCAAAGGAGTGCTTGATGGAGTGACTTGTACGTTTGTCGTGGTGTATGTCCCCAATGCAGGGCAAAATGCCTTTCTCCGTGACCTGCTTGGCAAAGCGGGGGACTTTGCTGAAGGCCTTATGGTGCTCATGGGGGATTTTAATATGATTTGGGACGGCGATTTGGACAGCTCACGGGCACAGAGGGCGGGAGCTGGGGTATTTTCCGCTGAGAATCAGAGGGTAATTGGTGAACTTGGCTTGGTGGATGGATGGCGATTCCTGCACCCCCAATCACGCGACTACACGTTCTTCTCCCATGTTCATCACTCCTACTCCAGGCTGGACCATGTTTTTGTGAGCCAGGCTCTCCGGGGGGACGTCCGGAACTCTAGCATGTTTCCTTTGTCTGTATCAGACCATAGCTTGTTGGTACTGGGATTGCGGTGGCCCTCCGGGGGGGATGGGACGAAGAAATGGTATTTCCCGCCGGCCCTTGTCCGAGATGACGTCTCCTGCAAGGCGCTCCGCAAGGCCATACGGGAGTTCTGGACTCTCAATCCGGCATCGGATACCTCCCTTTTTAATACCTGGGATGCGTGTAAGGTCTCCATAAGGGGCACATGTCTCCACCTTAATGCTAACCTTAATAAATTGAGGCGGAAGGAAAGGGAGGACTTAGAGACGGAACTGGCTCTCTTGGAGCAGGCCCACAAAGCCAACCCATCTAGACTCACACTGCGACCACTGACGGCGGTGCGGGGCAAGCTGAGGGCCCACTATGCCAACCGTGCGGAATTTACCCTGCTTCGACTTCGGCGCATCTCCTATTCTCAGGGGAATAAAATAGGCAAACATCTGGCTCGTCAACTGCGCGATAAACGTGAACGGGAATATATCGGTGGCATTGTGGACTCCTCAGGGTCGATCTGCCACAACGATGCGGATAAGGCACGTCTCTTTGGCACGTTCTATGAGGCACTGTACAGGGGTGAGGCTCTGGACCATGCAGCACAAGACCGCTTTCTGGCTACCCTCCCCATTCCGCGAGTCTCGAAAGAATGGAACAACCTGCTTGCAGCCCCCATCTCTAGGGAGGAAGTGCTGGAGGCCATCGGGGACCTTAAGCTCCACAAATCTCCCGGGCCGGATGGTTACACGGCGTTATTCTACAAATCTTTTGCTTCGGAACTATGCGATTTTTTGGTACCCCTCTTCAACGAAATGGCAACGTCGAGTTGCACCACTAGTTCTATGTCTGAGGCTCTGATATCCGTGATCCCCAAATCAGGGAAGGACCTGTCTCTCTGCTCAGCCTATCGCCCGATAGCTCTGCTTAACGTAGATGCTAAGCTATACTCCGCTATCCTGGCGCGTAGACTCCACGATTTGATGCCAGCCATTATCCACCCGGATCAATCGGGGTTTATTAAAGGGCGACAGACTCATGACAACTTGCGAAGGGTGATTCATCTCATTGAGAAAGCCTCCAGGTTCCGTCTACCTGCAGTGCTGGTGGGGCTGGACGCGGAGAAGGCCTTTGACCGGGTGGACTGGAACTTCATGCTTCGCACTCTGGAGGCCTTTGGATTCTCGCGACACTTCATCACCATGGTGCGAGCGAACTATAGCACTCCCTGCTCTAGGGTGGTGGTCAATGGGCATCGTTCCGCCGGCTTCGCTCACACCAGAGGTACGAGACAGGGTTGCCCGCTTTCACCTCTGCTCTTTGCCATCAGCATCGAGCCTCTGGCCATCGCGCTGCGTGCGCAGGAGCAGATAAAGGGGCTCCCCTTTTCGGGTGAGCAACATAAAATCTCCCTTTTTGCAGACGATGTCCTGCTGTCTGTGGGGGACCCGGCGCAGTCTTTGCCGCACATCCACACTCTGCTAGGCACTTATGAAGAAGTAACCGGGTTTAAAGTGAATTTTGACAAGTCTTATATTCTGAACCTTACACTCCCGCCGGCCGAGCTGGACCGCATACGACCGCTTACGCCGTTAGCATGGGCGCCGTCCTCCCTCCTTTATTTGGGAGTCCGGTTGACACCTTCTATTGGCTCCCTGTACGCGGCGAACTTTCCACCCATGTTATAGGCAGTTAGGGGGGAACTGGATCGGTGGAAACCGTAATACATTACTTGGCTGGGCAGGATCCATGCGGTCCAGATGGTCCTCCTTCCTAAATTTCTATACCTTTTTCAGGCCCTTCCCATTCCTATGGAGTTAGATTTCTTTCGACGGTTGAAGACTCTCTTGCTGAAATTCATCTGGCAGGGAGGACGGGCTCGCCTTGCCTTCTCGCTTTTGCGGCGCCCGAGGGAGGAGAGTGGAGTGGGCCAACCGGATATGCATCTATATTATAAGGCCGCGCAGTTGCGAGTCATGGTGGAGTGGTCGCAACAGGAATCTGAAAAACACTGGCTACACATGGACAGGAGTGTGGCTGGGAGATCGATTTGGGACCTGGCTTGGAAACCCAAGCCAGATAGGCCTGGGAATGCCTACATCAGCACCCCCACAGGCACTGTTCTAAAGGTATGGGATTCGGTCTGGGGAGACGAGCGCTGGACGTCGTTCCCCTCCCCCTTCACTCCTTTGCACTTTAACCCTGCATTCCCCCCGTCGCTGCAGGAGGGCCATTTCGGCCTTGGAGGGAGGGTGGTTGTAGGGCCCTTACACACCTCTTCCATGGCACGGAACCCCTCACATTCTCCAATTGCATGAGGGACTATGACCTGATGCCTGCGGAACAATTCCATTATGCCCAGCTAATTCATTGGGCGACTTCACCTGGAGTGAGGGAGGCAGCCACGAGACCGCCCTCGCTATTTGAGGCCTTTCTCTTACAAACTGCTACAATGAAGGGAACAATTTCCTTTTTATACAAGCTCCTTCTTAGCACTGTGGTCTCCCCTCGTCCCCGCTATATGGATCATTGGGAAGGACAGCTGGGCAGGGACATTGCGGAAAATGAATGGAAGGACCTCTGGCGGGACATTAGGGCTCACAATCACTCAGCAGATCTCCGCGATGCCCACTATAAAACTATGTTTGATTGGTACCTTTACCCCTCGAAACTTCATCGCATATTCCCGGCAACCTCAGATCGCTGCTGGAGGGGCTGTGGCTTACTGGGCGATTTCCGCCACATTTGGTGGGATTGCCCACTCATTCGACCTTTTTGGAGTGAAATCCTGTCCCATATCAAAGATATGTTGGGATACCCGATCCCGGACTCCCTGTCTTTCGTCATCCTGGGTCTCCGGGACCACCTATTGGAACACCAGATGAAAGCGGACAAACAGATTATGTGGCTGTGCCTGGGAGCAGCCAAGCTTACGCTAGCTGCGGCCTGGAAGAGACTGACGGCCCCGGCAATGTCACTATGGCACGCAAAACTATGGAAACTGATGAGCATGGAGAGAAGGGCGGACATCTTCCTGGGTAACTTTAAGAACTTTATGTTCCGATGGGGCCGTTAGTTCGATTCTTATCGAGTGGCTTACCGTCTGCTGTGTGTCCTTCGGCCCTGCGAGCACTTCACCTTTTCCAGGTCTAATTGCATGACTGTAGAGAATGAGTGAGGCGGAGAGTGAATGGTAGTTGGCGCCACCACCTGCGGCTGGGGGGAGGGTCGTTGGGGGGGAAGGGGGGAAACCAGTTGGGGGGGTTTTGTTTGCTGCGGCTTGACTGACTAAAGGGGGACACTGGCCTACCCCGGACCATTCCGGAGAAATTAGCGTGCAAGACTTAGCAGAGACAATGGGGGTCATCTGGCGGTTGACACCCTTCCCTATCTCCATCTCCCTGCACTTCGCCTTGTTTTATTAACTGTAACCCGCAGCTCTTCCTGGGTCGTCAGGCGTCATTGCTGGGCTGATGTGTGTACCTTTTGCATTGTTGCCGCCTGTTTTTCTTTCTGTCTTCTTTCATGTAGTTCCTTTTTTCAAATGCAATAAAACCAATTTTACAAAAAAAATTACGTTTTCTAATAAATATTGGTTGTCCGTTCACAGAAGTTAAGTTGAAGTATATCTCCATAAAGTAGGCTATTTTTTTTAAATACGTCATGCCATAATGGTCTCTGCTTTAAGGAAAGTAAGGCTGGATTCAATGGTGTCCTTAATGCAGAAGGAAGTTGAATTCAAGTTGTGAAACTAGCAGTCCGTAGTGTAGGTTGAAGGCAGTTGTTGACACAAAGATTGAAGAATGCTATTTAGTCACAGATAACAGAACCTGGGGACACAGTACGATTCTGTGCCTTAAGGAAAGCAAGGCTCAATACAATGTTGTCCTTAATGTAGAAGGAAAGCTGAATTCAAGTTATGAAGCCACCTGTCTGCAGTATAGATTGAAGGCAGTTGTTGACAGAAAGATTGATGAAAGCTATTTAGTCACAGATAACAGAAGCTAAGGACACAGTATAATTTGTTAACCGTAGATCATACTGGCTCTTTTTAAATATAGGTAGATTTTTATTAAGCTTTTTATTATACATTAATGGGTGGAAGTGCGGAAATTACCCACTTCCATTGATGAGTAATAGTTACGAAGATGGCTCAATAAAATGGCTGCACTTTGAATTCCAATTTGAAGAAAAATAATTGATAAGCACAGCTAAGAAAGGCAGCAACTGTGCAAATTTCTCACTGTCTTATGGACGTGCAATATCTACATGAAAAACGTTTGATAAAGGGACATGAGTTTGAATCAGAATATGAAATTGAAGAGTATTTGATAATGTCAGTCAAGAAAGGGACGAAGTGTGCAAATTTTGCACTGCCTTCGCCTGGGTTAGTAGCTACAACAATAAGGTTCGATAGAGGGCCTGATCTTTGAATATGGATTTGAAATAGAAGAATAGTTGATAACCATAGCCAAGAGATGTTGCAAGTAGGTGTGTTTATGTGTAGATGATGTGTTGATTGAGTGCAAGATGAATAATGTGAAAAAATAAGAAAGGATGCAAGTGTGAAAATTATCCACTGCAATTCATTAGTAGTAGTTACCAAGAAGGGTCAATAAAGGGTCTGTACTTTGAATCAGGATAAAAAACATTATATTTGATAAACATAGTCCATAGTGGCTCTTTTTTAATAATGGTAGACTTTTGTTAAGCTTTTTATTATATATGAATGCCAGCAAGTGTACAAATTTCCCAGTGCGTTCTGGGTGTGCAATATCTACACGAAAAAGACTTGATAAAGGGACATTTATTTGCGGGTTTATAAAGCGCTTGAATAAACTCCCAAAGGAGTATGTCCGCGCTCAAAGACAACAGAAGCAAAAACCAGGGCAATAGTAATAATACAGAACCAAGAGTCATGTTTGACTACCTCATGACCTAACTAATTAGACCTGAAACATAAACGTTTTCAGTTTTTTTTCTAAAGGCAAAGTGATCAGAACACTGCCTGAGTTGGAAGGGAAGATTGTTCCACAGAATGGGATCCACCACTGACAGAGCCTTGCCACCCAGTCTAGTCCTGCTAATCTTGGGTACCCTTAGAAGCAACTGATCACTTGACCTGAGGGTACGTGTGGGAACATATGGAACAAATGTATTTGCCAAATAGGAAGGTCCTAGGTCATGTAGTCCTTTATGTACTATGCAGCAAGTCTTAAATTTCACTCATTGGCGGACAGATAACCAATGAAGTTTTTCCAGCAGAGGTTTGGATGGAGACCTGGGGGGAGCATTGAGGACCAACCTGGCTACGGTGTTCTGTATCACCTGCAGTCGGTCCAACACCTCTTCATTAGCAGACACCAGGAGACCATTACAGTAATCAAGCCGGATGATCACTAGCGCCTGAACCAGAGTCTTTCTAATGGAGTCCGGAAGGAGCGGGAATACCTTACGGAGGAGTCCTATCACATGAAAACAGGACCATACCGTATTATTTCAATGTTGTTTCAGCATCAGCTCCGGCTCCAGATGAACCCCAAGGTTCTTGATTACTTGTTTTTGTTCGGGAACTGGCCCCAGGTCTAATGGCCACCAATCAGGGGACAATAGTATCTTGGCCTCACCGAAAAGCATCACCTCAGTCTTACCAACATTACACTGAAGAAAGTTGGAGGACATCCACTGGGATACTGCTTTCATCCCCTCAGGGAAAGATTGTTTAACCTCCGGGGTCAAAGATTTAAATGGAAAAAGCAGCTGGGTATCATCAGCATAAGACACTGGACAGAAACCAAAAGCTCTCGGTATATTTGCCAGGGGGGCCACATAGGTGTTAAAAAGAATTAGGCTCAAACATGAGCCCTGTGGCACCCCCTTAGTGATCTTAACCTCATCCGACCGGAATTCACCCATGGTGACACATTGAGTGCGGTCGGACAGAAAGCTCTTTATCCAGTCCAGTGCCTTGCCACCCAGTCCATTCACAGTCAGTCGTTCGATCAAGATCTTATGAGAAATGGTATCGAACGCTGCCGATAAATCCAGTAGCACCAGGACAACAGAAATACCCCTGTCCTGGTACATACGTAGATCATCAGTTATCGACAGCAAGGCCCTTTCAGTACTATATTTTGGCCTGAAACCGGACTGTGAGGGATCGAGGCTTCCAGATTGTTCCAGGAAGTTAGACAAATGCTTATTAGTACGCGGCGAACTTTCCACCCATGTTATCGGCAGTTAGGGGGGAACTGGATCGGTGGAAACCAAAATACATTACTTGGCTGGGCAGGATCCATGCGGTCCAGATAGTCCTCCTTCCTAAATTTCTATACCTTTTTCAGGCCCTTCCCATTCCTATGGAGTTAGATTTCTTTCGACGGTTGCTGAAATTCATCTGGCAGGGAGGACGGGCTCGCCTTGCCTTCTCGCTTTTGCGGCGCCCGAGGGAGGAGGGTGGAGTGGGCCTCCCGGATATGCATCTATATTATAAGGCCGCGCAGTTGCGAGTCATGGTGGAGTGGTTGCAACAGGAATCTGAAAAACACTGGCTACACATGGACAGGAGTGTGGCTGGGAGATCGATTTGGGACCTGGCTTGGAAACCCAAGCCAGATAGGCCTGGGAATGCCTACATCAGCACCCCCACAGGCACTGTTCTGAAGGTATGGGATTCGGTCTTGGGAGACGAGCGCTGGACGTCATTCCCCTCCCCCTTCACTCCTTTGCACTTTAACCCTGCATTCCCCCCGGCGCTGCAGGAGGGGCCATTTCGGCCTTGGAGGGAGGGTGGTTGTAGGGCCCTTACACACCTCTTCCATGGCACGGAACCCCTCACATTCTCCAATTGCATGAGGGACTATGACCTGATGCCTACGGAACAATTCCATTATGCCCAGCTAATTCATTGGGCGACTTCACCTGGAGTGAGGGAGGCAGCCACGAGACCGCCCTCGCTATTTGAGGCCTTTCTCTTACAAACTGCTACAATGAAGGGAACAATTTCCTTTTTATACAAGCTCCTTCTTAGCACTGTGGTCTCCCCTCGTCCCCGCTATATGGATCATTGGGAAGGACAGCTGGGCAGGGACATTGCGGAAAATGAATGGAAGGGCCTCTGGCGGGACATTAGGGCTCACAATCACTCAGCAGATCTCCGCGATGCCCACTATAAAACTATGTTTGATTGGTACCTTTACCCCTCGAAACTTCATCACATATTCCCGGCAACCTCAGATCGCTGCTGGAGGGGCTGTGGCTTACTGGGCGATTTCCGCCACATTTGGTGGGATTGCCCACTCATTCGACCTTTCTGGAGTGAAATCCTGTCCCATATCAAAGATATGTTGGGATACCCGATCCCGGACTCCCTGTCTTTCGTCATCCTGGGTCTCCGGGACCACCTATTGGAACACCAGATGAAAGCGGACAAACAGATTATGTGGCTGTGCCTGGGAGCGGCCAAGCTTACGCTAGCTGCGGCCTGGAAGAGACCGAAGGCCCCGGCAATGTCACTATGGCACGCAAAACTATGGAAACTGATGAGCATGGAGAGAATGGCGGACATCTTCCTGGGCAACTTTAAGAACTTTATGTTCCGATGGGGGCCGTTAGTTCGATTCTTATCGAGTGGCTTACCGTCTGCTGTGTGTCCTTCGGCCCTGCGAGCACTTCACCTTTTCCAGGTCTAATTGCATGACTGTAGAGAATGAGTGAGGCGGAGAGTGAATGGTAGTTGGCGCCACCACCTACGGCTGGGGGGAGGGTCGTTGGGGGGGAAGGGGAGAAACCAGTTGGGGGGGTTTTGTTTGCTGCGGCTTGACTGACTAAAGGGGGACACTGGCCTACCCCGGACCATTCCGGAGAAATTAGCGTGGTGGGATGGCCCTTCTCGTGCAAGACTTAGCAGAGACAATGGGGGTCATCTGGCGGTTGACACCCTTCGCTATCTCCATCTCCCTGCACTTCGCCTTGTTTTATTAACTGTAACCCGCAGCTCTTCCTGGGGTCGTCAGGCGTCATTGCTGGGCTGATGTGTGTACCTTTTGCATTGTTGCCGCCTGTTTTTCTTTCTGCCTTCTTTCATGTGGTTCCTTTTTTCAAATGCAATAAAACCAATTTTACAAAAAAAATTACGTTTTCTAATAAATATTGGTTGTCCGTTCACAGAAGTTAAGTTGAAGTATATCTCCATAAAGTAGTCTATTTTTTTTTAAATACGTCATGCCATAATGGTCTCTGCTTTAAGGAAAGTAAGGCTGGATTCAATGGTGTCCTTAATGCAGAAGGAAGTTGAATTCAAGTTGTGAAACTAGCAGTCCGTAGTGTAGGTTGAAGGCAGTTGTTGACACAAAGATTGAAGAATGCTATTTAGTCACAGATAACAGAACCTGGGGACACAGTACAATTCTGTGCCTTAAGGAAAGCAAGGCTCAATACAATGTTGTCCTTAATGTAGAAGGAAAGCTGAATTCAAGTTATGAAGCCACCTGTCTGCAGTATAGATTGAAGGCAGTTGTTGACAGAAAGATTGATGAAAGCTATTTAGTCACAGATAACAGAAGCTAAGGACACAGTATAATTTGTTAACCGTAGATCATACTGGCTCTTTTTAAATATAGGTAGATTTTTATTAAGCTTTTTATTATACATTAATGGGTGGAAGTGCGGAAATTACCCACTGCCATTGATGAGTAATAGTTACGAAGATGGCTCAATAAAATGGCTGCACTTTGAATTCCAATTTGAAGAAAAATAATTGATAAGCACAGCTAAGAAAGGCAGCAACTGTGCAAATTTCTCACTGTCTTCTGGACGTGCAATATCTACATGAAAAACGTTTGATAAAAGGACATGAGTTTGAATCAGAATATGAAATTGAAGAGTATTTGATAATGTCAGTCAAGAAAGGGACGAAGTGTGCAAATTTTGCACTGCCTTCGCCTGGGTTAGTAGCTACAACAATAAGGTTCGATAGAGGGCCTGATCTTTGAATATGGATTTGAAATAGAAGAATAGTTGATAACCATAGCCAAGAGATGTTGCAAGTAGGTGTGTTTATGTGTAGATGATGTGTTGATTGAGTGGAAGATGAATAATGTGAAAAAATAAGAACGGATGCAAGTGTGAAAATTATCCACTGCAATTCATTAGTAGTAGTTACCAAGAAGGGTCAATAAAGGGTCTGTACTTTGAATCAGGATAAAAAACATTATATTTGATAAACATAGTCCATAGTGGCTCTTTTTCAATAATGGTAGACTTTTGTTAAGCTTTTTATTATATATGAATGCCAGCAAGTGTGCAAATTTCCCAGTGCGTTCTGGGTGTGCAATATCTACACGAAAAAGACTTGATAAAGGGACATTTATTTGCGGGTTTATAAAGCGCTTGAATAAACTCCCAAAGGAGTATGTCCGCGCTCAAAGACAACAGAAGCAAAAACCAGGGCAATAATAATAATACAGGACCAAGACTCATGTTTGACTACCTCATGACCTAACTAATTAGACCTGAAACATAAACGTTTTCAGTTTTTTTTCTAAAGGCAAAGTGATCAGAACACTGCCTGAGTTGGAAGGGAAGATTGTTCCACAGAATGGGATCCACCACTGACAGAGCCTTGCCACCCAGTCTAGTCCTGCTAATCTTGGGTACCCTTAGAAGCAACTGATCACTTGACCTGAGGGTACGTGTGGGAACATATGGAACAAATGTATTTGCCAAATAGGAAGGTCCTAGGTCATGTAGTCCTTTATGTACTATGCAGCAAGTCTTAAATTTCACTCATTGGCGGACAGATAACCAATGAAGTTTTTCCAGCAGAGGTTTGGATGGAGACCTGGGGGGAGCATTGAGGACCAACCTGGCTACGGTGTTCTGTATCACCTGCAGTCGGTCCAACACCTCTTCATTAGCAGACACCAGGAGACCATTACAGTAATCAAGCCGGATGATCACTAGCGCCTGAACCAGAGTCTTTCTAATGGAGTCCGGAAGGAGCGGGAATACCTTACGGAGGAGTCCTATCACATGAAAACAGGACCCTACCGTATTATTTCCATGTTGTTTCAGCATCAGCTCCGGCTCCAGATGAACCCCAAGGTTCTTGATTACTTGTTTTTGTTCGGGACAGCCCTGTGGCACCCCCTTAGTGATCTTAACCTCATCCGACCGGAATTCACCCATGGTGACACACTGAGTACGGTCGGAGAGAAAGCTCTTTATCCAGTCCAGTGCCTTGCCACCCAGTCCATTCACAGTCAGTCGTTCGATCAAGATCTTATGAGAAATGGTATCGAACGCTGCCGATAAATCCAGTAGCACCAGGACAACAGAAATACCCCTGTCCTGGTACATACGTAGATCATCAGTTATCGACAGCAAGGCCCTTTCAGTACTATATTTCGGCCTGAAACCGGACTGTGAGGGATCGAGGCTTCCAGATTGTTCCAGGAAGTTAGACAAATGCTTATTAGTATGCGGCGAACTTTCCACCCATGTTATCGGCAGTTAGGGGGGAACTGGATCGGTGGAAACCAAAATACATTACTTGGCTGGGCAGGATCCATGCGGTCCAGATAGTCCTCCTTCCTAAATTTCTATACCTTTTTCAGGCCCTTCCCATTCCTATGGAGTTAGATTTCTTTCGACGATTGAAGACTCTCTTGCTGAAATTCATCTGGCAGGGAGGACGGGCTCGCCTTGCCTTCTCGCTTTTGCGGCGCCCGAGGGAGGAGGGTGGAGTGGGCCTCCCGGATATGCATCTATATTATAAGGCCGCGCAGTTGCGAGTCATGGTGGAGTGGTCGCAACAGGAATCTGAAAAACACTGGCTACACATGGACAGGAGTGTGGCTGGGAGATCGATTTGGGACCTGGCTTGGAAACCCAAGCCAGATAGGCCTGGGAATGCCTACATCAGCACCCCCACAGGCACTGTTCTGAAGGTATGGGATTCGGTCTTGGGAGACGAGCGCTGGACGTCGTTCCCCTCCCCCTTCACTCCTTTGCACTTTAACCCTGCATTCCCCCCGGCGCTGCAGGAGGGGCCATTTCGGCCTTGGAGGGAGGGTGGTTGTAGGGCCCTTACACACCTCTTCCATGGCACGGAACCCCTCACATTCTCCAATTGCATGAGGGACTATGACCTGATGCCTACGGAACAATTCCATTATGCCCAGCTAATTCATTGGGCGACTTCACCTGGAGTGAGGGAGGCAGCCACGAGACCGCCCTCGCTATTTGAGGCCTTTCTCTTACAAACTGCTACAATGAAGGGAACAATTTCCTTTTTATACAAGCTCCTTCTTAGCACTGTGGTCTCCCCTCGTCCCCGCTATATGGATCATTGGGAAGGACAGCTGGGCAGGGACATTGCGGAAAATGAATGGAAGGGCCTTTGGCGGGACATTAGGGCTCACAATCACTCAGCAGATCTCCCCGATGCCCACTATAAAACTATGTTTGATTGGTACCTTTACCCCTCGAAACTTCATCGCATATTCCCGGCAACCTCAGATCGCTGCTGGAGGGGCTGTGGCTTACTGGGCGATTTCCGCCACATTTGGTGGGATTGCCCACTCATTCGACCTTTCTGGAGTGAAATCCTGTCCCATATCAAAGATATGTTGGGATACCCGATCCCGGACTCCCTGTCTTTCGTCATCCTGGGTCTCCGGGACCACCTATTGGAACACCAGATGAAAGCGGACAAACAGATTATGTGGCTGTGCCTGGGAGCGGCCAAGCTTACGCTAGCTGCGGCCTGGAAGAGACCGACGGCCCCGGCAATGTCACTATGGCACGCAAAACTATGGAAACTGATGAGCATGGAGAGAATGGCGGACATCTTCCTGGGCAACTTTAAGAACTTTATGTTCCGTTGGGGGCCGTTAGTTTGATTCTTATCGAGTGGCTTACCGTCTGCTGTGTGTCCTTCGGCCCTGCGAGCACTTCACCTTTTCCAGGTCTAATTGCATGACTGTAGAGAATGAGTGAGGCTTAGAGTGAATGGTAGTTGGCGCCACCACCTGCGGCTGGGGGGAGGGTCGTTGGGGGGGAAGGGGGGAAATCAGTTGGGGGGGTTTTGTTTGCTGCGGCTTGACTGACTAAAGGGGGACACTGGCCTACCCCGGACCATTCCGGAGAAATTAGCGTGGTGGGATGGCCCTTCTCGTGCAAGACTTAGCAGAGACAATGGGGGTCATCTGGCGGTTGACACCCTTCGCTATCTCCATCTCCCTGCACTTTGCCTTGTTTTATTAACTGTAACCCGCAGCTCTTCCTGGGGTCGTCAGGCGTCATTGCTGGGCTGATGTGTGTACCTTTTGCATTGTTGCCGCCTGTTTTTCTTTCTGTCTTCATTCATGTGATTCCTTTTTTCAAATGCAATAAAACCAATTTTACAAAAAAAAATTCAGTTTTCTAATAAATATTGGTTGTCCGTTCACAGAAGTTAAGTTGTAGTATATCTCCATAAAGTAGGCTATTTTTTTTTTAAATACGTCATGCCATAATGGTCTCTGCTTTAAGGAAAGTAAGGCTGGATTCAATGGTGTCCTTAATGCAGAAGGAAATTGAATTCAAGTTGTGAAACTAGCAGTCCGTAGTGTAGGTTGAAGGCAGTTGTTGACACAAAGATTGAAGAATGCTATTTAGTCACAGATAACAGAACCTGGGGACACAGTACAATTCTGTGCCTTAAGGAAAGCAAGGCTCAATACAATGTTGTCCTTAATGTAGAAGGAAAGCTGAATTCAAGTTATGAAGCCACCTGTCTGCAGTATAGATAGAAGGCAATTGTTGACAGAAAGATTGATGAAAGCTATTTAGTCACAGATAACAGAAGCTAAGGACACAGTATAATTTGTTAACCGTAGATCATACTGGCTCTTTTTAAATATAGGTAGATTCCTATTAAGCTTTTTATTATACATTAATGGGTGGAAGTGCGGAAATTACCCACTGCCATTGATGAGTAATAGTTACGAAGATGGCTCAATAAAAAAATAATTGATAAGCACAGCTAAGAAAGGCAGCAACTGTGCAAAATTCTCACTGTCTTCTGGACGTGCAATATCTACATGAAAAACGTTTGATAAATGGACATGAGTTTGAATCAGAATATGAAATTGAAGAGTATTTGATAATGTCAGTCAAGAAAGGGACGAAGTGTGCAAATTTTGCACTGCCTTCGCCTGGGTTAGTAGCTACAACATTAAGGTTCGATAGAGGGCCTGATCTTTGAATATGGATTTGAAATAGAAGAATAGTTGATAACCATAGCCAAGAGATGTTGCAAGTAGGTGTGTTTATGTGTAGATGATGTGTTGATTGAGTGGAAGATGAATAATGTGAAAAAATAAGAACGGATGCAAGTGTGAAAATTATCCACTGCAATTCATTAGTAGTAGTTACCAAGAAGGGTCAATAAAGGGTCTGTACTTTGAATCAGGATAAAAAACATTATATTTGATAAACATAGTCCATAGTGGCTCTTTTTTAATAATGGTAGACTTTTGTTAAGCTTTTTATTATATATGAATGGCAGCAAGTGTGCAAATTTCCCAGTGCCTTCTGGGTGTGCAATATCTACACGAAAAAGACTTGATAAAGGGACATTTATTTGCGGGTTTATAAAGCGCTTGAATAAACTCCCAAAGGAGTATGTCCGCGCTCAAAGACAACAGAAGCAAAAACCAGGGCAATAATAATAATACAGGACCAAGACTCATGTTTGACTACCTCATGACCTAACTAATTAGACCTGAAACATAAACGTTTTCAGTTTTTTTTCTAAAGGCAAAGTGATCAGAACACTGCCTGAGTTGGAAGGGAAGATTGTTCCACAGAATGGGATCCACCACTGACAGAGCCTTGCCACCCAGTCTAGTCCTGCTAATCTTGGGTACCCTTAGAAGCAACTGATCACTTGACCTGAGGGTACGTGTGGAAACATATGGAGCAAATGTATTTGCCAAATAGGAAGGTCCTAGGTCATGTAGTCCTTTATGTACTATGCAGCAAGTCTTAAATTTCACTCATTGGCGGACAGATAACCAATGAAGTTTTTCCAGCAGAGGTTTGGATGGAGACCTGGGGGGAGCATTGAGGACCAAACTGGCTGCGGTGTTCTGTATCACCTGCAGTCGGTCCAACACCTCTTCATTAGCAGACACCAGGAGACCATTACAGTAATCAAGCCGGATGATCACTAGCGCCTGAACCAGAGTCTTTCTAATGGAGTCCGGAAGGAGCGGGAATACCTTACGGAGGAGTCCTATCACATGAAAACAGGACTCTACCGTATTATTTCCATGTTGTTTCAGCATCAGCTCCGGCTCCAGGTGAACCCCAAGGTTCTTGATTACTTGTTTTTGTTCGGGAACTGGCCCCAGGTCTAATGGCCACCAATCAGGGGACCATAGTATCTTGGCCTCACCGAAAAGCATCACCTCAGTCTTACCAACATTACACTGAAGAAAGTTGGAGGACATCCACTGGGATACTGCTTTCATCCCCTCGGAGAAAGATTGTTTAACCTCCGGGGTCAAAGATTTAAATGGAAAAAGCAGCTGGGTATCATCAGCATAAGACATTGGACAGAAACCAAAAGCTCTCGTTATATTTGCCAGGGGGGCCACATAGGTGTTAAAAAGAATTGGGCTCAAACATGAGCCCTGTGGCACCCCCTTAGTGATCTTAACCTCATCCGACCGGAATTCACCCATGGTGACACATTGAGTGCGGTCGGAGAGAAAGCTCTTTATCCAGTCCAGTGCCTTGCTACCCAGTCCATTCACAGTCAGTCGTTCGATCAAGATCTTATGAGAAATGGTATCGAACGCTGCCGATAAATCCAGTAGCACCAGGACAACAGAAATACCCCTGTCCTGGTACATACGTAGATCATCAGTTATCGACAGCAAGGCCCTTTCAGTACTATATTTCGGCCTGAAACCGGACTGTGAGGGATCGAGGCTTCCAAATTGTTCCAGGAAGTTAGACAAATGCTTATTAGTATGCTTTTCGATGATTTTACCCAAAAAAGGCAGCAGGGAAATAGGTCTAAGAGTGGACAAATTGGTCCATGGAACGGAGATGTTCTGCCGAATAGGTCTAACTAGAGCCTTTTCCCACTATCGTGGAACACGTCCCGTGTTAAGGGAGAGGTTCACAAGGTTCTGAATTTCCGGACCAAGCACTCTCCCCACCACTCCCATTGATCTTGCTGGTAGTTGATCTGAAGGGCTCCCACTTTTGATGTTATCGATCAACATCTCTACCTCTAACAGGGTGATATTCGGAAATTTAAGAAATATGTCAGGATTAGCACCTACTACTTTCGTCGGCGTGTGAATACCATGATTACTTATAGGTGGAATAGATGCCTCAATTTTTTCATAGATAACGTCAATCTTATCAGTGAAAAAACCTGAGATGTTGTCACATAGTTGTTGGGACGACATATCTGTACTTTCACACGCCACCGGTTTTAGAAAGGTGTTTAAAATTTGATATAGCACTTTAGGAGCATTACCTGCCGCCTCCAGTTGTGAGGTAACATAGCTCTTACGTGCAGCTCGGATGGCTTTATGGTAGGTACTTATTGCCATCTGGTAGCTAGATTTATCCACCTCCAGGTGCGACTTTCTCCAGACTTTCTCATATTTCCTGGCGGTTCGCTTAAGGCGCCGCAACTCTTCGGAAAACCAGACTTCCTGTTTTTTCGCATGACAGCTTTTAAATATTTTAAGTGGGGCAATCTGTTCTACTGCAGTGTGAATAGCAAGTTCATATTTGAGTAGAGCAGAATCAATATCTTCAATAGGCTGGATTTCCGGGGCAATATATACCTCCTTGAAGGTTTCATAAGATATTTTATGCAATTGCCTTCGCCGTACCGGAATCTGCAAAGAGAGGCTAAGAGGTACATCAATTTTGTGCATTGAAAACTCCAAAATAAAATGATCTGTCCA
This sequence comes from Lissotriton helveticus, assembly GCF_964261635.1. Taxonomy (NCBI): domain Eukaryota; kingdom Metazoa; phylum Chordata; class Amphibia; order Caudata; family Salamandridae; genus Lissotriton; species Lissotriton helveticus. Next base: position 1,359,714,782 of record NC_136061.1, on the reverse strand, counting down.
ATTAGTCTGTCTAGGCGCATAGCACTTAACATCAGGAAAATTGGAAAAAATCAAGTCTAAGGTATGCCCCGCCAAATGAGTGGGCCCACTATTACACTGTTTTAATCCCAACAGGGAGACATCATTCAGGAAGGATTGGACCTCCATATTATCTTTTATCTCACTGTGGATATTAAAATCTCCAAGCAGTAGGAAGTCTTTGTCTGTTTCAATATACGGGGCCAATGCTTCCACCAAAGAACTAGAAACTTTTTTATAGGGCCTGGAGGGCGATACACCAGCGCTCCCTTCCTGCTATATTTGGCAGACGTGCCAATTTTAAAACCATCATTTCAAAAGCAGAGTTGCAACATTGATCTATAATAGAGACAGCGATGCTACTTTTGTGCACAATCGCTATGCCCCCTCCTGCTTTCTTCGGTCGGTCCAGTCTAATGATCTTATACCCTTCCGAGATCCAAAGTGTGATGACAGGGATCGAGTGGGGTTTGAGCCATGTCTCTGTGAGGAAGCACAGATCAGGTTCGTGCGTAGAGATAAGGTCCCAAACCTCAATATAGTGTTTGGGAAGAGACCTTATGTTACATAACAAATTCTTCCCACCCTGAATAGTTTCAGTGACCATATGTGTAATCTTATATTGGATTAGATCTGTAGTCCGAAGGGTTGGATCACATACAGCCTGAAAATGGCATTTACTACACGAGAACGGCCCTTCGGGAGGGGTATGTTATTCTAACCCACAAGTTGTCTGTGGGTTCATCCTTAAACACATCAAAGCCTGAGAGGAATAGCTCACCCTAACCTTAGTTGGGTCACTTACTCCAAAAGATGTTAATGCCATGGCCCCTGGCCCCGTCCGGTCGCGGACGGGCGCAGACGGGCTTCTCTCTGGCTTGTCTCAGGCGCGTCCTCAGGCGATCCCCTGCGCGCGACCGCTGCGCGCTCAGAGCGACGAGAGGGCTAAGGAGCCCCTCCTTGTGAACAACTAGACCGCTACCCGCTGCGTGTAAGCGGAAGTGGAGTGAGTGTCTCGCTCTTACCTGTCCGCCCTCCGCTCTACGGCGCTAATTGCCGAGTCGGACCGGGGCGGGCAGGCTACAACATCGAGCAGACATCCTTCGATATGAGCAAGTATTATTTATCCTAGTGACACCCAGTAACGCAAAAGATTGTTATTCAAAACGGCGCTACAAATATGTATTTAACACCATTCAAATTGTGCAGTGTTTAAAACATCAAATCCCAATTACAAACATAAAGTGCTTTGTCCAGTTATAATTATGCTTGTAGTCGCTAACTGGCGTCAAGCGGATTGGGGAGACACTGCCACTGTCCTCCTTAGCCGACATGAGTTTGAATTAGAATTTGAAATTCAAGAGTATTTGATAACCCTAGGAAAGAAAGGCAGCAAGTGTGCAAATTTCCTACTGCTTTCGGCTGGGGTAGTAGCTACAACTAAAAGACTTGAAAAAGGACTTTGAATCAGAATATGAAAATGAAGAATAATTGATAATCCCAGGCAAGAAAGGCAGTAAGTGTGTAAACTTCCCACTGTCTTTGGCCGCAGTAGTAGCTACAATAAAAAGGTTCAATAAACGGCCTGCATTTTAAATATGGATACGAAATAGAATATTAGTTAACCATAGCAAAGAAAGGTAGAAAGTAGGTGTGTGTGCGTGTACATGATGTGTTGATTAAGTGGAAGATAGAAAAGGTGAAAAATAAGAAAGAGAGCAGATTGACAAACTACCCACTGCTTTGTAAAGAAAGTGGGTGTTTGGTTTCCCAGTCCATTACACAGACTGTGCGTCATATTGTGTAGTGGGAGCCTGTGAAATGGATATCTGATCTAAGGAGTTTAGCGAGTGCACAAAGTATGCACACTGTGCGATAGAAAGGATGCAAAAAAGGATGCCGGTGTACAAATTACCTACTGCCATTCATGGGTAGTAGTTACGAAGAAGGTTCAAAAAAGGGCCTGCACTTTGAATTTTAAGAGGAATAAGTGATAAGACCACTTAAGAAAGGTAGCAAGTGTGCAAATTTACCAGTGCCTTCTGGCCGTGCAATATCTACACGAAAAAGGCTTGATAAAGGGACATGAGTTTGAATTAGAATTTGAAATTCAAGAGTATTTGATAACCCTAGGAAAGAAAGGCAGCAAGTGTGCAAATTTCCTACTGCTTTCGGCTGGGGTAGTAGCTACAACAAAAAGACTTGAAAAAGGAATTTGAATCAGAATATGAAATTGAAGAATAATTGATAATCCCAGGCAAAAAAGGCAGTAAGTGTGCAAACTTCCCACTGTCTTTGGCTGCGGTAGTATCTACAATAAAAAGGTTCAATAAACAGCCTGCATTTTGAATATGGATACGAAATAGAATATTAGTTAACCGTAGCAAAGAAAGGTAGAAAGTAGGTGTGTGTGCGTGTACATGATGTGTTGATTAAGTGGAAGATAAAAAAGGTGAAAAATAAGAAAGAGAGCAGACGCACAAACTACCCAATGCTTTGTAAAGAAAGTGGGTGTTTGGTTTCCCAGTCCATTACACGGAGTGTGCGTCGGATTGTGCAGTGGGAGCCTGAGAAATGGGTATCTCATCTAAGGAGTTTAGCGGGTGCACAAAGTACGCACACTGTGCGGTAGAAAGGACGCAAAAAAGGATGCATGTGTACAAATTACCCACTGCCATTAAAGGGTAGTAGTTACGAAGACGGTTCAATAAAGGGCATGCACTTTGAATTTTAAGCAGAGGAATAATTGATAAGCCCACTTAAGAAAGGTAGCGAGTGCGCAAATTTCCCACTGACTTCTGGCGTGCAATATCTACATGAAAAAGGCTTGATAAAGGGACATGAGTTTGAATTAGAATTTGAAATTCAAGAGTATTTGATAAGCCTAGGAAAGAAAGGCAGTAAGTGTGCAAATTTCCTACTACTTTCAGCTGGGGTAGTAGCTACAACAAAAAGACTTCAAAAAGGACTTTGAATCAGAATATGAAATTGAAGAATAATTGATAATGCCAGGCAAGAAAGGCAATAAGTGGGCAAACTTTCCACTGTCGTTGGCCGCGGTAGTAGCTACAATAAAAAGGTTCGATAAACGGCCTGTATTTTGAATATGGATATAAAATAGAATTTTAGTTAACCATAGCAAAGAAAGGTAGAAAGTAGGTGTGTGTGCTTGTACATGATGTGTTAAGTGGAAGATAAAAAAGGTGAAAAATAAGAAAGAGAGCAGACGCACAAACTACCCACTGCTTTGTAAAGAAAGTGGGTGTTTGGTTTCCCAGTCCATTACACGGAGTCTGCGTCGGATTGTGCAGTGGCAGCCTGAGAAATGGGTATCTCATCTAAGGAGTTTAGCGAGTGCACAAAGTACGCACACTGTGCGGTAGAAAGGACGCAAAAAAGGATGCAAGTGTACAAATTACCCACTGCCATTCATGGGTAGTAGTTACGAAGAAGGTTCAATAAAGGGCCTGCACTTTGAATTTTAACAAGAGGAATAATTGATAAGCCCACTTAAGAAAGGTAGCGAGTGCGCAAATTTCCCACTGCCTTCTGGCGTGCAATATCTACATGAAAAAGGCTTGATAAAGGGACATGAGTTTGAATTAGAATTTGAAATTCTAGAGTATTTGATAAGCCTAGGAAAGAAAGGCAGTAAGTGTGCACATTTCCTACTGCTTTCGGCTGGGGTAGTAGCTACAACAAAAAGACTTGAAAAAGGACTTTGAATCAGAATATGAAATTGAAGAATAATTAATAATCCAAGGCAAGAAAGGCAATAAGTGGGCAAACTTTCCAATGTCTTTGGCCGCGGTAGTAGCTACAATAAAAAGGTTCAATAAAAAGCCTTCATTTTGAATATGGATATGAAATAGAATATTAGTTAACCATAGCAAAGAAAGGTAGAAAGTAGGTGTGTGTGCGTGTACATGATGTGTTAAGTAGAAGATAAAAAAGGTGAAAAATAAGAAAGAGAGCAGACGCACAAACTACCCACTGCTTTGTAAAGAAAGTGGGTGTTTGGTTTCCCAGTCCATTACACGGAGTGTGTGTCGGATTGTGCAGTGGGAGCCTGAGAAATGGGCATCTCATCTAAGGAGTTTAGCGAGTGCACAAAGTACGCACACTGTGCGGTAGAAAAGACGTAAAAAAGGATGCAAGTGTACAAATTACCCACTGCCATTCATGGGTAGAAGTTACAAAGAAGGTTCAATAAAGGGCCTGCACTTTGAATTTAAAGAGGAATAATTGATAAGCCCACTTAAGAAAGGTAGCAAGGGTGCAAATTTCCCACTGCCTTCTGGCCGTGTAATATCTACATGAAAAAGGCTTGATAAAGGGACATGAGTTTGAATTAGAATTTGAAATTCAAGAGTATTTGATAACCCTAGGAAAGAAAGGCAGCAAGTGTGCAAATTTCCTACTGCTTTCGGCTGGGGTAGTAGCTACAACAAAAAGACTTGAAAAAGGAATTTGAATCAGAATATTAAATTGAAGAATAATTTATAATCCCAGGCAAGAAAGGCAGTATGTGTGCAAACTTCCCACTGTCATTGGCCGCGGTAGTAGCTACAATAAAAAGGTTTGATAAACGGCCTGCATTTTGAATGTGGATATGAAATAGAATATTAATTAACCATAGCAAAGAAAGGTAGAAAGTAGGTGTGTGTGCGTGTACATTATATGTTGATTAAGTGGAAGATAAAAAAGGTGAAAAATAGGAAAGAGAGCAGACGTTCAAACTACCCACTGCTTTGTAAAGAAAGTGGGTGTTTGGTTTCCCAGTCCATTACACGGAGTGTGCGTCGGATTGTGCAGTGGGAGCCTGAGAAATGGGTATCTCATCTAAGGAGTTTAGCGAGTGCAGAAAATACACACACTGTGCAGTAGAAAGGACTCAAAAAAGGATGCAAGTGTACAAATTACCCACTGCCTTTCATGGGTAGTAGTTAAGAAGAAGGTTCAATAAAGGGCCTGAACTTTGAATTACTTTAAGAACAATTGGTAACCCCGGCGAAAAAAGTTTGCAGGTGTGCAAATTTCCCACTGCTTTCGGCCGCGGAAGTAGCACGAACAGAAATGCTCAATAAAGGGCCTTGATTTTGAATCAGTTCATTAGGTATTTTATACACATAAATTTTCTTGTTAGCAGTATCGGAATTCATTTGTTCTAAAGTTGCAACATAATTTAATGCTTCTAGAAAGTGTGTATCAAAGCTTTCGTCTTTGAAAATCATAGCTCATGTCTGGAGCACTAATGTCCCTTCTTCACTCATTTCCTGTGATAGATACGATTAGTTCTTGAATTACACTCAAGGTAATATGCAAAATCTCCTCAGTATTAGGTTGTTACTTATAAGGATATTGTGTTCTTATGTTTTCTTAAATTTTGAAATCAGTCATTCTTTATGACTTTAGGAAAAGGCTGAGGCTGTTATAGCAAAATACAGTGCTAAAAAATGTAGAATATGTCTATTCATATTACCCATTCCAAAATAGTATTGTTTCCACTTTGGTTAGAAGAAAAAGTCTCTATAAAGGGAATGAGTTTGAATCAGAATATAAAATTAATTCAAGGATAATTGATAACCCTAGCCAAAAAAGGCAGCAAGTTGGTGTGTGTTATGTGTCGATGATGTGTTGATTGAGAAGATAAAAAAGGTGAAAAATTAGAAAGGCTGCAGAGGTGCAAAGTACCCACTGCCTTGTCAGGAAGTGGATGTTTGGTTTCACATCTCATTATACAGATAGATTTTCGAATTTCGTAGTGGAGTCGGAGAAATGACTACCCCATGAAATGAAGGAATGTAAGTGTACTAAGTTACCATTGCGGCGATAGGGCTAAAAAAAAGGCAACACTGGGCTCATTTCAGGGACTCCATTTTGAATTACAATAATACTTGGCAAAGGCAGCAAGAAATGTAGTAGGTAGGTGTATTTGAGGTAGTGGATGTAGAATAAGGTGAAAAGGAAGAAAGGTAGCAGATGCGGAAAGATCCTACTGTCTTGTAAAGGAAATGGGTGTTTTGTTTTCCGGTACATTACAGAGTGTTAGTTGGATTCTGCAGTCGGAGCGTAAGAAACGGTTGTTAACCATAGGCGAGAAAGGTAGAAAGTAGGTGTGTGTGTGTATGTGTAGATAATGTGTTTATTAGGTGGAAGATGAATAATATAAAAAATAAGAACGGCTGTAACGTCACAAAGTACATAAAGAGCAGCTCTCTAAACATGAAGTCGCACAAAAGGAAGATACTCATCCTCAGTCCCACCCTCTCAGCCTCGGATTACTTACGCTATCTGAGTACATTGTGGACAGTACCAACAGCTATCAAGCATGTGCACAACCTAGGATTCATCCTCAACTCCTCCCTTTGTATGTGTAAGCAAGTCTACTCCGTCTCCTCGTACTCCTATAACACCCTCCACATGCTCTGCAACATTTACAATTGGATTGTAAACAAAACAAAAACAGTGACAGTCCTTCATGAGCAGCAGACTACACAGTGGCTAAACACTGTATATAGGAATTCCAGTGAAACATGTACAACAGTTACAACAAGTCCAAAAGACGTCCACGTGAGTGATTATCAATGTCCTCTGCTGCAGGCACATCATTCACCACCTGATACACCTACACTACATCAATACCATGAATAGGATCATCTTCAAGCTGCTCACCCTCACTTATAAAATACTCTACAACACCAGATTAATCTACTTTAACAGTAGTAATCCTAAAAAGGGCAAATTTTGATCTAAAAATTTTGACTTTAAAAATATTAGGTAAAGTTTTGGTAACTCTTTAGGCAAACGTTGCTTATAAACTAATTGCATATCATTGCAATGTATCCAAGCTTTCAGTGATTTTAAATAAACAGTGTAATGTCCAGATGTTGTAGAAGGTCCATTATGAAAAATAATTGCAACAGTTACAAACGTTCTTCCTGATATTGAAACTTGACCAGCTACAACATTTTTAATAAAAATTTCCAATATTGTTATTGGCTGCAAACGTGGAAATTACCTAGTGTTTACTTGGGGAAGTAGTTACAACAAAAAGGCTCGATATTGGGATTTGTGTTTGAATTAGAATAAGAAATTGAAGAATAATTGATAACCCCAGCCAAAAAAGGCAGCAAGTAAGTGTGTGTACGTGTGGATGGTGTCTAGATCGAGTAGAAGACGAATTAGGTGAGAAATAAGAAAGGCTGCAGATATGCAATCTACTCTCTGCCTTGTTCGGGAAGTGGATCTTTGGATATTCTTTTTTACTATACAGAGAGGGTGTCGTATACCGCAGTGGGAGGCTGAGAAATGACTACCACATCTAAGGAAGCAAGGCAAGTGTACTAAGTTCCCACTCTGGGCCGTAGAGTTTAAAAACAAGAACACCCGACCCTTTTCAGGATCTCTACTTTGAATTAGAATAATAGTTGGCACAGACAGTGAAGAAAGGAAGCAGGTAGGTGTGTTTGTGCTAGTGGAAGCATAATAAGGTGAAAATTAAGAAAGGCAGCAGACGTGCAAACTACCCACTGCTTTGTAAAGGAAGTGGGAGCTTGGTTTTCCAGTCCATTACACACACTGTGTGTCGGATTCCGCAGTGGGAGCCTGAGAAATGGGTATCACATCTAAGCAAATAGTGCAAGTGCAGAAAGTACAGTCACTGTGTGGTAGAAAGGACGGAAGAAAGGACACACGTGTGCAAATTATTCACTGGTATTCACAGTTTGTAGTTAGCATGAAGGCTGAATAAAGGGTCTGCATTTTGAATTTGAATTAATTTTAGAATAATTCATAACTCCAGCCAAGAAAGGCAGCAACTGTGCAAGTTTCCACTGCCTTTGGACGGGGTAGTTTTTATAACAAAAAAGTTTGTTAAATGTCTAATAGCTAATGTTAAGGACAGAGACACTTCTGTTTGTTGTTTTTGATGAGGTTGATAGATTTCTTTGCGTAACACAAAAGATATGCGCAATAAATGCATAGAAATTAAATTTTACCAAATTGATGATCAATATGTGAGTATGGACTGTTTTCTGGAAATGGTGTTGCAGTAGTTGATGTGCTTGATGCAGCAGGAAGTTGGTTGTTCTGCAATCTCTGTGTTACAGTGAGATAAGTTGTTGGGGTGCAAGTTGCACTATATTTGCTGTGCCAAAGGAGGATTTTTTGGATTGATCACACCTTGAAAAAGTTGTTTGCTAGTTTAACAGGTTACTAATGGTTGGTGTGTTTCAGTTAGTGTGTGTGTGGACTTTGCTGGAATCTTTAAGTGACACATTAGAGCTTTCAGAATACAGAAACTCTTTGTACTTAGTGACGTTGAATTCTATTTTGTGAAGAACTGTTGAATTCTAAATCCGCCTTTAGAACTAGTGGGAGAGTAGCATTTTAAAGTGTTTCATAGGTTACACTACATGTGTGCATGGAGCTAAAGAAAACTTAGCATGGTTATGCATGGGCATCGTCTCACAGTAAACGTAGCATTCAGGATTGTAAAAGCTTGAGATAGTAATCTTTTTAGAGTTGGAGCAGAATTCCTGTAACATTGGTACTTAATTTTCTTTTTGATGTTCATCAATCATTTTCTGTACCTGTTGAAATATACATTTAAATGTTCCTCTTTGAAGGTCAAGAATCAAAAGGGCTCCTCTACACAATATTGTTCGATGGTAGTCTAAAAAGTAGTGGTCATTTTACTGTCACCAAGGTAGAAATCTGACAATAGAATGAATGATATTTTTTCACCACTATTTCATAGTCGTAATGCGAAAGGTGTGTATAGACTCAACAAAATGATTTATTTTTTACATATATAGGCAGTAACAGGTAAGTATAATTTACATTTCCTTTTATGGATTGAAGGTGGTCATCTGCTGCATTCAAACATTGGGCCTGTTGAAAAGAAAGTGAAAAGTACGTTGTAATAATTATTGCATGGTTTAAAGATGAATAGGTTGTTGAAATAAAAACGTTATAAGTATTTATATGGTAAACATAGTTCCAGGGTCAGAATATGCGGTATCATAACCTGGATATCGGCACACAAAGTAGTTTTGTTCAGTGTCAGTAACTACTATGGAAGTTTGTGCTTTTTAAAACCAAACTTTTTTTTTAGTTTTGCCAAAGTTTGTTATAATGGTGAGGGCACAGCAGCTTCCACTGCAATAACGTTTTAGAAACATGATGGCAAAAGAAGTCACTCAATGACAAAACTAAAAAGCTGACCATCAATTTTAGACTTACTGCCTTTGCCAATGTTTGTTTAATTTTGTTTTCCATACTGTTTTTGAAACTAGTTACAGAGATTTCCTATAATGACATTTTTGAGAAATAGTATGGATCAACACGTTACCAAAAGATTCTACAAGAAAAATGGTAAGTGAAATTTTATAGTAGTTTAGCAAAATGTTTTTTTCCTGCTCAATTTTGCTGCTAAGCTTCTGCAATTATTTCCATCAAATCTCAGAGCATTCTGGGAGCAGGACACATAGCCTCATAGTAGTAAGCTTTGCAAATGTGTGTACACTTTTTTTTACTAGAAAAGCTGTCAGTAGTGTAGCATCAGCTTACAACATTTATGTTGAACACTCACTCAAATAATAATGACTTTGGATCAATGTTGTGGAAGGTGGAAGGCCATTAACATATGGAAACAAATATTACCTCTGCAGCAGACAGTTCGCATTCCTGCTCCGGAACGTTTTATTGAAAATTGGCAGCTGAAGGATTTGTGCTGCAGGGGATGGGACTACTTGTTCCAAAGACAAAGTAAATGTGAATTTTTGATAGCCCTGGCCCCAATAAATATATCATGGTGATCATGGTGAGGTGGAAGAGTTCCTGATAAGTATACGTGGGTCAGACGTATTTCAGAGCTGTATGCTTTTGTATACTGCAGGCACTGATAGTAGTGCAGTGAGAGCTTACAACATTTACTTAGAGTGTCCGGCTGAATAATAAAGGCATTGAATTATTGAAGCATAAAAACAGGTTTGAAAAGTAATAACATATGGGCAAACATATTACCTTAACTGCAGTCAGTGGCCTTCCCTGATCTATTATGTGGTACTGCTAAGTGGTAGGGAAAGGGTTTGTGCTGCTGGTAGTTAGGCCTACTTGTTCCAAGGATATAATACACAAGAAAACTTGTTGTCCTTGATCCCAACCAATATGTTCTGTGTATCGGGCTATAGCAGGGGTCTTCAGCCTTTTCTGTAGTAAGAGGTAATTCTGATGAAGGAAAGTCCTGCTGAGCTACTAGCATATTCTATCACTGTAAAATGCTGATGATATGTATTAACATTACAATATGACCACCCTAAGCACAGTTATCAGTAGTAACCCCCCAAAAATTTCAGGTGAAGTTATCAGCAGAATGCTAGAAAAACATTTATCAATATTAAATAATTGTAATGAAGTAAAATTCAAATCTTCATATGCTGTGTGCCACAAAGGGTAGTACCACAGCAGTAAGTCTCTCCAACTCAAATTGTATTATCATTCAGCTAACAACTTTAAATGTGTTTTAGAATTGCAATATTATTTCTTCATACTAATAGTAGTTTTTGAAAATACACATAGTTTTCTATCAAAATCCCTTTCAGCTTTGAGGAATCAAACTCAATTTTCCAGAAGAAAAACCTTTTATAAAAAAAGCATGATTTAATCTTTTGAAAATCAATTCAGTTTTCATTGTTAGAAAATACACAGTCCCTAGACATCAGCTTTTACTTTTCATTGAGTACCGCCCTGTAAAAACGCCTCTCATGGACAAATTAGGTTTCAAATACCCAGTTATTGGAATCATAGGCCATGGTTCTTCACCATAACACTAAGAATGCCTCTGTTATGCTAATAATGCCCACCATTAAACCAGGGCTACCACTGTGCCACAGCTGGATGCCCAACATATATCAGTTATGGCCAATATTATGGGAGAAGATGCTGCCACTCTGTCAGGAATGGCTAAAAGCAGATCAGTCATGCTCTTAATATGTCAGTGATGGCAGCAAGTATGTAATTACTCTACTTATGTGCCCAAAATAGTCAAGGACGAAAATATTATAGCTATGGCACAATTATACATGAATGGGCGCAATTGCATCAGAGATAATACTCTTATGATGGAGACCAGCATACATATTTGGTAGTCATTGACGCTAGGAGTAGTTTTAAGGAATCCACACTGTTTATTCAGGAAGGACACAATGTCACACACCCACACAAAAATGAATGTGATGTTTTTAATTTTCCCTGCTCTGGATGCATACTCTGTTCTCTTCGGCTCTTTGGTTGATCATGCTCCCAACTAACATATTTTCACTTTAGTTCTTGAAATCACACCCTTTGGTGGGTCATCCCTGGTTACTGTTACTATTCTTTGATGTCACATACCGTGCGACTGATGGAGCCGGGTGGATAATATGGCCAATCTCTTTCTTAGGTAGATTTAAAGTGGATAAAGATGGTTAATGTGGCAGACCCATAGGCCAATACTGCATCTTCCACATGCTTCAACACCCTCCGCTTACTCAGCAAGACCTTCAAATGGACCCACCCCCGAAACCAGGAAGACCGTCACCTATGCACCCATCATCAACAGGCTGGTCTATGGGAACACCCTCTATGCCGGAATCAACAAATCTCTACTCTACAAACTTTAGACTGTACAGAAGGCCGCAGCTAGACTCATGCTCAGCATCCCATGACCACATTACCCAGCATATACGAGACCTCCATTGCCTCCCCGTCGAAAAACAGAGTGATTTTCAAGCTGCTCACACACACCTATAAAGGTCTCCACAACACCGGACCCCAATACCTCAACAAATGAATGTCCTTCTACACCCCCAAAAGAAACCTGCGCTCCGCTGACCAGGCCATGGCCGAGATCCCCTGCATCCCCAGAACCAGTACACGAGGCATACCCTTCTCCTACATCATGGCCAAGACCTGGAACAAACTACATCTCAGCATCAGATGAAGCACCACACTGAAAGCATTCAGAGAGAGCCTCAAGATCTGGCTTTTCGAATGACCTGAGGTGCCCAAATCCCCCGACAAACACTCCCCCAGCGCCTTGAGGCCCTCACAGGTGAGTAGTGCGCTCTATAAATCCCTGATTGATTGATTGATAGGCCACCAAAGTGTGTGTTTGAGTGTTACCAAATGGCCCTGCTATTGGTTTGGCTGCCTGTAACTCTTAAGGGTAGTGGAATGAGTAGTGTTGCCTTTTACAATATAAAGAGAATCTCCCAGATTGGGTTGGTTTGCTTCACCTCTGAGAGCTACTTTGAGGGTGCTGGTAAGCTACCAGTAGCTCTCGAGCTACTGGTTGGAGACCCCTGGGCTATAGGAATTCCACATCCCTGACAGTGCATATGCAGCTTTCGAACATAGTGGAAGCAACTCAGAAAGGATTCTTACCATAAAGTTTTCTATAGAAATTGCTGAAACTTTTTGGTTGTTGACAGCACAAGACTTTTCAACAGACTGTAAATGTAAAAAAGATGTATATAAGCGCATCATAATAGCAATGCTAACCATTGGAAAGTTAATTTGCAAATTATTGTACATGTTGCAAGTGTTTTGAAATCAATGCAATGGGACTGTGGCAACTATTCAAAATAACAATAATTATTTGTATTGGGATTGAAAACCAATCGTAGGTTTGATAGCAACTGTGTTAGGACCAAAGTAGTGGTGAGACAAAATTATGTGCAAATAGCAATATGGTTCCGACGGGCACTATAGATTCTTTTGGTAGACGTTCATAAATGTTATCTTTGAAAACCCTCTTTGCTATTTACGAGTATTTTAAAGAAGTAAACTATTAAGATGAGTTACTGCCATTGGCCATAGTCGTGAGGATTCAATTGTTGTAGTGAAAGCCTTTAGAGAGATACGAATGGTTATGTTTAATAGTTTGCTTTTTTTATTTCATAAAGAGAAATTATATTGGTAATTTTATATTTGTGTAATATAATAAATAATAAAGAGATAAGGTACATTGTTTTGTAGGGAAAAGTTACCTAAAATGTAATGAAAACTCTTGATAGGTCTGAATTGTGTTACTCTGTGAATCATGACCCATAATCTTTCTTAAAGGTTTGGAATTGTATAGAAAATTTTGTAGGAATATGATTTTTAGTGTGGAGAGTTTACATTTTATGATACAGATGTCTACATTAGATACATTACAAAATTATTTTAAAAGATTACCCTTTAAATTATTTGATATAAAAATTTAGATAGTTTAAACTATTACAACCAGTTATATTTTCCAAGAATAACTTTGAAAATGGACTAATAAATGTTGAAAAACTTGTACTTACCAGAAGTATCCAATGACAGGCTGTATTTGTCGGAGTAAGAAGAATGTCCATTTTCTGAAAAGGTACATGTAGAGTTAAAATGCAATCATTGATAGGTTTACATTACAACCGAATTACATTCCTTTAGAGTTATAAGTATTAGAGAAAGTGAATATTAATAAATATATTTTCAAAAGGAACATCATTTCTTTGAAAAACTTTAAAAAATATCTTACATTAGTCATAGTCTTCTAAAGGTTACTCGATTCTACTCTTAAAAATTAATTTAAATAGAGGTCTGAGAGAGCCATATGAGGTAGCAGTAACTATTACAACCATGTAGGCATCATTTTAAAGAATACAGGTTTGGGAGTGTCATGTGACGCAGTAATAAATATTAAAACTAATGGGAGAATTAGGAGGGGGCAAATACGATGAACTAGAAAGTATATATTCCACAAAAATAAAGCAAAACAGAGCTGGGAGGGCCACATGACGGATTAAAAAAAAATAATACTATTATGAACGCACAATTTGTATCAATACAGGCTAAAGCATGTGACAGTTTAAAAATACGAAACTAAAATTTATGCACAGAGAATTTTTACAATTAGAGGTCTGGAGGACCTCTTGATGCAGAAAGAAACATTTATACTATGTATATACAATTTAACATCATTGAGGGGTAGGAGGGCCACGTGATGGAGAAAAGAATATGATCATGAATGTACAATGAAAAGAACACATACCAAAGCACGTGACAGTGTTCAAAAATACGACACAGAAATTCATGCACGGTCAGTTTATAAAAAAAAAAGGGCTGGGAGTGCTCCGTGACACAGAAGGAAATATTAGGATCAACAAAGGAATATCAATAAGAATACAGGCCTGGGAGCGCCTCGTGACGCAGAAAAAAAAATACCATCATGCACGCACAATTAATAATGGAGGCCTGAGCACATGCCGTAGTACAGAAATACGACACAGAAATGTATGCACGCACAATTTATAAAAATTAGAGGTGTATAGGACCTCATGACTTATAAAGAAACATTTCAATTATATAAGCACACTTTGAAACCATTGAGGGGTAGGAGGGTCACGTGAAGTAGAAAAGAATACCATTATGTACATACAATAAAAAGGACTGATTCCAAAGCACGTAAAACTCTTCACAAATACGACACAGAAATTCATGCACGGTCATTTTATAAATCAAAGAGGGCTGGGAGTGCTCCGTGACACAGAAGGAAATATTAGGATCAACAAAGGAAGGAAGATCAAAGGAAGAACAAAGGAAGATCAATAAGAATACAGGCTTGGGAGGGCCTCGTTACGCAGAAAGAAAAATACCATCATGCACGCACAATTAATAATGGAGGCCTGAGCACGTGGCGTAGTACAGAAATACGACACAGAAATGTATGCACGCACAATTTATAAAAATTAGAGGTGTATTGGACCTCGTGACTTATAAACAAACATTACAATTATGTGAGCACACTTTTAAACCGTTGAGGGGTAGGGTCACGTGATGTAGAAAAGAATACCATCATGTACATACAATAAAAAGAACAGATTCGAAAGCACGTGAGACTCTTCAAAAATACGACACAGAAATTCATGCAAGCTCGGTTTATGAAATAAAGAGGACTGGGAGTGCTCCGTGACACAGAAGGAAATATTAGGATCAACAAAGGAAGATCAATAAGAATACAGGCCTGGGAGGGCCTCGTGACGCAGAAAAAAAAATACCATCATGCACGCACAATTAATAATGGAGGCCTGAGCACATGCCGTAGTACAGAAATACGACACAGAAATGTATGCACGCACAATTTATAAAAATTAGAGGTGTATTGGACCTCGTGACTTATAAACAAACATTACAATTATGTGAGCACACTTTTAAACCGTTGAGGGGTAGGAGGGTCACGTGATGTAGAAAAGAATACCATCATGTACATACAATAAAAAGAACAGATTCGAAAGCACATGAGACTCTTCAAAAATACGACACAGAAATTCATGCAAGCTCAGTTTATGAAATAAAGAGGACTGGGAGTGCTCCGTGACACAGAAGGAAATATTAGGATCAACAAAGGAAGATCAATAAGAATACAGGCCTGGGAGCGCCTCGTGACGCAGAAAAAAAAATACCATCATGCACGCACAATTAATAATGGAGGCCTGAGCACATGCCGTAGTACAGAAATACGACACAGAAATGTATGCACGCACAATTTATAAAAATTAGAGGTGTATTGGACCTCGTGACTTATAAACAAACATTACAATTATGTGAGCACACTTTTAAACCGTTGAGGGGTAGGAGGGTCACGTGATGTAGAAAAGAATACCATCATGTACATACAATAAAAAGAACAGATTCGAAAGCACGTGAGACTCTTCAAAAATACGACACAGAAATTCATGCAAGCTCAGTTTATGAAATAAAGAGGACTGGGAGTGCTCCGTGACACAGAAGGAAATATTAGGATCAACAAAGGAAGATCAATAAGAATACAGGCCTGGGAGGGCCTCGTGACGCAGAAAAAAAAATACCATCACGCACGCACGATTAATAATGGAGGCCTGAGCACGTGGCGTAGTAGAGAAATACGAAAAAGATATTCATGTATGCTGAAATTATAAAAAAATTGGCTTGGGACAGCCTCGTGACGCACAATTAATAATAGAGGCCTGAGCACGTGGTGTACTATAGAAGTAATACACAGAAATTCATGGACGAACAATTTATAATTTTTTTTTTTTATTTTTATAAAAAAATAGAGGTGTTGAGCAAGTCGTGACGCAGAAAGAAACTTTTAAACTATGTGCATACAATTTAAAACCATTGAGGGGTAGGAAAGCCATATGAAGGAGAAAAAAATAGTATTATGGATATACAATTTACAGTGGAGGCTGATGTTGTGACGTCTTCTCTTACCTCTGCTTCTGTCATCTTTTGTCATGTCTTCAAAGGCTGCGGTTACGCTCAGTCTGGGGTGTTTTGCATGCGGGTGGCACCGCCTCCGCACCTATGGTATTGTGACTGGGCGGCGGCAGCAGCAGTGACACCACGTCGAGTGTCAGGAGTCCTCCTCCGTTCAAGCAATCAGTTCATAGTAAAGTTGATGACGACACTCTGTTTGTCACCGCAGCACAGGCAGGCAAAAGAGAGCGTGCTCACGTCAGTGCCCACATTATATGGGAACCGCGGGGGCTGACCCAATCAAGCCAAGACCGTGATTGGTAGAGTTTTCGCGGTGTGCAAGAATGACGGTCCTGGGGGACGTCCCATTGGCTAATGTATTAGTTTCCAGGGTTAGTTTCCAGGGTTAGTAATAGGAAGCATGCTAGGTTGTGGCATGTTGGTAGTGTGGGCGGGCTTGCACCACGCATGTGCAAGTATGAGTGTGTGCACTAATAATTAACAACAGAGAGAGATGGGGGCGGTGTTATAATGTATGCAGAGGCAGGCCCAGAATCGGATCTGCAATGAGTCAGCACTTCTAATCATTCTCCTTAGCGCGCCCTGAGCTCTGATTTGTCACTGAAAGGGTGATCGCAACATAGTTTGTACTGCTTATCATACTCAGCTTGTACCCGGGCATATGGTATGAATATGCTTTGACGTTACGCGTCGCATTAAAGCTTCGGTGTGACGTCATGTACGGCATTCTGTATGCGAAAGGGGGCAATGTTTCTACTTGGTTTAAAACATGTATGTATTTAATGTAGATACTAAGGGCAGACATTTGGGATAACTATGATTTTTTTTAAATACTTTTAATAATCCTATATTACTTTTAAAAAGAATTACACAAATCGCGGTAGAACATCATGTGTACTCATATTGAAAGAGCTGCACAAATTCCGTCCCATTATAATTATTGGACTTTGACTTTCTAAGAAGAAGCAGTTGTTCTGAGAATCTTCTCAAATAGAATGAAGATCACCATAATAAGAGCAATGGACTCTTTTTCTAGCAGTTCTTCAGAGGGAGATTTAATTCCTGAAGATCCTCCAAAGAAGAGGGAAGAAGCTGTAATTTGGAAGTTTTTTACTTTTCCAGAAGGACAAAAAAAAGGTTAATGCTCCCAAAGTAACCTGTAAAATTTGCGAAACAACTCATTCAAGGGGTGATCCATGTAAAAAATACTCCTTTGGGACATCAAATATGGTGCGACAAGGGAAGAACTTGCACCCCAAAATCTTTTCTTCAGCTGCAAGGCGCACGTTGCACAAGAACCCACCTGCTGCTACACCAAGCACATCAACTGCTGCAGCAGCATTTTGAGCAAGCAGTCCACACCCACAAATTGATTCTGACTTTGCTAAAGATAAAATTCTATGCATTTATTGCGATAAACTTTTGTTTTAGTTGGGAACAGTCTATGGACCTGATGAAATGCAGGATGCAGGAGCATCACTGTCCTCGACATTAGTTGTTGTTGTTTTTTATTCTTTTGTTCCGCTTGGAATCTGTTCAGAAAACACAACAAAAAAAACCCTAAAAAAACAATAAAAAACAGTTCTTTTTAGAACTACCTTCAATGGTCAAAGAAAGAACTATATTTCTATGTTAGTGTGTAAAGGTTTGTCAGAATGAATGAATTAATATATTACTAGTTTATGGAGAATATGAAAGTGCAGAAGTATAATGAAGTGCTACAGCATAAATCTATAAGGTGTTTACCTATAGTATACTGTAGTATGTCCGAAGCACTTGAATGTAATATATGTACATAAATATGTTAGAAGTCTATGCTTCAATTTGCGCTGCTGGTGAAACTGCCTGGGTGAATTTGTATGTGTTAGGGGCAGATTTATAATCCCCTTGTGCCTCTTTTACACAGCCGTTGCGTCACTTTTGTGAGACAGCGGTGCTGCAAAAGATGTGCCATGGTGTGTGCTATTAACAATGTGACGCATCTGGAGGGTGCATTACATTGTAAAGCCCTGCGCCAGAAGAGGCTTTCCTGTGCAGAAGGGGGTGCAGCAACGCCTCCTAAAAGTGACTGAGTGAAATGTATAACATTTCATTCAGTCACTTTTGAGCTTATGCTGCGTCAAAACCTTGCACATGCTTGAAGCAGGTGTAAGGATTGATACAGCTTTGTGAGCATAGGGCCCCAGAGCATTGCTGGAGTTGTGTTATACTTGCAACCGAAGTCAAGCAATAATTAATCCAAAAATTACTTTGCAATTTAGTTTTGTTATTATTTTATAATAAGAATATGAAATAGAATCTAAACAATTAAATACATATAAATATTTATATAAAAAATATAAGAAATTAGTATAAAAAGAAAGACATAATAATTAATACATTTATAACTTATCATTTACAAAACCTTTGAAATTCATGGAAAAAACCATAGGTTTCACACACGTTATAGTTAGGAATTAGCATTTAAAAAACCTTGCAAATTCATTGAAAAAACATAGGTTTCACACACGTTATAGTTAGGAATTAGCATTAAAAAAACATGCAAATTCATTGAAAAAAACCTTAGTTTTCACACGTTATAGTTAGCTGAACATTTCTCTCATACAAAACCTTTGAAATTCCTCTGTTATTGTTAGCTCAGCTAACTATAACTTGCGCGCCCGCAATGCACTGCTGATGACATCACATATAACATCACTCATGACATGGTCAGTGACATCACTCATGACATGGTCAGTGACATCACTCATGACATCACTGATGACATCTCAAATGACATTACTGATGACATCACTGATGATATCATCCTTGTGAAAGAATGGCAGACCTCCTTTTGGCGTAATATAACCTTTGATACACACCTTCACAAATAGAAAGTAAAACATTTTTTAAAATGGAGATACCAATACCACTTACCAACAATCTATTCAGTAATTCCGCCATCTACATACCCATGCATTCATTCACCAACAGTTCTATATAGTCACTTATACATGTACTCACTCATCATATGTACTCATATACTTATAAATACTGTTACACACAGACAGTCATCCATACAGTTACTCACACATATACTCACACATGCAAATAAACTATCGAACATTCATTTGCATTCATTTGCATATACAGCTATACACACACCACTACACTTACTTTTACAGAAACGTACACATACTTACTTTCTTAAACAATCAGTGATAGAAACACATACTTATTCATACAACTTTTCGAATCTATCACTGTCATATATCCTTACTTATATACATCGATACTCACACATACTTGTTTACAACATATGTACTTACTCATAAAGACACTATTGAGGCAGTCATTCACTCACTAGCACACCCATACACACATTCATCCACCCGTGCAGTCATACACATATGCTGTCTTCAAAACACATACAAACAGTGAGTCAGTCATTCATGCATCTGTGCCCTAAGTAATACCCGCCACCAAACCATACAGACACTCATTCTGATACTCAAAAAACCAACTAATAACCCATATAGACACTCGTGTAGCTACTCATCAACTCATGCAGCCACTTATACACAAAGTGAGACACTGACACAGATATTTACATATTTGAACATTACTCGCTAATACATGTATTCACTAAGATACACTTAATAAGTCAGTTATTCAATGAAAGTTACAAACAAAACATCCATTTAGACACTTATTTACCCATTTATTCTTCCATCGACCTTTAGATATACATATATATTATATTTATTTGTCAGAAAGACACACATTCAGTGGATGATGTAATCAGTGATGTCATTTGAGATGTCATCAGTGATGTCATGAGTGATGTCACTGACCATGTCATGAATGATATAATATGTGACGTCATCAGCAGTGCATTGCGGGCGCGCAAGTTATAGTTAGCTGAGCTAACTATAACGGTGGAATTTCAAAGGTTTTGTATGAGAGAAATGTTCAGCTAACTATAATGTGTGAAAACTATGGTTTGTTCAATAAATTTTCATGTTTTTTTAAATGCTAATTCCTAATTTTAAATTATTTTTTATTGAATTTTTTCCCATTTTACAGCAAGCAGGACAGATTACACAGATGGCTGAGACATTGCAAGAGCAAAAATATAATAAAAGAGGCAGATCATAACAGGTCAAAAAAAAAAAGCTTCAAATATTTTTACATTGAATTGGATTTCATCCTCAGTAACAACAGACAAGTAGCAACACAAGCGACAGGGGAGAAGAATATATCTTAAATAATCAGAGATCAACACCGTATCCAGGAATAGGATCAGTCCAGCTCCCCCTGAATCCAGAGCTGGACCGCAGCCCAGAGCTTCCTACCTAAGGCTCTTTTCCTCCGACCCTTTGTTCT
The DNA here is from genome assembly GCF_964261635.1 of Lissotriton helveticus. Classification (NCBI taxonomy): domain Eukaryota; kingdom Metazoa; phylum Chordata; class Amphibia; order Caudata; family Salamandridae; genus Lissotriton; species Lissotriton helveticus. The sequence goes on along the minus strand of NC_136061.1, from coordinate 1,359,694,127 downwards.
ATAGATAGCCATTTCCATATGATAGATCGCTAGCAAACGAGCCCTCCAAGTAAAGAAAGAAGGAGGTTCCGGACTGATCCATTCCTGCGTAATGCAAGCATGCATGATTACCATAAATATGAAAAGTACATTTCTTTTAGCCTCTGATAACTGTCCTGAGGATAATCCAATGTTGGCTAATTCATCTGTCAAAATGACTGGAGAACCAAACAAGAGTGATATAAAAGTTTGGATTGCAGAGACAAATAAAGTTAATTGAGGACAAGAAAAAAACTTATGTGCAAGCAAACCACACCTACTACATGAGGTACCCCTAGTCGAGCCCCATTTAGCAATTTTCGACGGCGTATAATATAGATCAAATAAGGCCATGTAATGTTGCGAGCGTGATCTGCCAGTTATCAAAATAGTATTAGCCAAAGCAATAGATTCCTCCATCAAAATGTTATCAGTGCCAAACTTCATCGCCCATCTCCCTTAATGGACCGCTATGTCATCTGGACATGATGAGATTAATAGGTTATAAAAAAAAAACTATTCTCTTCTTGCTGTACATATGGTCAATAAGAGGAATGCTCTGCATCCCAGACTTTTCCTGAGAGCGTAGAGTATTAAAAAAACAATGTATTTGCAGATACTTGTAATAATCACTGCTTGTAAGATTGTATTTAACCATCAGCTCTGGGAAGGGTATAAGATGATCGTTTTGCCATAAATCGCCCACACAATAAATGCCAGAGTTCCGCCATCTAATCATTATATGGTCTCTAAAGATTAAGGGGAAAATAGTGGATGATGTAAGAGGTGTATATAAAGAAATTTTTTGAATCCCTAAATGGCGCCTAATCTGCTTCCATACCATAAACACTGCTTTCAAAGTCTTAAACTTCGTTTTTTTGTAGTAACTAGGCTCACCATTTTTTTAAAGGCAGCCAAAGGACTCCACACCCAATGCAAATTCATATATTGATGGTGAATGGCTCACTGGAATTCGAGCCTTTACACCTATTATTAAAGGGGTAATAAACTAAAACTGAAGCAAAGTAATAAAACAGAATGTATGGAATACCCCACCCGCCTCTTTCCTTTGGAAGGATCATCTTCTTATATGCTCTACGCTGGCGCTTAAACCCCCACACAAACCTGGCTGACATCCTTTCTAATTGCTTGAAACAACTAAAAGAAAATTCAAGAGGGATTGTTCTAAACATGTGTAGAAATTTAGCATTTTTAGAACGTTGTTTCGACCGTATAAGGATAAATAAAGATGGTCAATACGTTCCAATGAAGAATTAGCTCTTTTAAGAACTGTGTTAAAATTAAGTTCTGGAATTGCAGACACTGGGGTTGTAATTTTGATGCCCAGGTATGTTGCTACTGACACAGTATTCGGGTGTACGAAGGGATGCTGACCAATATATAGAATTTGAGTTTTAGCCAAATTTAATTTATAACCCAAAAAGGCACCGAATTGGGTTGCAAGCTGTTCTATACTTTGTAGTGCCCTTGCAATATCGGTAGTAGTCACCACAATGTCATCTGCGTAGGCGAGAGCAAAATAGTTGGTATTTGCGACATGTACAGGGACTATATCTTCCGCTTGGTTCAGTTTATTTAAGAAAATGTTGATGTATAGGGCAAACAAAAGTGGTGATGACGGACAGCCCTGGCGTGTATCGCGATAGATAGAAAACGGTGCAGATTTTTTTGCTCCAATTTTGATACAGGAAGTTGGTGAATCGTACAATGCTTTTAATGCGGTCATCATCTGGGGACCAAAGCCTTTCAATGAAAGGAGATCCCAGAGGTACGGCCAAGCCACCCTGTCAAATGCCTTCTCAACATCCAACAGGGTGATCCCGAGTGCGGTATTAGTCCCCTGGGCCCAGTCCATTAAAGCGATCACCCGTCAAACATGATCCGCGGTATCATGATTAGGGATGAAACCGTACTGCCAGTGTGAGACCACAGCAGATATTATACCGGAAAGACGAGAACCTAACATTTTTGAAAAGATCTTGCTGTCAGCATTGATTAGAGAGATAGGCCTGTACGAGGCAGGATTGAGAGGGGGCTCATCCTTTTTAAGAAAGGCCATTATTGTTGACGAGGTTGGAGCCGTCCCTTTCTGAGCTTCCAAAAACGTGGACAGCAGATCTTGTTTTAGAGCCTGACGAAAAACTCTGTAAAACTCCAGCGGTATACCGTCCGGACCCATAGCTTTGCCAACGGCAAGAGAAAGTATAGCCAACTCTATTTCCTCCCATGTAGTATCGGGCTCCAATAGAGCCGCTTGAGCGGAAGTTAATTTACTAATAATGTCAGGAGAAATGAAGTCTAAAATGGATTCATCAGAATACAACAGTATATCCTCATCATACAGTTTAGTATAAAAGTGTTGAAAAACCTCCAGGATTTCATCAGGCTGATGATACATTTGACCCACCTCATCCTGGATACTATTGATAGAATTAAATACCTATTTTTGCCTGATTTGTTTAGATAGGATCCGGCCAGAATTTCCCCCCACTTGGTATATTTGTGAGCAAAAATTCTCACCTGTTCTGCAAGCTTAGCCGCAAAGATCTCATACAGCTTAGATTTTATGTATATCAAGGGTAGCTTTTATGTGTTCAGTATCTTGAGAGGAGTTAATGGCAGTGACTAATTTAGCTTCCCAATCCAGCACTGCCTTATAATAGGTGGATAATGTATTTTGGGCTTTTCTTTGCTTATTTATAGAAAAAGACAACGTCTCTCCACGCACCCCGGCTTTAAAAGAGTCCCAAACATTTATAATGGAGGCAGACCCTCGATTAAAATAAAAAAATTCCCCAATGCACTTATTCATATGTTCTATATATAATGGGTCCGCTAAGAGTTTCCATTCGAATGACCATAATATCGGATCTGATATCGAACCTAAGTTTGTTTTCATCTCTATCAGGATCGGATTGTGGTCTGAAATTATTCGATGGAACATCTCGTAACCAATATTACTTAAAAGGCCAGAGGTAACAAAGAAATAGTCCAGACGAACACATTTTTGATGCGGTGCAGAAAAAAATGTAAAGCCTGGCATAGAGGAATTCTTAGCAAATCCAACATCGCATAGCCCAAATTCTTCAACCAACCCTTTTAATGCCTTATACGTTTTTTTGTTTAAGCCCTTGATAACTTAGATCAGAGCGGATATCGAAAGCTCCTTCAAGGTGAATGTTAAAATCTCCACACATTATTAAGGGGGAAGACCAAACAGCTAATTCTAAACTTAGAAAGTTTAAGATGTCAGGGTCATCCATATTTGAAGCATAGATCCAGCAGATAGTCCAAGTTTTACCCTCTATACTAATTTCTAATATTAATCAATCTGCCGTAGGAGTCCACTTTACTACGCTTAAGACAGGCCAGGCCTCTTTTTGTAAGGATGGCGACCCCTTTTGTAGTAGTACCTTGACGCGTGCAGCTCAATACTTGCATACCCAGATCGTTTAGCCATCGCCTATCATTCCACGACAAATGCGTTTCTTGAAGGCAAAGGAGGTCTAGCCTCATAGTCTGTATTATTTGTGCACAAATCCCCCTTTTCGTCCTATTATTCAAGCCACAGATATTCCAGGAGCAAATCCTCAATTTACCCATAAAGAAATTTTAATAGAGAAACCAAAAAGTCAATAAGGAAAGCACATATAACTACATAATCCTCTGCAAATCCTGTCCCAAAAAATATGCTACAACACCAATTGGTGCCAAAGTCTCTTTTAAGCAAAAAAATTCCGTCCTTGCTTGCCCCCCCTTGTGCCACCCCAACCACCCTCTAGTATCCCACCTACCCCCTACCACCCCCACCCACATGAGGCAAAGGGACTGGATAATCCCTAGAATTGATGACCTGAGAAGCATAGTGTGCCTCGCAATTCGCTTCCCATCAATTTAACTAATCATCCCGCATAAAAAATAACATGAGTATTTACTTTAGATGACCCACAAAAGAAAAAGATAGCTAACTCGAAGAACAGAGAAACCCTCTAAGAAAAATAGTAAGATACATAAATATCATCCAGACATCAATAAACGTTGCATAGAAAAATATGATTAGAAGGATGTTAATAAATCCTTTGCTGCAACCTCAGAGGTTAGAAAGTATGTCCTTTCTTTAAAAATTACTTTCAGCTTTGAGGGGTTAAGGAGGAAAGTTTGAGCCCCTTTCGTTTGAAAGCCTGGGATAAGTTGACGAAATTGCCAGCGCTGTTGGACTGTAGCGTGGCAATAATCCGGACGGACAAAGAATTCCAGACCTTTCCTCTTGCGCTTCCGATCCGGCCTAGCCAAGTCGTAGGGAGCCTCTCGAGCCAGAAAATTATTTAAGCAGATCAGTATAGCTCTGGGTTTTGCAATGGAGGCTGTTCTGCTATTCTTTTGTTGAAAGGGGAATCTATGAGATCGTTGGAGCTCCGAATCCCACTGCCACTGGGATAATTCCGGAAAGGCCTCCTTAAAGAGCACAGCAACAAATTGCCTGACATTTCCCCCCTCACTCCCCTCAGAAATACCTAAAATTCGTAAGTTGTTCCGCCTTGATCTGTTCTACAAATCAACCAGTTTCCCGTTGACATCTTCCTTTAGTGTTTCCAGAGAGGAGATTTGAGACTTCTGTTGAGTCATAACATCTTCAATCACCGATATCCTTCCTTCTGCCTCCACGACTCTGGCTGATATTTCATTGCAGGTCTTAACCACTCGTCTCAGGTTATTTTGAAGCCTACGCACTGCTCCTTGCGTACGTAAATTCTCACACTTTGTTTCTTCCCGATGGTGAAGCATAACCTGATAGAGTGTAACTAGGGTAATCTCAGGAGTGTGAGACATGTCTCCTAAGGAAGTCTCAGAAAGAGTGGTTAGTACTGGCGAAGCTTGAGAGCCACCGGCGCCTGAGGTGATATCACCGGGTCTGCCCAACTCCAGCGGGGCCTCGCGTACAGTATTTTATTCACCCCCCCATTCCAATCTAGCAGTGGGGGATATTCCAATGACACCATCCTCTCCAACCACTGAAATCTGAACATCCTGTGCCGAACTGGTTAAACTAGTGACACTGAGATCATCTCTCCAGTCCCCGTCTAAACTCTCTGATTCTAACGCGTTGGATAGGTCCAACATAGAATAGAAATTACCAGCCGAGTCAATAGACTCTGTGTCCCCGGAGAGTTCAGGTATTTGCAATGTATTTATATCCTTGGACATTAAGGCATTTTCGTTACCCCCCAAGTCAGCATTAAGACCTTCATTCTGCGGGAGATTTAAATTAACAGCAATAGTTTGTCCATCATTAACTGTACTTAAGTTCTTATTCTTGCTCTTGTTAAACGTACCAGGAATTTTTGGAATTTTTCAGATCACACAGCTCCCAGAATCAACGGTGGTTGATTGTCTGCTAAAGGAGGATTGGTCGTCTGGATCCGTTACTACTCGGTTAACCCCTGTTCTTGCATTTCTGGGGGTAGTATTCACACCAGCGCCTTGAACTTCATCTGTAGCACAATTACCATCCATGACCGCCGTCGCCGTTGCAGTTGCTGTTGCCACAGTAGTGGCTCTGGTTTTTGGTTGCCAGGTGCCAGGATTAGGATTTTTGGGGGCCATCTCACCGTTCTCGTTGTCGCAGTGTCTCAAACTCCTCTTCAGGCTAAGCCAGCAGCGTCTGACAGCCGGTAACCGTAGTTTCAAAGCGACAGCGCTTGAACCGCTGGACCGGCCCAGCCACACTCGCTGACTCGTGGTAACGGCTGGGAGACGCCACGCCGCATGAAGGGAGCGCTTAAAACTGCAATGAAGATCCTGACGCATCCCCCGGGTAAGTTGCCGGTCAAAAACAGCAACCCAAGAGCAAGTTTCGCGCTGATGGGAAAATCTTTAGTAATCCATACGATGGGAAGCGATAGAACTGCGAGTGCCGCTTAGCTACTCACCCGGACACGGCGCGCATTCGCCATCCTGCCCCGCACCCTGCTATGTCCCCTAAATGCTAATTCCTAACTATAACGTGTGTGAAACCTATGGTTTTTTCAATGAATATGTATATATATTCACTTAAAAAACCGTAGGCTTCAAACTTGTTATAGTTAGGAATTAGCATTTAAAAAACCTTTGAAATTCACTGAAAAAACCATAGGTTTGACACTCGTTATAGGTAGGAATTAGCATTTAAAAAACCTTTGAAATTCACTGAAAAAATCATAGGTTTCACACCAGTTATAGTTAGCTGAACATTTTACTCATACAAAACCATTGAAATTCCCACGTTATAGTTAGTTGGACTCACTATAACTCGCGCGCCGGCAATCCACTGCTGATGATGTCACATATTACATCATTCATGACATGGTCAGTGACATCACTGATGACATTTCAAATGACATCACTGATGACATCACTTCAGGTCATGTCAGCCGCAGTCTTGGTCACTCTAGTCTTGAGCCAGTGGTCTTCCTTCTTTCCCAATTATTGGGGAGAAATTAGACCTAGGTCTACCAAATGCTAATGAAACTTTTCATTTGTGCAAATACTTAAAATATGTTCCTTTATAAACAAATTGTAAAGCCCAGTAAAGTCATGCACATTTTGTCCAGTTAACCAACCATCTAGTGTCTTTACTGAGTAATCTACAAAATCAATCCAGGATTGGTTTGGGGTTTGTTAGCCCCCTGAATCTAATTCTGTACTCCTCCATTGTGAGTCCGAATCCCTCAATCAGAGTTCTCTTCATGAGGTGAGAAGACCCAGCATCTGGTCCAGAAAGGGTCACGAGTCTGTCTCTATAGTTACCAGAGAACAGTAACCACAGGAATGTACCCCAGAGAGGTTTTTTCACCTTTCTCATGCCACAAGCCCTCTCAAAGGCTGTGAACCATTTAGTGATGTCATCACCCTCCTCAAGTTTAGGGAAATTCCCTTTGGGGATTTTAGGATCATATGATTGCTCTTTATACTTATCTTTATTGCTGCCACCTTTGATGGGTGCTAAACCCATATCTGTTCTTTCTCTCTCTAGAGCCAGGAGTCCAAATCCAGGCTTTTGGGCAGCCTTGCTAAAAGACTGTCCTCCTCATTGAGGCTGTCCTCAATGTCCTCGCCAGAACCTGAGCCACCTGTGTGGCCTCTAGGTCCCTAGAGGTTGGTTCTTGAAAGTCAGGGAACAGGGTTCCTTTCTTCCTTAGGAAGTGGTGGAGATGGGCACCTTTCTCCATCCTCCTCACCTTCTTCTCGTTCTGACTGGCCATCACCATTTTCAGAGTGGTGGACCTTTGAATACTTAACCAATAGCTCCCGGAGCTTTTGTTTGGTTGGATGAGGTCCCATTGGTACATTCTTACAAAAAAGCTCTAACGCCTCTACCCATGACTACAGTGACATTTTATTTTCTAAAATTCTAAAGGGACTTAAGCAAGGCCCTAATAAGACTTTTAGAAGTTTGGTAAAAATGCCAATTCCCCAAAAAATCTAAATTCTGAAGGCAATTTAAGAGTTCTGTTGTGTGATCAGGTGGTAATCCAGTGGTCCAACAAATGCAAGTTGCATATCCCACCGCTGATCTAATAATGTAGGAAACTGGCTCTACATATACTAAACCAAAAAGAGGTATAGTGTATATAGAGTCCAGGTGACCCCAGAGGTAGGCAGAGGTTAAAATTAGATAGAACCTTACTCTCTATTTGTGATAGCGTGGTCGAGCAGTAAGGCAGAATAAGAGGATAGTGTTAAGCATTCTAGGCCAATTGTTTTTGTATTAAAAGAATTATACTGTTGTTTTATTTTTAGAACCAAGCAAGCCTGGCACAGGTAAATATTAAATAGTTTTCAGTAATAATTTGCTGAATATAGAACAGTTTAAAAATGCAATAGAAATTGTACTTTGTTTGATTTACAGAGGATGCAGTAGGTTCCAAACCTTAGCAAATACAGTACATTGAAATGAATAGGCTTTTTCAGTAAATTACAGGTAAGTTACTTTTTTAATTACTTTTCTAACTCAGTGCTGGATACCTAGATTCGGTACTGGGACTTTTCCTGCAAACATGTAAGTGAATACGTTTTGGCTATTTGTTCGATTTTTAAAGACTATTTTTAGAAGAAAATTGTCAATGTTATCAGATGGAGGAAAAACAGGTTAACGGTTTACAGGTAAGTAATCGACTGTAGGAGTTAAGGTTCTGGGGTTAGCCTCAGGGTTCTCCCAAGGTCAGGGGCACACTGTTGTTGCGTCCTCAGTGGCACTAGGGTAGCCGGGTGCAGAGTGTTAAGGCTCCGTGAAATCCAATGGGGGATAGGGGCCCTCCGGCTGGTGGCTGCTGGCAATCAGACCACTGGGTTATGGAAGCAAAGGGTTTAGGCCAGGGCAAATGGGAAAACAAAGTAGCACAAAAGGTTCACCATCAGTGGCACTGGGGCGGCTGGGTGCAGAGGGTTGTTCCGACATCGGGCGCCGTGTTGTTTTCTTTCGAGAACCTCCGGTTTGCAAAAGCACTACAGGAAGGGAGACAAAGGACTTCTGGGTGTGACCACCACTTGGAGAGGTAAGTTGGGAAGTTAAGGTTTGGTTAGGCACCATCGGTTTGGGCACCTAAGGCCGCGGAGCATTGGGTGCAGGGGTGCCTTTTGGGGTTGGATCTTCTTATCAGCTCCTGGTTGCGGTTATGGGGGCCTTCTGGATTTAGGCGGCAGGCATTGGCTGGAAGCTTGAGGCATGTCAGGGGTCACCAAATCTCAGATCAGGATCACTGGAATTACCTCCTCGTGGTGTTTTTCCACTCAAGCTCGTGCCGGGTTTGGCGTGTGCAGAGTGGGCTGGATTCACGGTCTCCGGCTGCTGCCTGAGGCTGCTGTTGAACAAATCCGGTGTTCATGGGAGAAACAATCTTTGGATGTGAAGGCAGGCAAGTCCTCCAGGGTTTTTGAGGTTGCTGGCTGCAGGACACACCAGGATTTTACAGGAGCAGGTCCAAGGGGAGAAAGGCCTTTAATGCTGGGGCCAAGTCAGTGGGCGTCTTCCTCTTGTTAGTTGGCTGCACAGCTGTTTGGTCCTTCTTCTTCTTTTCTACTTGTTGTTGCTGGATTTGAGGAAGCAAGGTTCAGGGTGCCCCCTAAATACTACATTTCTGGGTGATACAGGTAGGTATATGGCATTGATCAATGGTCCCTTCCCTGGGGTGGGTACACCCCCTTTCATGCCACCATCCAGTAGGAGGGGGCAGGCGCCTGTCCCATGTTGGCTAGCTCCCCCCATCCTCAATATGGCAGGGACTCAGAGTTATGCTTCACTTCGTCTCCCCCACTTGAGGGGTAGAGTTGGCAGAGGTGGGCACTCCTCTTACCCTCACTTGCTTTTTCTGCTGGTTCACCCGCCCAAAGTGGGGGGTAGAACCAGTGGGAACCAGTTGCTGAAAGCAGCAAATGGTCTGGGAAGGCTAACAAAGGCGGCATGCTTTTGAAGCTTCCCCTTCGTGAACCCTGTCCATCCTGGGGGAGGAGGCTTTGCACCTTGTTCCAGGATGTGCATTGTTTCAGGCCCCGAGAGCAGCAGGCTTTCAACCCAGGGGTCCAGAAATATGTCTGTTGGTGGCAGCCTAAGCAGCCACTCAGTCAGGTCACTAGAAGTTGGTCGAGTTTCAAGGAGCATCTCTAAGATGCGCTCAGTTGTCTATTTTACATTAAATCCCACACTGGTATCAGTGTGGGTTTAATGTGCTGAAAAGTTTGATACCAAACTTCCCAGACTTCAGTGTAGCCATTATAGTGTTGTGGAGTTTATAATGACAAATTCTCAGCACCATATACTCTTAATGGCAGCACTGCACTTACAGTGCCAGGGAATGGACTTGGGCTCTGTAGGGGTACAGGGCTCATGAACCTGTACCCTCACCACTAGCATAGGGCACCCAGCTAGAGGTGTGACTGATGTATGCCAAGTTAGTGGTTTGTGGGCATGGCACACGGGGATGTGTGCCATGTTGACTCTTCACTTTGTTCTGCACCTGGACACGCAGCCTGCAAAGGCAGTGTGTGAGTGTCAGGGTACCGGACCTCTAAGGGTGGTATAACAAGTGCTGCAGCCCTTAGAGGCCTTCCCTGATCACAATGCCCTGGGTACCTGCGGTACCAATCATCATGGGCTGCCATGTGGCCAGAGATGTCAATTGCGTTTAGGCTTCAATGCAGTTTTAGGGAAGGAACATAGGCCCTGGTGCCTGATTAGCAGGAGCCCAGGGCACACTCAGCCAAAGAACATCAGCAATTCAGCAAAAAGTGGGGGCATACCTGCAAGAAAGAGGGCACTTCTCACACATCATATATAAAAGAAACATACAAATAGATTCATATCTGTGTTTTATACGTCTAGCATCCTCAGATTCTGAACATGTATGAGAATACATTTGCAAGTAGTGAAATACCTCAGTCACAAGACCATGAAGACCTTAAAACTTGACAGTCTGCACTTCACATTTAATACACATACTTAGATGTATGTGCTGTACTTCAAGTGTACCTTTCCCCAGACTCACACAAAGTAGCATAATCAGTAATCCCTCTGTCTACATGTCTTAAACCTCACTTTTGAGCAGCAGTTTCACCATTCTGGGACTACTTAGGTTGTTGGGCCTAGCCAAATATAAAGCAGCAAACCTTCACATGTATCTGTTGTAAGTCTCACCATATTCCTTAAAGCATGCATGCATGTGTCCGTACCTTTTACTAGTGTCATCATGTATAAAAGAAACATTTAAATAGACGCATACCTGTGTTTTATATGTCTAACATCTTCAGATGCATAAGACGTATGGGAATACATTCGCAAGTAGAAACATACCTCATTCACAAGACCATGCAGACCTTAAAACTTTAAAAACTGCACTTCCCATTTCAAGCAGACACCTACAATGATGTGGAGTTTTTCAAGTGTACCTTTCCACAGACTCATACAAAGTAACCTAATCACTAATCCCTCTACAACATGTCTTAACCCCTTGGCTGTGGGGCACATTCCCCTGCAGTGCTGGGGGGAGGGGGGCGCGCACAGCACCCCAGTGTTCATGACACGCTCAGCTCATGTGCTCATGACCAGCTGAGCTGGTCACGACAACGCCCGTTTAATGGAACGCTCAGCACAGCAGGGGAATTATCCCCGCGTGTGACCGTTCCATCGGTCATGACGAGCTCAGCTCGTCATGAGCACATGGGAACCGTGGTTGAGCTCGTCATGAGCATGGGAGGGGTAAAACCTCACTTTTAAGCTGCACCTTCACCATTATACAACTACTTAGGAATGTTGGGCCTAGCCAAGTATAAAGCACTAAACCTTTGCATGTGTCTGTTGTCAGTCTCACCATATTCCTGAAATATACATGCAAGTGTCTGTACCTTTCCCTAGTGGCATCGTATATAAAAGAAACATACAAATAGATGTACATCTGTGTTTTATACGTCTAGCATCTTCAGATACATAAAAAGTATGAGAATACATGTGCAAGTAGAGACATAGTTAAGTCAGAAGACCATGCAGACCTCAAAACTTTACAGAATACACTTCCCATTTCAAGCAGATACCTAAAATGTATGCTGCATATTTCAAGTGTGTCTTTCCACAAACTTGCACAAAGTAGCCTAATCGCTAATCCTTCTACCAACATGTCTTATACCTCACTTTTGTGATGCACCTTCACCATTCTACTACTGCTCAAGATGTTGGGCCTAGCCAAATGTAAAGCAGCAACTGTTCGTATGTCAGTTGTAAGTCTCACAATATTCCTGTAGGCATACATGCATGTGTCTCTACCTTTTGGTAGTGGTATAATATGTAAAAGAAACATACAAATAGACGTATACCTGTGTTTTATACATCTACCATCATCAGATTCTTAACATGTATGAGAATACATGTTCAAGTAGTAAAATACTTGTCACAAGACCATGCAGACCTCAAAACTTGACAATCGGGGGCGTAGCTAGCGACCAGACAAGATGGCCGCAGTGTAACTGAGTTCCGTGGCAGACGGGGCCTTCCTGAATCAATCCGTTAACTAATCCTGACTACAAATCAGTGCTGGACCAAGACTCTTGCGCAGGGGAGCCTTCGGCATCTAACACGCTGCTCCGGACCCCTGGAGCTCAAGAAATCGCCGAGATCAGTGGCTGGGAACATCACAGCCTGGGCCCACGTTGCCGCCGGGAACTAAAGTGCGTACGTACCCCGGTCGGAGGTAGGCGGCACTGGCGGTGTGGGCGCGAAGGATCGGGAAGGAGCCGGCTCTGCCACGCGGCACCTGAACGGCGCCCGAAGATCATACCCGCTGTAGGAAGCACAGGAAGCTGTGCGCGAACCGCAAGCAGTGCGCGGTCCCCGCGGAGAAGGGCCGACAGTGCTCGGTGGGACCCAGCTGGATCGCTCCTGTCAGCATAATTGGAATGGCCGCAGCACCAAACAAGCCAGGAAATGGTGCGGTGTGAACTATCCCCTGTGCGGCGCAATTTGACCTGGAGCTCAGAGTCCAAGGTGGCTGTGAGTGGCCGCCGAAGAATTCACGGCCCATGACCACAGTGAATCCGGGGCCTCGAGTAGGGACTGGCAGTAGGGACTGGCCCCAAACAAGGAAGGGCAGAGACGGTGCTGGACACAAGGACTGACTCCGAACAAGAAAATGCTGAGGAGGTGCTTGGCACAGGAACTCCTTGAATATTGCCTCCACATCTAGACGTGACCTGCTGTTAACCCTGCGGCGGGGGGATACAGACACCGGGTGCACAGCATCAGCAGGGCAGAACACCAGGCACTAACCGGGCCCTGTACAACGGGGACATATCATGCCAGTGGGACATACCCAGAACCCGACATTTGATAAGACTGGGGCACGAGTTGGAGATTGCCGGCACGGACGTGAGCGCGAACCATCTGAGCACAGCAATAGGAGTGGCAACTTCTCAAGGGTACACATCAACCCCCATTTGGAAGCAGGAGCCCGAAAGAATAGACTGTGGAATCCACCGGGCCAACCGTCACAACACAGTTCAGGTATAGGCAAGATAGCGCGTAGACACGGACACCAGACGTGCAACACCTGGCCGGGATAAGCCTAGGGACACTGGGCGATAAACCTACGAGAGGAGTAAATTGGCCGCAGAGATGAGTGGAAGAGGGCCCAAGGTACAGCAGACCCCCAGGCTAGATAAATACACCTACACGAAGGACTCTACCAAAGCGCTAACTAATGCCCGACGTCCAGACGCACCGAAGGTCACAGAGGAAGTGACCCTTCAGGATGTGATGGCGGCACTACGGACAATGCAGTCATCAATAGGCACGATCTCCACGGATGTCGCACTAATACGGGCAGACGTCGCTAAAATGTTGGACCCGCTGGTGGAGATTGAAAAGACAACTGCGGGGCTCTCGACAGACACGGCAAGGCTGCAACAACAAGTGCAGAGACTTGAAGAGGACAGCAAAATGATGAAGGCCGCTCTCGGTGAAACAATGTACACCTGGTAGGTGTGCTGGAAACTGCAGGTAGACCAGCCCTAGATTTTTTTGTAGAAGACCTGATCCAGAACCAACTAAAGCCGCGGGGGCTCTCCAAATTCTTTTCAGTAGAAAGACCACACCGTGTACCAGGTGGCAAACTGCACCTGGGAGCACCGCCACAACCAATCTTGGCGCGAATTTTAAATTTTTGAGATCGTGACGCGATCCTACAGGCCGCACGCATCGCACCGCCAATAAAGGTAGATAACTCGGAAATCACCTTCTATCCTGACTACACAGCGGCCGTCACACAACAAAGACGTAGTTACAAGGAGGTTAAGAAAGAACTCAGTGCCAGGGAACTGAAGTACTCTATGCTTTTTCCAGCGAAGCTCCGGGTTGAATCTGAAGGGAAAATATTTTTCTTTGAAACTGAAATGCTGGGAGAGGCCCGGGACTGGCTAGAAGGATGGAGGCCTAACCGAGGGCCCAAGAACAGAGTGAACGCACACACTGCCCGCTGAGAAACATAAGGACCAAACCCACAGAGGAGACACACCGCCGAGAGACTGGAGCGGAAGACCCCTACTGGACAAACGCTGTATAGGATACAACAGCTAATGAACAACTATAAGGCACCTGTAACTCTGAAGAGAACCCTTGGTTGAACACTGCTACATGAGTGGATGTGGCCCATAAATAGACTGGGGCTGGGACACTCGATTTACAGATCTTGATCAAGGGGTCAGACCCCAACAGGTAGGATCTAACAGATGGGGGGAAGCGCTGAAAGGACAGTTAGTGCAGGGAGGGCTTTGTTCTGACCCCGGAAGACTCACCCCCACGAATATTGTGGCTTACTTGGGAATCTAAGCTCTCTGCTCAGTTGGGGTAGGGTAGTTTCAGAACCGCAAGGCAGGGAAGCAGGGTGGGGGGGTTGGGTTAAGGGAATCAGGGGGCTTGAATGGGTATGTTCTGTTTTTCTTGTTAACGTAGCTCTCCTAAGTAAATGGTTGATAACTGTACAATTTGGTCATACACATGGCATGCACCGTTGCTCTGTCACTACAAACAGTACCAACAGCTCTGTGACCACACATCACACACACTATGCCACGACAGGAAGATTTGGGTGCTAGATCTCAGCCGCCACGATCGCTAGGCCCTTCCCTGTCCGTAATATAGTGGAACGTGAATGGACTCGGGCACGAGATGGAAAAGGGGCTGGTTCTTCAGTATCTAAAACAGAGGGGCCCCACGGTAGTACTACTCCAGGAGACACATCTAGTGGGCACGGCCTTTAAAGCACTGGACCGTTGGGGGTTCAAAATGGTTGCTCACGCGGAATTCAAATCTGGGTCCCGGGGGGTCGGTATCCTGGTACATAGGAGCTCGCCTTTGGTGGTGAAGGGGACTTGGACTGACGACCAGGGTCGATTTGTTGCATTGTCCTGTCAATGGGAGGGACGGATGTACAATATAATCTCGGTATATATCCCCCCGGCACTTCATCAGACCGCCTTTCAGGATCTTGGGAGGTTACGACTGGGTATTCCTGATGGTGAACTGATTATTGGTGTGGATTTTAACGCCGTAATGGACACTACCAAGAACCGAAGACCGCTCAGAGACACAAACAGGTCCAATCAGGCCTTGAGGGAATTCGTAGATGCAATGGTGCTGACTGATATTTGGAGAGTTAAACACCCTACAGACCACCAGTACACCTTTCACTCCGGAGTACACAACAGTCTTTCCCGCATAGACTATATACTGACTCTAGCAATAACCCCGGAGAGGGTGAGCAAAGTGGTACACTTACCAAGAGGCATTTCATATCACTCGCCTATACAATTACTATACACTGCACAGAATCCTGGGAGGAAAAGAAGTTATCCGTTCTACCTGGGATACCTGAAGGACCCTGAGATTGCTACGGCCCTAGTGAAATCCACTGATCAGTTATTTACAGAGAACGCACAGTCAGTGGATTCGCCGGGCGTTTTATGGGAGGCATACAAATCAGTGATAAGGGGTCAAGCCATCTCGGTCATCACTAGTCATGAACAAGACCACAGGAAGAACCTAGAAACTCTAGAAAAAGCAGCGCAGAGGGTGGGGGTAGCACATAACGCAAATCCTACTGACACCACAGCGCAAACCCTGACACTGACGACCCAAGAATTCAGGGCATATGCATGGGAAGCCGCGAAGGCCAGACACTCTGATACCTTACATAGGCTGTAAGAGCTGGGTGATAAGACTGGGAGAATGCTTGCATGGTTGGAAAGAAGGGAGAAGGCGAGTAGATGGATTGCCCAACTGACGTTAGAGGACGGTACCACGACGACTGATCCCCAACTCATAGTGGAGAAGCTGGCAACTTATTATGAAAAGGTCTACACACCGCGTGCTGCAGCCATAGTAGAGGAAAACATACAGTTTCTCCGAGATATAAAAATGCCTACACAACCACTGGAGTCCATGCAGGATCTGGAGGTAGATTTTACAGCAGAAGAGTTAGGGGTGGCACTGGCAGCGCTTCTCACGGTAAAGGCAATGGGAAATAATGGGTTACCGGTAGAGCTATACAAGAAAAAGTGACAGGTAAGATTACGCCCTATCTACTTAATATGTACAATGAATGCCTGGGGCAGGGGATATTGCCCAGGGACCAAAGATTAGCCACAATTGTGGAAATACATAAACCAGGTAAACCCGCAACGTCTGCCTCTTCATACCGCCCAATATCTCTAATAAACGCAGAAGCCAAGATACTGGCCAAAGTGTTGGCACTCCGACTGCAGCCACACCTTAAGACCATAGTTCACCCAGACCAGTCGGGCTTTATGCCGGGACGCAACACCTCCCTTAATTTAAGACGCCTGCATGGGTTAATGGCTCGGACGATGGGGGAATCGCATTACCAAATGTTAAATTATACTATTGTGCCTCACAATTAATGGTGATAAACCAGTGGCTGCACCTCCCACATGACGAACCAGCATTCAGAATAGATAGATACCTCCTACCCGCAGAACATCTGATGAAAGCCCTTTACACCAAAAAGAGACGAAATACACTCACAAGCCCGACGGCACACACGATTAAATATGGCACACTGCACAAAGGGCACTGGGTTGGGAAGGAGTGCTGACGCTGGCTACCCCCCTCTGGGAGACTCGACGTTTGGGCACCCTGGCTAACACTTAGGGATTTAGGCAATGGGACCTTATCGGCATTACTAAAATAGGTGATCTCTGGGTAAGGGGTGAGATCCTTCCCTTCGCAACGCTGTGGGAAAAATATGGGTGGCAGAGACAGAACTCTATTGATATATCCAAATTAGACACACACTCCACTGTAGGGTAGTTTCTATATTCCCAATAGGCTCTGCGCATTGGAATAATATAAACAGCAGTGTAGACGTAGGACTGAGGTCATCTAGGTCTCTACTGACTATATTAGACTTAATTAGTTTTGCCAGCTAGCTCAGAGGTCACTAGAAACTTTCTCGAATAAACAAGGAGGAGTTTAACTTCCCTGGATAGACAAGAAGGGATTAGCTTCTGACAACCATAAAACATGACAACTTTGCTCCCTCAGAATAAGAGTGTATCTCTAGAGTCGTGTGAAAACAAAAGACAGCTATTTCACTCAGTCAGTTGTGCATACTTAGTTTCACCAGAGTGCAGAGAAATAGAGAGACGGGCGTTTTCAATAAAAGGTGTTATTTATTGAGCAGTCTTCTTTCTCATGCATGAGAAATGAATTGCCACAATTGCAATACTTATAGTAAAGTAAAGTGCGTACAGTAAAAGGAGTATTATAAAATAACACTGTAAAAGCATTGATATGGTTTCTTAGCCATATGATGCTTTAAAATAGATAAAATATATACAAACATAAATACATTGACTAACGTACTCAACTGGTGCTTCTAAATACGCCTACCCCGATGTACCTGGCATAAGCCTAATACATGGGAAGGAGTAAGTAAGTAGCAGCTTAAGTTAAGTTGGTTTTGCCAAGAATCTGAATCAAGAATTCTCTTTAAGGGTTTAGTCAGCTCCGTACCTGGGTAATAGAAAGCAGGAGGTCTGGTATCTCTCTCTCAGGACTCGATATCCCAGCAACCCGCAAGGGTATCTGGGAACACCGGAGCTGGATTTCTCGGCAGGAGAAAAGACAGCGTCTCTCTCAGTGCGTTAAGAGGGAGGGGCGGCGTCCGTGGGCTCTCGCATCAGCTGGGCTCTCGGGCAAGTAGATAGCTGTTCTGCTCCAAAACCACTGTGTGTTTGCTTAAGGCAACGTTGGTATATTTATACCTGAAAGGTGCTGGGTTTGACGTAAGGTTGGACATAAGACGTCAATAAAGATGTCACTAAGAACTGCAGTTCGCAGGAGTTGTAGGACAAATCAAAACAGAAGCAAGGGGGATTTCCCAGGTTGCTGGAGGTTTGCTTTGTTTAAAGAATGCGTTGTACTCTCTAGGAGTCAGGGGAAGGAGCCTTGCTTAATTTGGACTGCATGGACTATGACTAAATATGGATATGATTATTATGCCTTTATAAGGATATTATTTATTATAGCCATATAAGGGCATAAATTAGGAATATCGAATTAGGGTCCTAGATAGAAATACAACACCCACTCCACGATCTAATGTCCCTCATTACTAAAACTAAGCAATAGTGAACATATAATGGTGCATGTGTTTTCCAACCCACCCCAAAATACATAATTTGCATTTGAAATGGTATATGGTAAATACACGAAAATGAGTATTGGTACTGTACGCTTATCAAGCAGTGGTATCATTCAGTTAAAATGCATATATATGTCAGCTGAATGAATTGCGAAAATTACACATGAAATGGCTCTGAATACAGAAAAGAAGGTCGAGACCATTCCATCACATATTTATACAGATTCTGTACATATGCTAGAGGCTGAGGTAATATATTGTCTCTAGAGTTACAAAAATAGAAGCTTTGGGGCATATTATCAAGGGGGTTTATCTCCGCTTTTTTGGCTTTAAAAGCCAAGAAAGCGGAGATAAAATGATCTCCCTATTACCAAGCTGTCGCTAACACCAGTTAGCGACAGCTAGTAGGAGATAGCGCCCATCATGGGCCCCACTTTGCATGTCAGTGATATTTATCACTAATGACATGCAAAGTGGGCGTGCCAAGATGTTAGCGACTGGAAACAGTCGCTAACATCGCTATCTCCTAGTACCAACTTTTGGAGATATTTGCGCTAAGCGCGAATATCTCCAAAAGCTAACACCTGCCCCTGAGCAGTTCTTAGCCATGTTATCCAATGGGAGGTGGATAACATGGCTAAGAGCATTAGCTCGATAATGCATGAATATCGCTGACTTTTCAGCGATATTCATGCATTTCGGCCGATTTTTATCGCTTAGGAGATAAACCTTGATAATAGCAAGGTTCCTAAGCGATAAAAATAGGCGATGCTTAGCGATACTTAGCGATAAAAAAATTGTCTCTAACCCTACTTAGCGATAAATATCGCTATTTGTTGATAATATGCCCCTTTGTTCTCTAAGAATAGTTCTACTTTAAGCAAAGTACATGTGCCAGAAAAAAGGTGGAAAAAAATAATTTTGTTTTCAGGGGAAAAAATAGTTCCAAATATTTTCAGTAGCTTTTGGTTATCGAAGCTGAAGGCCGAATTCAGAGTTCAGGGAACGCTGTGTGCTCGTTGCTTAAAAAGTTATTCTTTCTGTTCAGGGAAGAACATCATTTCAGACAGACTCACAAAAAATTGGTCTACGACATCAGGTGAAAGTTCGACTAAGTTTGAAAATGCCGAAACAGTGCGTGTGTGAGAATGATTGCTATCATCGACGTCAGGATCAGCAATGCTCACAGAAGGTTGTACCTGGGTGATGCTACTCTCATCTCGTACTCCACTGCCACATACTCGTAGTGGTGAAATCTTAACGAATGCCGTCATCAGAATTGGTAGCCGCTGGGGACAACACGATGCATGAGCCGTTACAGGACTTAGCAAAGTATCTGTATCCATTGGTACCGCTGATGCTAGTGTAAGACAGATGTCCAACACGCATTCTTCTCCGAATAGCATACATCGAAGCACAGGTAAGATGCAATTTTGTCAGATAGGTCTGAATGAAAGAAACCAGGTCATATTCAGATCTCTTAGCCGGGCTAATCCGAGGACTTTAGTTATGCGGTCAAGATAGCGTATAGCTAGGATTGTTTCTTCCATCGTTGCTGGAGTCTTGTCTGCGACTTGGCTTGCCATATCGGAGCCGATGGATCAAAAAATTCCTGCCACGAGTCCCAAAAGTAGAGGTAGGCCCCCAAAGACAGAATGGACAAAATTAGGAAAAATTCCCAGAACTGTTTAGAAGAGTGTTAACAGTCCCGAAAAAATTGTCTTAAATACATGTGCGATGCCACTGGTATCTGACATGTTTAGGATTTGGCTTAGAATTTCTACGAAATGCACGGGGCAATTTGTTGATAAAAGGGAATGTATCTCTGCCGTCATCCTTGCAACTTGCAGATCATACGTTTCTTTTGATGACGTTAAAGGCACAGTTGTCTGTAAAAGAACAGACTTCATTCTGCTAAAAGTGTCAATTTGAATAGAAGAGATATTCAAAGAAGGCCAAATTGTCGCCTCCGTATCTGGAGTGCTGTTTGGATACAATACTTGCATACAGCAAGTGACCATGGAACTAACGCTCACAAGATAGGCTTTCCCTGGCACCATGCAACAACAGCTGTGGTCGTTTATTAAAATATAACTCCTGTAAGAAAGTTGTCTAAAGAATGGCTCTATCTGGCTCTATCTGTGTTGCAGGAGTGTCGTGCAGGTGACAAGAAAGGTTATTTGAAGACCCTTCGCAGGCCCCATGCAAGTCAATACCTTGACAAAGAAGTGTACCACTTAGTGATCTTTTACAATTGTTACCACTAAGAAATACATCCTTTCTCTTTTCACTGTAACATGTGTTTGTATAGGGTAATTTCCATGTTGACTTGATGTACCCTTTACCCAACCTTTCATACTGGCCCGCTGGTATATAATCTTGGCAGTATTTAAATTGGAAAGTTGTTATCGGAATTTTTATTATTCTGTGTATTATCCATTCAATGACAGGTCTTTCTGACATTGTCAATGGTAATCTCTCAAGTTTTTCAATGCTCAGAATCGTATAGTCTGCTCCTTTTTGTGCCAAACTGATTTGTTTATCAGTAAGGTTAAAGATAGAGAATAATGACGTGGTGTTGATTAAACGCCATGGCACGTAGCCTGAACGCAGATTTTGCAACGTCCAGCCAAGCTGTACAATAGAACGTAATTGGGACTGACCGTGTTGTAACATTAGCAAGTACTGCTCTATTATATCAATAGCAGATGATACAATACTGTCCAGTCAATATATTCTGGAGGACAGAGTCATTAACCCATTGTCCACAACAGAAAGTGATTTTTCCAAATTAATACGATCAATTTCTCGTATTTTTTCTGTTGTCTCAATTTGCATTACTTTCCAAGCTTCGGTGTACGCAGTGTATATACCGGTCGCTATGAAACTTTTTGACGCTCTTTGCGTGGTCCCATTATGAAATCACGCAAGTCAGCACCGTCTTTAAGTAAAGTCAAGTGTTGCTTAATTTCTGCCAGTGTGGATTTTTGTAGCCACTCAAGGCATAGTTTCCCTACACTGTATGTTGTAACTATCCCTGGATGTTGTCTCTGGGAGTATCTTGGGTCTGGCCTGGTCATTTTGAACCCCTGTATTTTGTTCAGGAATCAATATTGACAGTTATTTGTGTCTGTGGGCCAGATCAACCATTTTTTCCAATCAGGATAAAATATGGGATACGTCTATTTCCATATCAGTAGTGCTATTACTATCAGGTATGGGCTTTGGAATAGAGGGTTAATTTAAGTCTTTAATCTTGGCTAGGCCAAGACAGGATGTCTGTTGAATGGTGTCATTCAAGAATATTATTTGTTCTGGGATCATGCAGGCGCTAAACAATGCTTCTAAACCTTGGCCCTGCCATTCTTTTGTACCCCAGATGGTTTTTGTTTCAATGTTCTTTTTCCAGAAATCAAAACCGAATGTAATCATTTTTTCATAAAATGTTTCAGAATAGATCAATTTAGTATTTGTCAGCATTATTTTCAGTCCTGTCTTATTTAACATTTTAAAATAAAACGTTTCTGCATCAGTTGTGTTAAACCCTGAGAAGTATGGGAATTTCTCATAAAATGTTTTTGAGCTGCTTTTAAGTGGAGTTGCACAATGTCCCCATTGATTATAATTAAAAACATTTCTAGGTTGAGCAGATGTATGCAAATAGTGATGACCAAAGTGATTATAACAATACATTTCTTCATAATTTGATGAACCCTGTAAATAATCATGTTCTGTAAATTTTGCTGACATTACTAAATCTGACATCATATTATTGATATTTTCAAAGTCCCAATCATCAGAGAATGTACTTGGTTTTACAAAGACACTTAATGAAACCTTGAACTGATGTGGATGTTTCAAGAGCTCAATAGGGCCAAAAATGTCAAATTCAGTTCTGTCCCATGCTACCCCACCGGGTATTGGATTGGCTGTGACATTTACTGTTGATAGTTCTCTTTTCTCGATGTGAGATGACTTGTGAGGCTTTAGGACCAAGTTGATGTTCTGACTTGCTGTGTCCATTGTACTGTATTTTCCTTCAATGAATTTTCCCAAACAAAGAACCATGATGAGCCAAAGCAGGGGGAAAAGTACACCTAACACAATCCAAAATTCAATCCATGGAGAAATCAGATAGGTTTCTTTGAGTTGATGAAAGAGTTCAGTTACTTTGTCTTTGAAAGGTTTTGTTGCTGGCGTTTCTTCATGTTCACTTGGATCATCAGAAAAGTCATCGAAATTGATGAAGTAGCCAGATGCAGTTCTGTCAATTGTTGGAATTGCTTTCGAATTTTCATTTGCTTTAGGATTTTTCTTTGTTTTACTAGCATAGTCTGAGGCTAATTGTTGTAGACTGGTGTTTCTTGACGAACTGTTGCAATTTGGGTTTCAAGAGGCACAAGTTCCATGTCTTTGTTGCATAGTCCTTTTTTATTCACTGCAGGTTTATCAAATGTGCTTAGTCTCTCAGTTTGAACCTCTTGGTTTGTAGCAAATTTTGGTACTCTGCTATTTCTTGGGAGTCCACTGGGCCTACTACTCTACTACTTATTATTGGCCACATGATTGTGGTTTTACCAGGTCGATGGATACAACTCGGTTCTCCTTTTTACCAGCAAGGGACGGTAGTACAACGGATCTTGTTCCGCTGACAGCTAAGACAGGCACTGCTTTTCTGTAAGAAGGCCCAAATTCCTTCTTCACCGCGATATTCTCTCTGACCAGATCCCCAATCTTTGAAATCCAGACAGGTCTTGCTGGGACAGGTGGTTTTTCGTCAGTGGCTGTTGGCTGTTGCATTATTTTTATGTTGCTCAGGCTTTTTCTTGTTTCATTTAAGTCCTGTAAAACAGCCAAACGGTCTTTGATATCAAAGCATTTTTCTTCTACCACTGAAGTATGACTATCAAGGTCCTGAATATGCATTCTAGTACCGAACAATAGTTCGTACGAACTGAAACCTTTTAGAGAATTTCTTGGCAGATTATTAAGACTATGTTGGTCACTTGTTAAATGTTGGACCCAACCATCACCCAAACCTAATACCCTCGCCGTTATAGATTGCTTTATGTCCCGTTTTTTTCTTTCCACTACCGCATTTCCCTCAGGATGGAAGGGACAAGAGTACCGCAATGCAATGCCCATGCTTTTCATGGCCTCCTTATAAGCCCGAGAGCTAAAAGCAGGACCCTGGTCAGAATGTAGCATGCCAATTGCGTATGTGCCGATACGGACTCGCAAATCTTTGTATAACAGTTCTGGCGTCAGCCGAATGTTGGGGTCTGTATTTTAAGTGAATTTTAGTCTTAACATTAATGGGACACATTTTTCCTGTTGGATTTTTGCGTATAGATAGCCTTATGCTATCTAAAAGAAGGGTCCTGGCAATACTCCGGTCGGTTCACGACTGCGATCTCTGTTGCAGTTTGGACAGCCCATTGCAAATGTATAAAATTGCAGGCTCAACCCCGGCCACCAGTATTCTGATTGTAATTCTTTCAGAGATTCCTTAATCTCTTGGTGCCTTAGACCTTCACCCATATGTGCGTCTGCTATTAATAAGACTCTCCTGTTCGTGTTTGGAATTACACAGTCTCCCACTCCAGGGATTTGAGCAAAAGGAACTGAGTTTGCATCAATTATGTATGTATACTTGAGTGGATAGTTCACAGGTAATGCTGCACAGTCGCCTTTTGAAGATGCTTTTACTGCCAGCATCGTTTCCCCGTCTATGTATTTTTCTGAACGATTTTTTGTGGCTACGGAAGCCGGTTGAGCTGCTTCCGCTGTGGCTGTGTCAGCCAATGAATTCCCTGCAACGTGAACGCCATCACGTTGATGACTCAGTGTATGTATCACGTGAGTCTTTCGTAGTTCTTTCTGTAAAAGAACTACCTGTTCCCAAAGCTTCTTATGCTTTATTGTGGCACCTGTGTCATCTTTGTAATCATTTTGAACCCAGTTCTGTAAGTCATTATTGTAAGACTTGACGCAGAAATGTGAATCGTACACTATCAGTGTCGGGAATTCACGATCGGCATTTTCAAGCGCCATCTTTAAAGATCTGATTTCAGCTCGCTGAGCCGAACAGTTTCTCAGTGATTCAGTTTTTGTGATTTTTGGTCTGAATTTACCACAGCGCCAGCAACCTTTAACAATCGCGCACGCTGCATTGTAGGATTTATTATCCACATCGTAATGTTGTGCAAATCTGTCCAGGAGAGGCAGAATTTCGATTGCAGAGGATTTTCTTCTACATATTTTAGATCTTTTAATTTTTTCATTTTCGGGTCAAAATAGTATTTCACGTCTTCTACAGCAAGAGAATTTTCCCATTGTATCCATTTTGGATCTAATGCCACAGCAGTCAAATTGCGTGGGCTTGTTAATGCCTCAAGGGCTGATTCCGCTGTTAAAACAGTTATCCTTTTGCCTTGGGCTCTTTCTTTTGCTACAGCAGTTTGAACCGCTATGAGAATTCTTTCAGTAGAACTGAATTTCATTTCAGCTTTTGTGTACAAATGTGATTTGTAAGCTATCGGTACCGTTTCTCCCTCATTAGAGGTTAGGTACGTGATTCCGCATCTTCCTGGGATGACGCGGATTATAAGGTTGCGTATGTTTTTGCGAGTTTGCAATTTTGTTTTAGCTAACATTTCTGTTTGCAATGATCTCAAAATTTCTGAGTCCAATTAATTGGTTTGAAATCAGGTTTTATTAATTCATAGAGAGGTTTAACCCTCTCCGCATAATTTAGAATGTATGTTCTTCCGAAATTCAGGAAACCTAGTATTGATTGTAAGTTCTTCAGCGTTTTTGGTGTACAGCACACTTCTCTAAGAAGTTGTCTGCTAGGCTCTTGCCTTCACTTGATAATTCATATCCTAAAAACCGGACAGTTAGATGGGCAATTCGTGACTTTTTAAAGATGAATTTGTAACCCTCCACTGCGAACCCAAGTATTATGGTGTTCACTCTTTTCAAGTGTGTCTCCAGGTCATCATTTGTGAGATAGATGTCATCGACATAAGATAATGCCTCATCATCATAAATTTGTAGTAACTCTGTTACCCTTGCTGAGAATAATCCTGGGCTATTCTTGAATCCCTGTGGGAGTCGACAGAACATTTTTTGTGACCCCATTATTGAGAAAGCGGTCAAATACCTGTTTTCAGGTGCAATGTTTTGACAAAAGAATCCATTAGAGATGTCTAATGTCGTTTTGTATTTTTTGCACACAATATTGTTCATTAGTGCCGCACTATGTGAGTTTTTGTACTTCAAATGTTTTGCAGCAGGAGTTTAAGTGTCTGTAGTCCAAAACTAGATGATATGAATCGTCTGGCTTGGAAACAGGAAACAAAGGATTGTTAATTTGTGAGGTGCATGTTTCAATCACCCCCTGGTATTCAAGTTGATCTAAGATCTCTCTGACTTGCTTTTTAGCTTCTTGTTTAACTGGGTACTGCCTCTGTACAGTGGGTTGACATTTTAACTGGATTTTGTAAGGAGGAGAGTCCTCATCACATCCTACATGATTTTTATATAATGCAGGAGCTTGGGCTACTGCCCATTTTCTTGAAAGTGTATATTTTCCATGAATTGGAATATGATTTGAGAAGGCAGGCATAATCATTTCTTCGCCATGAGGGCACTCCCTGACAAACTCTGGTGGCCAGTCTTTCTCAGCTAAAAGGATGTCATAGCCTTTCGAAAGGTTATCCCAAAAGAGACCCCTTAATTTCCTGGTCTTATCTCCCTCTATACGTAATGTTATCTTGTATATTTTATGAGGTTTGTTAACTCTGGTATCTGCAGTTTCCACCTGAATGTATTCATTCGTGTCCACTGTCTCCAGAAGATTCATCAGGATCTTGCGAGCTATGGTCACTTCTGCTGCGCTGTCTAGCATTGTCTGGGCCCACTCTCCGTTTTTCAGGTGTGTCCTCAGTATCCTCAGCATGTTCAATTATTTTAATACTGGCTACCTTCTTTCTTGGAAATTGTAATTTTTTAGTTTGATGAGCAGGTTCCTTGTCTTTGGACTTGACGCACTCTTCCCTGTGTTCTGACCGTCCTCTTCTTTCCAATTTCTGCGAGGAAGTCTGAAAAGATCGAGAGGGACGTGTATCAATATCTTGATATCTATCAGGTTTTTTCAAATTATCCCTATTTCTAAGGTTGTATCTTTTCTCAGAGGGCTCCCTCTGGGGAGACTTGTTTCCTCGGTCAGGAGATCGTTCTCTTCGTTGAGAAGACCTTCCTCTGGACTGGAATCTTTTTTCTTTGGGAGTGGATTGTTTATTACCATCCCAACTCTTTTTTGGAGTGTTTAGATTATTTTTAATAAATGTTTATTCAGGATTTTCAGTTAGTTGGGGTTTTACTGGTTTCCCACCCAAACTATCTCTACCTACTTCTTCATAGGATTTTTCTATGATTCTGGCAAGTTCAAATAGTTGTTCTGCTATATCTGTTTCTTTCAATTTCTGGCGGATCGCCACAGATGCTGTTTCTCCTTTTATGTTGGCTAATAATATAGCCGAGACCTGCTTGAAGTCTTTCAGTAATTTCATACCCAGAGTTAAAGCAGGTTCTGGACCGTATTCATTTTGAATTTGTCTTAGCACATCTGGTATTATCGCCATAGAGGGAACACCATGTGTTTTTGTGTAGATGGAAGCAAATACTGTGCCCCAAGTGTCACAGTCTTCCACATGTGGTGCGATCCCCATTGGAAGACAGATAGTCAGAATTCTGTGTTTCTCAGTAGGGGTAGTATCAGGAAATACTGCCTCTATTTGAGTGATCTTTTGTGCTAACCAGAATGGAATGTGTTCCCTTTTTGTGGGTACTTTACCAAGACATGATTGTATGTTCTGTGGTGTAATTTTGTGTGTGTTCCCCTGATGAGGGGTCAGCTGTGGAATGTTAATAGCTGGTTGGACTGTTGAAGTCCGCATTACATATTGGACTAATTGTCTATGTATTTTAATTAGTATTTTTAGCTGAGCTAAAAGTTCCCGGTCTGTCATTGTTTCAATGTTGGGGTGTGGTGTGTAGCTGGCTAGAACCGGCCACGTTGCTCCTGGTTTACCTAGTGGACCGAGCCTGGTGATGTGATTTTGATGTTTTAGGGCGCCTTTAAACCAGAACAGGTGCTCTTGGTAATTTAGTGGGATTTCCACATCCTCAAAAGGAGTGTATTCTTCCGGTGGTTCCTCTATTTTGTAATAGTGGAATTCTTTTGTTACAGCGTTTGCTGCTGGAAAGTGTATCCATGAATAGAATACCTCTGTCTGCCGATATTCATGGGCCTCTACCACGAATATGACTGTACCACCTCTTGATGTCAGTCCATTTTCTATAAGTTTAATAGTTATAGTTCTTCTTATGTTGACCGGAATGAGTATAGCATTCGGGTAATTTTCTTGGAGACTTGAGTCATCTGCTAGGAGTTGAGCTGCTATTCTAGCTCTCTCTGTTTCGTCGTCACTTTCCGTCATTTTTACTAACAGAAAGGCTTTTGTTGCAGATCAAGTTTCAAGGAAACAAAGATTAGGTGCACAATATTTTGGAACACTGTATCCTTCAACGTTGACTAAACCAAAAACTATATATAGGAATCTCTTCCCACTAAGTTCCGGCAGATTTTAAATTTTTTACCCACTCCAGACGTCTATTGGAGTTTTTACGGGAAAAGGGTCTGTGTGAAAAAGCACGACTGAGTTACTCTAACGTCTTGCGTTAGATTTATCGCCTTATCAAACGTTGGGCGCCATGTAGTGTAGTTCCTATATTCCCAATAGGCTCTGCGCATTGGAATAATATAAACAGCAGTGTAGACGTAGGACTGAGGTCATCTAGGTCTCTACTGACTATATTAGACTTAATTAGTTTTGCCAGCTAGCTCAGAGGTCACTAGAAACTTTCTCGAATAAACAAGGAGGAGTTTAACTTCCCTGGATAGACAAGAAGGGATTAGCTTCTGACAACCATAAAACATGACAACTTTGCTCCCTCAGAATAAGAGTGTATCTCTAGAGTCGTGTGAAAACAATAGACAGCTATTTCACTCAGTCAATTGTTCATACTTAGTTTCACCAGAGTGCAGAGAAATAGAGAGACGAGCGTTTTCAATAAAAGGTGTTATTTATTGAGCAGTCTTCTTTCTCATGCAAGAGAAATTAATTGCCACAATTGCAATACTTATAGTAAAGTGAAGTGCGTACAGTAAAACGAGTATTATAAAATAATACTGTAAAAGCATTGATATGGTTTCTTAGCCATATGATACTTTAAAATAGATAAAATATATACATACATAAATACATTGACTAACGTACTCAACTGGTGCTTCTAAATACGCCTACCCCGATGTACCTGACCTAAGCCTAATACGTGGGAAGGAGTAAGTAAGTAGCAGTTTAAGTTAAGTTGGTTTTGCCAAGAATCTGAATCAAGAATTCTCTTTAAGGGTTTAGTCAGCTCCGTACCTGCGTAATAGAAAGCAGGAGGTCTGGTATCTCTCTCTCTCAGGACTTGATATCCCAGCCACCCGCAAGAGTGTCTGGGAACACCGGAGCTGGATTTCTCGGCAGGAGAAAAGACAGCGTCTCTCTCAGTGCGTCAAGAGGGAGGGGCGGCGTCCATGGGCTCTCGCATCAGCTGGGCTCTCGGGCAAGTAGATAGCCGCTCTGCTCCAAAACCACGGTGTGTTTTCTTAAGGCAATGTTGGTATATTTATACCTGAAAGGTGCCGGGTTTGACGTAAGGTTGGACATAAGACGTCAATAAAGATGTCTCTAAGAACTGGCCGTTCTTTCAGTGTTCGCAGGAGTTCTAGGATAGATCAAAATAGAAGCAAGGGGGATTTCCCAGGTTGCTGGAGGTTTGCTTTGTTTAAGGAACGTGTTGTACTCTCTAGGAGTCAGGGGAAGAGGCCTTGCTTAATTTGGACTGCATGGGCTATGACTAAATATGGATATGATTCTTATGCCTATATAGGATATTATTTATTATAGCCATATAAGGGCATAAATTAGGAATATCGAATTAGGGTCCTCGATAGAAATACAACACCACAGCGCTATCCCCGAGACACTTCACTAGCGGAGTCCTCACCCTTGGAAGACAGGCTTCTCACGGACTATATGGAAAAAAGGCCATCTCACAGACGTATCGTAAGCTGGTAAATAACCAACCAGACCCCATGGCAACACTGAAGGAAAGGTGGCAGGCAGGCTTGGGGAACATGGAGGATTCCGACTGGATGGACGCATTGGCGTCGGCCCACGAGGCAGCGATCCCATCTAGGTTAAAACTCATACAACTCAAAGTGCTACATCGTATATATTATCCACGCACCACACTACACAAGCTTGGGCACACCCCTGATCCACTCTGCCTCAGAGGTTGTGGGCATACTGGCACATTTTATCATATTATATGGGACAGTCCGGGTATACAATCCTACTGGGAACGGGTGATGAATGAGATCTCAGAGGTGGGGGGGCAGAGATCCCGCGAGATCCCAGATGCTGCTTTCTAAATATCTGGCAACCTACTGATTTAAATGTAGCACTACAGAACTGGGCCACGCTCGGGACGACGATCGGCAAGCGAAATACAGCCAAGAACTGGGGCTCTGGGGTGTTACCTACGCATCAACAGTGGGAAAGGGACATGGATGTCGCAATGGTGGCTGTGAGGGCGGTCTACACCCACAGGAGATGTCCCAAAAAATGGTCCAGAATTTGGGGAAAATGGAACGAATTCCGGGGGAACATATGTGAGCCTCCACAAACGACTTCAACCCCTGAAGCTAGCCCGTGATCGTAAGAAGGGCTGGATAGACTAAACTATGGCATGGGTAAAATATGTAGAAACTTTTGACATCATCTGCCTCCAGGAAACTTGGAGCAGGAATGACCAGAGCCTGGATGGATATCAATCCTTTAATGTATATGCTGAACCTTCCCTGGCGGGTAGGGCAAAGGGTGGATTAATGACTGCTACCAACATGTCTGAAACCTCAGTTTTGAGCTTCAGCTTCATCATTAAGCAACTACTTAGTGTGTTGGGCCTAGCCAAATATAAAGGAGTAACCCGTTGCATGTGTCTGTTGTAAGTCTCACCATATTCCTGAAATATACATGCATGTGACTGTCCTTTTCCTAGTGGCATCATATATAAAAAAAGAATACAAATAGATGTATACCTGTGTTTTATACGTCTTGCATCTTCAGATGCATATTAAGTTGAGAGTACATGTGTAAGTAGAGACATTCCTCAGTCAGAACACCATGCAAACCTTAAAACTTCACAGACTGCATTTCCCATTTAAAGCAGACAACTAAACGTTTGCGGTGTATTTCAAGTGTACCGTTTCACAAACTCATACAAATCCTAATCACTAATCCCTCCGCCAACATGTCTTAAACCTCACTTTTGTACTTCAGTTTCACTATTCTGCAAGTGCTCAAGGTGTTGAGCCAAGCCAAATGTAAAGCAGTAACCATTTGCATTTCTCTGTTGTAAGTCTCACCATATTCCTGAAAGCATGCATGTATGTGTCTGCACCATTTTCTAATGGCATCATTTGTAAAAGAAACATACAAATAGACGTATACCTGTGGTTTATATGTTTAGCATCTTGAGATGCATAACATAAATGAGAATACATGTGCAAGTTGACAAATCTCTCTTTCACAAGGCCATGCAGACATTTAAACTTGACAGACTGCACTTCCCATTTCAAAGAGAAACCTACAATTATGCGGTATATTCCAACTGTACCTTTCCACAGACTCATACAAAATACCATAATCACTAATCCATCTGCCAATGAATACATATTAGTATGCACAAACTATTTCAATCATCATTTGCTTTCTATATTATTTTAAATTGTGAAACACATTTCTATTGATTAGACATATTAACCCTTTTTAACCGAATGCGCGCTAGCGGTTTTCCCGCTGTGCGCTGCGATTTCGAAAAACCCGCGTTCTCGTCATCAGCGTAGGGCACGTTACGCTCATGATGAGCTCAGCTCGTCATGAGCGCCGAAGGGGTTAACTGTCTTCTAAAAGTGCCCAAACTGATTCTGTAATTTTCTGGAGCTTGCGACTCGACTGCGGTGCCACAGTGTAGCGACGCAATGGAGCCACGAACCCTTACGGGAGTTCAAAAACCTACTTCTAATAATATTAGTATTTTTTTAAGTTGCACCAATTGTTGCCTTTGGTTAAAACATTGTTGCATCTCCAACCCCCTAACCTCATGATTTTGCACTGTGGTGGCAATGACGCAGGCACATTGACTGGGTCGGTCTGGAAATCCTAATGAAGGATACCTTTGCACAATTGATGTTGCTTTTGCCTCAAACTGTCTTTGTATACTCTAATGTATGCCAAAGACAGTAATAGAAGTGGTCAAATCAATTCTGTCCACAGATTGAGAAAACTAGGAAGAATGTCAACAAAGCTGTTTCTGTTTATCTCAGAGACCATAGGATGGGCTCCATCTATAGCAACAAAGTATGTTTTGATATGCATAACATCTACTGAAGAGATGGAAGGAACAGAGTGTTTCTCAACAACCTTAAGATTAAGCTGTGCATCCCCACTTACATGTGGCTCCAACAAAATCATAATGAAAACAAGGGCTCCTTTTAGAGCCACCCTATAACCCAACAGTGAATCTTATTTTTTTGAAACATTCATACTCTTTTCAATTTTTTGTGAATTTATGAACCTGTCGCAAATCCATATAACAAATTCAGTGATTTTATCCCAATACACTTTTCAAATTATCTTTAAAGTTTTTATTTTCTAATATTATTACTAACGCTATCAAATTTTATGTGATTATTAACTTCAATCTCACTAACTCTATAAAAAAAGTTCACAAATGCAACACTACCTTCTGAATTATAAACTATTACATTATTTATGTAGCGTAGATCCACAAATCCTTGCTGTGGCGGGGGCCGGAGGAGCGGGAGTGCATTCCTTTGAAGTCTGATGCGGTGGGCTGGGGAGCGGCAGCTTTAAAGTCTCCGAGGCACAGACAAATGGTGGTTTGTGACGTAGCTGGTTTGTGCACGTGTCTTTCTCACGTGCACTGTGGCTAATCCGCCGTTTTGGCGGACTTTTTGAACCGCTTGATAGAAATCTCGACAAACAAGCATTGCTAAAGCAATGCTTCAAGTCGAGACCTAAAAAGGTGATGTCCTAACAATGCTGATTACTGTTCAAATTGATACACACAATACACTTTCATTTAAGTTACTGCAGACTAATTTGAGGCTTAGGCCGTGAAATCGGAGAGAAGTAATGGCTGAGAGTGCGGTTTGCACGATCAGCTCCGTGTAAAAGATGCCTGCAGGTTTTTCAACACTACAGTGATTGATAACGTGATGCCAAAAGCAGTGTGAATGCTGCATATTATGCCGCACCGTGAACAATTAGGCAACCAAAAAAAACAATGCATACGCCTTACCAGGGGATCCAGAAATTCAGTGATCTTAATTCTCTAAACGTTCAATGTATATGCAAAACACATCTGCATTAGTATTCTCGTACAAGAAAAATGATATGCTGCTTAATTATATTTTACAAGCAATGTTTATCTATAGAGCATCGGTAGGATATGGATATTTTGAGTCATGCAAATTAAGCCGCTTTGAATTAAAGTGGATTGTGAAGAGAGAGGAACAGATGGGCAGAAGAGAGGGAGGCGAAGTGACGCAGAGTGTGTGGGAAGTTAGCCTGGTATATGATGTCCACTATTCTAGGGGCCTCCCTGCACAGTCCAAACGACCCTTATGGTGATGGGTATAAAGTCAACCTTATAGACCAGCTATCCTAGTGGAAGCATGGACAAAGCAGTCTTAGGCTAAAACATCAGATGGCATGTGAAGCCAGCTGTTTTACCATATATAATCCTTTGAATACCAAATGAAAGGACACCACACAAGGCATATATCAAATATATATGTATTTATTACAACACAACCCCTCTGCACTCTTTATGAGGTCAGAGTTCAAGATACGTTACAAGTTACTCATTAAGCATACTATAAGTTGCACAAATACAATTCTGCCCTAGGGGCCTCATGAACCATATACTAAGTAAGTGGTGTAAGAGCCACTTCAGGAAAGGTGAATAGGCCTAGGGCCTAGGGAATCGTTGGGGCTACACTACAGGACCAAAGGTTTGGAAGTAGGAGACCCACAGGAGACGCGTGCAGGGTGGGAACACAGACGCAAGCTACCATTGATTTAAAATGGAGAACAAAGAAGTCACAAAGTTACTGATTAGGGACACTTCCGGGTGGACTACGGTGAATCCCCTTTAAACTAGGACACTTGGATAGTCAATACCCACGGGAGCACTGGGGTACTCGAGTTACCTCACCCAGGGAAGCCGGGTCCATAGGTGTCTTTTCGTGTCGGGTTTCGTCGATGCTTTCAATGGAGACCTGCAAAAGAAGTGCTGCAGGCGGCCGAAGGAAGAGTGTCCGGGTGGATCCAAGGGTGGATCAAGGAGCTGAAGAACCTGAAAGCAGAGGGGACAGAGTCTGGGTCACTAGCCAGTGACCAGGATGGAACCAGGTGATGTTGTGATGCAAACAGGTGAAGAGGTAAAGCTTGTCTCTGCAGCCACGAGGATTAGGAGGCGTTGACGCAAACCAAGAGCTGGAGTCGAGCTGTCCCACAAAGGCTCTAATTGATTGCAGTGTCGGTATCCGGATTGGACCCAACAAGCCTTGGTAACCGCAACCCATGCAGGATATGAAGATTCGCTTGAGTTCAGACCAGTAAGGTCTGAGGAGCTTCTCTTTTGGAAGGAAGCTGAAGCCACCCCAGAGCAACCAGACAAGCATTGGAAATTCAAAGGAACATCTTCAGGGGGCTCACTAGCCAATGGGCTAGCAACCGGGAAGATGCATCAAGCTGAAATGCAGGAGTGGGCCCCACGTGGCACTCGTGGAGTGTGGAGGGCTGAGCACTGGTGCAGATTGTGCTTGGGTCTAGGGCTTCTCATGCCCCAAAGCAAAACTGCAAGTTACCTCAGGATTCGATGCAGTTAGCAGTTAGCAGGATGTCCAGGGAGTCTGGTCCCACGTCTCTCGTGTCCGCCATGGGTCTCACCTTTGCTGTGGATGTGGGTCGGAGTCCAAGAAGTCTGGAAGTCCAGTCCTGAGTAGCTGAGTCATCAGGATCTGTCAGGAGCATTGACAAAGCAAACTGGCAAGTTACTGGAGGTGCCTGTTTGAACAGGGTGGTCACTCCTTGACCACAAGGGAGATCTTCTTCAGTCTTCTAGTCAGCATAAAATGTCGAAGTCCAAGGGTTTTGTGTCATAGTTTCTATCCAGGGTAATCTGATGTCTCTAGACACAGCTCCTAACGTTATACCAAACTAAGGGGCTGGATTACCTGCTAGGTCCCTCCTATGGGTGGAACCTGAGAAGGGGGTGGTTAAACCCCTTTCTCTTTGTCCAGTTTCGCGCCAGAGCTGGGGCTGGAGTGCCCCAGCACCTGGTTTGAACCGGGCTATGCATGGAGCAACTTGTGTGCCCCAGGCAGTGTCTCATTTTGCAGCCCTCCCTGCCCCAATACACTAAAAGCCTGTCTGGGGAGGTGCTAGCACCTCTCAAGGCAGGAAACCTATTGTCCAGGCCTCCCCTGCCGGAGTTTCGTCCAGAAGCAGGAGGTCAGACTCGTGTCTGTGGCAGCAGCATCCATTTTGTGATGCTGAGGCTCTGTTTAACTTTAACCGGGTAAAGCAGTAACCAACATGTCTTCTCCCTCTAGAAGGGTGGAATGCTACCCCCGCTGCCAAAATTGGTGGGGGGGGGGGTAGTATTCCAAAGCGTTTGACACCTTGCACAACATGTTTTGATAAAGCCAAACCAAAGTTAACATTTAACCGCGAGGATTATAATGCACTTAAGAGTTCATGGTATGGCTATATCATAGAACAGTTATAAGGACATGGTTCCAAAAGCTGCAGAGGGGCTCAGCTCATGCTAGGGCACCCTCTCACATAAAACCAAGCACTCTGCCTCCAGGATTGTTAAGGCCTGTCATAGGAGTGACTTATAGGTACAGATTTGTCTATATATAAGGGTGGATATAGGTATACTATATCTAAGCAAGGGGTGATTACCCCACCTTGACCAGGCTGGGTGATCAGCCTGTGGTGTCAGTTTGGATGGCCCGCCAGGGGTGGCATAATACATGCTGCAGCCCTTGCTAGGCCTTGGATGCGCCTATTTCCTGGGTACCTATGGTACACTATACAGGGTCTCACAGAGGTGACCCAATACCCAATCAGGTATGTACCTAAAGTACATGGTACCAAGATAGAGAGAGAACAGCTCGGCTGTGGGTCTGATTAGCAGGCCCACAGCCATGAAGGATCTCGCTGTTGGCGGTGTCGGTTTCCGGATTGGAGTCAACAGGTCTTGGCAAAGGCAACCCACGCAGGATGTGAAGATTGGCTTCTTGTTCAGACCAGCAAGGTCTGAGGGGCTTCCCTTTTGCAGGAAAGCAGGAGCAAGCCCAGAGAAACCAGGCAAGCAGCAATGTTTCAAAATGGAATCTTCAAGAGGGCCACTAGCCAACGGGCTAGCAACCGCAAAGATGCGTCAAGGAGAAATGCAGACACAGGCCCCACGCGGCACTCGTGGAGTGTGGAGGGCTGAGCTTCGGTGCAGTTACTGCATGCGGTTTGGACTTCTCAGGTTTCAATGCACAACTTCGAGGATGCCTCAGAAGCTGCACAGTTACCAAAAAGCAGGTACTGCAGGTTGTCCGGTCCCACATCTCCCATGTCCGCCACGGGTCCCATCTTTGCTGTGGATGTCGGTCGGAGTCAGAGAAGTCTGGAGGTCCAGAGGCTGCATCACTAGGTCATCGGGATCTGGCTGGAGCGTCGACGAAGCAAACCGGCAAGTTACTGGTGGTGCCTGTTTGCAAAGGGTGATCACTCCTTGACCACAAGGGAGATTCTTCAGTCTTCGAGTTGAAGGAGAATGTCGAAGGTCCTGAGTTTCATTTCAGAGTTTCAGTTCAGGATAATCTAAAGTCTCTAGACTCGGCTCCTACCTATATACTGATTTGAGGGGCTGGATTACCTGCTAGGTCCCTCCTATGGGTGGGACCAGGGAAGGGGGTGGTTACACCTCTTTCCCTTTGTCCAGTTTCACGCCAGAGCTGGGGCTGGAGTGCCCCTGCAACTGGTTTGAACCGGGCTATGCATGGGGCACCTTGTGTGCCCCAGGCAGTGTCTCATTACATTTAACCCTCCCTTCCCCAATACACAAAAGCCTGTCTGGGGAGGTGCTCGCACCTCCCAAGGCAGGAAACCTATTGTCCAGGCCTCCCCTGCCAGAGTTTCATCCAGCAGCAGGAGGTCAGACTCGTGTCTGTGGCAGCAGCATCCATTTTGTGATGCTGAGGCTCTGTTTAACTTTAACCGGGTAAAGCTACATGTCTTCTCCCTCTAAAAGGTTGGAATGCTACCCCTGCTGCCAGAACTGGCGGGGGGGGGGTAGTATTCCAAAGCATATGACACCTTACACGACATGTTTTGATAGAGCCAAACCAAAGTTAGCAATAACCGCGAGGATTATAATGCACTTAAGAGTATATGGTATGGCTATATCATAGAACAGCTATAAGGATATGGTTCCGAAAGCTGAAGACAGGCTCAGCTCATGCTAGAGCACCATCTCACATAAAACCAAGCACTCTGTCTCCAGGATTGTTAAGACCTGCCATAAGAGTGACTTATATGTATATATGTGTCTATATATAATGGTAGGTATAGGAATACTATACCTAGGCAAGGGGTGATTACACGACCTTGCCCCAGCTGAGTGATCAGTCAGTTGTGTCAATTTGGATGGCCAGCCAGGGGTGTCATAAGACATGCTGCAGCCCCTGGTAGGCCTTGGATGCACCTTTGCCATGGGTACCTATGGCACACCATACAGGGGCTCACAAAGGTGATCCAATACCCAATTGGATATGTACCTAAAGTACATGGTATGAATTTAGAGAGAGAACAGCTGGGCTGTGGGTCTGATTAGCAGGCCCACAGCCACACTAGAGTCGAAAAACCAGTGGATCAGAGCAAAAAGTTGGGGTGAGCATAGGAAGCAGAACCTATACTCCTACACAACCACCCCCCAAATGCAGGGACATTAAACTAACCTTGACCAGTTGAGTCTTCATGTTCTAAGTGGAAATATCTGGAGAATCCATCTGCATTGGCATGGTCAGTCCCAGGTCTATGTTCCACTGTAAAGTCCATCCCCTGTAGGGAAATGGACCACCTAAGCAGTTTGGGATTTTCACCCTTCATCTGATTTAGCCACAAGAGGGGCTATGGTCTGTCTGAATCTTGAAGTGAGTACCAAACAAGTATGGGCTCTGCTTCTTCAGGGCCCAAACCACAGCAAAGGCCTCCCTCTCAATAGCTGACCAACTTCTCTCTCTAGGGGTCAGCCTTCTGCTAATAAAAGCAATGGGCTGGTCTTGACCATCTTTATTCAATTGTGAAAGAACAGCTCCCACACCCAACTCAGAAGCATCTGTTTGGACAATGAATTATTTGGAGTAATCTGGACTTTGCAGAATAGGTGCAGTGCACATGGCCTGCTTCAGGTCATCAAATGCCTTTTGACAGCTTACTGTCCACTGAACTTTCTTTGGCAATTTTTTTGAGGTGAGGTCATTAAGAGGAGTCACAATTGACCCATAGTTCTTAACAAACTTACTGTAGTAACCAGACAGGTCCAAGAAAGCTCTGACCTGTGTCTGGGTGGTTGGAGGAGTCCAGTCCTTTATGGTCTGGATCTTGCTCTCCAGTGGTTAAACCTGACCCCCATCTACAAGGTGGCCCAGTTATACAACCTTACTCTGCCCTATCTGGCACATAGTAGCCTTGATAGTTAGGCCTGCCTTCTGCAGGGCCTCCAAAACATTTTTCAGGTGGATCAGGTGATCCTCCCAGGTGGAGCTAAAGACAGCAATATCATCAAGATAAGCTGCACAGTAGTCATCCAGGCCTGTGAGAACTTGGTTCACAAACCTTTGAAATGTGGCAGGTGCATTTTTCAGACCAAAGGGCATTGCCACAAATTGATAATGTCCTCCCAGGGTTGAAAATGCTGTTTTGGCTTTTGCATCATCAGCTAGTCTGATATGCCAGTAGTCAGCTGTCAAGTCAAATGTGCTCAAAACTTGGCAGAAGCCAATCTGTCAATGAGATCATCTGCCCTTGGTATTGGGTGGGCATCTGTCCTAGTGACAGCATTGAGACCTCTGTAGTCCACACAAAACCTCATCTCTCTCTTACTAACTTGGGTATGAGGTTTAGGCACAAGGGCTACTGGACTGGCCCAGGGGCTCTCCGAGGGCTCAATAACTCCCAACTCCAACATGTATTAGACCTCTGTCCTGATACAATCCCTGACATGGTCAGGTTGCCTGTAGATTTTACTCTTCACAGGCAGACTGTCACCAGTGTCCCCCTCATGGTTGCACCAATTGGTCTGACTTGGAGTCAGAGAAAACATATGTATGTAGGACTGTAGAACTTGGCTGCAGTCCCTCTGTTGCTGATCAGTTAGGCTGCCTGCCAAGGCTACACCATCAACTGACCCATTGTCAGGGTTCCGAGAAAGCAGGTCTGGGAGAGGGTCACTCTCCTCCTCCTGTCCCTCATCTGTAGGCACGAGCAAGCCCATGTCTGCCCTGTCAACATATGCCTTCAATCTGTTGACATGAAACACCCTGTGGGGGCTCCTGGGAGTTCCAAGGTCAACCAAGTAGGTTACCTTTCACTTTTGCTCAACAATAGTGTGGGGTCCAGACCATTTGTCTTGGAGGGCTGCTGGGGCCACTGGCTTCAACACCCACACTTTCTGTCCTGGCTGGTAAACAGTCAGCACAGCCTTTTGGTCATGCCAGGCTTTTTGGAGTTCCTGGCTAGCCTCAAGGTTTTTGGATGCCTTTTTCATATACTAAGCCATCCTGGAGCGGAGACCAGGTACATAATCCACTATGTCTTGTTCAGGCTTTTTGAGAGGTAACTCCCATCCTTCCTTTACCAGACACAAAGGTCCTCTTACAGGGTGCCCAAATAGAAGTTCAAAAGGGCTGTAGTCAACCTCTTTCTGTGGGACCTCTCTGTAAGTGAATAAAAGGCAGGGCAGTAAGATATTCCATCTTCGCCTAACCTTTTCGGGGAGTCCCTTGATCATGCCCTTCAAGGTCTTGTTAAATCTTTCAACTAGACAATTGCACTGTGGATGGTAGGGTGGGGTGAACTTATAGTTCACTCCAAACTCTTTCCACATAGCAGGCAAATATCCAGACATAAAGTTTGCACCTCTGTCTGAGACAACCTCTTTCGGAAAGCCCACTCATTAGAAAACTCCCAGGAGGGCTCTTGCCACAACAGGGGCTGTTGTGGTCCTTAAGGGAATAGCTTCTGGGTATCTGTTGGCATGATCCACTACCGCCAGAATAAACCTGTGCCCAGAGGCGGTTTGGGGATCCATTGGTCCAACAATGTCTATCCAAACTCTCTCAAAGGGAACCCCCACCACAGGTAGTGGTATTAGAGGGGCCTTTGTGGTGCCACCTGATTTGCCACTGGCTTGGCAGGTGTCACAGGAGCGACAAAACTCGTTGGCATCTTCTGACATGTGTGGCCAGTGAAAGCGAGGGACAAGCCTGTCCCAAGTCTTGTTCTGGCCAAGATGTCCTGCTAAGGGAATATCATGGGCTAAGGTAAGAAGGAAGCCACTGAATGCCAGAAGTATGACCAACCTCCTGGAAGCACCAGGCTTGGGGTCTCTAGCCTCTGAATAAAGGAGCCCTTCATTCCAATACACTCTGTGGGTACCTGTAGCATTCCCAGCAGCCTCAGCAGCAGCTTGCTGTCTGAGGGGTTCAAGAGAGGGGCAGTCCAGCTGCGCCTGCCTCAGATCTGCCCTTGAAGGGCCCCCTGTCCCAAGAAATTCAACCTGATCAGGCTCAAGCTCTTCTAGGACAGTTCCTTCTTGGGTCTCCCTATCAGCTTCCTCAGAAGGCTGATCCTTACTCTGAGGCATGGGGGAAGGGACAGCCTTAACCCTACTGCTCTTTCTCTTGGTAGGCAACTGATCCATAGTTTCAGGATCCAGGGCCTGTTCAGTTTTGCACTTTTTGGCCTGTGACCTGGTCACAGCAAGGACATGTGCTGATATACCTAGCATTTCTGCATGAGTCCTATACTCCACATCAGACCAGACTGAAGATTCCAGATCATTGCCCAACAAACATTTTACAGGGAGGTCTGAAATAACAACAACCTTTTTGAGGCCAGTTACCCCTCCCCAGGAGAAATTACCAATTGCCATACTATGGGTGGTAGTGACATTGCTTGCATTGGTGTGAGAAGTTGGCCTGATGTATGATATCTCCAATTCTGGGGGCACCTTGTATCAGTCCAAACAATCCCTTATGGTGATGGTTGTAAGTCAACCTTAAAAGACAAGCTATCCTAATGGTAGCATGGACTAAGCAGCCTAAAGGCTTAACTCAAGAGGGCATGTGAAGCCAGCTGTTTTACCATATGCAATCCTGTAATATCAAATGAAAGCACACCACACAAGTTATATATTATAAAAATATATGTATTTATTACTAGAATAATCCTCTGTACTCTTTATGAGTATTGAAGCACAAGCGTTTAAACCAAAGCAAAGTATAACATATGAAAGTTGCACAATTATGGATGAGGCCGGTGGGCACTCAAACCATATATCAAAAAGTGGTATAAGTATCACTTTACGAACAGTGGTAAGGACTGGGGCCTTGGGAATCGCTGGGACTACACTGGACTAACAGTAGTTAGGATGGGAGTAGCCCGCGGGATTTGGGTGCAGCGCTAAAAGCACACGCATGCACCAATGCAAAGTCAATGGTGCGTAAAAGTTATCAAGTTACAGTTTTAGGAGTCTTCCGACTGGAATAGAATTACCACACTTTAAACTTAGACACTAGAGGTGTAAACCACTACAGGAGCACCGGTGTTAGATCGTTACCTCACCCACAGGAAGCGGGTGCATAGGTGCCAAAGTGTGTCGGGTTTCGTCGTCTAGATCTATGGAACCTGGAGATGAAGATGCTGCAGGCGGCCGGGAGAAAAGAGTCCGGTTGGATCCAAGGGTGGATCGAAGATGTAGAGTACCTGAAAGCAGAGGGGACAGAGTCTGGGCCACTAGCCAGTGACCAGGAAGGAACCAGGAAGGAACCAGGCAATGTCAGGCGCAATCAGGTGGTTGTCATGAAGCTTGTCTCCACTGCCACGTGGACTCTGGGGCATTGAGGATGTCCAGGAGTGGATCACAAGCTGTCCCACAAAGGCTATCGCTGTCAGTTGTATCGGCTTCCAGATCGGAGTTAACAAGCCTTGGCAAGTGCAACCCACGCAGGATTAGAAGATCGCTTCTTACTTGGACCAGCAAGGTCAGAGCGGGTGCTCCTTTTCAGGGGAGCGAGGGCCAGTCTGGGGCAACCAGACTAACAGTGTAAATTCTTTGGTTCGTTGGTACTGGGGCCAGTAGCCAATGGGCAAGCAACCGGACCAATGCGTCAAGCAGGCAAATGCAAAAGGGCCCCACGCAGCACTCTGGGAGTGTGGAGGGGTGAGCTTCGGTGCAGAAGCTGCTCGGGCTGGGGCTTCTCAAACCCCAATGCACAGCTTTGAGGGAGCCTCGGGAGCTGCACGGTCAGCACTTCGTAGTTTTTCCAAGATGGCCGACTCCACGCTTCATGCCGCCTCCACGGGTCTCAGATTTGCTGGGACTGTGGATCGGGCTGTTAGAACTTGAGCAACAGAGATCGACAAGACCCAGCTTTCCTGACTTCTGACGGGAACTGCAACAAAGCAAACGGTGAGGCGCTGGATGGTGCATGTTTGCACAGGGTGGTCACTCCTTGACCACAAGGGAGATTCTTCAGTCTTCCACGTCGAGTGGGATGTCGAAGGGTCCAGGGTTCTGTATCAAAGTTTCAGTCAGGATAATCTGATGTGCACTGGCACAGCTCCTACCTTTATTCCAAATCAAGGGGCTGGATTACCTGCTAGGTCCCTCCTCTGAGTGGGACCCAGCAAGGGGGTGGTTATACCCCTTTCCCTTTGTCCAGTATCGCGCCAGAGCTGGGGCTGGAGTGCCCCAGAACCGGTTTGACTGGATTTTGCATGGGACACCTTGTGTGCCCCAGGCAGTGTCTAGTTTCATTCAACCCTCCCTGCTCCAATCCACTATCTCCTGTCTGGGGTGGTGTAACACCTCCCTGTGACAGGAAACTCTTTGTCCAAGCCTCTCCTGCCAGGTTTCGGTCAGCAGCAGGAGGTCAGACTTGTGTCGGGGCAGCAGCATTCATTTTGTGATGCTGAGGCTCTGGTTAGGATTAACCGCGTTTTAAGTAAAGTAACATGTCTTCTCCCTCTAGAAGGGTGGAATGCTATCCCCATCACCAGAACTGGTGAGGGGGTAGTATTCCAAAGTATATGACACCTTACACGACATGTTTTGATAAAGCCAAACCAAAGTTAGCATTAACCGCGAGGATTATAATGCACTTAAGAGTATATGGTATGGCAATACCCTGGAACAGCAGTAAGGAAATGGTTCCGAACACTGCAGACAGGCTCAGCTCATGCTAGAGCACCATCTCACATAAAACCAAGCACTCGGCCTCCAGGATTGTTAAGGCCTGCCATAGGAGTGACTTATAGATGCATATGTGTCCAGATATAGGTTTAGACATAGGTATACTATATCTAAGCAAGGGGTGAGTACACCACCTTGCCCCAGCTGTATGATCAGCCAGTTGTGTCTATTTAAATGGCCAGCCAGGGGTGGCAAAAGATATGCTGCAGCCCCTGGCAGGCCTTGGATGCACCTATGCCCTTGGCACCTATAGTGCACTGTACAGGGTCTGATAAGGTATCCAGTACCAATTTAGTTATGCACCTAGGGTATATAGAGTCCATTTTAAGAGAGAGCAGATAGCCTGGGGCCCTGATTAGCAGGATCCCAGGCCAACTAAGTCGAAAACAAGCTAAACACAAGGCAAAAAATCTGGGGTAACCATAGTCAGGTATCCACCTTCCTACAATTGGTCACTATGTAATTGTCACCTAGTATTATCTGTCCAGGGTCCACAATGTTAGGTGTCACCATGGTGACACTGGCACTTGTGTCCCTGTAGGCTTGAGACATTTTATTATTAATCAAAGGAGTCTGACTGTACTTGCCCAAGTTACCGGGGCTCACAGTAGAGGACATAGCCATGTCCACATCACAGACAAGAACAACTTGAGTTGGTATTCTGACTAGGCCAGAATCTATCTCAGTTCCCAGGTTTAACCCTACTACACCTTTCTGTTGAGAACCACCACTATTAGCTGTACTAGGGGCAACAGTTGCCTTAGGGGCAAAGGTGGTTGGAGCTGCCTCCTTCTTGGTGCAATCACTGAACCAGTGAGTGTTACTTTTACAAAAATTACACCATGGTTGATTTGGACCTTCTTTCTTTTTGGATTTCTTGGAACCCCCCTCATTAAAAGCTTTTTGGGGACCTGGCGAAGACTTCTGGTCTTTTGCTTTCTCCCCACCCTTTTGGTCTTGCTTCTTCTGATCACCACCTTGGTTCTGTACCTTCTGCTTCACCCTGGTTCTGACCCATTTGTCTGCCTTCTTTCCCAATTCTTGGGGAAAGGTCAGATCAGAGTCAATCAGGTGTTGATGCAATAACTGGTTCTGGCAGTTGTTAAGTATTTGTTCTCTCATGATCAAATTATACAATCCTGTATAGTCCTTAACCTTACTGCCCAGTAACCAGCCTTCCAGAGCCATAGTGGCATAATCTATAAAGTCAGTCCAGTCCTGAGTCTGTGTCTTCTGGGTGTCTCAGAACAACAACCTATACTGCTCAGTGGTTAAGCCAAACCCATCTATCAGAGCACTCTTCAGGACAGTGTAGTTGTCAGCATCCTCATCACTAACTGTGAGGAGCTTGTCTCTACCTTTTTCTGAAAAGAGAGCCATAAGATTGCTGCCCACTGACTTTGGGGTATCTGCTGTACTTTGCAGGCTCTCTCCAAAGCAGTTATCCACTTGTGGATGGCATCCCCACTCTTGTGGGGAGGGACAATCTTATTTAGGTTTTTATGGTCATGAGACCTTTCCCTATTTCTAGGGATGTTGCTGCCACCAGTGGAATCTAATCCACTCAACTTTTGCTCTCTAGCAAGAGCCAGGGTCTCTTTGGCAAGGCCAATCTTTTGCCTCTGGGTCCTAAG
This sequence comes from Lissotriton helveticus, assembly GCF_964261635.1. Lineage (NCBI taxonomy): Eukaryota > Metazoa > Chordata > Amphibia > Caudata > Salamandridae > Lissotriton > Lissotriton helveticus. The sequence continues at coordinate 1,359,649,522 of NC_136061.1, read as the reverse complement.
TTTGACTTCCCTCATCCTAGCCTTATGCTCTCTTCTCTGAGGTGAAGCCATCCTCATCACTGCTGAGGTTTTTGACCCTACTGAGTCATCAGAGTGGTGGGAGTCACTGGGAAGTGACCTCCTCCTTCTTTGCTCAATGTTAGGCTTACTTGGGGGGCCTGGATGGGATTCCCTCCTGTCCAGCCCCAGCTAGTCCTTGGTTGTCCTGGTCCAGTTCATCAACTTGGACCTGGTCATCATCCTGAACATCAGAACCCCCTGGATTGTCATCCTGGAAATCCTCTGTGGATGGATGGCCCCCCTTTCACTACCCGTCTGATCTGGGGCTGCTGCTTTCTCAGCATTATACTCCATTAACAAATCTATACGGTGTCTTAGGATTGGACTCTGTCCTTGTCTCAGTTTCCTGAGTGAACACAAACATCTAAGTTCATTAAAAGAGAATGTGTCATAGTGGGAAGGGATCCTGGGAGGATACACTTCCTTTGGGAGAGACACACTAGACTCTCCTCTCAAGGGCGTTCTCTAGTGAGGTGTGGTGTGTGCACCTACCTACACTAATTGTTACCTACTAGAACCTCTCTAGGAGTTGTAGTCAGGGTGTTCTAGGCCTTTTCCTCTACAACAACTAAGTTCAGTAGAACTTAAGTATTATAAGACTTGATGTATATGTACCTCTAGGTACCTTAATGTGATCTTTCAAATGATATCTCAAGATTATATGGTAAAACAACAGCAGGCTCTTATACCAACTGCTGCACACCATTGTGAGAAGTTGGCCTGGTATATGATGTCCACTATTCTAGTGGGCACCCTGCACCAGTCCAAACGACCCTTATGGTGATGGTTGTAAAGTCAACCTTATGGACCAGCTATCCTTGTGGTAGCATGGACAAAGCAGTCTTAGGCTAAAACTTCAGAGGGCATGTGAAGCCAGCTGTTTTACCATATATAATCCCTTGAATACCAAATGAAAGGACACCACACAAGGTATATATCATATATATATGTATTTATTACTAACACAAACCCCCTGCACTCTTTATGAGGTCAGAGTTCGAGATACATTGCAAGTTATGTTATGTTATGTTATGTTAGGTTATTCAGGTTAGGTTACAAGTTACTCATTAAGCATACGATAAGTTGCACAAATACAATTCTGCCCTAGGGGCCTCACGAACCATCTATAAAGTAAGTGATATAAGATCTACTTCAGGAAAGGTGAATAGGCCTAGGGCCTATGGAATCGCTGGGGCTACACTACAGGACCAAAGGTTTGGAAGCAGGAGACCCATGGGAGACGCGTGCAGTGTGGGAACACAGGCGCAAGCTACCATTGATTTACAATGGAGAATGAAGAAGTCACAAAGTTACTGATTAGGGACACTTCCGGGTGGACTAGGGTGAAATCCCTTTAAACTAGGACACTTGGATAGTCAATACCCAGGGGAGCACCGGAGTACTCGAGTTACCTCACCCAGGGAAGCCGGGTGCATAAGTGTATTTTCGTGTCGGGTTTCGTTGATGCTTTCAATGGAGAACTGCAAAAGAAGTGCTACAGGCGGACGAAGGAAGAGTGGCCGGGTGGATCCAAGGGTGGATCAAGGAGCTGAAGAACCTGAAAACAGAGGGGACAGAGTCTGGGTCACTAACCAGTGACCAGGATGGAACCAGGATGGAACCAGGTGATATCGCGATGCAAACAGGTGAAGAGGTAAAGCTTTTCTCTATAGCCACGAGGACCAGGAGGCATCGAGGACAACCAGGAGCTGGAGTCGAGCTGTGCCATAAAGGCTCTAGTTGACTGCAGTATCGATATCCGGATTGGACCCCACAAACCTTGGTAACCGCAACCCACGCAGGATGTGAAGATTCGCTTCAGTTCAGACCAGCGAGGTCTGAGGAGCTTCTCTTTAGGAAGGAAGCTGGAGCATGCCCAGAGCATCCTGGCAAGCATTGGAAATTCCAAGGATCATCTTCAGGGTGCTCACTAGCCAATGGGATAGCAACCGGGAAGACGCATCAAGCTGAAATGCAGGAGCGGGCCCCTCATGGCACTCGTGGAGTGTGGAGGGCTGAGCTCTGGTGCAGATGTTGCGCTGGTCTGGGGCTCCTCGTGCCCCAAAGCACAACTGTGAGTTACCTCAGGAGTTGAGGCAGTTAGCAATTTGCAGGATGTCCAGGGAGTCTGGTCCCACGTCTCTCGTGTCGACCACAGGTCTCAGCTTTGCTGTGGATGTGGGCCGGAGTCCCAGAAGTCTGGAAGTCCAGTCGTGAGTAGCTTAGTCATCGGGTTCCATCTGGAGCATCGACAAAGCAAACTGGCAAGTTACGGGTGTTGTCTGTTTAAACAGGGTGGTCACTCCTTGACCACAAGGGAGATCTTCTTCAGTCTTCTAGTCAGCATAGAATGTCAAAGTCCAATGGTTTTGTGTTGTAGTTTCTTTCCAGGCTCATCTGATGTCTCTAGACACAGCTCCTAACTTTATACCAAACTAAGGGGCTGGATTACCTGCTAGGTCCCTCCTATGGGTGGACCCTGAGAAGGGGGTGGTTACACCACTTTCTCTTTGTCCAGTTTCATGCCAGAGCTGTGGCTGGAGTGCCCCAGCAACTGGTTTGAACCGGGCTATGCATGGAGCACCTTGTGTGCCCCAGACAGTGTCTCATTTTGCAGCCCTCCCTGCCCCAATACACTGAAAGCCTGTCTGGGGAGATGCTAGCACCTCCCAAGGCAGGAAACGTATTGTCTGGGCCTCCCCTGCCGGAGTTTCATCCAGCAGCAGGAGGTCAGACTCGTGTCTGTGGCAGCAGCATCCATTTTGTGATGCTGAGGCTCTGTTTAACTTTAACCGGGTAAAGCAGCAACCAACATGTCTTCTCCCTCTAGAAGGGTGGAATGCTACCCCCGCCGCCCGAATTGGCGAGGGGGGGTAGAATTCCAAATCGTTTGACACCTTACATGTTATGTTTTGATAAAGCCAAACCAAAGTTAGCATTTAACCGCGAGGATAATGCACTTAAGAGTATATGGCATGGGTATATCATAGAACAGTTATAAGGACATGGTTCCGAAAGCTGCAGAGGGTCTCAGCTCATGCTAGGGCACCCTCTCACATAAAACCAATCACTATGCCTCTAGGATTGTTAAGGCCTGCCATAGGAGCGACTTATAGGTACATATGTGTCTATATATAAGGGTAGATATAGGTATACTATATCTAAGCAAGCACTATATCACACCACCTTGCCCAGGCTGAGTGATCAGCCTGTGGTGTCAGTTTGGATGGCCAGCCAGGGGTGGCATAATAAATGCTGCATCCCCTGGTAGGCCTTGGATGCACCTATGCCCTGGGTACCTATGGTACACCATACAGGGGCTCACAGAGGTGACCCAATACCCAATCATGTATGTACCTAAAGTACATGGTATCAATTTAGAGAGAGAACAGCTGGGCTGTGGGTCTAATTAGCAGGCCCACAGCCACACTAAAGTCGAAAAACCAGAAAATAACAGCAACAAATTGGGGTGACCATTAGAAGCAGACCCTACTCTCCTACAGAGGGGCTCAGAACAAAATATGCACGTGTCTGTAAGCAAAGGTTTCCTTACCCATGCAGCACTCTAGAAAGTAAAAGTCTTAGCAAAGGCTTCGTGGGTCACAAGCAATGCACTTTTTCTGTTGTAGGTTGCCATTGGGCTACTTGGTTGCAGTTTTCTAACTGCGTTTGATCTTGCTAGATCCATTAAGTAAGTTATTGACAATACAACTAGTGTGACCAGGCATCCTGGAATTGCCAGGGCAGTCCTCGTTTTCACAGTCTGTCCTTGTTTTCAGAGAGAATCTACTGAACTCAGATGGGGTAGGTTTACATTTATTTCAACCTTTGGCGTAAAGCAATTCAGCTAACACAGCTGATACTGTGTGCAATACGTGTATTTAATTCTCCCTAGTGCCTCGTTTTCTGTACTTTCAACGTTGTTGAGCACTGTCAGTTAAGTTATTCTGTTCCCCTTGATTGATGCAAAATTGTACTCCTGCTTCTATGTATGTGGAATGTTCCAGTTTATGATCTTTAAAATCTGGTCACTTTACAACACAAGACTCCATCATGCCATATTATTAGTAGGGAACAAAAGAATCCTTGTGATGAAAAAGTTGCTTCCTAAACGATAAAGAAGCTGTGGCCAACAAACAGAAGCAAAAGGCTGAGCATTGCCCTTTGGCCTCATGCATTCAATGGAACCGCTAATGCCCCCTTAACCTTTTCCTTGCGTCGGACGGCCGCAACCCATCCGACTTCATGGTGGGCTTGTGCGTCGGATGGCTCCCAGCCGTCCTAGCACCCACTCATGGGGGAAGAGTTGGCGCTACCCCCGTGGTCCATCCTACAAGCTGCCCCCCCACATGTCATTAGAGGCTACCGGATGCACTGGAAGCATTTGCTTCCAGTGCGTCCGGAGGAGAGCAGGTGAGTTTCTCCTAGGGGAGGGTGGGGGTATGTTTTAAAAGGCACTGGAGGAAAGGAAAGGGTTTTCCTTTCCTCCAATGTCTTTTTAAATGCATTCCTACTGCACTATCGCACCTGGCTGTTTCTGCTCCCCGTGGGGGCAGATCTGCCTTATGCTTTTAGGCCCACCTATCACCTTTGCTTGGCTGGTGGATAGTGTGTGGACTAAATGCATTATTGCATATGTAATTGTAATGTTTTATCACTCCTTTTTATTCTAGTGCAAAGTTTTTAATTCTTGTTTGCGGTTTTGGCAGTGGTTGATCTGCAGTTTTGCATGAATGCATTTTTTTGGTGCGAAAATTTTTTTTGTTGGGTTTACTCCAAATGAGTATTAATGTCATGCATGAATGAAGTTTTTGTAAGTGGTGTCATAATAGCAGCATATTTAGTTATTAGTGTTTTGTGCATGACATTCTTTGCGATGTGTTTTGCGTTGTCTTATGTGTAATTTTCGTTTTGTTTCTTTTTTAGTGGCATTCTGTTGGTCCTTACTGTGTCTGTGCAGAGTAAGTGAGTCTAGCTGCTTCTGGCAAGTGAGTGGTATAGTGTTGGAGTATACAGGTCTTTGTGATAAAGCTACATTTGGTTTATTTCTTTTTTTACAAAGGGTTTGTTATTGTTGACTTGTTTGACAAGTTACCTTTATTAATAAGCATTATGGCTAGCCGTAGAATAACTGCTCAGCAGGTGGTTGGTATGCTTCTTGAATCTTTCTCTGAGCAGGATTATGATACTGACAGTACGTCTGAGGGAGAGGAGGGAGGGGAAGATTCAGGCAGTGAGATTTCTCTCTACATGGAATCATCGGATGATTGAACTGCTCTCAGTGTGGATGAAGTTACTCCCAGTGCGGACAAAGTTCCTGTTTTAGAGGAGGACACTGATGTGCCGATGGCGCAAGAGGCATCTTGATTGCTACCTGGGGCTTTAACTCCTTGCGTGCTCCCGTCAGCCGTTGGCCGACGGGAGCACTACCGTTGGCCGACGGAGCCCTGCCCATCCTTTAGAACGCCCGCACCGCGGCGGAAAAACCGCCGTGGTTAAGGCGTTAAGGCTTCCCATTGGAATGTCTGGACTCTGGGTTGATCCAAACATGATGCAGCCTATGTTGCCTGCCTTTGGTGGTGATGCAGGGTGTAGAGTGGATTGTGAAATTATTTTGCCTGTCAGTTTTTTCAGTTGTTCATGGATGATGTATTTTTGGGTGAGATTGTTGAGCAGACTAATTTGTATGCTGAACAGTTTTTGAGGGACAACAGTGCCAGACTTAGGCCCCACTCTAGAGCTACCCGGTGGACTCCCACAAATCTCGATGAGATAAACAGGTTTTTGGGTTTGACTTTTTTGATGGGCCTGATAAGGAAGCCGTCCCTGGCTTCATATTGGCCTACCAGTCCCTTGATGGCAACAGCCATATTTCCTGCAATTATGAGTCGTTATCAGTATTTACTTTTGCTTCGGATGCTGCATTTTGTTGATAATGCTTTGGCGTTGCCACGAGATAACCCTGACTGTGACAGTCTTTTTAAGATTTGGCCTGTTCTTGATCACTTTGTAGATCGATTTTCAGAGATCTATACTCCACGCAAATAAATACCTATTGAGGAGTCTTTGTCCTGTACAAGGTCCGTTTGGTTTTTAGGCAGTTTATTCCTAGCAAGAGAGCATGTTATGGAATTAAGATGTATATGTTGTCTGAGAGTAGGACAGGATATGTCTATAATTTCCGGGTGTACACTGGTAGGGATTCCACTATTGACCCCCTGGTTGTCCGTCCACTTTTGGAGTTTCAGAAAAAATTGTGTGGGATCTTGCTTGATGACTGTTTAACAGAGGCCACCATTTGTACCTTGATATCTTCTACATTGCTGTGCAATTGTTTAATGAATTGTTCAAAGTGGACTCTTTTGCTTGTGGCACAATCCACTCTAACTGTAATGGTTACCCAAAAGAGCTTGTTTGTAAAAATGTACTGAGGGGACAGTGCAGTGCATTGCGTAGTGAGGAACTACTAGCTGTGAAATTTGTGGACAGGAGGGATGTGTACATGCTGACTACCATTCATGATGAGAGTATTTCACCTGTGATTGTTTGAGGTAAGGTTGCTGAAGTACGCACACCTGTGTGCATTGTAGACTACAATAGGCACATGGGTGGTGCTGATAGAGTAGATCAGATGTTGGAACCTTACACTGCTGTTTGTAAGCCTTACATTTGGTATAAGAAGTTGGCCATCCATCTCTTCAATTTAGCAAATTTCAATGCTTTTGTTGTGTTCAAGGAGAATTCTCCTGCGTCAAAGATGACTTTTATTCAGTTTCAGGAGCCTGTGAAAGGCAGCCTTATTGTTGTGGAACAGGCAAGTGTTTTTAGAGTTGGAGTGGTGGAGGATGTGGCTAGATTGAAAGATCGTCACTTTCCTGATTTAATTCCTCCCACACCTAAAAAAAACAATCCCTGTAAGAGATGTAGATTCTGCTTGCGAAAGGGTATGTGGAAGGAGAGTCGTATTCACTGTGCTGATTGTCCTTCTAATCCCGGGCTGTGTGTGCCCTCATGTTTCAGATTGTATCACACTCAAGAGTGTTTGGGAGCAACCGTGAGTCTAATAGTTTACTGCCTGGTTTTATATAGTTGTTCAGTTTCATGTTTGGCAATAGAATGATTTCTTTAGTTACTACTGTTGTTTTGTAGGTATTGTTTTCTATCTAGTTGTTGCAATTGGTTTGTGTTTTCTTTCTTGTTAAAAAAATGTATGATGGTGTGTGTGGACTGGTGCTTGGCTGGCGGTGAGTGGACTGGCGCTTGGCTGGCGTGCGTGGATTGGCGTTTGGCTGGTGGTGTGTGTGGACTGGTGCATGGCTGGCTATGAGTGGACTGGCACTTGGCTGGCTGTGTGTGTGGATTGGCACTTGGCTGGTGGTGTGCATGGACTGACGCTTGGCTGGTGGTGTGCGTGGACTGGCGCTTGGCAGGTGTGGAGTGGACTGGCGCTTGGCTGGAGGTGTGCGTGGATTGGCGCTTTGCTGGCGGTGTGCGTGGATTGGCTTTTGGCTGGCAGTGTGCGAGGACTGGTGCTTGGCTGGTGTAGTGTGAGTAGTGACTTGCTGCTGGTCACTACACACACTGCTAGCTTAATTCCACTCCACGTAATCCGTGAGCTGGTGTGGTTGCTGTGTCAGGAAGGTGGGCGTGTGAAAGTGATGGTCCCTTGAATGGCGCTGTCTGCTGGTGTGAGTGTTGTAATGTGCTGGGCCCGCTGCTGGCGGTGTGAATGGTTTTGTATATGTCACAAGTATGAAAGGTATATGAATGGCCTGTAAAGAGGTTGGTGCCTTGTCATGGCCTTACGGCTCACGGGCTGTGAGGCAATGGTTCAGTTGTTCGTCCTTTCAATTCTTAATAGTGCATTTATTTTTTGTGAAATTTCTGGTTAATACAACTGTATATACTGAACCATTACTCACCCTCGTGCCAAATACAACTGGTATGTATGTGTGCTTGAGGAATAGGTTGTTGTGCAGAAATATTTGTCTTTTCTATCTTTCTCAAGCAGGGTGTACCTTGTCCATTTTTGTGAATGTTGTAATGTGTTGGTTTTGTGCTGGGTGGTGTGAATGGTCTTGTGTTTATCAAGCATGAAAGGTGTGTGAATGGCCTGTAAAGCGGTTGGGGCCTTAATGCGGATTTACAGCACCCGAGTTGCGAGTCACTGGTTCAGTTTTTTGTCCTTTCAATTATTGACAGTGCATTTCATTTTTGTGAAATCTCTTGATAATAACATTTTATATACTGAACCATCACTCGCCCTCGTGCCAAATCCAACCATTATGTGTGTGTGCCTGAGGAATAGATGGCTGCACAGTAATCTTCGCTTTTTTGTCTCTCTGCCAAGGTGTAATTTCATCTAAGAAAAACCTATACTTTGTAGATATTGTCGTAAACTAAATACCCATGGGAGTACATAGTGATGTCTCTCTTGTGGATTCCAACAAGTTATCTTACCCGCAAAATCCTGCAAACCTCAAAATGTGACTGTCAGATTTTCCTTGCATTGTTTTGCCAAAACGTTCACGCTACAGAAAGAAACAATACATTTCCTACCCCCCAGCATTTCTCCAAGTATCCTAAAAGAAATGGTACCTCACTTGTCTGGGTGGGTCAAGTACCCGCGGCAGGGAAGGGACCAAAACCTATTGAGGCAACATCGAAATTACTTACTACAAACCAACCTGGTTTTGCAAGGGGGGTCCTATGAGTTTTTAGCCCTGGGCGAGGCGGCCATGTAGGAAAACCAACACATTTCTGGAAACTAGGGGAAGTCCAGCAAGGTATGGCTTGCATTGGTCCCCTAAAATTCTCCTACCCAGAATCCCCGGCAAACCTCGATTTTAGCTGAAAAAGTTACTTTTTTCTCAAATTTCTGTGTTGTAAAGTTCTGAAATCTGCGTGGATCCACAACTTTCCTCTCATCCAGCATTTCCCCAGTTCTCCAGACTTGTGTGGGTAGGCATAGTGGCTGCAACAGGAAATGGCCCAAATCATACTGTGAAGACTTCATCTTTTGAAACTACCAAACCCACACATTTCTGAAAACTAGACACCCGGGGGAGTCCAATGAGGTATGGGTTGTATGAATTCCTAACGTTTTCCTACCCAGAATGCCCTGTAAGCCACAAATTTAGCTGAACAAAACACATTTTCCACATATTTTTATGTGGAATCACCGTGGCGGCAAATATTTCCTACCCCACAGCACTCTACTTAGTGTTCCAAGTAAAATGATACCTCACTTGTGTGGGTGTCCAATGCAGAATTGGCTAAAAATGTATTTTTAAAAAACATGCAGCGCTTAAAATGCTCGGTGCTTATTCCCTATGTTTTGGGCTCTTCACAGGTCCTTGCCCCACTCACACAAGTGAAGTATAATTTTACTCGGGAGACTCAGGGGAACTCTGTGGGCATAGGACATTTGTGCCGGCACGGTGATTCCACACAAAAATATGTGGAAAATGTATTTTTTTCAACTAAATTTGAGGTCTGCAGGGCATTCTGGGTGGGTAAACGTTGGGAAATCCAAGCAAGCCATACCTCATTGGACACCCTTAGATGTCTAGTCTTCAGAAATGTTTGGGTTTGGTAGTTTCTCAAGATGACCGCCGTGCCCGGGGCAAAAACCCCAGGTGCCCCCCGAAACCAGGTAATTTTGTTATAGGTAATTTTGAAGTATCCACCATAAGATTTGGGCCCTTTCCTGTTGCATCCACTATGCCTACCTACACAAGTGAAGTACCATTTTTATCGGGAGACCGGCTGAACACTGGGTGTGGGGAAATTTGTGAATCTAAACAGATTCTAGAACTTTCTCACACAGAAATTTGAGAAAAAAGTGATTTTTTCAGCTAAATTTGAGGTTTGCAGGGGATTCTGGGTAGGAGACTGTTGGGGGACCCATGCAAGCCATACCTCGCTGCACTCCCCAGTGTGTTTAGTTTTTAGAATTTTGTGGATTTGGTAGGTTTCCCTAGATGGCCGCTGAGCCCGGGGCCAAAAACTTTTGGGACCACCCTTGCAAAGCCAGGTTGGTTTGTGATAGGTAATTTTGATGTCGCCTCACTAGGTTTTTGGCCCTTGCCTGTTGCGGGTCCTTGACCTACCCATGCAAATGAGGTACCATTTTTATCAGGAGACCTGTGGGAATGCTGGATGGGAGGACATTTTTGGATCTATGCACATTCCAGAACTTTCCCACACAGAAATTTGAGAACAAATTGATTTGTTCAGCTAAATTTTAGGTTTGCATGGGAGTCTGGCTAGGAGAATGTTGGGGGACCCACGCAAGCCATAACTCGCTGTTCTCATCTGGGTGTTTAGTTTTTAAAAATGTGTGGGTTTGGTAGGTGTCCCTAGACGGCTGCCGAACCCCTGGCCAAAAACTCTTGGGACCCCCTTGCAAAACCAGGTTGGTTTGAGATAGGTAATTTTGTTATCGACAACAGGTTTTGGGCCCTTGCCTGTCACAGGTATTTGACCCTCCCATGCAAGTAAGGTACCATTTTTCTCAGAAGACTTTGGGGTAAATCTTGTAGATCCACGCAGAATCCAGAACTTTCCACCACAGAAATGTAAGGAAAATGTGTTTTTTATACAATGTTTTAGGTTTGCAAGGGATTCTGGGTAACAGAACCTGATGAGAGCCAGTCAAGTCACCCCATCCTGGATTTCCCGGGGTGTCTAGTTTCAAAAAATGTATAAGTCTGCTAGGTTTCCCCAGATTCCGGCAAAGCTAGGGTTAAAAAACGACAGCTAGGCACTTTGCAAAAAAAGGGTCATTTTTCCCAGTGAAAATGTGGTTTGTCCACCTTGAGTTTTGGGCTGTTTCCTGTCATGGGCACTAGGCCTACCTACACAAGTGAGGTACCATTTTTCTTGGAAGACTATGGGGAATGCAGGGTGGGTGGAATTTTGTGAATCCACGCAGATTCCAGAACTTTCCACCACAGAAATGTGATGAAAATATGTTTTTTTTGACAGTTTTTTAAATTTGCAAGGGATTCTGGGTAACAGAACCTGGTGAGAGCCAGTCAAGTCACCCATCCTGTATTTCCCTGAGTGTCTGTTTTTCAAAAATATATGGGTTTGCTAGGTTTCCCTAGATTCTGGCAGAGCTAGAGTTCAAAGACTACAGCTAGGCACTTTGCAAAAAGTAGGTCATTTTTCACCTTGAAAATGTGTTGTGTCCACCTTGCATTTTGGGCCATTTCCTGTTGCTGGCACTAGGCTTACCCACACAAGTGAGGTACCATTTTTCTCGGAAGACTTTGAGAAATGCGAGTGTGTGGAATTTTGTGGATCCACGCAGATTCCAGAACTTTCCATAACAGAAACGTGAGGAAAATGTATTTCTTTTGACAATTTATTAGGTTTGCAAGGGATTCCGGGCAACAGAACCTGGTGAGAGCCAGTTAAGTCACCCCATCCTGAATTCCCCTGGTTGTCTCATTTTAAAAAATTTATGGATTTGCTCAGTTTCCCTAGGTGCCGGCAGAGCTAGGGTTAAAAAACGACAGCTAGGCACTTTGCAAAATAGGGTCAATTTTTTATTGTGAAAATGTGGTGTGTCCACCTTGCGTTTTGAGCCCTTTCTTGTCGTGGGCAGAAGTGAGGGATTCATTTTTTTTGAGAAATTTAGGGTAACACAGAATTGTATAACAACTGTTATTACCTATTGACTTTCAATGAATTTCTGCCTTCCAAATGAAAGACAATGTCTAAAAAAGAAGTCATTTTGAAAAATGATTTTTAATTCTCATGCTAGTATGGGTACTCCCATTTTCAGAAATGTGCAAATATCTACTGTTTCTAAACACTATATTTTGTTCCCATTTCAGAAATATATATTTTTCTTTCATGCCGATTTTTCCATGAATACATATTCCCAAAATAATTGCTATATACCCGGTACATGATAAAAAACCATTGCAAGACTCTGCTCAGTTATTGGCTCTGGGTTCATCGGGTTCTTGGTGAAACTACAAGTCCTATATATCCCCACAACCAAAAACGTCCAGTTAATGTAACAGTATATTGCTTTCAAACAGCTGTCATAATTAAGGATAGACGGACATTGCCCACGGAATGTGCAATAATTTGCACCTTCCGCCTTCTGCAAAGAAGGCGGAAAAACGGGGCAAATTTCCGCACATTCTCGGGCAGAATGGAAGTTGGCCACCCGCCCGCCTCCCGCCCACCTTATTAAATTAGATTTGCAGGCTACAAATAAAGTTAAATAAAACTTACCTTATTGATCTGCAAACTTCCCCATCGCAGCTTCTTCTTTGAAACTGCGCATGCGCAGGCTCTTGCGCATGCACAGTTTCAATGTTATTTTATTTATGTTAATTTATATTAGCACTTTATGTTATACAGGACTTTGGCACTTTAGTTAGAATGAGCACATTAGCTCTTTAGGAAAAGGGTAACTAAGATGTCATTTACTTGTGCATTTAGACAGCTATAAGCATTTAGGCAGATATATTTTCATCATTTGTTTAAGTATTTATGCAGATACAAAGCAAAAGGGTTTGTAGAAAGGTGCATGCAAACATGACTAAACAATCGCAGCGATATATAAAATTTAAATAAAATATGAGTGAGACTGAATGTAAAGATGCACTTTGCAGAAAATAAAACAGGTGTACCCATGTTACTTGGGAAATACTATCATGCTCATTTTGTGAATTCCTTTATTTTGATGCACATAATTATACATTTATTTATTTATATATATTTATCACAGTGATGGTCTTTTTACATGTTGGTTGCATAAAAAAATGTTTTATGCACAGGTACACCAAAACATTGGTATTAACTCCACAATACGCACAGCACCCAAAAATAAGCTTATAATGCATCCTGAGTCTGTTTTCAATTTTTAATGTTTTACTCATGTCATGTGATTTAACGTTATGGCGGATTAAGCTCTGAATGGCTAATGTTTGCTCATGTGATCAAGGTCACGTAACGCGTCATGGCAAGTTGGAGCGGTGGAATTGAAATAAACTGAGTTTGCACAGAAGTGGGGTCCGTACCCTTTTTCCATGCAAATGAGGATTGCTTTGGGAATTTTTTGCATATATATATATATATATATATATACATACATACATATATATATATATATATTACCTACTGGCGGTCGCCAGTAGGTATATATAGTTAGGATTTTTTCTCTATGGGTTTTTTGAAAATTCTATGTCTAATAACTTTGGCGTTTGTGGACGGAATTGGCTGAAATTTTCAGGAAAATGGCACATTTTGTTTCTGAGCAGCCCTTGAAAATTTGGGGGGGGTTCGTCCAGTGGGGGCCGAGAAAAAAGGGGGGTCCCAAAACGTGTTTTTAACATTGAGTTTTCCATAGGGCGGTTGGCCTCACTTTTAGCCCGAACGGCTGAATGGATTTGCACGAAACTTGGCAAAATTGTAGGGACTGGTAGCCCGATGTGCCTTTTGTAGGTCTCAATATATGTGCTCCAGTGGATTTTGAGAAATTAACGTTTAAAAAAAGATATATATCTGTAACAGCGGACCGGGCAGCGGCCCAGGACGCGTACTTTTCGCGCAACGGAGCTTTGTGAAGCGAAGCTGATTGGTTCTCTGGCGTCTGTCAACATTCCAAACAGTCCGTAGCGGCCGCCATCTTGTCTCTCGGTAGGATCGAGAGACAAGAGGAGGCCAAAGCGAAGGGGCAAATGACCATAAGGGGGAATAGTAGATCCTCGCTGACCCCCTAGGTTTGATGTGGAGGTTTTAAAAGGGCCCCGCGGGGCAAAAAAAAAAAAGTAATAATAATAATCGAACGGCTGAATGGATTTGCACAAAACTTGGCAAAATTGTAGGGACTGGTAGCCCGATGTGCCTTTGCTAGGTCTCAATATATGTGCTTCAGTGGATTTTGAGAAATTAACGTTCAAAAAAAGATATATATCTGTAACAGCGCACCGCTTCGCGTACTTTTCGCGTTACGGAGCTTTGCGAAGCGAAGCTGATTGGCTCTCCGGTGTCTGTAAACATTCCAAACTGTACGTAGCGGCCGCCATCTTGTCTCTCGGTAGGATCGAGAGACAAGAGGAGGCCAAAGCGAAGGGGCAAATGACCATAAGGGGGCATAGTAGATCCTCGCTGACCCCCTAGGTTTGATGTGGAGGTTTTAAAAGGGCCCCGCGGGGCAAAAAAAAAAAATAATAATAATAATCGAACGGCTGAATGGATTTGCACGAAACTTGGTAAAATATTAGGGACTGGTAGCCCGATGTGCCTTTGCTATGTCTCAATATATGTGCTTCAGTGCATTTTGAGAAATTAACGTTCAAAAACAAGATATATATCTGTAACAGCGCTCCGCTTCGCGGAGATAAAATTATATCTGTATTACCTAGCTGTTGCTAACACCAGTTAGCGACGGCTAGTAGGAGATAGCGACCATCTTGGGTCCCACTTTGCATGTGAGTGATATTTATCACTAATGACATGCAAAGTGGGCATGCCAAGATGTTAGCGACTGGAAACAGTCGCTAACATCGCTATCTCCTAGGGACTGGTAGCCCGATGTGCCTTTGCTATGTCTCAATATATGTGCTTCAGTGCATTTTGAGAAATTAACGTTCAAAAACAAGATATATATCTGTAACAGCGCTCCGCTGAGATAAAATGATATCTGTATTACCTAGCTGTTGCTAACACCAGTTAGCGACGGCTAGTAGGAGATAGCGACCATCTTGGGTCCCACTTTGCATGTGAGTGATATTTATCACTAATGACATGCAAAGTGGGCATGCCAAGATGTTAGCGACTGGAAACAGTCGCTAACATCGCTATCTCCTATTATCAACTTTTGGAAATATTCGAGATAAGCGCGAATATCTCCAAAAAGTAACAGCTGCCCTGAGCAGTTCTTAGCCATGTTATCCAATGGGAGGTGGATAACATGGCTAAGAGCATTAGCTTGGTAATGCATGAATATCGCTGAGTTTTCAGCGATATTAATGCATTGCGGTCGTTTTTTATCGTATTTGCGATAAACCTTGATAATAGCAAGGTTTATCTGCGATAATTTCTGACGGTAAAAAAATCTTTGCAATGCATCGTTAGGGATAAATATCGCTTAACTTTGGTAATATGCCCCAACGTCTGTTAACGTTCGATTCGAAGGAAATCAGGAATTGTTGAAAAACATTGTGTGCGCCATCTTGTCTTTTTTCAAATGCCACACTTTTGTCGTGCACGGCAGCCATTTTAGATGCCTTGACCAGACCCACTCTGTGCACTCTGTCGATCCTTAGCATGGCTCCCCACCCTCGCAAGCATCTCACCCAGGCAGTGGTCACCCCCGCTCTCTGTCTTATGCATGGGTAATAAACCTCCCCCCATCTGCGCTGCTCTTCCCTGAGAATCACACCCTGTGCCCGCCCGACACCTCCCTTTCGCCCTATTCACTACCGCACCCTCTGACACTCCTTTTCCTCTGTGTCCGATTGTCCAGGCCGGTCCTAGGCTATCAGCTAGCCCTGCAGATGTAGTTTATGGCCACAGCTGTAAAGAATCACCCCTCTTCAAAGGAGTTATAGTAGATCAAGGCCCACACTCGATGAGATCCGTCACAGCAGAAGCGTTGCTATTATCTGAAAACCTTCCTGTATTGTGATTGGGGAGGGGACCGAGCGTGAAGCGGAAGATTCCAGGGATGACTCTTTGTACATCAAAGTTTTTACAATTATGTGTCACATTGTGGTAAATAAATAAATAATACCCTATTTTTGACTAGACATATATCATAACAGATAGCTCAATAAATAAGAGTCAAGATTCGAGGTAGTAGGAGTTTTGCAGGTTTAATACAGCATAAGGACAGGAACAGGTCAACCTGCATAGGAATAGGATGACAGGGCGACAGGGCCCAGCAGCTGCTGGGGCTGGATCTGGGATGAGCGCGCTGACTTTTAATAACAATACATATGCATATTTAATCATGCACACATATCATATGATGGATGACACGTAGGGACATAGAACATGACAAAATTTACTTTTCCACATTCCCTCCTTGTCACTACGTTTCCATCAGGAAACATCAATATTCATGATACCATCTATCATTTCATACAGTATCATTTGCTCATCTCGAATTGTCTTGGAACGAGATTTAGAACGGGGCTTGGGACTAGGAATACAAGAGGTAGCACAAATGCCGCAAATCGCAGGGCCACATTGTATACAGAGGCAGCAGCTGAATATGATCGCTACTGCGATACCTAGAAAGGACAGGACTTTCCATCCCCATGCAGAAATTATATTTCAGAACCAACCGGACCATGTCCAGGTGCCTGGATCTTGGTGTAACAGATGGGCAATTTTATGAAGTCTGGTTATAGCTGAATAAACAGACGGCGCGTTATTTGGAATGAAAATGCAGCAACTAGATCCGATGAGTCTACAGGCCCCGCCCCTATCGGCCAATATGACGTCAAGGACGAGACGATTCTGGAGCACAACAATTCTCATAAAGGATTGCTCTTCGGTTAAGTTACCTAGAGCGGAGGCAGTCTCATCTACTACAGCTTCAAGGGTTCTTGTTAACCTACGGATTAGCTTACTATTTACAACTGTACCTAAATAAGGGAAAACACCTTTATCAATATCAATGAATTGCTCTGCAGTAGTTTCAGTATAGTCGACAATCGGGAGATTTCTCTTGTGTCTAGTATGTACTAGGTAGGAATTCCTATGGTAGTCAGGTGGGGCTAGAAAAACAGGTGGCAGTAGGAAGGCAATGTAACAGGTTCCCTCCCAATCGAGGGGCAGACGAACATATGCAGTTTGACCACAAACAAAATAAGAATGACGTGAAGCTTTAAAAATAGATTTCCCACTGTCACTATACTTGACAATAGTAGTACAATCACTATGTCCTACATGTACAGAACCATAATTACGAACACATAATTCGCCTTTGACTGGTAACACTGAAATAGCAGGTGAGTCTGGAGTAGTATCAGACTGAACATTCAGGACCATAAAATTCGACGAATAGTTACCTAAATTGTACACTTCATTTTCTAGATCTAAACCTGTTCTGTGGGGGGGACCATGCTTGCCTGGGAAGCATGTGCTGTTAAGAAAAGACATATCTGTTGAGGATGACGTTAACGTGGACCATGCTCCACACGAACCATTATGTGAAAAAGGATAAGGAAAGAGTGGCAGAACTCCCTTTGACGTCTGGAAAGGGGGGAGTCGACCACACACCCAACAATTAGTGGCATTGCTGGTCTGGTGTGAATAATGCAACATGCGGATAAAAGTATTGTTACGCATAGCGAGGCGGTATGAATATTCATGAGGAGGCAGATCACTAAACGTGTGCTCTACTGTAACATTAGAATGCTTATTTACATGAGGAACTGGAAAACACAGATAAAATGCGTAACTAGTGCAGGAAGTCAAAAGGCTGAGAAATAATATGAAACTTAGAAAAACAATACATCGGATTGAGTTTTGACTGACTCTCTCACTATGGGGGTCTATTTTATACATGTCAGAAACAGTCTAACCGTTTCACCTAGGGGAGGACTTAGACAATCAAACTGGCTGACTTATTTTACTAGACCGTAGCTTTTGCTTATACTCCTGCTGCGGAGTTTTCTCTAACAGGGGAGGGGTTGTGCCAATGTCATTTGCGGGACAGTCCTTAGGAACAATGTTTTGACAAGTTTTTAAATCCTGGGAAATGTTCTTAGAGACCGGCTTTAATCCGTAGAATTTCTTGACGTGCGAAAGGTGTACCCAGCCGCGGCGTCCTTCCAATTTCACGGCTGTACGGGTGGTGAGGAGGACCTGACGGGGCTCCTTCCAACGTGGCTCCAGCGGACTTGATCTGTCGAAGTTACGTACGAGGACCATTGAACCTGGAATGATTTCATGCGGGGCCACCTCGGTATTGTCTGGAAATGCGGCGGCAACCTGTGAACGACATGAGTTGAGGGCAGACATCAAGGAAGCTAGGTAATCTGTCAGCATATTACATGAAACATCAGTAATACTTCGGGGTCTAGGAGTACCCCACATGTTAGGGGGGCGGCCAAAAACGACCTCATACGGGGACAGACCTGATCTGGAATGTGCGACCATGCGCATATAAAATAAAGCAACTGGCAGAGCTACTAGCCAGTCCACACCTTTCTCTTTACATATTTTGGCAATTCGGATTTTCAGAGTCTGATTATGTCTCTCGACCAGACCGGCTGCTTCAGGATGGCGTACACAATGGAACTTCCACTGGTACCCTAGCAAAAGGGAAACGTGCTTCATTAACTCTGAGGAGAATGGCTGGCCGTTATCAGAATATACGACTCTAGGGAGTCCATAACGAGGGAAGAATTCACGAACCAACTGCTTGGCAGTGGTCGCGGCTGTGTAATCTGGGACTGGATATGCTTCTGTCCACCTGGACAAAGCGCATACAACTACAAGAACATACTTGAAACCTCGACATCGCTCCATCTGAATATAATCCATCTGGAGGACCTCAAAAGGGTGGTCAGGAGGCTGGAAACCACCTTGTTCCACCGGGACACTTTTACCTGGATTAAACTGACAACATATCATACAGGTACGGACTTTCTGCTTGGCTGCAGCTCGTAAATGCTTGTTGAACCAAATGTTCTGGATACTGTCTAACATAGCTTTTTCTCCTAAATGCGCTGGACTATGTGCGGTATTAATAATAACTTGAACCATAGAGTCGGGGAGAAACCATGTGGCTCTACCCTTTGTTAACCATCCTTGATCTGTCTGGACCCCTCCTTGTTCGGACCATTTCTTGATTTCTTCAGGAGTAGCATGTAACTGGATATCTATGACATCTTGTGTAGGGTCCTTAACTGTCATACATGTAATCGGATCTGGAGTATGTGTCATGTTAACTGGAATGTCTGGAGTCTGTGCTGTAAGCTTGGCTGTGCGATCTGCTAGATCATTACCTTGGGAAATAATGTCAGTGACTTTCGTATGTGCTTTGCATTTCATAATAGCAATGGATGTCGGTAAATGTATTGCATCTAACAGAGCTTGGATAAGGAGACCATGCTGAATTTTGGTTCCATGAGAAGTCATGAAACCTCTCTCTTGCCAGAGCACTCCAAAGTCGTGAACGACTCCAAATGCGTAGCGTGAATCTGTGTAAATATTAACTTTCTTTTCCTTGGCGTGTATACAAGCTTGTGTCAGAGCAACTAGCTCTGCTGCTTGAGCGGACAGAGTGTCAATGCGGTGTGTCTCAATAACTTCAGTGTCAGTAGTCACTGCATACGCGGCAACTAAATCTCCTGTACTTGTTCTCATACATGAACCATCCACATAAAGTGTCAAGTCGGGGTCTGGTAACGGAATATCTGTCAGATCTTGTCTTGGCTTTGTCGTAATGTTAACTACTTCCACACAGTCATGTGTGGCAGAATTCGAATTAGCTGATGGTAACAATGTAGCAGGATTCAGGATGTTGCAGCGTCTGATTTCTATGTGTGGCTGGAACAGTGTCAATTCATAACCTGTTAAACGTGCAATTGTCAAGTGCTGAGTTTGTGTTCTATTTAAAAGAACTTCCACGGAGTGTGGAACTTGTACTGTCAGGGAGTGTCCTAAAACTATGGAATCACTTTGTCTGATAGCTAGTGCTGTGGCTGCAACTGACTTGAGGCACGCGGGCAAAGCCTGGGCGACTGGATCTAATGTGCTAGAAAAATAAGCACACGGCTTGTATTGTCCTGCTTGATCTTGTGTGAGAACAGATAATGCTGTACCTTCGTGTTCAGTGACGAAAAGTGTAAAAGGCTTACTGTAGTTCGGTGTAGCTAGAACTGGAGCTTGACATAAAGCTTTCTTTAACTCGTTGAAACTAAGTGTATGTTCAGATGTCCAAGGGAGGACAGTCGGTGCGGCTGCCTCCTGTGTCGTTAACTGTATCAGTGGCTTGGCTAGAAACGCATACTGAGGAATCCATTGTCTGCAGTAAGAAGTAAGGCCAATAAAGGCACGTACCTCCTTCTGGGTCCTGGGCTGAGGAAGACTCGCTATCAACTGGATGCGATCGGGTGTCAACTGCCTACCCCTCTTGGACAGTAAGTGTCCTAAGTAAACCACTTGCTGGACACAGAATTGAAGCTTCGAAGGGGACACCTTGTGCCCCATCTCGGCTAGGAAATACAGAACCGTCAGTGACGCTCGCTCGCAGTCACGTTCAGAACGGGCTGTGATCAATAGATCATCGACATACTGGAGCAGGGCAGTGTCAGTTGGCATGTGAATATTGTCTAGTTGTCTCTTAAGTGCTTGACTGTAAATACTAGGACTTTCTGTGAAACCTTGAGGAGCTCGTGTAAACATATAGCTCCTTCCATTTAAACAAAATCCGAAAAGAAACTGGCTGTCTGGATGGATGGGAACACTAAAAAATGCATTCTTAAGATCGATTACTGTAAAGAACATGGCTTCGGAATCAATGGCTGTCAATAGGGAAGAGATATCTGGGACAACTGGGTACTGAGGAATAATACATTTGTTAAGTTCTCGTAAATCAATCACTAATCGATATACTGGGGGTGCATTTGGATCAGTACGTTTCATGACTGGAATGATCGGAGAGTTACATACATTGGAGTCAGTTTCTACAACTACTCCTTGAGCCATGAGCTCGTCTATAATTTTGGATAAGGCTGCTACAGCCTCAGGTGGCAATCTATACTGCCTGATTCGTGGTAACACTACACCTGGTTTGAGAGTCACACGATGGGGTGTGATTTGCATGTAACCTACATCAGTTGGACCTTGCGCCCATACATGCTGCGGAACATTAGACAGTCTTGGATCAAAATCTCGTAACACATAGTGACCCTTAAAGTCACGTAGGAACAAACGTATTCCCTCTGGGGAACAGCATATAACTGCACCTAACTCTTTCAGTGTTCTAATGCCTAATAGGTTTTCTGGACATGACTTAGTAAGTAACAGATCAGTAGTGCGGGACAATGGACCTACTTCTAGAGTGACTGGCTTTGAAATCTCATTTACGATAGGCTTTCCTGAAAATCCAAGGGAAACATTTCTAGAGCCTGAGAGCGGAGCCCCTGGAACTTCGGCGTGACTAATTGTGGTCCTACTTGCCCCTGTATCAATCAAAAACTTTCTGTCTTTCCCTAATACTTGACTGTGAACATAGGGACCTTCTTGATCTACAGGTATCTCGATGAGAGGCAAGCCTACCTCCCTCTCTAGGCTGTTTCATGAATACTGCTGATACTCTGGATACTCAGACTGTGCATACTGGTACATCTGCGATGTAACATGCTGTGTTGCAGCAATAGGCTGCGGTGCTGTAACTGTCTGTGATGCATTCTGTGACTGAGGAGTCTGTGAAACTTGTTCTTGTCTAGGCGGACGTGGTCTTTCTTTAGTCTTACCAGTAGCTATGTTATGTTTCAGAACTGTACACTCGTTTATGAAATGACCTGGCTGTTTACAATAATTGCAGTTCCCTTTAACGGGAGCTGCAGGATGACTGGCTTGATTCGGACCCCTCTTCTGACTGTCTTGAGGAACAGATTGTGCAACTAGCACTTTCATTTTTGTGTCTTTCATACGTTTTCTTTCGTGTTCTTGTTCTTCTCTGATTCTATTCTGGTGATACTGGAGCATCTGGAGCATCTGGGACGGAGTATTAGCTTGCCAGGTACTTTCGACTTTCAGAACTCGGTTTTTAATTGGTGGACTTGAATTCTCGACTAATTTAGTAACGAAAAGGTGAGGGTACGACTCACTACTTGTCTTGAGACCACTGTTGATACTAAAGCACTTTTCAAACCTAGAATAAAAATCACTAATATCTTCATCTTGTTTCTGTTTACAGGCTGAGATTGCATCCCAGTCTTCTTTTTTCGTTGTTAATAGTCTGGGTAAAACTTGAATCAATAATTCTGGTAATTCTTTACATTTCTCTCCTAGACCAGTACCTGGTACACGTATCTTATCTTCTGCTTCTAGGACTGCCCAATCTATCTTTTTCTCTCCCACCTCCCATTCTTTCTCCTTGAGCTTTTCATACACCCCTGCGGGCAACAGGACCTTTAACATTTTAATGATATCTGGGTAAGTGTATTCTCCCATACGGAGCATGTCTTTTAATTCTCTATGGAACCCTGCTGGATCTTTGTCATGACAGGGAATTAATTTCTTCATTTCGAGGAGTTCCATCTTTGTGATTGGAGTGTATACAAACACTCGCTGCATTTCGCCACCCGCTCCTCTGACTGGGTGGACTTCTCGTAACGGATTCTGTCTGTCTATGTAGAATGATTTACTTTCTGGGGGTGAGACATGAACGAAATGCGGGTTCAAGAACATTCTATATTTATGGCGTTGTTCTAGAATGACACTAATTAAATCGGTACCTAGACCTCTCCATCTGTACTGGAGTAACTCGTTCAGGACATCGTGTAACGGACCTGGATCAGAATGTTGACCCTCATACAGAGTAATGAGGTGCTGAATCATATACATACCCACCAGTCGCTGCTCGGCTGGGGGCAATTTCAGAAACATTTGTGCCACTATTTCGTCTGGAAAAGTGGTAGAATCAGTAATCCATCGGACTGCTGACCGAACTATTTCTTGTTCATGCATAGTACTTAACTCACTATAACCGATTCGTGATTTCAGAATGTGATCGGTAGCTTGGAATACTTGTTCTAGGGAACCTTGTTCTGGTGCTAAATGATGGAAAATTGGCTTGTGTTCTAGACGTAAATGGCGATCTGGAAATCTAGGTTTTCCTACATACGCTATTCTGGCGGTATTCTCATCGTCTTCTTCTTCAGGATCAGAGGTACTTTCTTTCTCGCTTACTTGTGCTGCTTTATGCTGTTCGTGTATCTTTATTATCTCTCTACGGATTTTCTTGTACATACTTTCCATGGCACTAATGGTATTGTGCTTACCCTCGGCTATATTATCACTCCACTTTGTTAGAGTTTTCATTTCTTCCGGGTCTTTAGACGAATGATCCTGTTCTCTTATTAGACAGTTAATTAAGAACTTTAATATCATGCGCTGAATCTCGGCTTTCCTTTGAGACATGGCATCACTAATACTTTGTGGGTCATCCCCTGTACGGATGAAACGATATATCCTGTCTAGATCTTCTTTCATATTCGGCAGGGTGACTAGATACTCGGTCACTCTCCTTACGCGTACGGAATATAAAACCATATTAAACTCGCCTGGAACTGGGTCATAGACACATTCGCCAAGGGTTTGCCTGATCTCTGCAACAGACTTATTATTTTTAGGAGTACGCTGTGATGCTTGAGCATGTAATTCGAGTGCTGATAAACGCTTGTATGGCGGCGGGGTTTGAGGAAGACCTCCTCCTGCAGCCCCTAAACTAGAATCATCAACTGATGCTTTTCGTCCTGGCAGGGTGAGTAATTGTAACGTGGGCTGGACTTGTATGGCGGGCTGACCCCGGGGGGGCTGTTAAGGGCACCCCGGTGTCTGGGGGAGTAGGAATTACCTGATTTACAGGGACTGGCGGAGCGCGGACAGGATTTACATATTCAGGGATTGTGTCGTCCAAATAGGACGAGATGAAAATATCAGCTGCGGTCGGTTTGTGACGTAGCTTGGTCGGAACTAACGGTGGCGGGAAATTACTAGATGCCTCCGGGGTCGCTTTTGGCAAGCCCTCGGCAAGAAGAGGATACATACCCTTAATGAGGGCGTTCCTCTGTCTGTCTGATTGCTCAGTTCTAACTCGTTCACCTATCTCGATTAATTCCCTTTCTTGGGCTCGTTCTTGGGATTCTCTACTTAGTTCTGACTTTCTGATTTCTTTTTCGGTTCTTTTATGAGCTTCTTTGCGCCATAGCTCGATGGCATCTTTCTGTGATTGTCTGGCTTTCTTTTTCCATAATGCCTCCTCTACTCTCATGATGCACTCGGCATCCCACGTACCCGATACGGGCCATCTATACTTTTCTTCTAACTGTTTGGTATACTCCACCCATAAATCTAGATACAATATGGCACTTATGCCATGTTTCTGATACATAAAGTGACCTGGACTGTCCCTGGGCGGGACGGGAACTGCTGCTTCCAGCAGACCCTTTCTAGTTTTTAACTGACGTAACTTGGAAAATATGGGCATGACTGAACTGTAATCTAGACACAATACAATACACAATAAACACGATACTTATACCCCATTCATACCACGACATTGAAATACATGAAAAACATTTAAAATAACAGTTCGAACAGAATACTACCTGGAAATATTGCGAACAGAACACTTGAAATTTCTCGAGAACAGAACTGACTAGAACAGAAACTAGATGCACTGCTGAAACAGTACGAAACTTACCGGTCTCTTAAAGAGACACGTCAGGACCCGCATCCACCGAAGTGGACACTTCGTTTGTGGGACTGTGTACCACCAACCCACAGACCAGAGTCAATTTAAATTGACCCTGTCTAGATACCACCCCAGTAACGGTACTCACCGGGCAGCAAGAACGGAAGGCCTCAGACTGGACTGGACTGCTACGACGACGGACGACGAACTTCGGACTTCGGACTTCAGTTACGGGTGGACCTCCGGATACCTCGGACCTTGGACTCTTGGCTTGGGCTCTGGTCGGGACTCGCCGCGTTCCTCCACCGTCTCGTTTGGATGCTGGACCGCCTCCTCCGTCTTCTCCGTGGGCCTGAGGGATACTTGAGCAGAAATATCTGCCACTGCGCAGAAGAGTTCCGTCACGACTGCAGAGGGTCAGGGGGTCGGCGTGGCTTCACCGACGCGTGGGGAAAGGGCAAGTCCCTATTCGGGCGCCATTATGTGGTAAATAAATAAATAATACCCTATTTTTGACTAGACATATATCATAACAGATAGCTCAATAAATAAGAGTCAAGATTCGAGGTAGTAGGAGTTTTTCAGGTTTAATACAGCATAAGGACAGGAACAGGTCAACCTGCATAGGAATAGGATGACAGGTGGAGTAGTGTGGCTCACTGGTTAGAGGCGGCAGGCCTGAGAGCAGAAGTCAGCCCGGGACCAGGGTTCAATTCCCGACGCGGCAGGGTCGTGGACCTCGGTCAGCGGACTCGATAATTCTCGCTTCGGTGCTTACTCTAATCAGGGGTTCCACTCGGCAACTCTGGGCATTAGCTTGCCTAATCTCCACAACGGCCCCACCAATTCCGGGGATGCCTGGCTCCACCTTGGGGACTCCCAGCAAGGGACCATCCCACAGGGAAAGCCAGGACGGGTTCCCCAGAGTTATACAGCGCCGGGACGCCCCGTTGCTGGGGCAGCTGTGCGCTTTACAAGTATACTACATTTATTTACATTTTACATTCATTTACAGGGCGACAGGGCCCAGCAGCTGCTGGGGCTGGATCTGGGATGAGCGCGCTGACTTTTAATAACAATACATGAGCATATATACATAACGTGAACACATAGCATTACATTGCAGTAGGCGTAGCAGTGGGTGGAGCAGAAGGCGTGACGCGTAGCAGTCGCGAAAGATAATGGGGAAAAGAGGTGTAACGGGGCGTATACACAGACATGTGATGCAAACGTAACAGAATATGTCATGAATGGGGCGGAAACCATGGAGGGGGCTACCTGAGGAGCCGGGACCTCTAACCTGATGGTGCGCGCAAACTGGCAATGACGTATCACTAGGAGAAGCTGGGGGCTATGAACTCTGTGCTAGGAGCAGAGACTAAAGTCTGGAGGGTCGGAGCGACATGTACCTAAACCCTATCTGGTATCTAATGTTTAGGGAACATGTTGATATAAACTAGAAGTCATGAGGGGAAAAGCTAACAGACTCTAAGGCTAGAGCATGCATTTATTCTACATGTAGTGCGTGATGAAGAATATTAAATGACCATTAAATACAGTATTTCTCTTAACATGGGGCCGAATAGGCTAGACAATGACGGAAACTATTGATGCAGTTCAGTAGCTTGGGAATGCAGAGAAGGAGGACTAAACTGATAGCTGGAATCATAACATAGTCTTGGCAGACTCAGAGGCAGAGCCAAGCTGCACCGGGCACTGCGAGGCAGGAAGTAAGTGAAAGGTGGAGGATACAGGTGGGGGCTGTATCGCTCCTCAGCGAGGCTTCAGGAGACAGGAGCTGACTCTGGTGTCCGGGCCCTGTTGAGGCCTAGAAACGGGGACTTTATAATGGAATTAACGTGCACACTGAGAAACGTGGCAACGTAACTTTACATAGGCCTGATACTCATATTACTCATGAGGACTGGGAAATGACATACCAGAGGTGGACACAACTATAATTGCGTCTTGAATCGGACATGGGGAATACATATGCATATTTAATCATGCACACATATCATATGATGGATGACACGTAGGGACATAGAACATGACAAAATTTACTTTTCCACAACATTAAAAATATATAGCACTCCGACAAAGTAGTAAGATTATAAAACTTTAATAATTTATAAATATATACAAGAAAACAAAAATAGTAATAACATATAAACATTTTTAGGGAAAAACAACGAAGTAGCGGTCGGCTGTGCGAATAGTCCCAACGCAGCACAACGTCCAGATTTCCGGCGTGGGGCGTCGCGGGGGGTGGGTCATCAGTAGCAAACTGTTGTGCGAATAGTTCCAAGGCAGCAGAACGCGCCGAAATCTAGATGACACGAAAGTGATGTCTAGTAAGTTGCCACCCAGCAAATAACGGCGTGGGGCGTCGCGGGGGGTGGGTCATCAGTAGCAAACTGTTGTGCGAATAGTTCCAAGGCAGCAGAACGATGGCACCAAGGTGATGTCCAGTAAGTTGCCGCACTGGTTTTGGTATCCTACAA